>NW_024066123.1:0-624177 GCF_013036055.1 Alternaria burnsii | reverse complement strand
TTCTAAACTATCTAAGTTGCTAAATTAATTATCTACTACGTTATATCTATTTTAGTTTATAGATAATAATATAGATAAAGTTTAGCTAGCTTTTAAATTAACCTTTATAAATATTTTAAAAGTATTTATTCTACTTATTAGTTTTTACGCTCTTAGCTATAACTATATTATATAACTACTATAATCTTATATTCTAGATATAAGTAAAGGCTTTATCTTTTAAACTTATATCTTTCTTAGCTAATATAAAGATAGTACTAATAAAGAAAAGTTTAATTCTAAATAGTTCTTTATTAAACCTGCTCTTAAGCTCTTCTATACTTAAGTTAGATAAGCTAACTAGCTATATATAAGCTTATACTTAGTAATTAAAGTTACCCTTAAAGTAGTTTATATTAGAATTAATTTTATTCTTACTATATTAATAGGTAGCTATTAGTATAGTATCTATAGTTAATATAATTATTATTAAAGACATTATAAAATTCTCTTTAACTAAGCGCTTTATACTTAAAATATAGATATATATAATAATTTATAGTAATATATTAAAGATAGTAAGTATAAGTATAATAATAAAGCTTAAGATATTAAGATATTAAAGTTAGAAAAAGAATTTTTAAGTTTATATTTAAATATTTTTTAAGATCTAAATTTTATAGTTTAAGATTTCAGTTATCTACTATTAACTATAGTTTTTTCTAATAAAACTATACTCTTCTTTTAACGTTAAGCTTTATAATAACTACTTAGAGCTAAGAGCTCTATAGTAGCTCTTTAAAACTATATAAGATTTATAGCTTTAGTAGTAATTAATAAAAGTTCTAAATAAGAATATATATAGCTATATATAGTAAAGCTAAGTAAGTGTTTAGGAATACACTTCTACTGCAATATAATATAGTATAACTTAATAGTATTATATCTACGTCTGATTACTAGCACGTTAAATAAATTAATATAAGATTATATTATATTATTAAGGAAACTTTAAGTAGCTAAGCCTAAACTAGCGTACTTAAGCGTCTCTTTTTATTAACGCTAAAGTACTAACTCTTTACTTTAACTTAGTGAGCTGCTTTATTCTATAATAGAATATACTTACTTATATAGCTATTACTAATATTATTTAGAGACTAAGCTGTATTATTAGATATATTATATTAGTTACTTTATTAGAAGTATAAGTACTAGTACTATTATTATTATAATTATAATTACTATTACTACTAAGTAGCTATAAAAAGATATTACTTAAGAGTAGAAGTTCTATTATCTAAGCCTTAAAGGTAAATATATAAGTTAAGTATTTACTAGTCTCTTTTGTATTATTATCTAAGCTCTCTAAGTAATTAGATTAGTTATCTACTATTCTACTATATATACTTATACTAGTACTTAAATAATATTAGTAGAATATTTTAGCTAGGTGTTAGAATCTCTACTAAGATTTAATTTAAAGTACTCTTTTTACTTAAAAGATAATAGAATTTAAGCTAAGTTCTCTACCTATAACTACTATTAATTTAATTAACGTACTAGTAATAAGATGTAGGCCTAAGGCTATAAAGTTATACTATATTATATTATAGTAGAAGTATGTTTCTAAATACTTACTTAGCTTTACTATATATAGCTATATATATACTTATTTAAAAAGTTATTAATTATAACTAAAGCTAAAACTATAAATTCTATATAGTCTTAAGAGCTACTATAGAGTTTTAAATAGTTACTATAAAGCTTAATATTTAATTAAAAGTATAGTTTTATTAAGGATAACTTTAGTTAATAGTAAGTAACTAGAGTTTTAAACTATAGAATTTAAATTCTAACAAGTACTTAAATATAAACTTAAATATACTTTTTTTTAACTATTATATTCTTATATTTTATTTCTAATATATAGTAAGTTATTATATATAACTATATTATAAGTATAGAGCGCCTAGCTATAGAGAGCCCTATAGTTAGCTTAATAATAATATTAATAATAATAATAATAATAATAATAAATATAAATAACGCGCTAATTACTACTTATTAATATAGTTATAATTAAGTTAGGCTTAGTATAGACTACTTTAAGAGTAACTTTAAGTACTAGATATAAGCTTTTATATAGTTAGTTAGCTTATTTAAGTTAAGCTTAGAAAAGCTTAAAAGTAAGTTAAGTAAAAAACTATTTATCTTTAAAGTTTTTCTTATTAGTACTTTAATTATATAAGCTAAGATAAATATAAGTTAAAAAAATAAAGGCTTTACTTATAATTAGAATATAAAAGTAAAGTAATTATATAATATAGTTATAGCTTATAGCTTAAGAACTAATAAGTAAATAAAAATACTTCTAGAATATTCTTAATAGTCTATTTAATAGCTAGTTAGACTTTATCTATACTATTATTTAAGTTTTAGAATAGTTATAATAAGAAATAGTTATAAATATATAGTAGATACTAATAAAGTAATAGATAATTAATTAAGTAACTTAAATAGCTTAAGAGGTAATAATAAAAGAATATAGATATATAACTAATATAGTTACCTTAGATAATAGAATTGCTAAGCTATAAATATTTATAGCTACTTAGTAGTAATTATAATTATAATTATAATTATAATAGCACCTATACTTACCTTAGTAATAAAGTAATTACTTTAATACGTATAATGCTATTACTTAATCTCTAGATAGTATTAGTAATAGCTATAATAATAAGTATATTTTATTAAAGTATAAGGCAGCTTATTATATAGAAGTAAAAGGGTAGTATTATAATATTAGTAAAATAAAATATTTAAGTCTATTTAAGCTTAACTACTCAAAATTTTCTTAATAATACTATAATATTATGCGATAACGCGATAACGTAATAACGCAATAATACGTAATATAGAAACACTGTAGGCCCCGTCCCTAAGGCCTAGGGGGGGAGAAAACAGGACTACTACAAAACTATAGGTATGTAGTACTACTTTATTATATTAATAAAATATAATTATAATACTACTATATCTTCTTTCATTATTAAAATACTAAGTATAGTATATATAGTAACACTATGTTATCTCTAAGCAGTTATAGCAATAGCTATAATAATAACTCTATACTATTATACTATAAGTATACTAAGCTACTACGTAGAGGTAGAAACTTTATATTTAAGCGTTAGTAGAGAATACTACTTTAGTATATTTAGCTATATCTTAGCTATTATAAGTTTTTCTTTATTATAGTATAATATTATATAGTAACTTACTTACCTAATAGTAAGTAATATATAACACTATAGGTTCTATTTTTAATTATTAGAGGTAAATTTTATAAAGAAGTAAAAAGTAAGTAATAGCTATTTATACTTAAATATATATAGAATATAGCTTACTAGAGTAATTAAGATAATAATATAAAGTATCTATATAGTAAATAGTAAGTAAAAGTAATATATATATTATTACTAAGTAATAAACTAAATCTAGGAACTAGCTATATTCTTTTAAGATAAGAGCTATAAAAGTAATAAATACTATATAAAATTAAGTATATAGATTTATAGTCTAAATTTTATTATTATTTTTTTCTAGGTCTTTAATCTATAATTAATATTAATTATTTTAGCTTCTTACTAGATCTTTTTATACTTATTAAAAAGGATAATTTAAATAAAATTAGATTAAACTTATATTATTACTTATAATAACTAGGCTTCTAGTTTTAAAGGTCTTTTAAAATACTCTAATATAGTATATTAAAACTAGCTAATAAAACCTAGATTGTATATATAATTAAGTCTATTATAGAGTTTTATAATTTACTAAAGAATAAAGCTAATAAGTAGTAAAATAATAATAACTAGGTTTTTAAAATCTTTATACTTATAAGCTTAAATAAAGTATTTAAATTTATATAAATTTATTACGTAATAATTACTAAGCTTCTATACACAGTATAATTAAGTAATAAGATACTTTATTTAATATAATAGAAGCTTATAAATATTTAGTAGTACTTAAAATATATAAAGTTAACTTATACTTCTCTAAGCTTAGTCTAAACTAAGGTAAAGTAAACTAGATTAGTACTCTTTAAGGTATTAAATAGAAATATTTAAATAGAAAATAGTTATTAATCTAAACTAATAAACAAATAGTACTAATTTAATATAGGATATAGTAACTATTTACTTTTTAATATTAGAGATATACTATTAAACCTAACTACAAAAAGTATATTAATAATATTTTTTTAACTTCTATACTTTTTATAACTTATTATATAATTTTATTTTGTTTTTTATTTAAAAATAGTTCTAATAGCTTTACTATTCTAAGTAGTTTTACTATTCTAGATATTAGATCTTAGCGTAATAGTAGTTACGTTACTTAGTAGACTTTACACTAGTTACTTTTTATTTACTAATACTTATTAAGAAGTATTTAGTTTTAGTTACTTTATTAAGTAAGCGAAAATTCTTTTTATTTATAATAACTTACTTTAGAAGTATATAAAAGAACTATATATAGTAAAGCTTTATTACTTTATATTTCTTAAATTACTAGACTAAAAGGTAGTATATCAGTAGTATTTTTTCTTAATATTTTTTCTCTCTATCATTCCTATGGTCTGAGGATACAGCAATTACTAACTTACTTCCCCTTTCTCCGATACGGTGTCGCCAGTCCTCCACTCAGTCTTCCACCCTGCACATTCCACTCGGCCGCACTCGCCGCTCCAGCCCTGTCCTCGGAAACATCATAGGCTCTAAGACTTCTTTCTTTGAAATCGTTCCAGCGCTCGCGAAACGTTTTCTTCTTGCGGTCTGCTCGTCGCTGAGCGTCTAAATCGGTATATTCAGAACCAAGGACTGCCGCGATGGTACTTGCGGGTGCGCCAGTGCTGTGTTGATCTCTGGGCTTAGGTCGTGATGCAGGCCTCTTTTGCAGTTCATTAGGCGAAGTGGATTGGTAATTATGGTAGCTTGGTGGCTGGGCTGATGGCTCAGCGTCGTAGTATATTGGTGGTGTCTCGTCAGAGCCGACATGGTTTCTGTGAACCTTGGTGTTCATGTTGGCATCAGTCGAGTCCGATTTTTCGATGCCCTGGGTGTGATCCGACTTCGCGCCCATGTTTCGCCTCAAGAGGGTGTCGCAAGTGTTTGCTGGTTTCGAAACGCTGTCGATGTAGAGGCAGTAGCTTTGTGCATGATAGCTGTAGAATAAGTGGGGCCTATAGCGCCAATGCTTGGTTGACGTATGGTGGGGTGACTTGCATATAGAGTACGTTAGCCAGCTTCCTCCTACCTCGCTTTGCTGACACTGCTGTCTTTTCTTGAGGTGGTAACCAGATCTTCTCAATATTATCCTTCTCTATTGTTCAACGATGGGCAGTTGCTGTATTTGTAACGATTTTCATCCAGGTCAGGGGACTGAGTACCCTGTTGCAACCTGGCTGGCCAATCTTCTCGCTTCTTCATGCCCTCACTGCAACCTGGTAGTCGAGACGATTCAGGCCCTGGACCCACAATTCTTTGCGGACAACTATGAGTGGAATTGGATACATTTCAGTCAAGAAGCCAACGTCGTTCTTCAACTTCAGATATCCGAAGACATCGGTCCGGGCTACATATTCATGAAATCTGCATGAAATGGGAGGATCACGCTAGAGATGGGTCTGGACATGTTCCGCTCTTCAGACCATGAGTTGCGGGCTGAAGGGCTGGACAGTGCTCGCTTCCCTGTGCGAAGAGAAATTGCCCGTGTTCCTGGCGACAAGCTGATGTGGGACTTCGTGCGGTCATCGCTACGAACATGTCTAATGGAACACCCTAAGTGCGCTGAAGCACAAGATTCTTCCTGGCTTCCCGAAAGACTGCTATGTTTGGAGTGGAACAGCGGCAGTCAAAGCAGCCTACGACTCGTCGAGACGCGAGATAAAGTCCCCCGAGGGCCATGGATTGCTTTGTCGCATTGCTGGGGTTCGAAGCGTTTCACGTGTACCACAACCAAAAACATACACAACCACAAAAAAATGATTGATGTATTGACCTTGCCGCCCACATTTCAGGACTCAATCATCGTAGCCCGAGAGCTGGGAGTATCCTACCTGTGGATTGATAGTCTTTACATCATTCAGGACAAGCAGGATGACTGGGCACGGCAGGCTGAGCACATGGACAAGATATATGAGAACGCACTGCTTGTCGTCGCAGCGGTGTCATCTGACCATGGCTCGGTCCCCTTTCAGGGTGCAGAGGCTCCCTCAACAAGATCACATTACCACACCGTGAATATCGGTCTCAGAGCCACAGACGCGTCGGGCGACGAAGAGTCAACAAGCTGTCCCAGGGCTAGAAGATATGAACCGTTTTTCAGCCCCACTTGGATTGATGGACCACTTGAAGGGCAAGCGTGGGCATGGCAAGAGCGTCATTTTGCTGTGCGTATCCTCAGCTTCACGGACATAGAAGCCAAGTGGCGTTGTAAGGTCACAGTCGCGTGCGAATGCCGGTATGGAGACGACGCATATCAGCAGCGGGACGAACATGAGGCGACCCTTAAGGACCGGCACACTTGGATCGGGGAATATTCGACACGAAATCTCACATATGGTACCGACAAGTTACCCGCCATTTCGAGTGTCGCTTCACGCTTGCACGCTACATTGCAGTCCAACTACTTGGCTGGACTTTGGGAGATGGAACTACCATTCAATCTCGGCTGGTATCGCGATGAATTCACCGATGGCCCGAGCTTGAGAGCTCTGATTAGACCCACAATGGATAACGAGGTCCCGTCGTAGTCATGGGCATCTAATGCTATGCGATCCATGAGGGTCTGGTCCTCTTCTTGGTTGCTCCCGTCTATGGATCCCGGGCCCGAGCCAGTATTGGAATCCAAAGTCGATATCCTTGATATTGACTGCATTCCAAGCGCCGTTAATAAGTTCGGGGCAGTGCAGGCTGGAAGTTTCATCCAGCTACGCGCACATATGGTCGAAGCAGTCATGTACTACGACGACCACGATCGTGCTAGCGTATGTAAGGAGGGCTCCAATGCACAGATTATTTTCCCGGACTGCAGCATATCTTTCAACACGGACTCGAGCACAACTGGAACACATGTGAATCTCCGACGTGATCCTTCTTCGTTCCTGGGTAATTCGGACCATATTCAAGTGGACAGCGCAACCAATAAGAAGAATCATGATCCGGGCACGAGAAGATGTGGAACAGTGTTCTATCTATTGCTATTTACTGGGACATGTCAGGATGAAACTGGTGCTTGCATTCTTGTTTTGGGGCAAATCATCGATGGGGGCAAACTCCGCTATCAACGGTTGGGTCTCGGCGTCACGTCACTGGATTATTGTTCAGGACCGCGATATCGCAAGGATTGGAAGCCTTGGCAGGCCTGGGAAGCCCTCGAAGAATGGTCAGAATGGGAGAAGTGGTTTGCCGATACAGAGCCGGAGGTAGTCAAAATCGTGTAAGGTGCGTTCAGAAGACTTTCATTCCAGGAGTAAACAACCTATTGTCTTGGAAAAAAAGAGGCTGCCTTGCACAAACTTCTCAATGGATATAAGGTCTGTACGGAAGCAGTTTACGCAGGGCACCCGTCTCCATTGTAAGTTCTACAGACACCTCTGTAAACGCGATTGTCAACGGGATTACCGCCCCATTCACGACATTGTTCATCCGTCCAAGCGGCTTCGCTCGTAACACACTAGCCACAGTTCCTAGTAAACGCTTTTTCCTTCCAATTGCCAATGTCTGCGGCATGAAAGAGAGTTCTGTAGAAGGACTAAAGCATGAATGATGGAAAAACAAACCGAGATGGAGTTTCCTATCTCGCTGAAACACTCCCTTCCGCCTACTGCAGCACATGAAATACTGGAAAAGACGACCGATGGGCTTGATTCAGAAGCCGTGATGCGACACTCACATATCCTCTGCTCACCTGTCAGCTCAACTTGGCCGGTGACAGAAGATGCGCTGTTCGATTCGTTAGCCATCTGCTGATAGCGCGAGTCATTGTCGGGCGTGGAAGCTACGTACCTAGCGATGATACTGGCGACGAAGATTGAGAATCTCATGATATTTGTCTCTCAAATAGGGGTTAGTGTGATCAATATATGAAATACGCAGACTTGGAGAGGAGTTCTGGTTGGCAGCTCACTGTACTCAAGCATCTGCGCATAGCTCTCGAGCGCACAAGCAATATCTCCATGCCCTATAAAACTCTCTCCTCTTCTTGCAGTGTAAGCATGAATACTTCCAGGCCGCTCGCCAACGTACTGCAATGGTCTTCCCCCTCTGCGATAGCCATTTTGAGGAACGGACAGACAACGTGATATCATTCACGCAAAATCTTGTCGTCCTTGAGGCAATTCTGTTTCCTCTAGCTTTTGATTTCATTGAGCACCTGTGCGTCGGAAGCTACGAGCGCTATTTCTGCAGTTTCGGGATTCGTCTAAATCATGTTCAAATGAGACAGCAATATGGCGAGAGATGCACTGCTTGATAAGAGGGGGCTTTCAATGTGGGTGTAGGAAATTCATTATGCAGAGATGATTCTGTTAGCCAATATGCGTTCGGAGGATCGTTCTGGAAATACAGTCACAGTATAAAACCTGTGGTGGAGGTCTTCGTCATAGTGGAGGCGCGACTGTCATAAAACATGACTGAATCTAATCGTTTTCTTTTGGTACGTTGAAGGCCCCTGTAGCATTTCAAGGACGTCTGTAATGAAGTTCTTACAGAGTATAATCGCATCACCTGTTCTACGCTTGAGGTCTACAAGCCTAAAGACGAAGATGGACAAATTTTGTTCCAGTGAAATCGGCGAGAATGACCCCACATAGGAAACAGGTTATAAGGAGAAATCGGAACACGCTGATTGCTAAATATCAAGGTAGTACTAGCATAGATTATAGACTGCGTACTGATAGAAAAGGTCTTGCATGATTCGTACAGACTGAACGGATATGAATGACATGGAGCAAGATGGTAGTCATGACACTAATCTCGGGGGGTGTGTTAGCAATAGAGTAAAGTTTTGTGACCGTGCTGATCCTTATGGCTGAAGGGTTGTTCCCTTAATGATAGATCTTGCAAGTCGTCTTTGGAAGCCTTGCTTGTAGTGCCCCCCTAATGCGAATGTAAGCATTCAAGTCTGGATTTTTACAACAGGATAGTCTATGCCAATGACCACAGCTTGACTGCTGCTTGTCTAACCAATAGAATAGTGTGAGCAAACCTCGGTCTGGAGCTGAAATTTCGCGGCTGGTGCTTATTTCCGGAAGCTGCGCTGTATAATTTTGCGTGCGCATCTCAGTGATCAAACCGTGTTACCATCGCAGCATGGAGATTTTCCGCAATTTTGCCTTGAGCTCTCGAGCTGGCAGAGCAAGACCCTTGACGGGTAAACAGGATGTTGGTGCGGCACATTAGCTCATGAACGGCTTGATGTGCATGAACCACCCCACTTTGCCGCTGCTTTGGGTTAAGCGCTGATATTCCGCGATGGCTGGCTAGCCTCCTCACAATCTCATCATGTCACGAGCGCGAACGCGAGCACGGTGTTTTCAGCCTGAATGTCGTGTCGCGAAGATCTCTGACGGTTTCATCCTTTGCAGGTCCGATGGCATGGAATCTTGGATATGTCTCCACTGAAGCGTCCAAGTGAGGATGCGGATCATGAAGATGGACGCCGACCTGCACCGCGCACTCCGAGAATTAGAGCCTGTAAGTCAACGCGCCCCACTCTATCGCGACTCCTTGCCCATGCTGTATAGGTGCGGAGTGCAAACGGCACAAGATCAAGTGTGAACCTGTCGACAATGAAGCAAAGTGCGCAAAGTGCCTGCGGAGCGGAACTGAATGCGTCCCATACAACCTGAACCAGCGACTACTAGACGAAGATGCTGCGTAAGTGCTTTGAATACGTGTCTTCAGCGCCGTCGCTAAGTACTTCAGTTGGAAATCCAATGCGACAGCCGAACTGGGGCAGCTGCGCTCGGCGGTGCAGCGTCTTCTTCAGCACAATAAACTTCCGAGCTTGGATAGTCCAGTCAGTCAAGGCTCGCCTCAACTGCCTTCAGGACGCACGCATAGTATGACTATCAGCCCGACAAACATGATGTCTGAAAATGGACACTCTACGTTCGTCGTCCCACCGCCTATGGATATGACGAGAGACACATCTGTAGAGCGTGAGTCGGGCGAAGAATCCAGCTTGGTAACAGCGCCCATGAGGAGTCTATACGACCTTACGCGGATTCGGAATCTTCGGAGCAGCGTTCGGTGGAAGCCGAATTCCAACTCTGTTGAGGAGGACTTCATAGCTCAAGGTATCATACCTTTAGCGGAAGCTGAAGATCTATTCCGACGGTATATGCAAGACATACGTCTCTACCTTTGGGCTGGTGTACTCTTCCCATATGACTCTTTGGAAGCAGCTCGACGTCAGTCCACGCTTCTCACCGCGGCTGTGCTTACCATCTCAGCGTTGCATACGCCTGGTCGAGACGAAGCGTTGCAAAAATGCTACAACATCTTTGTATCGTTAGTCTACAGTACCTTTCTTGCTCGGCCTCAGAACCTCGATGACATCCGTGCGTTAACTCTTGCTGCCTTCTATCTCTCCAACCTGAGCTGGAAGTTAGCAGGACTTGCTGTGAGGAATGCCGTGGAGATGAACTTGCACATGTCTTACCAGAGGCTAATGCGAGGGCACGAAGAGCAGCGCGACAATGTCCGCCTATGGTATGCCCTGTATGTGTGCGACAAACAGTTTAGCATCGCATATGGACGTCCATCTATCGTTCACGAAGATATCGCGATCAAGAACATCGAACAATTCCTCGACAGCCCAAAGACGACGCCAGGCGACATCAGATTGGGAGCTCAAGTTACTCTATTCAAGATCTTGACAGAAGCATACATCGCCTATGGCAGCGATCCAGAACAACCACTTACGGAGCCTGATTTCCAGCAACTCCGCCTCTTCAACTTTGCAATCGAACAATGGCGACTTGCATGGCAGGCTAGATCCGCTGATAGCCCATCTATCGGATCATATCCATCAAAGGGTGTAGTGCTATACTATCACTTCGCTAGGTTTCAGCTCAACTCTCTGGCGCTGCGTGCTCTGCCTCCACCCAGCGCTGCAACGTCCGAGTCGCTCTCTTACGACCGCCGCGAAGCAGCTAACATCGCCATCACCGCCGCCACAAGTACACTTACCCTCATCTTCGAAGAGCCAGATCTCCGCAAAGCAATGACTGCAGTCCCAATCTTCACGCACACCATGGTCGCATTCTGCGCTACATTTTTGTTAAAGATGGCGAAAACCTGGGGAGGCATGGCACAAGTACAGTCGCCAGAGTGGGCGACGGAGCCCGTTGGACTAGGTCTCAATTTCAACATCAACCAAGTGCTCTCGCTGTCGCGACGATCGTCTTCTTTCTTAGCCAAGGTGGCAGAAAACCTGAACGAGAAACATATTACCACACACATCGTTCAAGGAATCAACGATCTGCTGAAACGACTCGATGTTGTTGGGACCCCTTCTGGCTCAGTCACACAAGGCGGCTTTCCAGCCGCATCGCCAGCTGCTACGCACATTTTTGATCCCGTTAAGGCCGCTACAGCGAGCAATGACGAAAGCGTCGACGCGACAAACGAGTACAACATGTACGATCTGATTGGATCATACGGCTTCGGTTTCGACGAGACATTTCTGGGTCAAGTCGCTCCGACCAATTTGGACTTCTGGCAAACAGAGCCCTTCTGATAGGAAAGAATATAATTCACAATTTCGCACGTGTCGCTACTTCCGTCATCCCTTCCTTCAGTACACGTTTTAAGATCTTACCGCTCGGACTTTTCGGTATAGCCGGCACGAAAACCACGCCGCCATCGAGCCTTTTGTACTTTGCCAGCTTTGCCTCGACCCAGCTCTTGACGTGTTGTTCCGTTAACTCTTCATCTTTCCCTTTGACGATATATGCTCTAGGTACCTCCTCGTTACTGCCACATCCGCTAACTCCAATGACAGCGACATCTGCCACTCCCGGACATTCCAAAATCACTCCCTCTAGCTCCGCCGGCGCGACCTGAAAGCCGCGGACCTTGATAAGCTCCTTCTTTCGATCAACAATGTACCACAGTCTAGTTCTGCCATTACAATACAGTACATCTCCTGTCCTGAAGTAGCCTTCGCTATCAAAGTCTCGCTCTCGCGCCACACCAACATATCCACTCGTGATTGTTGGCCCTCTCACAGCCAGCTCACCCTTCACGTCGAAGTTCGTGATATCCTTTCCGTCATCATCCAGCAACTTCACATCCAGGTTCGATAAAAATTTTCCCACACTGCCTGTGTCATCTATCTCAGGCCAGGGAAAGATGGACCCGAAACAGCTCACTTCCGTCATTCCCCAGATCTGTGTAAATGGTGATCCCGGTGGAAGTAGGTCTTGGAAGCGTTTCTGTGTGGTAGCGTCGAGATGTGCGGCTCCGCCAACCGCCCAACGCACAGTTGCCAACATCCTCCTTTTTTCTGCTTTGGTCAACGGGATTGCTAACATACTGGTTACCTGTGGGGGCACGAGGGTTAAATCCGTGATTGCATGCTTCTCCGCCATCTCAGGAAACGTTCGAGGTTCGTACCGCCGCATGACAATCTGTTGTTGTCCCGCGCGAAGAGGGGAGAAGTGCGTCGACGGCGCAGTAGCAGCATGGAACATTGGCAGCGCAATTAGACGCTTGAGAAGGTATGGCCGCGGATTCGCCTGGAAGACCAGTGTATGTTGCGCGATGAGGTTGTAATGCGACAGTTTCGCCAACTTGGGCAACCCCGTCGTCCCGCTGGAGAAGAACAGACCAGCGATCGTACGCCGGCTCGTCTCCAGTTCGTCGAAACGCTGCCAATCGGCCTCGCCATGCATGAGCAGTGTACGCCAAGACGTTTTGTCGTCTGCCGCTCGTTGTGGTGGAAGATGAAGACTAGTATCGTCTAGCATTAAGATTCGTTCTCTAGGTAGACCACATTCCTCCGCGGCCACACTCATCCCATTTTCCAGCACTTCTGTGTCGCAAATCACCATCTTTGCTGCGCTACTCTTCAGCGCGTGTTCTATCTCCCATCTCGTATAACCTGGGTTTGTGCCTGTGTAGATTGCGCCTGCACCTATGATACCCAAGACAATGATAGGGTAGTAAATCGAGTTGAAGGCATGCACTAGTACGACATCGCCCGTCTGTATACCCGCATGTTTGAGTCCGGCGATGAGTTGGCGAATGAGGACATGAGCCTGTGCAGCGGTAATGTGGTGTGCTGGGTTGTTGGCGTCGATATATATCTGAAACCGCGTATTAGTATGGTGGGAACAATACAACGCGAGGGTACTTGGAGAGCGTACAGGTCTATCTTGATCGAAAAGTGGGTCGTCATACATCCACGACAGGATGTCTTTTGTAGGAATGGGTAGACATTTTTGGGCGAGAAAAGGCATATCGAGGACGATGGTGAAGAACCCTGAGAAAGGGTGTAGTGAACACGCAGGTTGATAAAGATATCGTCTTGGGCCCATGCCATATTATAGCTTCCCTGTGACTAGTTGCAGGGCGTATGTATGCATTCAGCGCTATTTGCTGACTGCTTCTTGTGTTACTCAGCTTATCTCCTACGGATATAGCGTTGTTATATATGACTGGTTCCGAATCATGATGCCGAAACATTGGAACCTTACATTAGGCCTCCTGTCACGACTAAGGCGCGTCTATCGTCAGCGCAAGAAAAGCTTGGCTATTGCTTTTCGGTGCTTATCACTCCGGAGCAGCTGGGATGAGCACTAGCTGCGTTTGCAGAGAGGTTCAAGTCACGTCAATAATTTTGTGAGCGTTCCTGCCAATTTCAGATGAGATTTACTCGAACTTGCGTTTGTTGATTCAAATCTGCTATTCCTCATCTTGTAGCCCACCTTGGGGACGAACTCTAACAACATCTCCAAGAGCTGTGATTTTCCGAACGCCCATAATAGTACTCCTAAACGCCTTGATATGCGATTGTTTGCACCAATTACTCACGCGTTTCACGCGTCGTTGGCGCTTTGTCTCCCTATGACCCTTCCCGAATCCACAATGATCTGCGTATCAAGTCTCTTCCCAGTGTCACCATATTCCAACCGCTTCCACGTCACAATGCGTGCTTGATTTGTATCGATTTCGAACACGCGTAATCGGCGGTGGTAATTGTTGTAGCCACCATAGCCACCAAAGCCACTGCCACCGGCGTAGCACATCCACAGTTCTGGATCGCCAGTCTCAGGTTCTTTGGAAAGCGAGCAGTAGTCGTTGACGTGGTCGTGGCCACATGAGACGGCACTAATGTCATATTCGACCAGCGCGTCTTTGAAGTGGGTGTTGAAGGCCGGGGCAGTAATGGGCTCAGTCCAGTTTCCAACGCGTTCGTTGTCGACGTTGCCATATTCTGGAAGTGGGATGTGGATGAAAGCCATGTTGAGATGCTTATGGGTGTAGTGGCTGTGCGCTTCCTTCAAGCCCTGAGCAGTGGTCTTGAACCAGTCGATTTGATTTGGCTTGAGCCAGTCGTAGCCACGGTAGTGGGTCTCGTCTGGCGAGTAAGAGTGTGTATCGAGGAAGTATAGGGTTAGGGCTGAGTGTTTGCTGCTGTGGGCTTGGATCTCTACAAAGTAGTTTCCGACGCCATCTATCGTGTTGGGACCGGGCTCACTAACGGAGTAGGGTAGGGAGTCGTACAGATCCATTTGCGCGTGGCGGGAGAGAGTGCCTTCGTCATCGTGGTTGCCGAAGATGGCTGCGTATGGTATCTTGCGCTCTGCGAGGGGGTCGACAATCTTGAACAAGGCCTGGAGGTGGTTAGCTATTGTCACTCTTGAAATAGGATGTGCCTTACACTTTGGACATCAGGTGCTGTGTCGCCATTGACCTGGTCGCCAGACAAGACGACAAAGTCTGGCTTTTCATCATCGAGAACTCTCTCGACAAACTCTATGGTCCTAGGGTCGGCATCGCAGTGTCCGCCATTGTGGCCCTTAGGCTCCGGGTCTCTACAGTGACCCAGGCCAGTGCTGAGATGCAGGTCGGATATCTGCATGATCTTGAATTTGCCATCCTTCCTGATCTTGGGTACAGGCTTCTCCACCTTGGCTGCCGGGCCTCTTCGTATGCTGAGGCGAGGATCGGTGCTCGCTTTGCCCGTCTCGAGATGCAGGGCTCCGTTCTTGACCAGTTCCCAGCCAGGACGTGGCTCTACTGCATCAGCGCCAAAAAGAATGTCGACGGCCGTCACTGCCTTCTTGGAGTCGCTCGCGTGACGCTTCAGCGAGCGCTTGATCCAGATGTCAGCTGGCCGTGACTCCCATTTCTCCGACGCCTGGGCTTTCTCGCCCACAGAGGGGTCAAGCTTGCCTGTGCGAACATCGATGATGACTTTGTCTTCAGTCTTGAGCTCCTCCTCTCGCTTGCGCTTGATGTGGACGTATGCCTTGGTAACCCATCCCGAACCGAGGTGCAAGTCCTTCTCGATGCGATGCCACTTCTTCTGGTCAAGCATGCATTTGGAGAGGGGATTGATTGTCGAACATGTCTGCACAGTGATATCGGTGATGATGAGGCCGTCGTGGTGCAGTGGCATGTGACTGTGGACAGATTGAGGGAGGACGCGGTAGCGATTATCGAGGAAGAATACGGTGACGGAGACGACGATGGTAAGGGCGATGAGCTGTATGCCCGTCCGTACCTGTGGTGGTTAGTGCTGACTAGGACGACGCCGTCTCTGTACTCACTATGCGGCGCGTCATGGTGGAGGGTCTCGGGGGTGTAAGTAGTGGCGCATAGAGGCAGGGTCGAGTTCAGCAAGTGTGTGTTTCACAGCAACGCGAGCTCATGTCCATGACATGGAGGCGTTTGCTGGAGAGGTGAGGTCAAGGTCTTGGAAGTGTGCAGGTGGTGCTCCATGGTGTTCTTGGCTAGGCCGAACCTTGGAATCTCAGATGGTCAATGGCGATGCAGGCATCAGAGCGTCACAACGCGCTCTTCTGGGCTTCATAACTGCCGATAGGGGAGTCTTGGTTGACTCGAAGAGAATTCAAAGGTATAAACACAGCCTTGAAGTTCCACCTTCTGCGCAGGGCTGACCAGATACCTGTCTGGAGACGCCGGCACTCAGTGCCTCGGGCGGTCGCGGCTCGCTTCGCGGTGCGGAGAAGGCGTCACCTCCGCATCTGCACATGTTTGCTCTGACAAAGCCATGCGATTTTCCTCCCTGCGCCAGCTACAACGTGCTGCACTACCCCCGCGTGCGCGACACTTTACGAGTAGCTCCTGCCTGTACCGCGCATTCCAAGGCAAGACCTCCGCTTCCACCACTCCGACTCGGCTCACAATCGCATAGAAGGCGATGTTGTGCTCTTGCGCGAGGCCAAAGAGACTCAGGATGGCCGCCTCGTGAAGCTGCAGGCCTCCAAGTCGACCGGCACGCACAGGGGCGTCATCAAGCATAAAGATGTGATTGGGAAAGAGCCGCGCCAGATTGTCCACTCCCACAAGGGTGCCTCCTTCCGCATCCACGACCCTACACTGGCCGAGTACGTCAGACTGACTCCACGCCTTGTTACTCCAGTGCGTATTCGTATAGCCTGCTCGCACCGTATACATATACTAACATCGACTAGATCTACCCTTCAGATACGAACCTCATCGTGTCCCTGCTCGACATTCACGTTGATGCTCCCTCCACTAGCCCAAGCACCGAACCACCATTCGAGATACTCGAAGCTGGCACAGGCCACGGCGCCCTGACGCTGCACCTTTCTCGCGCCATACACGCCGCCAATCCGCCGGTTCCGAGAACACCTTCATATGTATCAACTGAGGAAGAACCCGAAGACGCAGTATACCTCGGCGAGTCTCTGTCAGACCTACAAGAGTCAGGGCTCGAATCATGGAAACAGGCTCGTCGCGCCATCGTACACACGCTCGACATATCTAGCAAACATTCCAAACACGCAAAGAAGATTGTAGAAGGCTTCCGACATGGCATGTACGCGGGTAACGTCGACTTCCATGTGGGCGACGTATCCGAGTGGATAGCCAAACAAAAAGTCTCAAGGAAGACGCAAGAGCCCTTCTTAAGCCATGTCTTCTTAGACCTCCCCAACGCGACTAGCCACCTTGCCAACGTCGCTCCCGCCTTGCACCCTAATGGCTTGCTCGCCGTCTTCAACCCAAGCGTCACCCAGATCGCCGAATGTGTCCAAACCATCCGCGAACAAAGGCTGCCATATCTGCTTGACCAAGTCATTGAGCTTGGTGCAGGCACGATTCGCGAGTGGGATGTTCGCGCCGTCAAACCCAGAGCACCCAAACAGGATGCTCACACAAAGCAACCTTCCGAACCCTCGATTGACGAAACTACCGATTCAGAGTCAAGCCAAGCAGCACGCGACACTGAGCTGGCAGAAGAGTTGACCAAGGAAGACGACAAATGGGTCATGGTGTGTAGACCAAAGGTCGGCCACCAAGTTGTCGGAGGTGGCTTCCTGGGTCTATGGAGACGTATGGACAAGACTGGAGCGCCAAAGCTCCAAGATAAAGAGATTGTAGAGTAAAAATACAATTGAATTCTACCACTAGCCGCATCGTGTCAAATTCGCGGCATATAATCTTAATGCTTCCACACATGCCGCTCACGTTTACAGTCGTTCAAACTGATGGTAACATTTCTTTGCTTCTCGTTTTGGATTCGCAAAGGGCCATGACCAGCGAGAGCAACACAGCTACAGTGAGCCAAGATTTTTCTGTGCGGTTGAAGGATGGGGGAGATGGGCCTGCGAGAATGTATGGTTGCTGATCAAGTAGCTACAGCCTGATTCCAAGACTCTTCTGAGGATATCAAGTGCAGGGATAGAGAGGAGGAAATGTGTTCGATCAGGATTCCCGTGGAGGCTGTGGCGCTACCGTTCTCTCTATTGCGTCAAGTAGCGAGATCTCTTACAAGCACCGTAATAGCTAATCGGCAGCCAAACATCAGTGGGGTCCTGCTCATAGCTACTGTAGGACAAGATACTGCGATGCGCTACATGTGTGTTGTGAGCGCTTCGACTCGTTGCCTCACTGCTCCAGAAGGTGCGGTATTGACTTGTCCCTGGTTGCACAGTAGCGAAAGGTTGACTGCGGCATACTTTCAGCCTTGTGTCGTCCATCGTCCATCGTCCATCGTCCGCAAGGCGTTCTCGTTCCATGCAGCCACGAATATGCAGCATGTACGCCAGGCTCGTTGATGGCCCAATGAACGACATATATAATTGGTGGGCGCATTAGAAAGTCTTATCCTTTCTGGAATTGGCCAATGAGAAAACAGCATATCGATTCAGCTGAGGCTGAATCGTGCTAACATGAGGTCCTCGTTGGTGAATTGTACGGCACGTCCATTCCAAGTAGGAGTTTTGCATCAGAGGACGACATTCTAGCCTTTGTAGCGGTATGACCTGACATTTGCATTCATCAGCGGAAATCGTCTGTTCGTTGATTCTTAGTGGCTATCATCGCTCAGCCCTATCTTTCCCACTCGCCTTGACCCATCACAACATGGACACCCACGGTGTTAGCCATACGCGACCTCTTCTCGACGATTCCTTTGGCAATCTCAATCCTGAACATCATATCTTACCAAAGATGGACAAACCTGTGTCTCAACCACCATACGCATATGTCAAAGCAGTTTCGCTATTCGGGGATACTTTCCTAGGTACTCCTCCTCGCAAGATCAGGAACTTGTCAAGGCTCTTCAATAGCCTGGGTTTCGAGACGGAGACGTACCCCATCCTTAGTCACCACGATCTTGATGAAGTAAACAATATTATACAGTATGAGCACGATTTCCTCACACGGGAGAAGCGTGTTCTTAATGCACCTTGCCTGTTGATCATCCATTATGTTGAGCATGCAAACGAAAATATCAACCGATACTACTCTGGACCTAAAAAGCCGCAGTATCCATCGACAATCTTGCAGCCGTAAGTGAGCCGAGACGGGTAGAAATGTTCTTTATCTAATTACATGCAGTCGCCGCGTAGATGAGCCACACCTCGAATGGTCCAAAATACAAAGAATATTCGGGGAAGCTACGTTCGACCTCCTTTTCATCTTGGATTGTCCGCAAGCTACTTTGAATGCCGCAACACGATCAAGGATCCATCATGATAGTGTCTACGGTCGGTTTGAACTACTTGCAGCCACAAGCAATACAGCTGAGGCCGAAAAACTAAAAGGCGACTCTTTTACGGATGCTATAACCACCATAATGGGAGACATGATCACGAAGTATGGCAGAATTGACATCGCTAAACTCTATGCCATACTAGTGCAGCAAGCCTTTGGTTTGGATACCGTTCCTTTATATGTCCCTCTTCGTGAAGGCGCTTCTAAGCGAACTATCGTACTTGAGAGATTGTCGGAGCTGGGAGAGGAAGAACAGGGAGTGGACGTGTGGAAAGAACCTATGGTCCCCGGCCCTATAGCTAGCAGAGTCTCGCCAATGCCAAGTTCTCTCCCATACTCTGGGAAGGAACAATTCCAAAACAACACATTGTCACAATTCCCGAGACGCGGGTCCATCAGCTCTTTAGACGATATCCGTATTCGAATGCAGTCATCACTTTTGGAAAGTACCGACGCGATTCCGCATACTCGGGCGTCGACTGTCGATACCTCCCGTGTCCGTCCGAGCCCAACAGATGGAAGGAAGCCTTCCTCGTTGGAATCTCCTCCATCGTTAGGAGAGAGTCTTGTGGTTCCTCCAACGAATATCATCGACACGGGTTTAGTCAACCGTTTTGTCCGACGATTGATCAGTGACTCAAAAATCATTGTCAGTCTTGGGTCCCCAAGCGAAATCCTGCCGCTTGAACTCGACAACTGGCTGAAAGTCTTCGCGTGGAGATTGCATGAAGAATCAACAACGCCGCTCGAACGGAGAGCATCATTACATCTCTCTCAGCAAAGCAAGTGAGTTTATATAGCATAAACGGCCGTTCACCCTGCTCTTTTCATCTGTTAACCACTGGTCATAAGCTGAGACGTACTTTGTAGCCAGATCGTCAGCGCTATACGCAGAGGCGAGCATCCTGAAGAAGACGAAACCGACGACCGAAAAGATTCCACCGAACGCTCGCCACCTGCACAGAAATGGGAAGCTCCAACCTCATCTACTCAAAGAGTCTATCCGCCGCAATCTGATAGGTACGATGAATGGATCTTGAGGTCAGATGCGTACCACTGGCTTCTCGCAAAGCTTAGAACTAGGACTCAAGTCTGCTGTCCGGGTCCGAATATCAAGGATAAAATCGGATCGGACATACTTCGCGAGGTTGTCCAGAACGTACGTGGCCAACATTCAGCGTCGATCGTTCGCATGCAAATTGATATAATCTGGGAGCTGGCGAAGTACATTGAGTCACTGGGATTGTCACCTTCTCCAGACATGTGCAATCATATATTATGTTTGACAGGCTCACGGAATGACCTTCAGGCAGTTACAGTGGCTACATATCTCTGCCATACATGGCCAACCACTGGCAAATGGTTGGAAGGTATGCTGTTAGAGCGCCTACGTTGCTGCTCAGGTCAAATACGCTCATGTATGTTCCGCATTAAGCTCTATGCTTCTCTCGCTGATGTAACCTTAGACGTCCTTTCGTCTACACTTCATGTAAAGCTCAACGTTACGTCTACTGGTCACTGCTCGATAGAGGCTCATGGTGGCCCATACATGGTAGCCGAATTTGCAGAGCAGGTCGCATGGCTAGCGGCTACACTACGTTTACCACCGCCACAAGAAACACCCGTTATGGTGTCACTGCGTATGACAACCTTATCAGTAAAAGCATCGACCAATCAAGATTATTCCACAGAAATCACGATATCGAGTAATCTCACCTTCGACGTTCAGGATGACAAGGAGCTTTTTGTTTCGGTCAAAGGTATCTGCTGGACTAAGCTCTTTGCAAACCCTATCATAGTTAGCGGTTATCCTATACTCCGAAAGTCGACGCCAGCTGCAGGTCTTGAGGCATCGCTAGACACTATAGCCAGCCTCTTACAAGCCCAACAAGTGGCTCTTCTGGATAACAGGATCATTATGAAAGGTTTCGACACATTGCTGGTTGCTACTGAATTTGTCACGGACGATGATCTCATTATGTGGCATGCTTATACTAGCAGCAAACCGGGCAAGCGTATATCTTACTACGACCCTCGGATAAAGGAAACGATCTCGAACGAAAGACAGTTGCCTTTACTCCGCTCACTGGGAAACTGTCGTCATATCATTGGATGGTGCTCTGAAGCGGCAGACTTTTGCGGTAAGCCAGAAACCGGGAGTAGTGCAAATACAACAGCTCGGTTCTAACCATGGTACCAGGTCATCCACAGGCTGATCTCGATGTCTCCGCATCTGGAACATTGCCATCTCCTTCGTACAGTGTCATCGACCGTCTATACATTGAAGGAGGCATGTATGTGATAGGGGGCTTGAATGCACGAATCAACCAGAGAGAGCAACCAATAATATCTGAAGAGGCCCGTGATTCTTCCCAGGTGCTCGGTTGGCTGAGTGAGCAGTTTGTCAACTTTTACGACGTGACAGACCGCAGAGCCTGGCTAGTGGATGGTGCTTCGGCATTACTCCACCTGGTCCGAATCTCTCTGCAATTGGACGAGACCGACCCTGACAGCCCGTATGATTGGGCCTTTGACAAAAGCCAGCTGAAAGAAAACTGGGTCGATCGGGGCGGGCGCGCTGCAGCAATACGCACACTAAAAGATTGGGAGAACCGCGCGCTGAACGTCTACATAAAAGACCGCTCCTTGGGAAATGGCCAGCCAGTCGACACGTACTCAACCTTTGGAAACAGAGTGGACAAGATACTCCATACTTTAGAGCTTATCATCGAAGCCCGGACTCGTGTAGCTGCAGAAGGAGGCACCAGGGTCAACCAAAGTTTGGACACACGGAAAAGCATTGTGGGTTTCGACATCCTCGATCTTGTGAAATCTCGTCCTCAGTTTGTTTCTCGCATTGAGCGATTCGACTCTGGGGAGAACGGCTGGGTCGATCTGTTACCTAACATAGGTGTGCTCACGGTCTTTGGGAAAGGCTTCGGAGATCTCATCCGTCCTAGTAATGCTGACGCTATGTGCGCAGCATGGCGATCCATTCCTAAGGGTGGAAACCACTTGACTTCTTCCATTTCAACTATTGCATTGCTGTACAAGGAAAAGCTACAGCAATCAGGACCTGGGCTGGAACCGGGAGGTTTAACGCGCAAGTTTGATTGGGTATCGCCATGTCGGCCTTTCGACTCTTGCCGGTGTCTAAAGGGTAAACAAACCGGAAAGCTAGAGCATCACGATCCAGCGCAGTACATTGTATCCAAAACATTTTTACGGACGCGAATACTGAAAGAGGTAGTCCCTGTTGATATATCTTCCTTGACGGCAACTGGCGCTGTTGTGTTTGTCAACCTCTCAAATTCAGGTCGTCGCATTAAACCCAAGACTGTCAAAGAAACCGAACACCACTTACAACAACTTACAGTGGGCACTGCATCGAGTAGCGGTAACGGAAGCCTGACAGCCTCGGCTAGCCAGTCCACTACAGCTCAGTCGTCAGACTCCACAAACGCGACCGAAACAAGCGCATATGTTGCAGATCCGGCGACAGGTCAGGGTCTAAGTGGACCAGTTGAGGACCAGGGCATATCGGCCAAGTGGAAAGAAAAGATGAAGAAAAGGCTGAAGACATTTTATCCATCTCAAAGGCATCCGGCCCCATGATCCAACGAAGCACGACCTAGGAATAGACCACACTACGACTCACACTAGGAGCTCAGGAATATTTTCGGGTTGTTGAAACTGACTTGTGGATTTTCTGAAGCACAATAGCGGCTTCTCGTTCTGTCTGATGCGATTCGATAAGATCGATCATGGTGAGACCAGCGGCATTTCGTTTGATGCCTTTGGTTTGACGTCTGGTCTGAGTTGTTGGCGTTCTTTTCGAATGTGAATCGCGCCGAGAATATTTTTCAGCCGTCCTGGCGCCTATGCAATGTTTTTGTTCTTCAAGGTACCTAGTTACTATCGAATCCTCCAGCGTCAAACAGCGTTTGGTCGAAGGATGATGCACTATGTTCCCGCGCGTCCACGATAAGATCACAGTTTTGTTCTCATAGCCTGACTTCCTAGACTTGAACCACTAGGAGTACCTCGCTATTAGAAGTTTGGGTCGTGTTTTGATTGCGCATGATCCTGATGACGTCACCGGCGTTGCGTGAATGGGTTTGTCTGACGCGTTCATTCGCGACTCCAACTCAGGTGTTCGCGGCTTGCGCACTACGTGTCGCCGCAGTTCATGGACGACGCGGGCTTTGAGGTCGCCAGTTTGACGCGACAGTTCCGTCGAGAGAACAGCGGGCGGTGAAGACTGTGGAAGAACGAAACATCGTAGTTGCTGTTTGTGGAAGCGAGAAAGGGGACTGCCGAGCAGGGATCATCGTGTGGCAACAACGATATGGTTGTCAGGAAACAACTCAGCCATGCAATCTCAATGCTGTCATTCATGTATCTCCTTTCATCTCTTCTGGTTCGACTTTCGCTCTCATAGGGTACGATATTTGTTTGCAGAAGCGATAAAGGCTGGCGCGCTGTTATTGAAGTCGCGACATCTCCACAGTCGCGTCTTTGTTTCTTGATCACTGGCAATCACCTTGTATCAACCATCCCCACTACCCGACTACATACCCATCTGTGCCCCTCCACATACATGATTCGATAATTGTGCAAGGGCTCATTACTCATCACTTTCGCAAGATCCACGTCCACAAATCTTCGATCGAACACCCACACCTCGTCAACACAACCACGTTCACAACCAAACACCGACTGGATGGCCGCCAAATACGAGTCTGTAAAATGCAAATCATGTGCCAGAGTCCTGGCTGTGGTGTCTGAAACGGGACTCACACCGACAACATCGCCCGACACGCCACATGCAGGATGCAGTACATGTCAACAATTCGACTCTCTCTATGATGCGATTCGAGCTGCAGATGCTGATTGGGCTGTATTCGAAAACAAGCGCGATTCCATCACTAAGTCTTTTGCGCGAGAGAACCACATGAGAGCTCATATGGAGTTTGACAACTGGTTGATGACTGTTGAGGCGCCCGGATCACCAAGAGACGGACAGGATGCACAACTTGAAAACAGGGACTCAAACGACGGAGATGATACCAATCAAGATGAAGAGCAGATACCTGGGACTAAGCGACGGCGATCTCACTCTCCTACTACCCAGCGATTTGGAAACACATCTGGTTTAGCACCGCATGAACGAGAAGGTATACCGCTCTCACTCCGGCCATCGCCCAAACGATCACGCAGCGCAGCAGCATCAACAGGACGCAAGCGACTAAAGTTTTCGGATTCAGTCCAATTTTACGACGACTACAGGAGCAGTGAGCAGTTTCATCGACCGAGCGAAATGTACGTGCGGGGAAGGAACGCACCGCCTGAAGGATCGGAGTACATGGATACCAGCGGTTCCGGCCTGACGTTTCTCAAGTTCACCGGTATGAAGAAAGTCGGCGCCAAGTGGGTTGAGCTGAGCGAGGACGAGCTTGCAGGACAGAGCGAAAAAGCAAAATCATGGGCGAAATTGAAAAAACTTGCAGCTGCTGAACACGCAATCACTCAAACGGAAGATGCCGTAGCAATAGATGAGCTGAACCAGAATGAACGTGCTCCTACAGACGCTCGTGCTGCGAGACTTGCGCGAAGAGCTAAGGGAGCTTCGAGCGCTGAGCCAGCGCAAACTAGAAGTCTGAAAAGCAGACGGAACCGGGAGACATCACGAAAAGAGAAACAACCACAGCTTGACGGTGCGCCAGATGGTGTTGAAGAGATGACAGATAGCTCAATCTCTGCCTTAACAACAACAAGAGCACATGGCGATCATCATCAAGTTGACGGAATTCTAGGTCGAGTGGAGAATATTGGAGACGACGGTCTGGAGCGAAGAAGTGACGCTGTTCCAGAAACAGCAACCACAGCGGCGATGTGCGCCGATCAAGTGCGAGACGCTGCCAGACCCCACGATGAGCCCCACATGGATACGCAGGTGACTAGTGAGGCAAAATGCCAGGGCAATGCAGCTCGACCAAGCACGAATAGTGTGGAGCCCCAATCGACTGTCTCCTCCGAATACGGCTCACCGCAAACCGGGTCAACGGAGAATACTTCTTGCAAAGCTCACGATGCATCTGAAGTCGGCACACAAGGATTGCTGCCTGATCTGCTAGGCTTGCAGCCGACCCCGACTAATCATGAGAGTTTCAAGACGGCAAGCACGGAAAGCCCAAGTCAGCCTTTAGGCGCTCATCGCGATGCTTGTGAGGCTTCAATGCAGAGAAATGACTTTTCTCGCAACGATACAGGATTGGCTGCTCAAACGAAGCCTGCGCCCTTAGAGGAAATACTGGCGATAGAAACTACTGGGCAAGAGCCATCCGCGGAACAGGAGCATTTAGTCAAGGATTTGAACACGCTCCCGTCACCCGATGATGAGCCTCAGGAGCAGGGCCATTACAATGCGGCTACTGCTAGCGTTGCCATACCGCAAGACCCTGATCGCCATGCTGCAACCAGAACTTCTACAGAAGAGACGCAGATCCTAGCAGGGGCGTGATCGACGTAGTTGAGGACGCTTCGAGTCAGAATCACGCCTGAGCATGCAGCCACGGCCAGAAACGACAGCTTCCAGAATCAACGTGGACTCTTGAGTAGGGATAGATGAGGTGGCCTCGATGGAGCTGGGCTACTATGTGGGTACTCTGTGTATAGCCTGTCTAGCGGCAAGCCTACGCCGGACACTTGCCGTTGTCCCACGTGTCGGCGTCGACGCCGTGCCGCAACCACGTAAGCCCTCGTGCATGATAGTATTTACAATAATCGATGTTTAACTCCTTCTGTCTATGCGACTTGGCTGACAGTACGTGTTGGCTGATATCAATGTCTGTGCGTTCGGGTTGCGAAAGTAATGTTGGTACTGCCACATTCGTTCCCATGGAACAGATGAGGAGAAGTGGTATCATATCTACCCATTATCAGGTAGCTCCTCCAACGTAGACACTGCTATGCGTCGGATGAGCATGGATTGCGGGGTTAGGAGATAGTAGAGAGGTGGATCTGCCCTCTGCTATTTCCATGGCACGACTGCATCACACTCGCCTCGAATTTCGCGTTTAGGAATATGATGTATCCGGGGTCGACATACTATGCATGATTTCAGCTGCAATCGTCGGAACCAAGCTTTTCTGAAACAGTATACCTAGGACATGCTCCCCAGTGGACGGGATACGCTATACCTGAATCGCGGATCGTGGCGACTACAATTTTCTTCACCGATCAATGCGTGAGCGGAGCAGTACATGCCCAAAGAAGCAGTGTTGATTGCGGCGGAAGGGCCGTTCCAGCTTAGCGGGCAACAGCGTCTGGGTGTGTAACGTATGATTTTCTGATTTCTTTTTGCTACCAGATTGCCGATACCCGTGCGTGTTGGTCCAAATCTAAGGCACGGTGTTGATCAATGCTTGTTACTTGGGGGGCGGCCTCTAGCCTCATTAGGTAGTACACGGGCAAGAACGACAGTATGTTGAGGCTCGCTGGTATACACTGGGCTTTGCAAAATGTACAATACGGAAAGAAAGACGGGAAGATTCACATCCGCTGTGCGCGTTGCATTTCAATAGCCGCCCCTACTCAAAAATACCCTCGTACACTATTGCGTGCTCGGCTCTGAACCCGGAAGTATATCCTGTTCCTCTTCTATCTCAATCTGAAGGACCCTTACGTCGAAGTGACGTCCGGTGTCTGGCTTGGCGGCAAGGCTCAGGGTCAGATATAGTCGAGAGCTAGAAGCTTTTGGGCAAGGCTTAGATCCTTCTCTACGTCAACGTCCAGGACTAGATCTCTACTTCAGATTCGCTGCCGCATTTCGTGAATGCAGAAGGAAGTACCTATTGCTCTCCATCATATCGCTGTTGTCATTCTTGCTAAAGCCGCACAACAACATGCAACCACCACTCCATCGGTGCTCAAGCTCTGCTTCCTTGAAAGCAAGGGCTCGCCATATCCGTATCCATAACAAAACATAGCGCGCCCAAAGAGTCAGGCTCACGAACAAGGCCGTACGAGACGGTCGATGTCTAGCAGCGTCCAGAACTGTTCCAACGCTGCATTCTCGTAGCGCATCATACGCTCATAAGAGACCGATGTAATGGCCTCGCAGCCATGGACCACAAGTGAAGAGCAGGAGCCCTAGAACAACCTCGAGTCGGTACATCAAGAGGTGAGAGAGAGGAAGTCCAAAAATGTTCACAGTGACGTCACAGGCACACCCTTTTAATTCATCAACACCAAAAGAGGTAGTCTTGCGTCACACAAGGCTATCCTACGACTACGTAGGGACAGAGCGCCGCTAGTTGCCACCGAGCTTACTTTCTACACTGTAAGCCGCCGGGGCAGGGACTGCATTTCCCATGAAGGTGGTGATTTTCAGTCCAACGTTCGGTCTTATGTCATGCATACTTACGCCACGGTTGATTCCGCAACAACGGCGAAACATCACAAGCCCGCGACAATCCGCTCCTCTACCCCGGCCCCAAGCACATGTCAAGAGGACAGAAATTTGGGTGACTCGTGCACGGGCCCCGGTTCCATCGTTCCGCCGGATAGATCTATCCAGTAGACTGGGATCCAGGGACCCGCCAAGTTAATATCCCGCGACCCCAAGATCAGCACCCCCTCTATCAAATCACCGGTTTGCGATGACATCGCCTACCCATGTCTGAGTCCGATCTTCACCGCTTTGACTGTGAATTTGTGACGAGGTCGCCGATAACACGTTGCGAATGATAGGATTGAGGCCTGAAAGCGAAGATGTAAGAGACATTGGCGGTCGGCTAATTCGGCACCTCTTGCACTTAGCGCGTCAGCGTATTTCTCAACACCAAGCGGAATGTGGATGAGTGGCTGGTAACGGCGTGTTCGGCTATCATGACCATCGTATCGGACGGTATCGCCCACTATTGCGGCAGCAAGGAGAGGCGACACGCAGAGAGCGTCGTAAATGATCGGTCAACACGTATTCCCAGGCTGCGCGAACTCGGCGTGTTCGCCTCTGATCTCATGCATGCATCTGACTTCCTCCAGACTGTGCTCGTGGACACCGAGACAACACATCACTTTCGGCAATGCCTGTAAAGGCAGTCGAGATGCCGTGGGGGCTGGTTTCGGCGATGGATCGGCAGCAAGCATACTCAGTATCCTGGAGTACGTGTGAAAGCCTAAAGGTCTTCGATAACCTCTGAGCTCGAGCCCAACCACGAGGCATGCACGTTGCCAACCTACCACGCAGCAAACTAACTCGTGCGTTCTGCCGCATGAGGTTTAAAGTAGCGCTGTAACATAGCGCCTGAGTGTTCTGACCTACTGTTCCGTTGGCTGGGACTAGAGCCCCGCTAGCGAATTGAAACTTCTGTCACACTCTTGAACGAAGTTTACGCAAGACTCATTCCGGTTGAGACATATCATGGGTCCAGGGTAATGAGGACTATTTCGGCTATATAGATGTCCGTAAACAAACATCTGAGGTTATTCACAGCAGATCCGTACGTCATTCTCAGACCACAATTTCTCACACCTACTTTACGCGTCCTGCGTCTCATCTCCCAGCTCACGGCTAAACCGCGGAGCCGCAACGAACGCCACCTAAAGAGGGAATCCGATAGCTCCTACACCATCAGCTTGCCCGCGCACTAGTGGAATGCATGAAAACCTGCAGTAGTGTACACTAGGCGCCGTTAAGCCTCACTAACCTGCAGCAGGAAATCTTCGAGAAGCCCTTGTATCCTATCCCTCGCTTATCCAGCGTTTGATGGCTACGCCATCGTGCATAGGTGGAAGCGGTGTCTTGCTTGCATGTGCATATGCATCGCGCTGCAGCTCTAAGATTGCAATACTTGGAGGCAGCCACCATCCGGTCAAGTCAAAGATCGATTTCTTTTAGCGTACTTGGAGCGTTGCGGTGTAGAACAATGCATAATGTTCATACGCTGTAAACGCCCTGTCGGATATCCACAGTGCTCGTCGGCCATACTCTATATACGAAGGATTCAAGGTGCATGATTATGATGTCATGAAGGGCAGTTCCCGACACTTTCGCCAGCAAACACGTGCATATTCAAGGTAAGAGAGCAATTGTGCATCATCAGACTACCAAGCATCCTCCACAAAGCGTCCGCCAAGACACCGAGCCAGGATACCCCAATGGTAAAATCCCGACTCGTTACGAGGCACGCACCTCGTTTCTTCCCGTCCCAGGCGTTCCTCTAGAACCAAACTTTAAACCACGTTTCTCTATTCGCCGAGCGTCCTTACCAAATTCGCGTCCGAGATGATCAGCTAGTCTTCCACATACCTTTCACGATTTACGCAGGTCTTGTGACAGCAACTTTCCATGGCGTGCGCAACTGCACTCGCATTTGGTGATTGTGATATAATGATCTTCAAACCGCCGAAGCACCGCCACATTGCACCGCCGGGGAAAAAATCCCCGAATAAAGAACGGCCTGCTGCATCCCAGGGTGTCTCAGACTCTTTCCAAGGTATACCACGCATTATTAGGCATGCGTCATATATCGCCAATCCTAGCACGCGGATTGGGCCGTGATTGCAAGGCAATATATGCAGGGCACTCAAATGTGTCTCGCGCGTACTATGGATACTGCCATCCGGTCGCGAACCGGATCCGCACTGGCGGCGAAGAAAGAAAAGTGGGGGTGCAGCTGGCTTGTCCGCTCGTCAAACGCCGACCGGTGTATGTTGTGCTTGCTAGAGGCGCGAAGTCTCCCTTCCAGAAGGAAAACTCAGGCCTAGTTCACAGGTAGAGTATCTAGAATCTCTTGGTTTCAGAGTGGGTATGGGGTAATGAGAAGCTATTCGGATAAGACGGCATCAAGCGGTAGCGGTCAAGCAGTTCATGTTCGAAGTGATGTTGTCATGTTGTTGGTGCATGTTGTGATGATGCAGTCGGGCTGAGAAAATTAGCAGGTCACGTTTGCATATTCGTAGTCAAGGAAAATATTCTGCAAAGCGCGATAAGCTTCTATTCGATCTCTATGTATGCTTGTTATCTATGTCGGATGCAGGCTACTACTGCAATCCTAATCTTCCTGCTATCTGATCCTTCTTTACACGCTTCTTCCACAATCTGAAGCTGCAGCCCGTGCGGTCGCATTGCAGCAGACCGTCCGATCATCGGCGTTGCGCTCGATGAGGTCTGGGCGACCTGTGTCGGTTTTGGGACTGACAGTTGGTGTTCCTCTAGTCTTCCGATAGTTCCCGCACCATGGACAAGGGCCAGGCGCACGCTAGTAGTGGCTTTTACGGGACCTCTGCTACCCAGACTAAGCTGTTGGTAGTACCTAGACTCATGGCTGAGGCTGACAGCAGGAGGCTGGCGGCGGGCTTGCTAAGGGGTAAAGTTTGTGTGGCTGTTGAAGCCTCCAAGTGGAGTGCTTCATGGTACCAGACCCTCTGATTCTTCTCCTTGCCACTGCTCGAACAGCTGGCGCACGCGGTAGTCCGTGGCCCAACCAATATCGGACTCAATGTCACGTAGAAGATGTAAAACGACTTGGCGTTCTCGTGCGTCGCTGAGGCACTGGCCAGCAGTGAACAGGGGTTGCACGGAGTGGATCCGGACCGCTTCGTCAGACCGAGCCAGCGAAATGCCAACAATTTCGCGGCTGTGCTTCTGGCAGGTGGCCAGAACCGACTGGTAAGAGTTCATGCGGGCGACGACAGTGCTGCGCCCCTGGGTGGACTCGTGTGGCTTGTTCATGAACAAGAGAATTTGTGACATGTGGTATGTCTGCATGGTGGAGGCGCACATGGGTATAGAGTACCAGACCTCTGTGAACATGGACACGTTATCGTTGGTGGACATCGGCCCGGATGCTTGCGAAGGTACCCTGGCGGAAGGTTTGAATGTGACCGGGAGGCCATCATGCCAGACCTGGAACTGTTTTCGTAGACTGAACCAGTAATCCAGGAGGGTTCGCTGAGGGACGCCTGCCCATGCCATGCCGGCTTCATTAGAAACTTCGTCGCCTGCAGCCATGAAGTTGACTAGCTTGGCCATGAGCCAGACAAGGGCATTGCAGATGAGGTCTTCCCTCATCACGTCGTTGTCTTCCGGGAAACCACATACTGTCGTATTACTGGGCATGATGTAGCCTTGATCATCGATCTTGAGGCCAGCTTCTCTCCATAATGAGAGGTCCTCGGTGTCCAATCGTGTGTTAGTCTTGTTTATAAAGGCTGCGAGCATATCCTGTCTGGCAATGTTCCAGAAGGTTGCTCGTCGAGCCTTAGAGGCAAAGTTGAAGCTTGCGGATGGTACCGAAGATGTGGGTTTTGGTAGTTGTAATGGCATAACGTGCTCTTGTGAAAGCACGAGCAAAGACTTGGCACCATTCAGATGCTTTGTCCAATCTGAGACGGAAGTATCTAAGAACTCATAGACACAAAGGATGGCCGATGCTGCTAGTAGTTCGTCGGTGTTGGATACAAACGAGGTGTTGCTTGATGTTCGTCGTCGCTTGGGTGCTGGTCCATCGTAGGCCGAGTTGGTATTTCTTAGTTCGCATTCTGACTCGTCGGGAGAGGAGGCGACATCCATCTTGAGAGCCTGAAGCAGTAGTGATACAGCTGTGTCGTAGTATACTGCCGCCTTGTGCTTCCAATCCACCATTGATGCCTCGGGGTACTGTTCCATGCGAGCTTGACGCGTTACGCTACCTCCCATGACGGGTTTGCGGCCCTGAACACGTGCAAGAGACTTCGCTGCACAAGCAACAGCTGCGTACTTGAGCAGTGGGTTCTCACGTGCCTGTACAGGAACGTAAGACGCGAAGTAGGTGCCGAGGTCGTACAAATCCATCCAGTAGCCAGGACCTTCTGAAAACCACCGGAGCAGGAAAGCAATCTCGTGATCGTCTTGAACGATAGAGACACCGCTATCGGATCGAGGTGGTGAGCGTCTTGAGCTTGCTATTGAAACGGAGCGGTGCATGTGGTCGGCGGAGTCGTATGGTGAGTTGAGACGGGGGTCTATTGGTGGCGAGGCTGTCGAGGCAGTAAAGTCCATCACGGGATGTATGCGTCGGTTGCATAATGAAAGAGGTGGAGAAAGGGGCGTTCCTACGACTGAGGCTGGTGGTGACTGCATCAGTGGTGGTAACGCTTCGAGGTCAGGTGTGTAACAGAAAGGAACGCTGGTCGGAGCTAGATCTGGCCCCATGCTGGAAGGTGTGCTGGTAACTGAATGAAAGTTGCTGTGAGTACGCCATGAAGGCAAAGAGCGAGTCTCGAATGGTCCGGGCGATTCCATCGATGCTGTCGACATGTTGTCGAAATCGGGTGTGCCAGGATCAAGATATGGGTTGGTGGTGTTGATGAAGGTTACTGCAGAGCATTAGCCGAGCTGCATGGGTGACACGAGGACCTTAGAAGGTCTCACCATGCTTAGGAATGTCCATCCAGATGGCATCCTCGTCAAATGTGTTCTTGTACGCGTAGAAGCCTTTTAGGGAGTTCTCATCCCCTGAGTCTTCTCCGTTCATGGAGGCATTGTGCTGGTGGCGAAAGACGATACCTGAGCTGGGAATGCATTCTCTTGAGGCTTTGGTGCACTGCCCACACACAGGTTTCTTTTCATCACACTTCAGCTTCCGCTGACGGCAAGTGAGACTATAGCGAAGGTCAGTAGGCGACGATGTAGAAGCACAAGTACACGTACCATCCGGTTCGTGATCGCATTGCAAGTAGTTCTATCGTGTGGGTCTTGTTGCGAAAAAGCTTAAGATCTCATAGCCTCGTGCCGAGGGAAGTGGGTAAGAAAAAGCATCCACATGAGTCGGAGAGAGCTGCCCTATATCTATACCAGTATGTCGAGGGCGATAAAGCGTTTGATACTCGATGGTTAGATGCGGGGTCTAGCATGGGTTCGCGCCAGTTGCGGATCCACCGTCACCATGAGCAAGGTTACGAAAATCGACGAAAGGATTGCTCCTGGGCTAGTGCACAAATCTGAATCGCGCTCGCGTTGCTCAAATTAGCTGGTGTGTGAGAAGCCAGACTTCAGTGTAAGGAACTAACATGGGCCCGCCGCGCCCACGCCAGGTCGCGTCAAGCGCCGCAGTCAGCCGAGCCACGGCCGAGTTGCAATGCAGACACCACTTGTAGACGCTGCAAGCATTCGCTGGGAGTAAACTAGCCGGATTATGGACGCTAACTTGCCACTGAATTTAAACTTTTCTCCTGGTCGCTGCGTGTTCGGCTAAGGATGCAGGTCGGCCCTTCTACCTGGACTACCTACGCATTAGGGGTGCTTTTCCCTGTCTTCACGACCGGAAGTTCACTTCCTGCCATCCTGCCAAGTTTCACAATAACCTATGAGAAAGATCGGACCGTCCTCCACGACCTGGGCGAGCTTTGACGACAACGCGCTCGAAGCGTTAACAGCGGCAGCGCGACGAACCTCATCATCATCGCATTCCCAATCTTCGATGAGCACGCAAGCATCGGAAGATGATGCGGCGCCCCCTTCACCGCCGTCCACCCGCGCCCCCGTGCCCGCTTATGGTCATTGCAAGGGCTGTCACTATTGCGACACCTTCTGCTTCTTCTTAGGACGTTCTGGTACCGCCTCTCCGGCGTCGCCGTCACTCTCCGCATCGTCCATTTCAGCATCGCTGTCGGAACCGCTGCTTTGATGATCGGAGTCGAATTCCTCACCAACTTCCGACTCCGAGTCTGCTTGGAAGTCTTCATCTACACTTTCGTCATCCTCGTCGGCACTACCGCGGTTTGCTGGTGCTCCATCATCGCTGGATGCAAGATCTTCATCTTGAAGAGCAGCTGCCAGAATGGCTCCGGACTGTGTATCACTATGTCAGCCAAGTTTGCGTAAGAGGAAATGATATCACTAACATCGTCTGCCATCTCATTCTTAGTTTTGATACCTTTGGCACGGAAGAAATTCTCGAGTGGCTGTTGCTCCTCCCTACGTATTTGTCAGTTTCAGCGTCTTTAGTCTGAGATTAGTATTACCCACCGGTTGATGTTGGAGAACTGATGCTCAGCCTGGCCGTTCTTCATGCTGAAGGTAATATCAAACGTACGGCTTGCAGCCATAGCTCCACCAACACGCGACATGGTCACAGAGGCGATGTTGTCCATGCTGATGTAGGTTGCCGGCTTGGGGATGAACATGAATGCCTTGTCAAGGCAGAACAAGTGACCTTCGTTGGCCTTGATCGAACACTTGACACCCGACTGCTCGTGATGGCTGATGAAGTCTCGAGACGGTCTAGTGATACGCTTTCCACTGAGACCACGGAAGATGTCCGCTACAACTGTAGCAATAGGAGCTTCGTAGTGGGATTGCAGCTTGTCTTTGTATTTGTCCTCCAACAGATCTCCCTTCATGTTGAGATCAAGGTTGACTTCCTCATCCCGCTTGAACTGCATGACGAGGAAGGGGTATCGCGTCTGACCCTGTCGGAGGGGAGGATCCAGACCAACGGTGATGAGGGTATGCATGTCGTCGGGTTTCGGCAAGACCATGAACTTCTTGACCGAATCGAATTGGATCTTGTAGTCGTATGTCTTACCGCGTAACCGGAACGAGCTTTCGTACATGTCGATATCGAATCGACCTCTAGGCGTGAGATGTAGGATATCCAAAAAGGTAGCAAATGTGTCACCAGCGACTTCGCCAATCTCAGCCTTCTCCATCAGTGTCTCGTAGAATAGGTTGGCAGCATTTGTCTCTTCGACATCTTCAGCGCCAGAGCCCTCTTCGCCGTCTTCTGTCTTCTCCTTCTTCGAGGCTGTACCAGGGATGTAGAAGCGCATCTCGACGAGCTGGTCTCGAGCACCTGCGGACTTCTTGCCTCTGAATCTGGCTCCTCCGAGGTTTCCATTCGCGCCAGCGTCGCCTTCGGCAGGCAATGAGAAATCGACGGCCACTTCGTTCTTGCCTGCCAGATTTGTGTTGGAGACCTCGGTATAGGGCACTTCGAAGGCAGGGCGGTTGGCGACGTTGAAAGTAAGTTCGGCCTTACCGAAGTCGGCCTTTCCCCAGTTCCAGCCGCGCAGGGCATGCTCCCGGTTATCGAGACCTATGCCGTACCAAGACTTGAAGACCTTGGATACGCGGTCAAAATCTTCCTGCTTGAATCCATCAAGTTGTATAACGCCGTCGTTGCGCGAGAGGATCTTGATTTCGTAGCCGCGCGCGGCTCGGCTCCACTGCGCTTGTTGGATCTGTGACTGGTCGCAAGTGTAGGTTTCGCCGCCGTTTGCGGGCTTCCAGCCAAAGCCCGAGTCTGAAAATCGAGCCGCGCCAGGCTTCCGCGAAAGATTGAGATAGATGTCGTTGAACGCCTCCCTGCGCCACGTTAGCTCTGCTATCCAGACCTTCCGAGAAGCTGTTTCCTTTACATTCTTGCGATCGCGTCAGAATATACAATACGGACAAAGGCGGAGGGTTGCGACAATGGAGAGATGGAGCGGTGACGGTCGAGAGTCGTTGCCGGACAGCTGTTGCTCTCTCACTTCGCAAACGCGCTGTTTTGCTTACATAAACACACTAGCTGCCGATCGCACGTGACAGCGCGTCAAAACTTTCGCGTCGTCTGCGAGCAACATCATCCACGTCCATCTTCACTTATTCCCAATGAGTGCAAGAGCCCAGTGGCCGTCTCGGTTCACCATGCTGGCTTGTGGACATGTCACTTCTGGAAGCCGAAACCCTTATCTTTCGGTTAGCACTTACAGTTTCCAGACCCAAACTCAACACCACGGCTACGTTTCTGATGAACGAAACTTTGGCCTCCTGCTTAGCACTCATTGCGCGTCCATCCGCACACTGTTTTGTGCCGCATTTACACCCTGACTCAAATTAAGCTACCGCAGAGTATACTCGGTCCCACATTCCAACCTCCAATCGGGCGGTTACCGGACGCTTGCCCTAATGCGACCACGCATTCGAATCTCCAACGGTCTTAGCAACAACAACCTCGGTCTGCTTCATGCACTAGGCTTCTTCTGTTTGAATACGGCATACAGTGGACGGAAGGTTCCACGGTTTGCTCCGAATCTCCTTGTCAAAACACTCCAGTTATCTCTGGCTATCACTGGTCTCAGGAGCCGGTGAGGTGGCCAGATTCGACAAGGCGTGAACCTGTTTCAGAACAGGCGTACATGTCACGAGCTCAACAGTCAAGCATACACTATGGTGTATCCGCTACCTGTGACGAAAGCTTAATGTAGTCATGGCCCTTCCATGCGACCCTGCAGTAGTTGATGGACTACAGTGCTCCTCTGTCGTACGACATCCTTATCACCGTTATATGGTTTGCACGGCAGCTCTTCCTGTCGTCCCCGACCCACCCTCCATTGTCTGGCGTATTCTGCAAGAAGAACGTTAGCTTTGGTTCATATACTAAACTCAAACACGTCAACCTTGGAGAGCGGAGACAGAATGTGAAGGAGCATTTGGAATACACTATGCTCTCGAAATCTCCGAAAAGAATCAGACCATGATTGACTATTCTCAACGTGATTCTAGAATACCATTATCTAGACCTTAGTGCCGTTACACGCCTGGTGGACTAGATGTTTTGAGCTAAAATCAAACGTTGTGTGCCGCGATTCCGATCATAGCACACATGTCATTCGAATCGCCTGTGTATTGCGCACAACGTAGTTCCCTCAGCATTGGATAGAACTCCTCGTGAAATCTCTCACGTAACCAAGACGTTAAGATCAACGTGCCCCAATCGGTCGAGTCTGAGTTTGTCTAATGTACCATCCTCGTTGTAGTGACGCGTGATCAAGCCATGGACAATCATTGGCGTCAACATGTCTTTTAGAAACTCGATCTTTGCTTAGCTTGCGAAGCGGTTGAGATCGAAGTGAAAGATACTTTCTCCGTACCCGGGTAATTTGGTGACGCTATGACTGTAGCATACAACAGGAACAAACTTTGGAAACCGTATCATCACTCGGGGAGTCCTGCATACTCATGGCGAGATACCCAGATACCTGGAAGGTCAGGGTAGAAAAGACATATTTTTCTCGCGGAATGACCAAGCACCCGAAGCCGTCGTGCACTATATCTCGGTCTCGAAACGAATAGGCCGTTGTTGTTCCAGAACCTAGAACCTTAATTCGAGGGCCCTCGCACGAGGGCGCTGCGCAGGAGAGTACTGGAAGATAGTCTATCCTCATAGCCGTGCAATTTTATGGTAAACGTGAAGTGCTGACGAGGCGATGTTGAAGGTTGCTGAACTGTAGACGTTGTCAGAAATTGGTACGCACCGGTGTATGCCTTACTCATCAGGGAGGAGGGGTTCGCTCGGAGCTACCCCACCACACCATGGCTCAGCTCCGTTGCAGCGAGGGAACGACTCCATCATGCCACCATGACGGATGCGAGCGCACAACAGGCAGAGAGCGACTATTTCGCCAACGAGCCGCCGCCAAAAGACCTCAAAACGAACACGACTCTTGCGCGCGAATTCATCACGCGACATGCCGATGAGGGTCGTCGCGTCGTCCTAGTCACTTCGGGTGGCACCACTGTACCTCTAGAACAGCAGACAGTCCGCTACATCGACAACTTCTCTGCCGGTACACGAGGAGCGACCAGCGCCGAATACTTTCTCCAAAATGGCTATGCCGTCATCTTCCTGCACCGCCAATTCTCGCTCCTGCCCTTTTCGCGGCATTACTCGCACAACACGCGCTCATTCCTCGATTACATGAAGGAAGAGAACGGACAAGTAGTGGTGAATCAGGAGCACCAGGACCAGATGCTGCGCGTGCTGCGGCAGTACACCGAGGTGAAGCGAGAGAACAAGCTATTGATCTTGTCCTACGTGACTATCACCGAGTACCTGTGGAATCTGCGCGAGGTTGCGCAGCTCATGCGTCCACTTGGGCCGAAAGCCATGTTCTACTTGGCTGCCGCTGTGTCCGACTTCTTCGTACCACAGGACCGCATGGTTGAGCACAAGATACAGTCAAATGAAGAGTTTCACCAGGCCGCGGATGGAACTCGTGGGGGCGATGTAAAGCCACCCGCCGCGCGCACCGAGGGCAAGAGCTTGATCATTGATCTCGAGCCTGTTCCCAAATTCCTCAAGCAGCTCGTTGATGGCTGGGCGCCTGATGCAATGATCGTGAGCTTCAAGCTGGAGACTGATCCTTCCCTACTGGTCACCAAAGCCAAATACGCGCTGAACAAATACTCGCATCATCTCGTCATCGGAAATTTGCTACTCACCCGAAAATGGGAAGTCGTATTCGTGTCAGTCCTAGATGGTGAGAAATGGATACGCGTACCTACTAGCCGCAGAACGAAGAGTTTGTCGGGCATGCCTTCGCTCGTCGGATTGGCTGATCAGAAGACAAGGAGGGATGCTCAGGCGACCGAATCTATCGCAACAGAGAAAGGGATACCGCAGGGCGAGCCGTCGTTGGAAATCGAATCTCTCATCATCCCTGAAATCGAGAAGATGCACACCAAACTCATAGAGCAATCCCAAGCAAAAGCCCGAGCTACATAGCAATCTCACATGCATAAAGAGTAAGCTTCGTACTGCATCAACCACAGCATATGTTCCGATACGCTTTAATGCATTGCACGGCTTCTTCCACGTGCTGACTAGGCTTTTACTACACATTACATTGGTGTCCACGCGTTGCTCATCCCAGGATAACCTTCCATTGTGCTGAAGTGTGGCGTACAGTGGCGCCATAGATGACCAGCAACACAGCACCAATACCAACTATGCCAGCAAAGACACCGGCCATAGTACCAAAAGCGTTCACATAACCCGCCTCTTCAACCCATGGCACCACGCCATAGAGAAAGCCAAAAGCCACGATGTTCTTTAGCCCGTTCACCAGCAGTAGGACGTCTGAGTTTACCGGCAATGCGCAGTCGCTGACATACGCCATTGTGATCGTCGGCACGGCAGTCAAGGCGAGTGAAATCATGCCATACCCGAAGAAGAGCGATACCCATGATAATTGGTTCTGCACACCGTAACCGAACACGAGACAGCCTGCTGTTGTGATCACGAGTGGGATGGCAACCAGATAGAGCCTGCTTTCTGGCTCGAAGATTCCGAGCATTCTTCGTGTCCGTCGCTTGCACCAGATGTCCACGAGATTGCCTAGCTTCAGTCAGCACACGTTTCGTCGTACTCGAGCTTGGGTGCTCACCTCCTGCCCAAGCACCAATCAAGTTGCCCACAATACCTGGGATATTGATCAGTCCATTGATTTGGGGGCTCCAATTGTATGGCGGAGCTTGCAGCACAAATGGATTGAGAATATTGACCGCGACAGTGAGAACTAAAGAGATGGAGTAGCAGAGAAATGCGAATATGACTGCCGGATATACGATCATAGGAAACGGCCTTTTTGACATCAGTAATATATCTTCAACAATTTCAACACATAAATACCTTAGAAACATCTTCGGCAGACTTGTGTCTGAAACTCCACTCCATAGGCTCAATTCTTGCCTCCAAGTGTTCTTTGCATGTTGGTGCAGAGTTCGGTTGCTAGACTTTGGCCGGAGATACTTCTCATCTGCCATGACGATCTTATCGTTGCTTGGGCAGATTGCCACGCCGACGCCTTTAATCTCTTCGCGCGTGTATCGCGTTTCAGGGACGAACAACAGGATGGTGAGAAAGTTCAGCGCCGTCAGAATCACAGCGATCCACTTGTGCCAGCGCCAGCTGAGGTTCGTTACAATGAAGCCGCAGATCAGCGGTCCCAATGTGTTGCCTCCTGCGATCGCGTTCATGTAGATGCCCATCTTGCTACCTCGTTCATGCAAAAAGTACAGGTCGTTGACAGTCGCTGCGCCCAACGCTTCTGTAGAGGATCCTGCAAACGCTGCGATAATGTTACTCCATAAAAGACTCTGGAACGAATTTGCCATGGCACCCCATACGTAGCATGCGCATAGCAGGGCACTGGCGAATACGAAGACCGGCCTCTTTCCGACGTAATTGGCGACCGGCACCCAGAAGAAGTTGAACGCGCCCAAAACCAGAATGGGATATAGGAGCAGATGCGAAGTCTCGTCCATTGACTTGTCGAACTCGGTCGAGAGGATGTAGAACGCTGGCGCTAAGCCTCCGATAGCGAAGTTTGTCAAAAACGTGAAGGCGCAAACCGAAGCAAATGCGACATGCTTCTTCCATCGAGGCCAGCGAAGAGGATCGTTAGGGTCGACCGGCGAAGGCTGCGGATAGAGAACAATGTCTACTGGCGCGTTCTCATCATAACCAGCTAGAGGCGCACAATCAGCCCCGCACAAAAGTTGACGAAAATTGTAAGAGCCGTACCTTGCTGTAGCACCACCGTACCATCCGTCCGATCCAGATCGCGCAGACTGGTGAAGTTGAACCCCATCATGATACCCAAAGACCCCAGGAAACCGGCAGCGAACGCGATCCTTTAGTTCGGGTAAGAGACAGACACCCAGGACCAGAACCAAGCAGTTGCGTCGCTGTCGCTTTTGGGCTTGTTGGGCAACGGCGACATGGAGAGCGCACTGGAGCAGATGATAAACATTGTTGACATTGTGGTCGGACTCAAAGCTATGTATGTGGAGTTCCGTGCGTGCAAGACAAGATTACGGTCCTCATCAATTGCTAACTTCTCACGCGCTGCAGGAGCCTAACTGTGTTGATATACGATTACTGCAGTGTCTCCGTGTTTGCTTCTTTGGTTGGCTGGATGAAGAAGGTTAGTTTGGGGTCGAGATCATTGTCCGATGCTGACATGATGAACGTTCATGCAGTGTCGGGGCGTGCGGGGCCGATGCAGTCCCGTGCCCTCATGTGATCGCCGGCTAGAGTGGATGCTGAATGCGCTCAAGTAGACAAAAGGAACGAACAAGTGCAATGGCAGATGCCGGATTGGGTGACAGTAGCGTACATTTGTGCTGAGACTGCCAGGTGTCTCGGTTGGGCTGGACTGATCAGTCGATGGCAATGTAGATATCGATGTCTAGGTCAACAATCACACTGGAAGCCGCGCGGTTCCCTGTCGCATACACCAACCGTAGTCATCGCGATGCTGTGAGATTGCGTCGCCATGCGTTGACCCATTGCTTTGTCAAGCCCGTGTACGCCCGCAACCTCCTTGGGTCTGTCTGGCGAGAGATGATGAGTAAAGCGTGCGAGGTGTTATCGCGATAGCCTAAGTGCTCGAAGGCTGAGCTGAGTTCTTCTCACAGCACGACGAAAAGCAGCTTGCGTCATATCGGACAGTTATCGATCAATGAGGTGACGCTCCAGGACGAGCCGTGCATCTTGTTGTTGGTCGCGGCGCCATCCCGTCCCGCTTCGCTAATCTGCGCCAAGACCAGCAGCGTGAAAGCCGTGGGGATTTCAAACCTTGGAACCACAACTTCATCCTTCTCCCATGCGTCCCAACTAGTCCAAGACGTTATATTGTGGACTGATCCGAACTTTTCCGCCCACGTTCTCAATTTAGGCTGATGAGGCGATCGTGGTGTGGCTGGTGCTGAGACGCTCGATGATATGAATATGGACGGGACTTGAAGCTGTGCTTCCCAAATGTAACGTTGGACGCCGAGCTGAACATGACACTGATAGGGCAGTATAGACAGATCGAATATACCATAGGCACATCGACGTGTAAGTTGTCCTTTTCTCGAGGCCTCGATGTTCTAGCCCTCGCTCGACTCGTCACGATAGCTCGTTTTTCCTTTCGAGGGTTGCGTCTCGTCTCGAATTAATTGACTGCTCGTTATGAGGGCTTGAACGCCGCTTCGTCATATTTTTCTCCCCAGTAACTTGCGAAACAACGCATACGCAGTGTTTTTTCCTCCACCCTGGGCAGCGAAGGAACCTCGAAACGTACATGGGTACATCGAGTCACATCTCAGTGATGCTGTACGACAACAACGAAATCCAATACGATGCCTAAAACGTCGTCTACAGCCGCACAAATGTGCTTAGGTGCCACGGCTTCTCTGCTAAATGATAAGGGCGAATCTAATGCCCGTGGTCCGATTCCCCATGGCGTCCGGCAAGGAGATCACCCGTATCATCAACGCGGGCACTGCACATCATCCCGCATGCGCAGGCATATCGTCAGTGTTAGGGAGCGTTTCTCGGCAGACGCCAATGGCGCCAGTAGTATGCTGACAAGACAGTGCTCCCTTGCTTCTTTTCTTTTCGCCTAAGACCCCTACCACATTGGGAGCACAGTGACGCCTTGCGTCGCACCGCGTGGCGCCTATTGGACCAAGCACATATCGCACGTCCGCTAAGCAGCCAAAGAGACGTGGAGATCTATCTGCTACTGCACGCTCATTGAGTGACGATCAATAGTGTACAGCGCTGTCTAATCCGGGGATGCGGCGCAACGTAACGTCTAATCCTAGCCTACACCAAAGTATCTCTATCCCCCGCCACCGCCAGATCTTGGTGTCTTATTTGGGACGGACCTTTAGGCTGATAAACATCGTGTCTCACCGCTCAAGCCCCGGTATACTGGACTTGTACAAGTATATATCGTATGCGAAACCCAAGCTTTTGTCAGGGTTTCCTCGCATCCTTAGGCTTCACTACTTTCTTTCCTTGCCTTTGTAGTGAGCTCCAGTATACAGTATAGTTGCGGTATGGCTACCTCAACCATTACCGTCCTTGCACCAAACGAAGTTGCACCATCCGCAAGAAGCGTGTCGCCTTTCAAACATCCCCGACCACCACCAGGTACACCAGCAAAGACAGCGAACCTCTGGGACAAGTACGAACGGCAGGCCATAGAGACAGCGAGGATGAGAGAGAGGAATACAAAACCGTCACAGCCCCCACCTCTAATGATTCCAAATAGCGGCAAAGGATATCGACCAGAGGAAGGATCACCGATACGGCCAAGTTTCGACTTCAAGTTCAAACGTGGTCATACCGCAACGCCCTCAACGACAGTGGCTATCTGCAAGACATGCACGCTCCCTATCACCTACACCTCCGGAGTATGCGAAGGGTGTACAAGAACAATTGTCCTACCCTCTGCAACCGGCGAAACCACTCCGCCTCTCAGTCCTGCTGCACGCAACTTTGCCTCTACTGACCTCCAAAAACTTCGCAAAAACTCATTGAACGATGATGTCATCGTTCCGACGTCAACACCATCACGACGAACTTCATATTGCCCACTGCCAGCGCACATCTCAGACTCGTCGTTTCGGCTCTCCGCACTACAGCCACCACCCGATTTTGAGTCGCTTTCAGAACTCGGACGCAGGAGGAAGACATCCCTTACTGATCCTAATGAGCCTTTCCTTCGTCTACAGATTGCGCAGCACTCACATGTACCGCGTTCGGCAATGAACTCCCCTCCCATAACCCCCACATCGCCGCCATGGGCTACGCAGTCTGGACGCTCTACGCGACGTTCCAGTCTAGCAAACCCTCTCTTGTCAACACCAGCATACCCACATGCGCGCACCGATAGCCTGGCATTGTCTGAATACAGCACCCTCTGCCCATACACATCTACTGTAACAACATCCCGACCAAGCTTAAGTCAGGTCGACACAGCATTTGAAAACGCGATCAGTGCCTGGGATGATTGGGACAGCGACAGCGAAGACAGACTAGGTCTCTCGGGATGGATGGTTCAGCGCAAGGTCAAGAGTCGCACTAGCAAGAAAGGAAAAGGCAGCATGGACAGCACGGATAGTGACTGTGAAGCGAGGAGACCAAGTACAAGCCCTGAAAAGGCACCAAAGCAGGGTCGGAAGAGTACCAGTAAGGAGGATCAACGCTTGGAGAGGGCCCGGATTGAGGCTGCGGAGAATGCGAGGACGGTAAGGCGGGATCTTGAGCGGCAGGCCGTGAAGAAGAAACCGAGTAGTTTCATCAGGGTGATCAGTTGCGGACGGAGCGACAGCGATGGTTAAGTCTATTCAAACTACGCTATTTTCATTTGTCTTATTTGAGCATGGTGTTTGGGTTGGGAAATACATGAGGGATGATACCAGGCGTTGGCAAAAAGGTTGGATTTGCGGTTTCGATATACAGCACTACTACAGAGATTTCTTTCCACACATACCCTACAGTAACCATGGCCATACAACATGAAGCCTATATAAATGCTAAATTATAATATTATTAATGACCTGGAATCTGATCCCAATAAACTTTTACAATGACTACAAGTTTCTCAAACTCCCCAGCAACTCATTCCCCTCTTTCCACAACCGCGCAATAACAACATCGTAAAGACCTATCAACGGTTGCATATCACCCGACTCTTATTCCTTGGACCAATCAGCCTGTCACCGCCAACCTCTCTTTTCATCTACGGTATTCTTGAGCGCCAACACACTCCTCTCCCACCGCCAAAGCGCTCGCTGCACATTCCCGCGCACTGACATCCTTATGCGGTGAAAACGCTGTGATGACCAAGCGCTGGGTCACCGCCGGGCTACCCGCATATTCTACCTGTTACCGGGTGATCAGGCGGGAGCGCGCGGCTGGATCTGCTTGGCTTGGATGTGTAGGCGCTTAGCTAAGTAGGGGTAGGCGAGGATGTTGTGGAATGCGCTGATGCGGGATGTGACTGGGGACACGAGGTAGGGGTTCTACGCTAGATATTACATGGTAAGGTGATGAGCGCGCAGTGAGCTGGAATGGAGTATGAACAAGTAGGTTTGTGGTCAAACAGAAGCAGTGAGATATCAATAGCTCGACACCTGAGTAGCGCAAACCAACGTCATAGATATAGTCTTCTGTAAAAACACATACCTAGCATACAACCAACTATCCTTTCGTGCAGACGCAGAACCCGGGTACCAGTCACACTTCCACCAGTCTACACGTCGCACCATCAGACCCTCCCCAATAGGAGCCGAAGTCGTGGGCATCTGATCAAGTTTGTGGTCTGTGAGATGCGGACGCGGTGGCTTCAGTTGTGCGGCGGCTGCTTCGCAACCATGTCTGCAATCAATGCTTGATTATACGCGATGCAGAGTGTGTAACGTCTCGCAAAGCTGAGGCGTTGTAGGCGAATGTCACACAGGCTTCGGTTGAACGGTCTAGTTCCCTCCAGCCTTTTCACATTGAGGGTGCCTGGAGATGGGTGATGGGGTTTGGGGGAATACCATGGTAGTGATGGTGGTAAAAGCAGGAGTCGGATTGGTACTTCGATAGTCCGTCGAATATTGTCGTTAGAGCTGATGATATGGAGAACATAAGGTAAAGACTAGGACAAACCAGAGGGAATGAGACAGCACAACTCCGAAATGGCTGACTTGGTCTTTCGCGCCTTAAGTTGCGGTGTGGACGCGCATTGGGCGTAGTCCACGTCAAGTTCGTGCGTTCCAGGTGGCGGATGCATCTATAATTGTTTTGAGTATGGCAATGCACCTGTCAGCTGCCAGTCATCAGGGGCAGAATGTCAGCCGTATCAAACATACAACCGATGTGATGGTGGAGACAGTGCAACATGACTTGGTACCTTGCAAGATTTGGTTTCGAAGTCAGCCTATATGCGCAAACGGAAGGTTAGATGCACATCATCAGATAGCTTATCACTCTTCATATGCGACCACGGAGGTGACTTGCTGTGAATTATCAGGGCTGACATGTTGTAGTCGGCCGAGTGCACCATGCTGAGCTCAGTTTCAATTTTATTTCCGGTTCTCGGAGACTTTACAGGTGGCCATACTTTGAGATGATTTTTTGTGGTGCTGATGCACTGTGCGCCAGGTATGTGCAAGAGCTGCAAGCTAGGGAAGGGTTTTGATGGAATCATGCCAGCTTCGCATAAGCCGATGGAGTGAACTTTATACTGCTCAGGTGGAAGCAGATAGTGACGAATGATACAGAAGGCGCTCCCAGTTGTCTTCGATGCCGCTTTATCCGAGTTACAATATTGGAATCGGTAGTAGAAGCATACCGACCTTCTGTGCGAAGCACTCGTTCTGATTTGACCGCGCCGCAGATCCGAGTCGTTTGGCAACCACTGCACCATCCATACTGCTTTTGCAAAGTCGGCAGAAAAAATTACGTCACAACCACAATCGATACGAGACGGTCATCACGATCTCGTAAAGCTGAAGTCCAAGTGATGGTTGTTGGCAGCAAGCTCATGCAAGCTCAGAGCTAGCCGCAAGCCATTCAATAGTTTGGGTTCCAGCGTCGACGGACTGGAGCTATCGCAACCGATGCTTCGACGGGCAGAAAGGCACTCAAACTACCGAAAACCACATGGCATGCGGGAATAAGAGGCGCGGAGACGCGGAACCCTGACGCATGAAAACAAGATGAAATGAACATGTTTGGGCCGTTGTACGAAACCGGTTAAGCTGCCTGGTTTGGCGAGTTGGATCTGCAGCGTCTTGAATGTGATACACACCAAGGGAGAACAAGACAAAAACAATCGGTATATGGCAAACATGACAGCAAAGCTCGGCTGTCGGCACGCATCTGGGGGGGTTTCCAAATTGAAATGAGGGGTGTTGGCGATGGTTGCAAAGGCGGTGGCGGTGTTGGAGGGAGGCCGGGGCGGGGTGGCTACACGCCTTGGTGAGCTTGGTGAGGAGGGCTGGTAGGGGCGGTCAAATATCCAACCATCGGTGTTGCTCCGGCATTGGCAGTAGGCAAAAGGCGCGATACCTGAAGCACGGTGAGTGTGATTGAAATTGGCAGGTGGCGTGAGCGTCTCTCGTGATCTGCTACCAGGCAATTTCCTTACGAACTGCTCATATCCCGATACGCGGACGGGGAGAGGTGGACTTGATCTACTTGCATCATAGTTGGGTGCAACCGACTGTCTGGATGTTACCAAGGCTTGTCACGTTGTGCCGTCTCTGGGTCGCGCGGCAGGGTCATGATAGCGATGGTCCACTTGTTGAGCTAGAAGGATGGCCGGTGTGTGTGGGAATACGGGAGCGTCCAGGGTTTCCAGAAGGCCCGTCGGAAGGCGTGGATACCGGCAACTTTGAGGGGCGTCAGCAGGGTGAGATTTTGGAGGTTTGTTTCCAACGTTTGAGTGTTTGCTCGGCGGAGGGTTTCTTTGACGTAACCTTCAGCAAAAGTCTTGGACCTCTCTTGGTACTGCAGGACATGTTGGTCGTCCCTTCCCCTGACGCAGAATGAAGCCCTGTCACGCTAGCCCGAAGTGATGAATCTGTGGGGAGCCATGCAGCACGTGTTGCCATTTCGGGCAAAGGACGTCCCCAGGCGTGCCGTGGATGCAATCTCTTCGACGCCATGCGGCCGACTCGCGAAGCTTATCTGGCGTTAGCAAAGGCTTGAGTGCTTCCGTCGGCTTGGTGACAGCGCTTCAACGTTGCCAGGACGATCCTTCACTGGCGTCGACGTGGTCCCTGAGCATCGTGTGCCTCACCAATAGCCTCACTGTTGCGGCCCACCTTTACGAGGGCACATGTAGGCGTGCAGCATGCCTACTCCCCCACCACAAGGTCGCATCAGGCCCAGCGCATGCCGATTGCCGTCTTCCCCTCTGGCGGTGCATTGGGAGCCAGTCTTTGCGCCCAGAAATAGAAGTTCGAGTAGGCCAATCCCCGCGCCGATCTTGCCGCACAGGGCTGGCATTGGCTGACAGGGTGGAGATTGCCGCTCGTGCCCCTTAGGGCTGCCCTGGAGCAATACCGTTACTGGTCGAAGCGTCCAATGTGTGCCTGAATTTTCCTTTTCCAGTCGCAAATGGCCGAGCCGATGACTAGCACAGCTGAACGGCCCTCGTATACGCGCTTTCTACACAGGTACTTGAATCTGGGCGCGCCCGCTTCTGCTCTCCTCACCTCTATCGCTGTAGGCGCACTTCAAGCACCTTGCCTTCAGCACTTCACTCGTTATCCATCTCTCGACAGCTGTCACTCGTTTCCAGCTGCCTTGACACCATACAACCAACCCTCTAGTAATACTTAATTTGTTTTCGCTAGGTACGTACTTTCCATCTGAGCGTTCGCTACCACGCGGGGCTCCCTGTCGCCTGCCAAAAATACGTCGCTGTGCATGCTGGTGTTAGCCTCTTTTTTGCAACACCAACCTCGCGACACGACGACCATCTGCCCGCCCTCAAAAACAACTACATAACTGTCCTTGCGTCGCCCCCTATCATCAATGTCACTCATCACCTTCACCTACATATACCCTTGTAATCATCATTCTAGAACAGCATCTCGAATGATCACCGGCCCCAATCGCTGGCTTACACTCTTTATCACCACACTCGTTTCTAATCACTTTGACAGGTGAACCCTCACAATGAAGGCATCACTTTTCGGCCTCGGCGCCCTAGCCGGTTTGGCCAGCGCAAACATCAACTTCGAATGGGTTAACCCCAACTGCTCCAGCACCGACACCTTCAACCGCTGCTTGACTGGCCAGCACTGCGGCGACTACGACATCTGCGTACCGGATCTCAAGAGCGAGTACTCCAAGCTCGTCTCTCGATCCCAGCTACGTGTCGTTCCCGCCAAGAGGCAGGCTGCCAAGTACTCTACGGACGGAAAGTGCGGTCCTGCTAACGGCAACCTGCTTTGCGACCCCAAGAGCACAGTCTACTCCGGCACATGCTGCTCCGAGTACGGATGGTGTGGAAGCACACCCGCTCACTGCGGAACCGGCTGCTCTTCTGGCTGCAACAACGCGGGCGGTGTTACCACCACCCCCCAACCCACCAAGGCTGCCACTTCCGGTGCTGCTAAGCCCCGGGCTGACGGTCGCTGCGGAAAGGACTTTGGCGGCTCTACATGCGATGCCAACGGTGCTTTCGGTGGATGCTGCTCATCTTACGGCTACTGTGGTACCACTGACGGCCACTGCCTTGCCGCCAACGGATGCCAGAACGGATGCAAGGACACAACTCCTTCCAAGGGCCAACCCGCTAAGGGCGACCCTGCCCCTGTCTCTAGCCGTCCTCCTTCGTCGACTACTTCTGGCGAGCCAGTTCTTGGTAAGCCCACGACTGCTGCTGCCGCGAAGCCCACCGGCGTCGCCACTACTGACGGCAGCTGTGGTGCCAAGTTCGGAAACACTGTCTGCGGTGACTGGGCCCAGGGTAGCTGCTGCTCCATGTACGGCTACTGTGGTAACACCACCGCTCACTGCGGTGAGGGTTGCCAGAACGGTCCTTGCGTCAACGCCCCCAGCGTTCCTGCTCCTGCTGCCAGCCCTGCTCCTCGCGCCGCCAAGCCAGGTAGCATCGCGCTTAAGGGTCGCTCCGGTGTGCCTGCTATGCACGCTGGTCTGATGCCCAACGGCAAGGTCGTCTTCCTCGACAAGGTTGAGAACTACACTGAACTCAAGCTTGCCAACGGTCAGTATGCTTACTCTTCGGAGTGGGATCCCAGCACCGGCAAGCTCACCCCCTTGGCTTACAAGACCAACGCTTTCTGCTCTGGCGGTATCTTCCTTGCTGATGGCCGTTTCGCTTCTCTCGGTGGTAACGCTCCTCTTGACTTCATCGACCCCACTGTTGGTGATGGTTTCCGCGGTATCCGTTTCCTCAAGCGCTCCTCTTCCGATGCCTCCCTCGACGGACAAGCCTGGAACGAGCCCGGTACCCAGCTTGACACTCCCCGCTGGTACGCTTCCGTCCAGATCATGCCCAACGACCAAATCTTTGTCGCATCTGGATCCAAGAACGGTCTTGACCCCTCAAAGCCCGAGAACAACAACCCTACCTACGAGATTCTCAACGCCGACGGTACTCCTCAGGGAACCAGCTTCAACATGGAGATCCTCAGCAAGAACCAGCCCTACTACATGTACCCCTTCATGCACTTGATGAAGGATGGCAACCTCTTCGTTCAGGTTTCCAAGTCTGCTGAGATCTTCAAGGTCGAGACTGGAACTGTCGTCCGCACGCTTCCTGACCTTCCTGGCACTTACCGTACCTACCCTAACACTGGTGGATCCGTCATGCTTCCTCTGTCCTCTGCCAACGACTACAACCCCGACATCATCATCTGCGGTGGTGGCCCTTACCAAGACATCACCGCCCCTGCTGACCCATCTTGCGGTCGCATCAGGCCTCTCGATGCTGACCCAGAGTGGGAGATGGACTCTATGCCCGAGGGCCGTGGTATGGTTGAGGGAACTCTCCTCCCTGACGGTACCGTCGTCTGGGTCAACGGTGCTCAAGAAGGTGCCCAAGGTTTCGGTGTTGCCCAGGACCCCGCCCTCGAGGTCCTTCTCTACGACCCCAACCAGCCCAAGGGCAAGCGCTTCACCACCGGCCCTGCCTCCACCATTGCTCGTCTCTACCACAGTGTCGCTCTCCTCCTTCTCGACGGTACCCTCCTGATCTCTGGATCCAACCCCGTCGAGCAGCCCATCCTCACCCCTGACGCTAAGAACCCCTTCGTCACTGAGTTCCGCAACGAGATCTACACACCCCCTTACCTCCAGGGCAACCCCACTCGTCCCTCCGCCGTCCAGATCTCGTCCAAGAACCTCAAGGTCGCCTCGACCTTCAACATCAAGTTCACTGCTCCTGCCAACGCTAAGAACGTCAAGATCTCTCTCTACTACGGTGGATTCGTTACCCACTCCGTCCACATGGGTCACCGCATGATCTTCCTTGACAACACCGGCTTCAAGGCTGGCGCCACTGCCCAGAGCTTGACTGTCACCATGCCTCCTAACAAGGCTATTGCGCCTGCCGGTCCTTACGTCATCTACGTCGTTGTCGATGGTGTTCCGGCCATGGGTCAGTTCGTCCAGGTTTCATAGATGATGAACTAGGAAATAAGGGACTGAAGGGAAATGCACCTGATGCGATAATATTTCTTCTATCATCATTCACGTGTGTATATTCGCATCTGTGCAGTGGTGTGTGCGTGGAAGGCTATTGATAATTAGCGATTGCATTTGTCTCTTCTATAGAATAAAGGATTTTTATGTTCATAACGTTGTCTTACTTCAGTGATGTTTAGCGTGTTTTGTGATGTTTATTGATATAGCCTGGCAAATACTTGGTGCTATAAAGACTTTTAGCGGGTCCCGTGTTTACCACCTGACGTTGACATCGTTTCGATGCAAAGCCAAACACTCCACCTGCACCTTCACTTAACGAACACAGCACCTTCGACATCCCTCTGTTCAATCTTGGTCTTCTTGGCGTCTTTACCAAGAGGCGATACGCCCCTTCGCTTGACACCTGCAACGACATTGTCGGCAGCAGACGCCCTCTCCTTCTTGGCATCGACCTCTTTACCCTTTGTATGCTTCAAGTCATCCTTACCCTTGCCACCTTTAACCCTACCCTTTGGCTGCCAATCCAGCAAGTCCACGACCATCGTTTCATGGTACATGTCCTTCAATTGCTTTGGAATATGATCCATGCGCTCCTTGCCAATGATGTCCCACATCCACGCCATGCACTCGCGCATCTTGGGCGCTTCATTCCGCATTTCTGCGAGAGCATCTTCCATCACGGCGATCTTGTTCTTCAGCGCCTTGATAGCCCGAGGCTAGCCTTGAGGAGGGGTGGCGGGGATAGTGGAGGTGGGGACTGCAGTGTTGCTCTTGAGGATAGGAATGGTGCCGGCAGTAGATGATGTGGAAGCGGCCATGGAGGCGGGGACAGCACCATTTTGTGCAAGTGCAGCAGTCGCAGTTGCAGTAGTCTTCTTGACCTTGTCCAACTATAGGATCGAAGGTAAGAAGTCTGCATGTATCACATGCATTTTGTGTAGTCACCACATACCACAGCGCGTAGATCAGCATTGACGCGACAGACGCGAAAGCCTTCTTCGGCAATCTCTTGAGGAGTACCGCAATTGGCAAGGCGGGCACGAATTCGCTGGGTGTCAGGGTCGTTGTCCATTGTTGCTGAGGAGCGTAGTTTGCGGGTGTATGGAAGTAAGACGTTGATAGCGCGCTCGAGTGCTTTGGGTGTGAGAATGGTGCTATTTTTCTGGGCGATGCGGATGGACTACCTATCGAGGTTCTTGTTAGATGTGTAAGCTTACAGACACAAAAGGCAGGGGCATTTTAGGTTCGGTGTTGACAGAAGGCGTGGTAGAAGGAAGGCGAGGTTGGCGACAAGTGTAAGCTCTAGCGGTAGTGGCGAGTAGTGAACTCGGAGCAAACGCGCTTTCATTTTCACTTTAATTAGAAGGCGATCAAACTTTCTATCTTGACGTGTGGCCTAGCCTACTAAAAACAATGAAGTCATGTGTTTCGTGGGGAAGGACTTGAGTTGGTGGGAAATAGTGACATTGCAATATCGAAAATACCCTACAATGCGGTAGTGTCATGTTCTATGATAGCTACAACAATACCCACTCATTCAGGGACTTTCCTACTAACCTTTACTATCTGGGAGATTTCTCTTAAAAGAAGTACAGTTCGTTAGTACTGAACCACTTCCCTCCAGCTACCAAGAGTCCATCAGACCTCTGAAGCTTATATTGTGTGTTGCCTTTTCGATCTAACAAACGATCAGAAACAGTATACACTTCCTGTGATCCACCAGAAATAGGAGCATTAATTCGAACCAAATCTCCCACTTGATACGTCTCATATGAGGATGTCTAGAGAGTTGTTAGTTGATCAATTATCACGAGACCGGAGCAAACGAAGAGCATACTTCTTCAGGCTGTATATACGCTGCACCAGACGATGAGGATGCATATGTCGAAGACCCAAAGGTAGGAACGAACCCCACATTCTCAAGCTTCCACGTAGATATATTCTGAGCAGTCGCTACTCTCACAGTACTAGCTCCGAGTAACTTCTTTACATCCTCCAGCATGATTTCAGCCGGAATGATGTACAGATATGGAATCGAGACGCTGCCTGCGTATACCACGCCGCACAGCTTTCCTTCCCGAACGACCCAAGAGCCAGATAGGCCTGGAGCTATTTGACCCATTAGTAATATCCTAACACATCATGAGGTCTTCTCTAACATACAGGGCATTGTAGTCACTTCTATCATCCTCGTGAGCATGACAACACCTCCCACGACAATGGGTGCGTCGCCTTTCACCATAATTCCCTTCATCGGAAGTGTGTCGTCATTTGTACAGATCGTCACATCCCCAGATTTGAGTTCAGAGGTTGGCGTATAGTCTGAAACTGATTCGAAGTGTGACCGATCTTTGAGCTGGTATGTATTGAAACCTAAGTTCGGGAATGATTGTGGTTCCACCAGAGCGAAGTCTGCAGCATCAACAAGAGGCCTGTCGACTTTGACGCCTCGAATATATGCATCACCCAAGTATGCGAAAGTACTCGGGAACTGTGAGGGCTTCCATTCGAGCATATCCAGGTCTCTCAGCATAGGAGAGTCATCCGTTGTTTCTGTGACTATGTTCCGAGGATTCGGGATCGCATACTTCGTGATAGCGTGAGCGGTTGTTATAGCGAAGAGGTTATCATCCACAAGGATCAAGCCACCAATAGTGGTGTATGATTTGAAGGTACTGCCATCGGATGCTACTTCCATAGTGAATCTGGCACTAGTACCACATACAGAATCCAGGCTCTCATAGGCAGCTCGGATTTCAAATGTGTGTATGCCAGCTCCTGAAGATATTCTTACTCCTGACAAGATTTCCGGACCGCTGACGGTAACATGAGGCTCTCTCATCTGAAATCTTGCCAGGAACCTATTGAGATAGCTCAAGTTGCTGATTGAGCTTTTGATGCTACTTTTTGACTTCTTGTCACCGCCCGAAATCCAGATAGTAGGTGTCAACATGACCTCGACTCCATCCAGCTTACCCGCCATACACAAAACAATGGCCGTTAGGTAGACTGTGCTCTTATTCTTTCGTTTGACATGTGCCTTAAGCATTTCACAAACACGGTTGTCGTCAAACCACTCTCGCACCTCGGTTGGGGGCTGATGTCGCGACAAAAGGCCGATGTGGAGTCCCTCTACCAGAAATGTCTCTGCCTGGGGAACAAGCAATCCCAGACCTTGTGGAACGGGTAGTGGTGCAGGCTGGAGCGGCGTAGGATCAGTCATTTTCGGGTTATACTGTATGTCCGGACGGCAGCTAGACTGACACAACGCGAGCATGTGTGAAAAATCAGTAAAGCCAAAGTAAACTTCCTATACGATCACTGGCTCGCGCGAAGGACCAAGACGATATTTTGTGGCACCTGTAGATAGTAGCTGGAGATGTCAGCCGCGTCACTTAAACTGCCAGTAAAAAGTTACTGATTCTGATTCTCAATACCTGGATACATCAGCCATGTATTATACCTAAGTAGGTATGTGGTCTGGGTCGATGTAGTCTATGATTCAAGGTTGGTACTATAGACTGCGCTTGTCGTTGATGGTGTTAGTGACAGAAGGAACGCGGGGTGCGGCGCAGCAACCCAAGGAATTCAGCTGAAGTTATTGGTGGCATGAATTGGTATGCGCAAGCGAATCGTAAGTTGTGGCATATGTGAGATGACGTCCACCGTACAGGATCGGAAAACCCAGAACCCCGGAGCCAAGATTTTCCACCTCAGCCTTCCCATCAGTCCACATGAGATAGATGTAGCCTCAGTAGGTTCAGAAACCAACAGCTTTTACCTCACAAAACAGTTTCCTATCTGTGTTGCCGTATGAGGGCGTATCAGGACTATGTCGCTGGCCAACAAGAGACTGTTCTCGGACATACAAGATTTTGGAATAACGCAAAAGTGTGCCTTAATTAATGCTTTCTGGCCTCATCTGAACATTTCGGAAAGTGACTACTTCGAAGACGAATATACAGCTTTGTTTGGTTACTGGGGAGAGGTTCTGAAAAGCCTGCGCCCTTTTGGTCACGAGTTCGCGACAGAAGAGTGGGATGGCATGCTTGCTATACTCACCCAGTTGAGCTTTGGTAGGGATACAAAGAAAGAGGTACTGGTGTCAGATTTCAAAAAGAAACATCAGAATATTGGCGATAAAGCTATCGCGTGCTCTGTCGAACTCGCGGTTCGTCTTTGGATAGGTATCAACGTGCGCTCCAAAGGACTATTTGTTGGACCAGAAAAGTTGAAAGTGTCTTACATCCGATGGCAAAACGATCAATCACTGAAAGAGACGGTTGCTGCACCATTCATAAACAACAGAAGGAAAGCACGTTCAGCGTCGATATTCCTGTTCGACGATTCGTTCACAGCTGTGGGTCTTAAGGACATATGTCGATTGGAAATACTTTGGACCGATAATCTAGCGGACCATCTGAGACTACATGGGTCTCGGGGAGAACGCCAATTGTCAATCTACAAACATAAAATCTGCCTGATAAACCACCGAAAAGAACCCGAACCAATGCTCATTCCAAAGGATCTTCTAGATGAGACCATTTGTACCCTCGATCTCCTATTCCCCGAGGGCGACGAACCAACAGAGACCTTCTTGAACGACGAGAAGGTTCAGATGTGGATAGCGAACTCAATTGACATACCTCAAGCGATTGAACTTGATGACTTTGAGTTCTGGAGGAGTCGTTTGTCACAACTGCTGAGTTTGTTCTATGGACCTCCGGAGACTGTACGTCAAACCCTACTGGATAGAAGAAATACTGCCCAATTCGCAACCATATGGGTCACCATTTTCGGAGTGTTCTTCTTGACGATCCTCTTTGGCGTCCTCTCGACGGTCTACTCGGCCAAGCAGTACAATGTAGCTGTCGACTCGTACAAGCTTGCCCTTGCACAAGCATGTCAACAAATATCCCCACCATTACTAGGATACTGCACATAGCATGTCGCAAGCCTCTTCCTCTGGGGGCTCTACGACATCCGCGGTCACCGAATATAACCAGAACAGCCATTGGAATCGCTCATAGCTACCGACACCCAAATGACACCTACGACCCATCAAAGCTGCACGACGGACGGTATCGCCCATGCGCTGTCAGAGCCTCAAATAAGGTTAATGCCCCTTTAGCCCAGGAAACATACTATTGCATGAATGAAAGAAGAACTGTTCGGTACAAGGCTGCTGATGCAATGATATCTCTCTTCTCGTAGCTAGATCGATCGATGTACCTAAACTAATACCACGGTTTTGCCGCAACTTGCTTTCGTTCAATCTCGCAACTATGCTTCCAGTAAATGTACAATGCAAACGCTGCCATTCCATACACTCTTCCTCCCCGTAAAACGATATAACGCCCATTGCCATGGAACCCACGATTTTCTCTCCACTCTTATCAAAAGCTGCAGAACTCAAACTACGAGTCCCTCCTTCTCCTCGGTGGCGGACTGCTATCATCCCTCTTAATCCTTGGCGGCGGACTCTCACTGTATTCCCTCTTTATCGCTTTCCCCTTTCCATTAACGCCCCTCTCGGGCGGTGGGCTACTAGAATCCCTCCTGCGGCGCGGCGGCGGACTATCACTAACATCCCTCGCTCTCCCCTTCCCTTTGGACGGTGGTGGACTGCTCGACGCGCGTCTACGCCTGGGAGGCGGACTACTAGAATCGCGACGACGACGTGGAGGAGGTGATGGCGAACGAGACGGAGACGTCGAATACTTGCGACTACGGCGTGGAGGAGGAGAGCGGGATATGGAGCCAGATAGGCTACGTCCGCGACGTGTTGATCTGCCCTTTGGCGGTGGGGAACGAGACCGGGATACCGAAGATGAGGGGCTGCGACCACGTTTTCTGGGTGCCGGGGAGCGTGATCGAGAAAGGGAGGATGAGTAAGAGCGCTTGCTCCTGAGTTTGCGGGGTGCTGGGGAACGGGATCGTGATCGAGAGCGGGATGCGGAGCTGTAAGACCCGCTTCTGCCACGACCTCCACGTTTGCGAGCTGGCGAAGGGCTGCGTGTGTATGAACGGCCTCTTGAGCTAGATCTGGATCTAGATCTTGAGTCGTCGCGCCTTCTACGAACTGGGCTGCGTGATCGCGAATAGCTGCTTGAAGTGTAGCTTGATCTTGATGAGACACTGCGATCGTCTGAGTCGCTTTCTGGCTCGGGAAGTGGCTTAGGCTTGGGCGCACTGTTCTTGAGCCAGTCGCGCATGCCTTCGGTAAGCACACCCATACCGATGGCGGTGAAGAAGTTGATTGAGAAGCGTGTCTTGCTCTGGTCGTCTGCATCCGTGGGGAAGATACCAGTAAGACTGTCCTGTAGCATAGGATCCTTGAATCGCTCTACAACTACCTTTTGACCGAGTGAGGCTAGGAGCTCTTCGAACAGGATCTTGACGAAGATACGTGAACTGGATGTGGTGTCTTCCTCCGTCATCTTGACCACCTGAAAGACGTGCCAACCGATACCATCAGACGCTAGCAGATGGGCGAAGAACTGTGCGATGATGCGAAGGCGATTCGTCTCGAAGCGGTGGATAGTCTCGTAGTAGTGGGCGAATCCTTCCTCGAAAAGGTCGGTCCACATCCTGTTCAGCTTGCAGAAGCGCTCTCCGATCATGCCATAAAACTTCTCGTATGTGCGCTCCTGACTTGCGCACTCGACGATCATCGTTGTGAGCTCATTTTCCAGACCATGTGGTAGATTGATGCGCATAAGCTTGTGCACACACTCCTCGAAACCACCACTACTCTTGATGGTCAAGTAAATAGTTCGGCGCAGGTTGACGAGGTCCGCATTGGTCTGGTCCTTGACATCCATGGCCTTCACTTCCTCGTCTTCCTCATCCTCAGACGATGCATCCGTGTATTCGTCTTCATCGCTACCTTCCTCTTCGCCCAAAATCTCAGCCTTGATCTTCGCGTACTCTTCCTCATGCGCTTCGTAATCCGGATCAACCTTGAAGATGTTCAGACCGTCTTCGACCTTCAAATCGCCCTCAAGCGTATGGTTGTGGGTAATCTGATCCTCTTCCTCCACCAGATCCAGGTCTTCCCTTACGACAGGGTTGTCCTTGTACTTTGTGCGCCGAACCTCGAAGAGAACCTCAATCATATACTGTGTTCGCTTGTCGATGTCGGCTTCGTGGAGGATGTTGCGCATCTGGTCGAAGATGGCATTGGCGATCGCAGGCTTCATCTCGTCGAGGAAAGCACCGACCTCTTTCATGATACCGACTGCGATCTCAACGGAGTCATCGGAGGGCTTGTTGAGCAGGAGAAGCAGGATCTCGGCGATCAAGATCTCGTGGACGACTTGTGTGTTGACGAGGTGCGAAAGGAACATAGTGCTCGATAGCGCGACAGCCTTGTCGTTTCTCCTGAAGCCCTTCCTGAACTGCACAATCAAACGCCGAACCAGCAGATCGCCGACTTGAGGCAGCTTTGTGTTGACAATGGCGACCATGGCTGCGTAGATGGGCGTGAAGGGCAGACTGGCTGCTTGCGCCTTCATGATAGCTCTGCAGAACAGACCGCGGCCGCGCACCAGGTTCTCCGAGAACAGCTCCGGCACTATCATCTTGATGTTTGCCGTATTCGTCTTGTTGATCAAACCCTGGATCGACTTCTTGAGCGCCTCCCAAGCCATGCGCTGGAATTCGGGACTCTTCTTGTCGGTAATTGACTTTTGCATCTCGCGCAGTCGCGCAGGAGGAATATACGCGCCTCCAGCACGTGTCTTTGAATCGTCAACCGGCAGCTTGCGGTTCGCGCTGAAGGCATTCTTGAAGAGGTTCAATCGCGAGTCATCCTCGGCAAGGTCGTCGGTCGTGGGCTTTGGCGCCGGGCGACGGCCTGAGCCCCCATTGCGACGGTCATCCTCTTCATCATCTCTCCTACTTCTCTTCGATGGCCCAGCACTCGGTCCGTCGTATGGTGAGCGCTCGCGTTTGCGCGGAACTTCCTTGGCGTCGTCGTCTAGCTCCGGCTCCGGCGAAGGCAGTCGAACGGCAGATGCGACTTCCATTCTCGGTCAGCGGGTCGTGTCGAGGGTGAAGTATGTCGGTGGTGAGGCGTGAGTGACGCGCTTCGCAAAAGTTTAGCTCGCAGGCGGTTGGGCGATCCAAGGTTGCGGCGAACGGGCCGCGATTTCACCGACAGGGGTCCTTAGCTTGGCGCGACTTTGGGGGGGAAGGGACAGCGAGGTGATTGCAACCACCAAATACTCCAAGCTCATACACTCGTTCACTCCTTCGCCAAACTCCACAATGGTATGTTGCAGTCCCTCGGGTGGAAAAAATATGGTCACTGACAATAGAAAGGCCGATCGCCTTGTAGGTCTAAGCATGCTCGTCGCAGCGACTGCCATCTTCGTCTACTACACCGTGTGGACTCTGTTCATGGTATGTTCTTATACTCCTGCTTGGTTCTGCAACATTTCCTAACTCTATACAGCCCTTCGTGGATGACGACCACATCCTTCACTCCCTCTTCCTGCCACGCGTCTGGGCCATCCGCATCCCCGTCATCCTCATCATCCTTGGTACCACCGTCGTCGGTAGCTTCCTCTCGGTAGTCATGATAAGGAGCAACCGGAAGAAGGCGCTCAAGGCCAAGCAGAAGAAGGCCTCATAGAAGGGGGATACAGACAATTGCATCGCGGATGCTGGGCTTAATCTTCCAAGATAGGAGTAAAAGTTTAGGAGGGCGCAACGACATTGTATTGCGCCTATATAATTGGCTTGGTGGCTGTGCAATGAATACGGAAATGTCATTCAGACTTTTATTCTTACCTATATGACGTTGCAGTTATTTCCCATGCTTGTCTCACGAAGTGAAGCGGCTCTTGTATGCGATAGATGACCTTCACGAATAGGAGTAAAGCTTGGAGGGGACACATGAATGTTTATTGCGCGCCAACAAACTTCTTCTGACGGCCAGACAGACGAAAACATGACAACTTCGTTCAAATATGCATTCCCATATATACACTACATGATGTTACAATTCTCCTCAGTAATGATAACCGGCCCGCCTTCTCCTCCCTCCTCACCTCCACCCTGCCCCCTCGCAATATGCCTCGCCAACTGCGCGAAAACAGCCTGACTGATGAAATAATCATCCCTCCCGCCCTTCCTATCCATATCATTCTGGCTCGTAATCTGATAACTCTGGTGCATCCTCTTTCGACTGCTCAGTCCACCAGGCGCAACTTCGTCGTCGCTGTCGCTGGGAGCGTCGACTGCAGGCTCACTCTCAGTAGCCTCAGTGGAGGGTTCGGCGGCACGATTACGCCGTCTGCGGCCGAAATTGAGGCTGGAAAAGGAACCTGGATCAGATGATTGCACACCGACGCCTTTGCGTGCGTTACGCTGCAGGTGGGCGTCTGGAGAGAAGATCTTGATCGTGTGGTCGATACCAGAAACTGCCATTGTGGGTTCGTAGGGGTGACCTGTTCAAACTGTGTTAGACTCTTTCCTCTCTCTATACTTGAGTATACGAAACTTACCCTGAACAACATTCACCACCTCACCATCTCCCTCCAAGATGTTGACAAGCTCTGCTGTTTTGCGGTCCCAAATGAAAACGTGCCCAGAGTCACTCCCGCTGACGACGTATTCGTCCTGCAGGCCGAAATAGTTCACGTCCTTGACTGTCTTGACGTTGCAATGGCCAGTGTAGACACGTGTATGGGGTACACAAGGGACGTCGCGCTCGACTCTCCATCGCCTGTAACGACTGCGGCTGAAGTCTGATCGCCAGAGCATGTGTCCAGATCGTGTACGTTGAAGTCCTTCTTCGTCGACGGAGTCAGAGTCGTCATCGTCTTCCTGTTCTCCGTCGTCTGAGTCTGCATCACCGTCGGTGTCGTCATCATCATCATCATCATCATCCTCTTCTTCATCCTCTTCGTCAGCACTCTCAACGACCACTGATTCCGACTCGTTCGCATGAGAAGCGCTTAGAGTAGCCTCTTCCCGGACGCTGTTCTCTCGTGCTGCTGTGCTGACAAGTTCCGCATCTCGAACCGGCCCCTCATCTACTGTAGTATCAATTTCCTCTTGTCGTTCCCTCAATGCTTTCTCTTCCGCCCTGATCGTCTTATCTGATATACCCTGACCACCATAGGCGCGATCCACAAAAGCAAACTTGATATCCTTGGCTGCATTGCGTAGCACACCCCTCCCAACTTGATACACCCATCTCCTTTTTGCTGCAGCTCGCGTCTGCGTGGGCTCACTAGAAGATTCTGATTCTGATGTTGGATCTCTCTCGCCAGTGAGGTCAGCAAAGGGTACTTTAAGTGCATGACCGAAGGTATCTACAGCCTCGAATTCGGAGTCGAACAATATCCGAGTAGTGTCTGTCTCGAACTTGGAAGCATCCACGTTGACGATGCTATCATCGCTTGCCAATTCAAGCAGATATGGAATCAATCGCTCCTGTATAGCGTCCAAATCAGAATCATATGGGATCGGGAAGCGAGCGCTGCCACTTCGACGCGAAAACCCCTCCACGACTGCAGCAGGGCCACTATCAATCCACAATAGTATAGCTTTCAGGAAATCATATCCAAACTGTTCATGTTGTGGAAGCTCGCGTTCTCGAGGCGCCGGTTGTATAGACGCGAAATACTGAGCAATCAGTGCATCAGAGCTGGACCCGGCCAAGAGCTGTCCTCCCAGTACGCGGGTCAACGTCCCAGCTGCTTGCACGAAGCGACGAGAGGCCGCTCTGCTGTCGCGGAGCTTGTTTTGAACTGCGACGTCTACGGGATCTGGGTCGATTGGATAGCCCCAAGTTCTGTCTATGTCATCCATGTCGGACAAGATTGAATGCGCCAGACCCACGATAGATGTGCATGCAAGTCGAAGACCAGACTCACCGAGCTCTCCAAGCTCGAAGACATGTTTCGCTATTTTGACAGTTGTACTTGCAATACGGTAATGATCCGATGCTCGCAGATCGTTCAACTCTTCTTGGGTCATGCGGTTCTCGGCAGGAGGATGAATGCGAATATCTTCACTTTGACCATTCCCGTAGGTCACTCGGAGTGCCAGGTCCTCGTCAGCGCTTGCAGTTCGTGCTCTTGACTCTGCTCTCTCCACACCTTCTTGTGACAAGGTGCTAGACTTTGGTCGCTTGCGCTTCCTACTTGTGTCCTTCACACGATGGCCAGATCCACTATTTGACGTCTTGACGGGTTTCACATTCTCTCTAGCGTCCGGGGCCCTCAGGATGTCGAAACTGTAAATGTGATCCTGAGACCAACTCACGATGAGCTCATTTGGCTCAGCATCACTAATCTTGCATGCTGTAATGTGACCGCCATCGCTTCTGTTCATGCGACGCTTCCCGTTAGGCGCAAATTTCTTGACGCATTGTGTTGCCTTTCCTAACAGCTCTTCATCATTCTCACTCCAGTTTCCTGGACTAGAAAGTCTGGATCCCCGCTCGTTGTTGATGTCACGGCCGAGCATACGTCGATCATGTAAGAAGCAATGGAGATGCGCTCCACCCAATGCGATATAGTGCGGCTGACTAGGCGAGCAAGATACTGTGTTGAGATCCAGTCCATACCTGCCATACGAGATGAGCGGCGGCGGAATGCTGTCTGAAGCGTCTTCGTCTCTCGCCCACGCAGGTAGCATGGTGTCTCGTGCAGGCGGATATGCCCTTGAAGGTTGCCGTACATCCCACTGCCGTACTTCTCCGTCGTTCGAGCATGTAAGGAAGTAGAAGGGATTGTCTTCTGTGACGATGCGCTTGACAGTGTCGGTGTGGCAACGGAATGCTTTTGCGTTGGTGTCAGCTTCTGTGAGCGTCACCCTGCTGCGTGCTCTGCCTGCACTTCCTCCGCTGTTGGATCTGCCAGTAGACCGGAGGGCCGAGTGCCCTGAGTGTTCGATATCGAATATCCTTACATCGTCTGTTGCGCTGACAATGGTGCCATCGTTCGAGTAGGGCATGAACTTCACCGAGAAGATGTTGGACCGGTGACCCGTCTCGATAGAAGTGGTGAGGCTGAACTGCGAGGTGGACGATTCGGGGTGGTACGAGTGGATATTGATGCGATGGTCGTCAGAGCCAGAGGCAAGTAGCCGGCCTGAAGTTGACCAACTAATAGAGTCAGGTCGTGTTACTGATGTTCATGTAGGGCAACGGCATACCTCAGAGCATTGACGCATCCGTTGTGGCCTTCTAGCTCGTTCACGATGTCAAGGTCGTTAATCCATTTGCGATCACCGTATATGGATCGAATGTCGGAGTATTTTCTGGGCTGCTGTCCGACTTCGCGCTTGAGTAAGCGGTCGTAGACTGTGTACTTCATTTTGACACGTTGTATATCTTTCCAGGAGCTTATATGGGTTTGATGAGAGTCGCTCGAGCAAGGAGCGGAGAGGCAAATGCTAGGTGAAGGGTGATGCTTCTACAAACAGCTAGGCGAACGCAAGGTGAGGCTGCGAGTTTCAGTCAGGTGGAATGATAAGTAAGTGGAATGGCTTCTGTATGGGCATCGCGGCGCTCTGACGGTCGAGTTTGTTGCGTCGACAAAGGCTGCGCGTTTGCGTGGATTTGGTGTTCGCGAGGGAATGACGAAAGGTGACTGGGCTGTCTCCACCACGTTTCGAAGCTCCAAGCTTCTCCCCCGCGGCCTCCCGCTGCCGACCCGCAACCCTCGTCTTCCGTCTGCATCATTAATAAGCCATTGCCAGATCGCTATGTTCCGAACTTTCTTCACAGCTGAGGATTGCGAACGCGTCTACATGGACGTCCAGACACGAGGAGCATCATCAAGGGACTAATCAAGCAACAGAGAGCGAAAATCGCGCGTACTCGCATGACATACAACTACGTATAGTGGTATCTAAAAAAAACGTACGAAATGACATGAGAAACGTAAACATCAGAACAACTCTCCAACCATCACATCTCAAATTTATAGAACAAGAACGGCACCAACAACACCAACAACCATCATGAATCCCGCGCCAGCACGGCTAGCAGCACCTGTGAACTCCGCCGGCATAGAAGGGTAGGCGGAACCAACACCAGTGCCAGTAGGCATAGGGGCGTAGCTGCTGGCAGAGCCGGCAGGGACGTAAGGCACACCTCCAGCGCTGACCGTTGGGTAAGGAGCGGGAGCGTAGGTGGGAACGGCGACCTTAGAGAGGGTGGAGGTAACGCGGACGGTGCTGGTCACCTCCTGCTCGACAGGCTTCTTGGGGTACTCGGATGCGATGGGTGCAGATGGGTAGCCAGCGGCGGCAGAGGAAGAAGCTGGCTTGGGTGCCTCGGGCATGGCAGGATATTCAGCCGCCTTGGAGGCTTCAGGAACGGCAGGGTAGGCGGGCATGGATTCCTGAGGAGCAGATGGGTACTCGGCGGCCTTGGAAGTCTCAGGAACAGCTGGGTGCTCGGCAGCCTTGGAGGGCTTAGGGGCAGCTGGGTATGCGGGCATAGACGCCTCAGGGACGGCAGGGTATCCAGGCTTGCCAGAGGACACGGGCTTAGCAGGGTAGTCCGCGGGGTATGCAACGGAAGGAGCGGACGATGGGTATGCGGGCATGCTGGTAGGCGTGACGATGGGCTTGGTAAGAGTCACGGTAACGGTGCTGGCAGTGTAGACACTGGTGGTCCAACCTTCAGGTACGTCGGCCGAGCCGGTGGGCTTCGCGGCGCACTTGGTGCAGACGGTTGTCCAGTATGTGGTGGTGACGGTAGTCAAACCAGTAGGGCAGACATCGACGTAGGTAGCTATCAGATGTTAGCGAATAGTAAGTGGATGTTTGGGCTCGCCATAAACTTACTAGTGATGACAGTGGCGGTGGTGGAGCCAGTAGGAGCACTGGAGTACTCAGAGTAATCAGGCTTCTTCGTAACCGATGGAACGCTGTCATAGCCAGTGCTTGACTCAGCGTCGCTCTTGGAGCTCTCAGCAGGATACTCGGGGTAGTCCGCACCCTTGCTAGCAGAGTAGGTTGAGGTGGGGTACACTGGGGATGCAGTAGAGTAGACACCAGATGACACCGAGTAGACATCGCTGGAGCTGGCGCCAGTGGGGTATGCAACGCTGGAGGTGCTGCAAGAAGTCGAAGAGATGCCCTCAGGGGTAGTTGCGGAGACAGTGTCAGTAGGGTACATGTCGCCCGATGTGGTCGCGGATACAGTGTCAGTGGGGTACTTGTCGGTTGAGGTGGAGGTCTCGCTTGAGGAAGGAACGTAGACAGAGCTGCTAAGAGTCTCGGATGCAGAGATTGTGGCAATGGATGACGGCTCAATGAAGGTGCTGCTGACAGTCTCGACAGAGCTCGGGGTCTCGGTCGGGTAAGGCACGTATACTGAGCTACCCTCCTTTGTGGCAGAGATGGTGTCAATGGAAGAAGACTCAGTCGCGGAGCTGCTGATGGTCTCAACAGAGCTGGCGGTCTCAGTCGGGTAAGGCACGTAGGCTGACTCGCTGCTAGAGGCAGACGCAGAGATTGTCGCGATGGAAGATGGCTCGATCAGAGTGCTGCTAACAGTCTCGACGGAGCTGGCGCTCTTGGTAGAGACAGTTTCGTATGCTGAGCTACTGCTGCTGCTGCTGCTGCTGGAAATCGAGCTGGAGGTGAGGTATGCAGACGAAGAAACCGTGCTTGAGGTGATGTGAGCAGAAGATGAGGTCTTGCTGCTGGTGATCATGGTGCTGGGGGTAGGAGTGCTGGAAGGGATCTTGCTGCTCGAGATGGGAGTAGAGGACGAGATCTTGGTGGACGAGCTCTTCGTGGATGAGGTCTTGGTAGAAGTAACAGGGGTGCTGGAAGGTGTCTTGGTGGTCGAGGTCTTAGTAGATGTTGTTGAAGACCTGGTGCTGGAAGACACGATGGGATTGTAGTTCTGCAAGAAAGTACCCTCGACAGCATACTTCATCCAAGTACCGTAGGACCGCCCGTATGTTGGGTTCCTGACGGAAACGGAGGCCTCCCAGAGCATCACACCGCCGAAGTTGGTGTTGCCTTTGTACTTCGTAATCAGAGTGTTCGCATCTTCGGGCGTGAGGTAGTCTTCCTTGTGCGTGGGGAGACCATCCGGACCTGCGGCCAATCCAATGTAGAACTTGAGGTTGGGGTTCGCAGAGGCCTTGATCTCAGAGATCCATTTGTCGAAAGTGAAGGTGCTAGTCTTCTTGTCCTTGATGTCTTGGACGGCCTGAGCGGCAGAGCAGATTCGGGTGTTGTAGAACTGAGTGAAGATAAAGTCGAAGGGGACGGCCTTGAGAACCGGTGAGATCCTGACGTCTGGGACAACGCACTGAGGAGCGGCGGAGAGAAGCATCTTCGAGTTGCTCTTGACGTACTTGCCGAAGACGTCGTAGTTCTTGTAAATGTACTCAGCTGAAGGCATGTCGTAAGTCTGCGCCTCGAGATCGAGGTCGAAACCGTCAACGACCGCATCGCCGAAAGGACGAGGCCTACCAGCCGCCTTCCAGGCAGCGGTGGGAGGACCATAGGCTTTGATCAGGAATTCGGCGGTCCATTGAGCGACCTCAGGGGATGGCAGATAGTAGTCAGTAGGCCAACCACCACCAAGAGAGAGCATGACCTTCTTGCCGCTCTTCTGGCAAGCAGTGATAGCATCTCCCACGCCAGGGCATGAGCTGTAAAGCTTGCTGTCCTTCTTCAGAACCGGGTCGTAGTATACTTCGCTACCACACGCGTTGGCGTGGTTGCTTCCCGGGTATGAGCCTACTACTGAAGGGAATGCGTTGATGACTGTCATTCAATGCCATTAGCATTGCTTCCAAGTCTAGAGGACAACCCTGATCCACTGATGAAGATATATCATTACTTACAGCCAATGTTGACAATATCGATGTTAGGATCAGCGCAGACCTCGGACAGTGGGATCTGAGCATTTCCTTGTCCCCAGTACATAGCAATGTTCGTCTTAGCAGCATTGTCGAAAGCCGCAGAGACACCGGAGGCAAGAAGCCCAGCTGCGAAAGCAGCGCGAGTGAAGGTTGAGGGGGACATGATTATGGGATTAACAGTATTAGCAACGATATGCAATTTTCAATGATAGGACGGCCGGAGGCCAGTAAAGATCGTGATGAGCGGACTCAACGAAAGGACGCAAGCAAAAATGCTGCAATTAGGATGTAGTCTCGAAAGAGTGACTTGACGACGAACTGGAAAGCAGTGCGACTGACGATGAGAAAAGAGGACATGGGAGATTGCGCTATATCTAGTCTTGGCCCACAGGGCTGTACCTGCATGAGCGAGATGGAACGGACGTTGACTGTGCCGCCTAGTAGCATGAAGCCCATCGTGCAGAATGAGACGGCATCGTGTACCTGCAGAAACAGGACGATGGCTGCCGTAGTTCCATGCCATTGGTAGAGGTGCCTGGATTCTAGCCGCTTCCGGTCTGAAGTATCGTAGGGCCTCCAACTGTACCTGCGCCTGCGCGAGCGCTAAGCATTAACATGGCTTTTGGAAACGCTTCCATGTGACGCCTTACCCTAGCTTCAAGACCGGTGAATGGGCCGTGTCTGAGTATCGATAGCATCAATCTCGGTTAAATCGTAGAGAGGGTTCCTTCGAGCGTCAGCAAAAGGAAGGAGGGTGGGTGGTGCCTGGAATAATGGCTCAGAACGGTCAGTCGGTCCTGCGTCCCGGTGGCGTGGTTATTCTTTGTCGCATTATACGAGCTGGCACATAAAGACAGTGACTTCTGCTCGTGATGATTTACATCTTGCGATGGATCGGCAATGCCGGTTGAGCTGGCCAGAGAATGGTATGGTACCACAATGGCCTCCTGAATATGCAGTCGGGATAATGTAAACACCGGGTCTTTGGGTGGCTACCTGCAGGAATCTTCTCATGGCGGCTTGGGTGCAGTGGTTTCATCCCAATGGGGGAACGAGTCCGAGTAAACTGGTGTTGGTTGTGATTGAAGAGGCGTCGGCTACGGCTCAAGCGATGGTTAAGTCAGGGGCACCGAGCGTTAACCATGCCGTTTTGGGACAGGCACTTTCAGCCCTGTCAGAATCGCATCCTTCAACGAGGGTCTCTTTCTCTCCCCGCCCGCCCGCCCTTGCTCCTGGTGCAGGCAACATATTATACAAATACGAGATATTCTCGAGCGCTCTAGTCTTGTTGTTTCGGATGATCCCTTCGAATATCATCTTATCCGCCTGATGTTCCTTCTCCGTCTGATGAGCCAAGACTGACGATAGGTTATTCTTGGTGGAGACATGTGGTGGGTCTAGCCTCGGACCAGTTTTTCCTGCGGGAGGTCCGCGACAAACGCTATCCATCGAATTCGCGAAAACGACACGTCCAGGGAGCTAGCACACGCGCTGCTATGGGACCTGTGGTTTGAGGATGACGGGAGCCATCGAAAGCGCAGAGCAACATGAGTTGTAAGGCAGAGACTTGTCGTGCTCTGACTCATCTGCAGCGCCGAAGCCCATTATCATGAGTATGCAGATCTTGGGAGGATGCGACCTCGAGACGAGCACACTTCTGCAGACTGCCTGGCGAGTAGGCTGGAATTAGAATGCGAACATACTGCACTGAAGCCTGTCCTGGTGAAATTTTGACTAAAATGTTACGTGCTGCGAGCAATCCAGGGACTGAGGTGAGTTGCGCAATCGGTACGAGCCCTGGAGGTGATTTGCAGACCCGCGGCGGGTGCTGGCGCAAATCATGAGCTGGCGTTCGCCGATCCTTATCAAATACGACTGCGCGGCAAACTCTTTGCGAGCTTAAGCAGACTTCACATTGCCTTTGCAGAAACTATAGCGATGGACTCAGTGATATTAAGTTCGCATATGTCTATTATTACTCATTAGGTATCAGAAAACTCGTTCCCTGTACACGCTTTCTTAATTCATACAGTAAAACCTTCCGTTCTCCACTAAGCAGCAACCGATAGCCCTACACTTATTACATCTCTATCATCAGACAACAGCAAAGCGACTCCGCTGTCGCAACGTCTTGCCAAACCTGTAAAGTGCAAAGATGCCCAAAGAGCACAGCACCATGCAGCCTGCCAGCAAACTCACACCACCATCGATCCCAATACCCTGGAACATGGGCCTTGCGAATAGGATCGCCGCAAATGCAAACGCGCTTCTGCTCAGACTATTGGCGCTGAAGATACTGGCTGCGTATGTCGGGTAAATGTTGGGAATGTAGAGCAGAACACTCTGAGCGATGAAGTAGATGCCAAAACATGTAAGACTAAGGCCAATAGTAGGCACCATCCAATGGACCGAGGGTCTGGACGCCCATGCGAAGATGAACAGGCCCACTGCAATGACAGGACTGGCGACCATACCGGGCCATAGATGGTTCTCGAGTTCTCCGAACGTCCCATTCATAAGGCGTGGGAAAACGCGGTACTTGAGGTATAGCACATGCGCAGCAAAGGCAGAAAGACAGGCTGGAAGGATGCAGAGGAAGATAAGGCCTGTGGACTCAGCATTGAAGCCGTAGTAGACGGGATACACGAGAGGCAAAGACTAAGATGGATGCGTCAGCAGTGTTGTCTGTAATCTGACCAAGATGGGTACTTACCTCGAAGAACGAGTAGTAGATGCCATAGCATAAGCCCATGTACACCGTGGTGAACAGGATAGCAGGATCCAGAGCGTTGATCTCCCAAGGCTTGACAAGCGCGTCGAACAACAAGCTGCTAACTTTCATGTCCCTCTGCTTTCGCTCCGAGGCCGACATCAACTCTTGATTTCCGGTATCCTCTCGCATGCGCTTTGCTTTGTAGTATAGGATGGTGGGTCCTGAGCTCTCTGGCAAAATCAAGAGTATGGCGAGGTATACGGGTCCGGCAATAATGAGCAGCTCCCAGCTCGAGAAGCGCCAGCCCAAGTCCTTGACGGCATATGAAGATAGAGTCGGGCCGAGCGCAGGTCCCAAGGTTGCGACGGCAGCCCAAAGGGCGACAGCGAAGGGGAACTCCGCCATGGTCCAGATGTCGCCGAGAGACGCACCAGCGGTGGCAAGACAGGGTGATGCCATGACTAAATGTGAAGATAGGAAGTCAGTATGAATCTCACAAGTAGATCGAGAAGGGGTTGTGCTTACATCCCAGGAGGAAACGCAGTACCATCAGACCAGCAAAGTTGTCCACCAGCGCGGTTGGTATGCACAAGATGATGAAGAAGAAACCAGATATCGCATACGGAGGGTTTCTGCCTATAGCCGGTACTTCAGATAGTGGTGAGAAGAGCAGGCATCCAATACCGTAACCCAGCACGTAGAGCGCAATACCCAGCGAGGCAGCGACGTGGCTGACATCAAACTTGTCCATGACAGCTTGTTGTGAGGACGTGTATATCGAGGAGCCGACGTACACGGCGAAGGTGTAGACGCAGAGCAAGACCGTCACAAGTATTTTGTGGGATTGAGGCCAGTTCTGAGGATTGCTTGCGTCGCTTGGTCCATTCCAATCGACAAGTGTGGTCTGGTGCTGCTTAAGCTCTGCTCCAACAGCTGCATCTGTGATGACATCTTCTTTTGGGAAGGGGAGGTCGTCGGTCGACGATGAAGCAGATATCGGCTTTGCTGTTGTGCGGGTATAGTCGAATTTGCGATGCTTAATGTAATGTGCTAAGGTCCCAACGCTAGAATGTCTGAAGAGGTATGACATTTTGGCGATGTTACTGTAGAGGTTGTGCGATTGGAAGGAGATACTAGGGGGGACAAGGAAGTATGTATATCGCTAGTAGCAGCGACCCAGGAGCGGCAGGTGAGGGTAAGTTGAGAAGCCGTCAAGAGAAGCGTGCTTGTAGGACAAAAGGCTGAAACGTGGTGATGTTGTACTGGCACAGAGAGCCTGTTCTGTGGGCTTATATCCTTCACTCCGGCTACCACATTAACTCTATGTCTTACATGCCCAGCACGGAAGTTTGTCAGATTTTCTTGCACATCATGAAGGTATGGCTCTTGGCAGAAGAGAATAACAAAGTCCCACAATATGTCAGCGGAGTCAGAGACGGATATGCCGTACTGTTCGTGTATGTCTCCGATAGCTCCTGAAGCAGTCACAATCTACATGGGTAAGTCTTACCCTCCACCACGTACCGGCAGACTATAGGACAGAAGTCAGGGAATCCATGCTCGACCCGGTTTTTGCAGTGTTGCGACTCGTCGACTTCTCTTCTGACAGTAGTTCAACGAATGTGCGTGTGGTTTTAGCGGAGTAAGCGGACATAAAACGTGATCGGAGGTAAGATCTAATGATTCGCCAACCAATGATTGCGGCATGTGTAAGGTAAGTAGATAGCAGGGTCTTGTCTAAACGGACGACCGCGCGGAGAGGTCCGAGATATGTTTGCTTGGTACTTGGGATCGGTGTAGTGCAAGCCATGTAAGCCAATGCATTACCCGAAGATGATACCCCTCCGGTCGCGATGCTTCTCGAAAAGCAACACGAAGGCGTGATCAGCACCTAAAAGACCACTGAAGCATATTTGGCAAGGTGTCATTACGGAGACCCTGACGATGACCTTTCGATGAGATATTCGCAAAGTTTCGTCCGAAGGCATATAAAGTTTCCGATATTTGTAAGTCGATCCCGTGTGTACCAAAATCCAGGTTCAGTTCGGCTGACAAAAAAAGGCTGAACTATCCAATGTCGCCATTGGAGGTGGCTGTCTGCAGCTTATCCTATTCGTTGGAAAGCCAGATCCCGCCTGGATAGTGTAAGCACTGGGATGTCTTATCGCGGACTCACACATGCATGAACGCCGCGAGGTAGACAATACTGTTATGCTTGCTCTCGAAGTGACGAACTAGTTGCATTTACCGTAAGTAGAGCTTTTCATAGGGCGCTTATTGATGACGATGGTTGTACGCAGTGATATCGCTTAGAGACTAGCGCCTTGGCAATTCTCGGCCTTAACATCTGGTGGACATTGGCCCTTTGAGTAGATCAGTTTTACGTCTTCTCGTTATTGGCGGCGGAAAGCTCACTTTTTCTAGAGGGCGGAAGTCTCAAGCATGGGTACGATGGTACGGAGACAATCTGCGCATTGCTTGTTTCTGTAATTGGGCGCGACTGTGAGCCTCCCGCACAGCCGCCAGCTGCAGCGCCATCCACCGCTGTGCTTTCCTCACCAATTTTCTCTCTACTATCATTCTAGATATCACAAGTTGTAGTAACAGGCAATGTTCAAGCCAGATGTGAGATGTCGGTGGACCGCCTGGCTCCCAATACAGCCTCAATAAAGACCCCGCGCCTTCTCCAATAAACCAACACGACAATGCGCATCATGCGCTATTCTTGACAATCGATCGGCATTCTGTCAAATATTTTCTCCATTACGTACCCAAGCACCACAATGTTCACAGCTGTGTTACAGAGGTCACAGCCTTTGTAGTTGGCTTGCATTGTTCTGACTTCTGTGGCTCCAGCAATTGCACAGCCTCGTCGCAGATCGCTCTATCCAGTCTAATCAATCCAATCCCAAGCATCAATCGATGTTATCAGAAGCCGAGTATGTGGTGGCGCACGCGAGGCTGATTCGTGCTGGAGGTCGTGGGGCGGGGTTGCGAGGCAGGCGCGTAGATTGATACATCGAGCGTCAGCCTGGTCGAAGGCGACCTAAACCACGTCTTCGAGGTTGGTCCCTTCACCAACACAATCTCCTATATATTTCTTCTGCTCTCGACTTAGCTATCTGGCTCCATTGGATCGCAAGCATGCTGGACACCGTTCAATCCTCAGAACACCACCAAGACGACGAATTTCTCCCCAAGTCACCCCTCTTAGAAGCCCGAACTGCAAAGGCACCACAATCTACAACACCACCACGTCCAGCCAAGTTAGATCGAACTCTCAGCAAGCGCCGCACAATCATATCGCAACCAAACCCTCCAGCACTTAATACTCAGGTGTCTGCAGAGACATACCGACCTTCTAGCTCAAGGAGACGTGCGCCTCCACCGTTGTCGTTTCCAAAGAACTATGACCAGAAATACGCTAGGACGCCGTCATCTATACCCCCTTCCTTCAGTGGTCTAGAGAATCCCTTCGCAGCTTCATCTATGCTGTCGCCTTCAATATCGCACGATCCATGGGACTTGCGTAACTTCGACAGTGCGCTTCCGACCCATCGACTGCAGAATGATAGCCGTTTCGGTACAGCGAGGCCCCAAAGCTATGTTGATCCCTTCGCAACAGACTCTGACCAAGATCAACCTCCTAAAACCATGAAAAAATATGAAAAAATCTTACCTTCGACCGGCACAGAGACGAAACGGGATAGTTCGGTAAAGGACATGGAATACACACAGAATAGGGTTCGAAGAGTTCGAAATGAGTCCCCTAACGACCGTGCTGTAGCTAGAGAGGAGTCTCGCCGTTTTAAAGCAGAAAAACAGCGCTTGCTCGATACCACAGCTGAGCCTGAGGCCTTACCGAGGAGCCGCGACTCATTCCACAAACGGATCCACAAAGCAGCTGAGATATCCCCCACAAACCCACCAACTCCTACCAGTAGTGGAGCATATCTAGTTCAAACACGCCGCTCATCGGACAGTGGCAGCCGCCCTTCTACTCGGGATGGCCAACGACCTATCCACCCTGAGATTATCATTAGCTTTGGCTCCAAAAAAGACAAGACCAAAAAATACCCATCAATCTCTGTTTCGACCAAACCATTCCACCAGTCATCTATTGGTCCTAGAGAGTCCAATAAAGCAGCTGTTGATTCAGACTCCGAAGCAGCTGTTAGTCCAGACACGGAAGGATCTGAAACCTCGTACACTTTGCGAACGGGCTTTCCGGAAGTTTCTATGTCTACATTGGCTTCCAGCTCTAAAACTTCCAAGGAAGCAGATATCAAGGCGACTGAACCTAAAGCCTCGTACAGTCTGCTTGATTCGGACAGTCATAATCCTATACACCAGGGCCATCATACAACGTACGGGACGTCGCTTGAAATTCCTTCTCAACGCAACCAAGCCGACCAAAGCCGTTCCTTGGGGTTTGATATAGCACACCTCACGAACGAAGTTGAAGCTAAAATTGAGAATTCCAGAGGAGGAACAAGCAAAAAGGAAGCTTGTAGCGAACAACCTGCAGTTCAGGACGCCGAGACTGCAATGAGAATTCCTAGAGCACGATCCGAAGTACCGCCACCCCTGCCTCCTCCACGTCATATCGACACCAGTGGAAGCGACCCTGGTTGGCAATGGGGTAACACAAACAGCCCAAGGGACACCGGCTTTGGCGGAAATCGGCTCGCGACAGTTAGACCTGGTTGGCAGTGGAACGGTGGAGCCACAGGCAGCTATCCGCGGGAGCCTTCGGTCGAAACATTTAGCCCTGCCCGCTTACCTTCCATCATGGAAAACACACAGACTGCGGCTGAAGAAGTTCATAATGAGCCTCCCGAAAGACACGTTGCGCCTATTAAAAGTATCCTTCGCAAAGCTACCGAAAAGTTCCCTGAGGACCCTGCACTCGTCCGCGAGGGAGTTGCACCACACAAGGACGCCTTAAAGGGCAAGGACATTCCTATCGGAGCCCGATGGACAAGGATTGATCGCCGCCTAGTTAACCCTGAGGCTTTAGAGGAAGCTAAGGAGCGTTTCGAAGAGCGCATAGATTGCGTGATGGTTCTGCGTGTCTTGACTAGGGAGGAGATACAGAAGCTGGCCAACCGTACGAAAGCAATCCGGGAGCGCCGCGAGGCCACCGATGAAGCTCGTGAGCCGGAATCCATCGCTATGAATGCTGATGACAATGACGAACTGGGAGCAGATAAGACTTACACAGCACCTCGATCTGCGATAGAGCCTTTCTCTATTGACCCTTCATTCGGAGATTTACATCATAGTTACGGGGATTTTCATGGGCTTCCGGAAGTTCCCGGTGAACTTCTGCAGGACTCGCATCTACCACAAATTAACCACACGTGCGATAAGCTCCATGAAGAGGGAGTTAACAGCACTCATGCGGAAGGCAGTGCGTCTACACCGTATACTCAAGAAGCCGGTGTTCAGGAGGTCCTAGTCGGGGGCGCCGTTATATTTGGCGGAGGAGAGAAGAAAGAATTATCTAGAGAGAAGAGAGACCGTGAGAAGGGAGAGGAAGAACGTTCAGCGAAGGAAGCTGCTGAACAAGCAGAGAGGGAGCGTCCTAAGCGTAAGGAAGAAGAGGGACGCTTAGAACAGGAACGCATTCAGCGTGAAGAAGAGGAAAGTATTGCGGCAGAAGGAGCTGAGCGTGCTGCTAAAGAACCTGAAGCAGCACGTACGGCCGCAGAAGAGGAAGAAGCTGAGGCAAGTTCTGGATGGGGCAGCTTAGGGTCTGGTTTCTACAAGAGGAAGAAGGGAAAGAATTGGATAAAGACGAAGACGCCTAAGCGAGAGGCTGAAGAAAAGAAGGGGCATGAAGAGAAGGAGCAACTGGAAGGTGAAGCTAGAGAAGCTGCTAAAGCCGCTGGATCCGCCGAGGCTCAGGACCTCAATCATATATTCAAACAGACAGTAGGTACGATTCTTGAGGATCAGAACTTCACACAGGCACTCGAAGCACCTTCTGACCCAGAGGACTTCACACCAGGAGACGATTTGCCATGGGGTCCGGAGGATACAACGACTATCTTCAATCGGATGCGATCCGAGATCTCAAGGGAAGATGTTATACGCCTAGAAGATGAGGAAGCCGAGTTCAAGAAGATGGAGGAAGAGGAAGCTGCCGCCGCCGCCGAAGCCGAGAAGAGCAAGAAAGATGACCTCTGGGACGATTGGGCTTGGTTTGGTCCGATGAAGCCCTGGAAGAAAAAGGGCAAGAAAGGTGCACAGGAAGAAGTTCCGCCTCCTCTACCACCTTCGCCTGAACCCGAAGTCGAGCCCGAGACTCCAGGCGTTGATGCAAGAGGGATACGAGATGAAAGAACTACAAGGAATGTGCTTGAAGAGTTTGAAAAAACTCGGCCTTTTCCTACTCACCCCGTCGAAAGCTGGCTGAAGACGACACTTGTGAATGAAAGTACTTTTGAGAACTCTGAGTGGGACTACAACGACAGCGCGTCAGGGCCACCTTCTTACGCAGCATCGGTTGCTTCGATCTTTTCGGTGGCGTCTCTAGCATCATCGGCATCCGACATATCAAAAGGTAGCGGCTATTCTAAAGTCCAAATTGCGACAGCTACGAAGGTTTTACTCTCTATCTTCTACGAAGACGAGGCACTGTCATCGCTGTATAAACGCGCTATAGAAGCCCAGAACATCGGACCCGAAAGGCTTGAAAGGAACCTACGCCGACTATTTCGAGCATACGCAGGCCTCTTAGAAGGTGAAGCGACAGAGAGACTAGAGCATCTAGCATCCCGGCTTGTGCGCGCAAAATCGGCTTCTCTAGCAAAATCTGTCATCGAGAAATTGCAAATCGTCCATGCAAGTATGGAGTTGTCTCGCAGCGAACGCAACAACGAAAGTTCTGACGAGGAGGAGGATGGCGCTGATTCAAATCCGGTCAATGAAGACGCTTTCGAGGATTTGGTGACCTTTCGACAGTTCTTAGTTGAGAGCGAAGCATTCAAAACCTTTCACAATCAATTACAAGCATTCGTAATACCTAACCTGGCACCAGCGGATCGAACTGAAACGGTGACAAAGGAGGCGTTGGGCTGCGACGACGAAGGTATTGTCAAGCATGACGTCCTGGGGCCGCCGGCTCAGTCAAAGACGATATCGACCTGGCACGAATGGTTCAGAGATGTCAGTCAAGCCTTGAGCATGTCTTGCAGCGAAGTACTTGCATTCTTTCTTATTGCTACCGGTTTTCATCTGAATCTGGATATTTTGCTCTCTACTAGAGACCATCTGTTAGTGAACATGGGGCTCCTTGAGCCAGCATTGGACCAAAACAAGACTCGCCTACGTTGGCGATGTGTAAGTTTTTCCCGTCCAGAATGAATATTTACGACACAAGGTGAATTGCTAAACTCTGCTTAGAGATGTGGTGACTCCATATACAGCGACATAATGGAGCTTCGCGAAGGCGGTATAGCTGAGCTAGTAGACCGCATGCAGCGTTCTTCTGGCGTCAAAGTACACGCAGCACCGCACAATCGCCAATCTGGAAATCAGCAATACATTGTCCCGCGTCCTGATCGATGGCTTCGAAACGCAATCACCAAAGTAGGGACGGCATTCGGAGGATCTTCGAAGTCGTCGCCATCATGTCTACCACAGCACAACTCGCCATACGCAACAACCTCTTGCTCAACTTCTACTAACCCGTCTATCACAAAGAAAATACTTCATCTCTCAATGTGCATGCATCGCACTCGACGACGCAAGATTGTGAAGCAAGACCGTGTCGACGAAATCACTACGGATCAGACACTGTTGCGCTTCCTCCAGCGACAGTACGCCACTCACCGCGGCCGCTTCCTCAACATCGCGCGGCTCAAAACTGTGCAAAGAATCGTCTTCGTCAAGTTCCGGCTCCCAATGGGCGGCAGTGTAGATGTACAGCACCACTTATACTGCATTGCCGACCCTGCGAACTGGAAATACTGCGAATGCACTCCACCTCCTAATAAGGTCGGTGTGGAGTACGAGTACTCCCCAAGTCCACCCAAAACCCATCCTCCTATTCCACCAGAGTACCTGGCGAGTCTATTCACATGCGCCGCCGATGTCCATGAGGAGGACGATTGGATTCTTAATCAACTACCAAAACGTACCTGTGGCGTTCTCCAGGGGCAGAAGGGACAGCCAGCGGAAGGATGGGGTATTTACTTCTTGGAGGGCTGGGATCGTGAGATCATCTCTTTACTTATCCTGTTCATCTTTTTCCTAGCAAGCTTACTCTTCGGCGTTCTGTGGTGGAAGTTCCAATTTGATCTACAAGGCGGGTTTGGTGTCTCTGCGTACATGATGGCTGTCTGTACGGTTGTCATTTCTGTTGTTGTAACGCGGTTGGAGAATAAGGGATAAAGGGTAGCTGCAAGCCATTGGAAATATTGTACGAAGAACGTGGGTTTGAATGATTGATGTTGATTCATATCGATATGTGCAAAGCTATCCAAACGCCCTCAAGCCACAGGGGGGCCGTATCCATAACGATGCTATAAAAAGAAACGCCATTGGGGTATATATAGTACCCAGATAAATTCCCGCAAAGATGGTCGTACATGTCATTAAAGAACTCGCGCGTTCTTACTTCCACGGTACGTTCCAAAACGTCTCAAATCCACGTAGTGCCTTTGTCCTCAGACTTAGACGCGCGACCTAAATGGCTCATAAGCCGTTGGCTGTCCCATCTTGGGCGGGTCCTGCTGGCTCTTGGGCCAGCTTGACATCTGGTGCCCGCTCTGGCCAAATGCCGGGCTGGCAACCCTCTCGTATGTGTAAGGGGTCTTCTCGACGACCATCTTCTTATGGCCGCTCTTTCCACTGCAGCAGCACACGCTGATGAGCCAGAAGAAGCCGGAGCCAATGGAGAAGGCGACGGCGAGCCAGAGGACGGAGAGCATCTGGCTGCCCATGGAGGAACCGATGTTGTAGGGTTCGAGGACGGTCTTGAAGACACCGGTGATGGTACCGTAGATTGCTGTTGCAGTTGCGGCGGCGAGGATGGCGAAGATGGTTTGTGCCTGTGTGGTGTTAGAGTGGTATTGGCTAGGAGGAAAGAGAGGAAAGACTCACAGTAGAGATGACAGTGGTAACAAGGCTGCCCCACCTTGAGAAGATGGCAAAGAAGCCCACTACAAACTCCACAGCGGTAAGAACCAGAGTGATAACAAAAGCCCAGTTCATCCAGCCAGCAGCCTTCTTGTATGCGTTCATGCCACTATCATATTTGTCGCCAAGAACTTCCTGGATGTTGGTGTTGTTCATCTGCCAGATAGCCAGGGGATCGAAGTGGAACTGAAACTTGCGCGCAGAGCAGTAAGTGATTTTTTCTTCGCCAGACTCGGCATCCTTGTCGCCCTCGCAGTAGGAGAAGAGGCCGACCTGGTAGAAGTCCTTGAGTTCTTTCGAGGAGAGCTTGCCGTTCAGAGCGGCGAGGAACTCTTTTGCGGCGTCTGGTGTGATGCCTTCGGGGATCTTGTCGGCGATGGTGTCAGGGTCGGCTGTAATGTTTCCAGTATTCGCCTGTACCGTGTATGTTAGATAAGTAGGCTTGTAGGGTTGTGGTGAGGCATACCTTGAAGAAGTATAAATCGCGCCCCAAGGCTGTTGCTGGTGCTTTATTGCCCGACCATGGCGTTTGACCTAGCATGACAATGACGAAGCATATTAAAGATGCGAGGGTAAGGCACATAGGCGTGAGGATACACGCGAAGCGCCCGACTTTGCCCATATTTGCGGTTGTTGTTGTTGTTGGTGTTGTTGTGGTGGTGGTGGTGGTGGTGGTGAGAGTGGGTGTTGTGGTAAGCCAAGCAAGGCTGACTGATGTCACTCAGGAAGCAGCGTCAATTGGCAGACGGGAAGTAGCGATCGTGGATCCGCGGTCGTGGTTGGGTCGCCCGTGGATATGAGTCGGTGAATCAAGCTATACGTCAAACGACAGAACGATAAATGTATGATAATGTGCGGGTCGCCACGAGCTTTTGTACAAACTGCAAACTGCCTCAAACACGGCAGCTGAAATGCGCAAGGCAATGTGCCCAGGCGAAGGGGGCTGAGCGGCCACACAGTTGGGGGTCTGAAGGTCTGTGCGCGGCGGGATCCAAGTGGCGGATCCTGGGTTAGCCTTCACCAGCCTCAGCGGGCTTGCGACGGTTGTGGATTTTGATGAGCTAAGACACTAAGAGTGCTGACTGACACAACTATGCTGTGTAGGATAAGGGCGTGTGTGCTGTTGGCATGCGCAGAAGCACTGCCGACCAGTGTGCGCGTTGCTGGGCCTGAGTGCGGTGGTATATCGGTCTTGAGGACATGCAGTGCCATCTGAGTACTACTTTCACAATCACCATAGTAACGTGTTTACTCGCGATCTTTCATCATCTCGTTCTTGTCTCACCCATCTCCAAGATTGACCCAAGCATATACACAATTATTCACAGTACGAACCCTCATATAGGCGTTTCAGCCCTCAAGGATACCGTCAGCCCGGCGCAACCCCACCCGACACGTCTCCAGCCTAGACTGCTCCCAAGGCAGTGGTGTCTGGTAATTGTGCGAGGTACTGCCGTCGTTCTTCCGCGCTTTGCGCTAAGGCTCTTGAATCAGTGCATCCACGTTCGAGCAGGCAAAACTTTTCAGAGTTGAGGCACAGTTGCAGAGCCTCATGGTTCCTCGTCAGCAAACTCAAGTTTTGCTTGGCGAAAGGCGGCCTGACTGTCATCACATATCAAAGGACGGGTTATTTTTAGACTCTTGTGCGCAGCAGCGCCTACTAACTTGTTTAGGAAAGAGCTGGAGAAACGAACGGCCCGCCTGACGATGCTGATCTCACCTGCGTAGCCAATTCATAATACCGTTCATCCTCATGTGCGAACAGAATGATACAGATGAAACTGGTTATCATTGTATATGACGTTTGCTTTACCTGCATCATGATTTCTTCATCTTGTTTGACGGACGTTTGAAAAGGGCATGTTTCAACGTTGATGGGTGGACCCTGGAGATCTCTTTCCCGTGTTCCTGACCAGGTGCAGGAAGCAAACGTGATCGAGAGAAGCTCGCTATAATATTCCAACGTGATTTTCATAGGCTTTACAAGGCGCATCCTCTATCTCTTGCTTCAAAGACTCGAAGCACCTTGTTTCATAGTCATCGAGCGTTGTCGTGTGCTGGTAGTGTATCGACTGCGGTTGCCGCGTCTGCACTAAGCCCAGCCTGCGTACTCTTAACGCGCGTCCCCGCAAATCTTTCACCTACCGACTTTGATCAGCTTTCACCCTAGTCGGGCAATCACGCAACTTGTTGAGGTGGAAAATGGGTGGAAACAGTGCATGTGGTTTGCAGAAACATCGCCAATCTTGGCTCTGGATTTCTATCTTGCATCCTATTGCACTAAACCATGCAGCAAGCCCTGTATCTTGGGCGCCATGGACGCGCGTCAACCCCTCTTACACACCACCACAACAGTCTCTATGCCACGGATCCCCACACCGCCCGTGTACAGCACATCCTTCTCTGAAAGTGCCAGCAGTATTGCGACGGATGACTGAAACGTGAAACTTCATACGTCGTGCGTACAAAGTGCCAAAATGCTCGTAAACATACAGAAAAGACATAGGAGATATCGCAAATCGTAAACCAAAATGGCAAAATGGTATAAACAGTGCCGCAAACCCCCGCGTGCACACAAACAAGTCGAAGTGAAGAATGCAGTGAAGCAACGAAAATCGGTCGCCAAAGTGACGCCAAAGTAATAGGAAAAGCCTCTGATGAGGTAGGTGCAGACATTAGAGTTTATCGCATATGTCTCTTGGATGTTGCGCCTGGAACGCCGGCGCAAATGAATCGAAATGACGATGAATCCCAGGCTCTATGTTTGTACAGGCGGGAGTGTCGTCCGCGTAACGAATGTCGCGGGGCCATGACGGATGGGTATCTCGGCTTCTATCGAACTCTACATGCTCGAGAGCTAGGTGCAGTGCACTGTCGCTAGACTCGGCTGACATTGTAGGCATGGCGCGATGGAATGATACCGTGTGTGATGAATGAAAGGTGGAGGTCGCCGATGAGTTCAGCGCGGATGCTGGTTTCGGGGGTCTTGCTGGTTCTGTTGCTGTCCACCCTCGCCGCGTGCTCGTATCCATTGAGCGTTGCCGCTCATACGACCCTCCAATGCCTTTTGGGCATCTGGATCTAGGCGGCGAGTGACCTGGGCATTGATGATGTCCTCGGGCCTGAGTTTGCTGACGGCGTGTGCAATTGATGAAATGACGCTAGCACGGAGCTCTTTGGCTTCGCGGATGTCCTCACCTTGCAGGCGGAACTTGTCCTGCTTGGACATGTTGGCGCGTCGTGTTGCTCGGATCTCGTCCATAATGTGGAGAAGAACTGCCTCCGGTGCGCGGTTGCGCTCGGCAGCGTGCTTAGCATCGCGGACGTATCGGCGAGTGACGTCCATGGCGCCGTCAGCCGAGAAGGCGATGCAGTATGAGAGCTTCTTGCCCCAGCCTGAAAACTCTGTTAGTAGATGGAGGAGATGGATATGCAGGAAGTAACGTACCATCAGTGTATAACCGAGGCTTGTCCCATGCCTCTTCACAGGCGTCGACGTGGACCCATCGCTTGCGGTGCACAGAGTAGACTTCAGTCCAGACGTGGTCCTCTGCGTTCCACACCCAGCGTACTCTTGACCCGACAGCGCGGCAGAGCATGCTGAAGCAATTGGCCCACTCGCCGCATCGACCTTTGCGGGTTTGCAAAAGGACGAATGCGTCGTTGTATCGTGGGAAGCGCTCGTAGTTCTTGCAACCCTCGTGCGAGCATTGGTAAGCCTCGACCTGGTTGGCACCGCGGGCTTGTTCGTCAGGGAGTGGTGGTGTGATGCCAACGGCAACGGTTGGTGAGTAGCATCGCGAGCACGGCGGGTTGTTGACCCAAGAGAAGAAGGATCGCTTGAACCATCGGAGGAGTGCGCGGACGACGCAGTCTTGGTAGCCCCAGGCAGCCTTCTTTCCCATGCTCTCGCCCTCGGCCTGCAGTATTTGGCTCTCCTCTTCGGCCTCGTTGTAGATCTGCTCGAGCGGGATGACGCGAAGGGCCTCGTCGAGTAGTCCGGGGTTCTCCCATCGTACGGGCATGTTGGAGAGCGAATGCAGCATGTTCTTGAAGCGGAGCGATCGCGCATCACGGGGCGCCTCAGGGACAAGCGGGATGTTCTTGATGGAAGCGTACGCCGGCGGGGCAGACTGCGATGGCGGCGGCTGGGGGGTTCCGAAATCCCTGGGTGCTGGCGATGAGGAGCGTGACTGCGATGATCGTGATGTGAGTTCGTTCATGCGCTTTGTGCTGAGGACGTGACGAAACTGCTCCGTCATCTCGGCAGCCAGCCTGTCAGTGTCGACATGTTGTTGTTGGTGAGCGCGGTGGGCGCTGTTGTTGTATTCCATCGTGGGCAGGTGCGAGCTGCAGTCGCGATGTCGTTGTGCGCGGTGATGGGTGTTCAGGTGTTGGTGTCGGGGTGACGGGGCGTCGTGGGTGTATAGCGTGGTCGACAGGCTGCGGATTGGCAGTGCACAGCCCGATGATGGCAGCGGCGCAGCAACGAGATAGCCACAGGCAGATATTCTGGGAACTCTGCTGGTCGTGGGCGCGAAGAGAGGTCGAAGGTCTCTTTCTCTCGTTGCAGGCGGCTATGCAGCGCTGGAAGACACGGTTTTGGTCGTCGATAGGTGGTGGAGTCGTAGGTTGGACAGGTGCGGACGAGGGTAATTGATTGAGGGATGGGGCAAGACGACGACGACTCGCGCTTACCCAATTCAGCCGGGTTGACGCGGCCCTGTCGCGGCTTCCACATGTCTAGAACTCCACAACGCCCACCACCCGCCCAAAAGCCCTGCGACCACGCAACAGCAGTCAGATCAGCGTAGCATTCCCTCTGGTAGTCATCCGCCTGCCCACCCAGACGTTACCTCCGCTGTCGCTCTCCGCGTGTACACTTGGACTGCCTCCTGCACCGCATTGCTTCTGCCATCGTCTGCCATTGTGCTCGAATCCACTCTGCACTCCCCCAGCGCAGGGGCAGGCGACGCTTCGCTAAGCGTGGCAGATTCGCACTACAGCTTGCGCAATCTTCAGTGAACCACTTTACCCTCTAGAATCGCTTGGCTTGGCATCAGCGTCGCAATCACCACTCGTTCCCATCGTCAACTGTTTCGCGCGTCGTGCCAAGAAGACTTTGCCAGTCTCGAAGCTACTCAAGCTTTGCTAGTTGAAGTTTGCGTACAGCTTCAACTACACGTACACGCGCTTACCATGGGCTACGACGAACTACTCCTCCTTTGCTGCTGCTGATGATTTTGCCCTCACGTCGCCATGACGCGCCTGCCCACATTACGTTATGGCTGTGCCAATGAGCTTCCTTCGCGCTTCGCTGCACAGCGCTACTCCCTACCGTGTACATTTCCAATAGTTCAATGGGTACATTCATCTCGCGAGCGTCTCGCGAATTTCTCTCCAACTGCACGCGAACGCGAGTGTTCTGCCTCCAATCTCCCCTGTCCCTCGTTGCTTCCTCTTGCGGTTACCTTTGCGGCGCGTCTTGGTGGACTAGTGGAGACGTGGATCTTCGCTAGCCACGCGTCCGTCTACACCGAGACTCCACCGTCACACTGACCACGACCGTTTGACTATCAAATTTGCAACAATTGGTGGACAATTGTCAACAACGCCACCATGCTGTCGTTTAGCATCGTGAAGTTCTGATGCTTTTTTCCAAGTATTTGCATTCAAATCTGATGGTTAGCCACCTCTTCGACTCCCTGTGAGGCGCAGGCGCGGCACGGAGCTTCTCGGTGGCGTATCTCTCGGGGATCGTCTGCAAGTCATAACCCGATTACGACGAGTGCGACAGAGGATTGCCTGCCTCATCATTGGGTTCCGTACATGCATAAGATCTTCCAGAACTAACTGTTCCATCTTCCCGCAATCCTACTCATGCGCAGGGCTGAGCCGTTGCCGCCTCAGGTCATACAAGTCTGTTCGCACGCCGGTGGGTAAAGAGAAGACACATCCACCATCTGCATCTGCAGACAAAGCACGTTACCACTAGCATGCGAGTGTAGTACAAATACCCACGTCTACGCGTCCACACCCAGACGCACTCTCAACACCACCTTTCATTGGTCATTTTCTGGCATCCACGAAATTCGCACTGCAGAAAACTGATAACGACGTCGACCCACACCTGCTTTTTCCTTCGATAACCTTCTAGCTACCCGTCACCGCTTCTTCATTATTCAGTCCGCGATGGTCCGCTGATGGAGCTCACGGAAGTATCTTCATCCTCACCTCCACATTCCGTCTTTATCATGACCCATCGAGCAACGACCTGCACACACGTGGATGAATTTTGGACAAGAGATAAACGTCACAGTGGACATGGAGTGGATGTGTACTCGAATCTTGCCCACAAGGATCATCCAGTGACGTTGTCAGTTGCTCATCAAACTTTCCATGTTAATCAATGATGAATCACTGGGTTGCGACTCGGGTCTCAGAAAAGACCGCAGCACGACCGGGGAAGGTGACGTGGACCGTGGTTTGGATACACCCCCCACGTACGCAAGTAGCATCGAGTACGTGTACTACGGCAAGTGCACAGGGTACGTGTACCTCAAGGACGACGCCTTACGCCCGGAGGCCGCACGCACGGAAGTCTGCATACGTATGCAGTCAGGCCTCGTGACGGCCTCCCAGGTTAGTCGACGTTGGGACTCTGGGTATAAAGTCTACTGATGGACAACATGACTTTGTATGCGGAGCCGCAGAATAGTGACGATCTTAAAGTGACAACATGATCTTCAGTGAAAATCCATCAGAGAAGGAAGCAGCCGATGAACGAGCTCAAGCCACTGCCAAAGAAGAGAGGGGAAACGTCATGAACGACGACTCCTTGTCGCTGATCACAGACAATGTGCCACTTGTGGAGATTGAGTTTCAGTCTAGGATTACGCAACCATGAAGCAGCCTTCCATTTCAAGCTAAGAGGTATCCCAATACTACATCCGTAACAAACTCCATCCTAAATGGTCATGATATCGTGTCCCGTACCCAAGCACCGTTAACACCCAGTTACAATGCCATCACAATCCTGCCTTTACAACCAAGACACTAGCCCCCAGTTTCCCTTCCCAAACCTTCTCAGCAAGCACACCTAGCGTACCTGCCGCACTCGAACTACTCCTTATCTCGTCCACAGCGTTCTCCCTCTCCAACACACTGTTCCTCGCTACATTCCTGCCCAACACGATGAGATCACCTGCGTTTCTCGGCGACTGACCAACCTCGATACTCGCTCGGGCGATAGCATCAGCGACTGGTGCAGTGGATGGCACAGTCTCGAAGATAACGCGGTTCGCTAGGTCGACGGGAAGCGAGGCGCGCAGGGAAGCGAAGAAGGCTGCGTCCTGGTCGCGGGACGTGGTTGTGGTCGTAGTCGTTACGGCTTCTCCATCCTTTCCTAGCACCGTTGAAGAGATTGGCGAAGATGCAGAAGCACCAATGATGGACTCTGGAACATCGAAGTACACAACTGTAGCAGTAACCTGCGGATTCTCTGCCAACTGCAGAACCAATCTCAACGCTGTCTTATCGTCGTTGCCGCCAAAGAAGGGGAAGAAGATGTGGTGGCTTCGATCCGCAATGGGCGCTGTAACCGCCTTGTCTCTAGCGCTCGACAGACTGACACTACTGTATGTTCTGGTAAGCTTCAATCGCTGCTTCTGCTCCTTGTTCTTGCTGCCTCCAAAGTTCTTGTTGATGAGTACTGCGACGGGTATGCTGGCTTGTTCGAGCGTCTCATGCACAAACGAGTTGTAACCTGATGCGGCGAGCTTGTTCTTCGTTCCCTTGTCTTCAATGATGGCTTGTTCGGACATACCGCCTGTCTCACTCCAGGGAAGAACAAGGAAGTTAGAGTCTGAAGCACGTGTGGCGAGGGTTTCGGCAAAAGAGGATTCCGGCACGACGAGCACTTCACCGCTGACGGCTAGATTGTGGAGACGACCGAAAGTGCGGAAGGTGTTTACGACAGGGTCATAGGCTGTGTATGATTCTATTTCCGAGACCTGCATGACGGAGGAGCCACGGTCGGTGAGGTTGAGTAGACGGAGACCGTAGGCTTCTACTGGTCTTGATGGTGCGGTTTCGACTAGTGATGTCTCGCCTGTCTCTTTTCCAGTACTGCTAATGTCCTTGGAAGGGTGTGTCTTGGCCGCTGGCTTGTCTGCGTTTCCACCAAAGAGGGAGGTGAAGGCTAGGAGGTTAGGCATACTGTCTAGACGGAGGTAGACGGTCATCCGCTGGATCTTCTCAGCAGCCATCTTCTCGTAGTTCACACCGTCGACACCATCTTCGGAACCATCAAGAGGCTTGCCGGTGTCCCAATCAATCTCGCCGCGACGCCACGCCTCGACCTTCTTCTGGTACCACGGGGGATAGAAGTACATGGTCAAGGGAGACGACGCAAAGGTAGTGACAAGGGCCATGACAACGAAGATGGTGAAGGTTCGAGTGCTGAGAATCTTGGCATTCAACCCGATGTTCTGTGACTGTTAATGCTGGCTCCATGCTTCGAAGAGAGTGTTTGCTTACCAAGACGATCAGCTCTACCAATCCCTTACAACTCATCAGTGATCCTACAGCGAAACATTCTCGCCAAAGCATCTTGCTTCCACGAGCCGCGAGTGTAGCACTGAGGAACTTGGAGAAAAACGCTACAGCGCAGACGCCAATGACGTAGGCCCAAACAATACCAGAGTCCAGGAGGCCAATGTTAGTGTTCAGTCCTGAGAGGGTAAAGTAGAGCGGCAGGAAGAGGGCGCCGATTAGATCCTCAATCTTCTCAGCAACTTTGATGGCAAAACCACCTTCGTGCGGACAGATCAAACCAGCCATGAACGCACCGAAGATAGGATGGACACCAATGATACCGGTGAAGAAAGCGGATCCCAGAGCGATGAGCAGAGTGAGACTGATGATGCCTTGGCTGGGACCGTCTTGAAGTGCGCGCTGACGACGCAGGATGTAGACGAATGCTGGTCGAACGGCGTACACAAGGAACAGCATGTACCCAAAACATGTGAGCAGCACCCACAGTGCCGACAGACCCGAGCCAGCGTTGACAAGAGCTACGCAAAGAGCGAGTAGAATCCATCCTGTACACGTTAGTCCGGGGGTTGTTTGGATTTCTATCGTGTGCAACTCACCAACAACGTCGTTACCAACACCAGCTGAGAGAACGATAACACCAACTGGAGTCATGAGCAGCTTGAGTTCCGTTAAGATACGGCAAAGCACAGGAAAGGCCTATCGAATTAGCGAATGGAGCCTCGTCTCGTCTTCGAATACTCACAGTAATCGCCATAGCCACACCGATAAACAACATAAAGATGGCAAAGTCAATCTGAACCGTATCCGGCTCATCCTTGAACTCATTGTAAAGTCCCACGGCAATAGCGCATCCAAGTCCAAACGGAATAGCCATACTCGCCAAGCCAACATTGAGCGCTGGTCTCCAGTTGCTTAGTAAAAATCGTAGGTCTACTTCCAGTCCAATGATGAACAGAAACAATGTGAGACCGAGATTGGCAACCAGGTTTAAGTTGGTCATGGACTCGGTTGGGAAGATGGAGGTTTGGAAGCCGGGGATCCGGCCCATAACGGAGGGACCCAGAATGATGCCGCCGATGATTTCGGATATCACACGAGGTTGACGGATTTTCGAGAGGGGCCAGTTGAGTGCGCGGCAGAAGATGATAATAATGCCCGCCTATCATGTACATCATGGTTAGTTTTTTTTTCTTTTTTTGTGATTTCAGGAGGAAACGAAAATTAAATTCGACATATACTGTACTCTTTCGCACGCAGAACCAGGGCTATGGAACTGAAGTTGCGCAGAGAGTAGACGTTGGTAGCACTAGACTGGTGAAGCGTCCCACAGGCTGAGCTTCTGAAGCGATGCACAACATAGTAAACCACAACATACCTGAACAATGAACAGAATAATCGGATGATTCTTGTCGAAATGCACTGGATTGACGCCCTCGAGGATACCGGCTTGCGGCGGAGCCTTGATGGGCGCCGTGGGCGCCGCACTTGCCGACGCTGCTACAGACGACATGGCGAACGCGTGGGTCTGTGGTAATACTAAGGGTAGAGAAGAAGGTCGGGTCCCCCACAAAAGCTTCCCCAGAGTACGAACGTGCAAACGTGAAAGAAAGCGAACCCCAGGCTGCTCTTAACCGTGGCAGAAACAAACATGCGCAAGGGTCCCAGCGCCATCTTAACGCTCCGAATCCTAGGTCGCAAAGGGTAGCGAGCGTCAGCCCAGGGTCTAGGCGTGTCTTCGCATCGTCTCTTGGTTTCGACGTTGTTCGCGCGGTGGGCGGGCATGCAGGCAGCGGGCGGCGGAAGCTAGCAAGAATGCACTTGGGAAATGTGCCGCTATGATTGCGTGCTGGGCTGTGGAAGCTGCCATGTGATTGCCAAAGTGGCCCTCGTGCAGTCGTCGTACGGACGCTGCTGCATGGCACGCATGGCTTCACCGCTCACCTGGTCGTCTACATTGGTGAAAGCAAGTGTGGCGCGGTGCTCGTGGGCTTGGTTCCGCTTGTTCGCCAAGTGGGAGTCGTAAGCCAACCCAATAGGGATCAGGCGATACCTGATCGGCAGGGTATCGCGCCGCAAGCCAGCTGCGATGCTCAGAGCAAGAAACTGCCACACCAAGATCCTGCGCCAAGGTGAACAGCCGGTCCTTTTGGTGGTTTCTGGTGGAGTTGAGGTGCTCAGATGACATGAGCTGAGGGAATTTGATGATGAGGATCCGCTGGTCCACACCGGATTGCGGAGGCGGGAGTCACCAGGCCCTTGTGTCACCATGACCTTGTTGGTGGCATTATCGCGCATGGACAGGAAGGTTCTAGGAAGCTGCAAAGCGTATGCGAAGTAAACGAGCAAGCATGTGCTGGACTAATCTCGTCACATTGATGCTATCTGAAGACTGATAACAACTTCCAGAGCTTTCACTTTTGCAACAAGTACCGCGTCTACATGCAAGAGGATGCGGGTGGTCGTATTCTTTATTCTACGAGTCTTAGCTACTCTGCTAGCCCTGGCGTTCAATACCAAGAGGCTCGTCTCTTCTTAGTTGCACCTCCACTATACGTCATATATACTCGCAGGGTTCTGGCTTACTTTACGAGTATGTGTTCAGCACAAAACTGATACTTATAGATTCAACATTGCTATCAGGTGTTACATATGTACAATTCAGAAGATACGCGTTCCCCTCGTAACCGTCTAGCATCCAATCCTGCTGCTACTAACAACGATATCATCGTACCACATAGTGTTAGTATCACCGCCATAGCTTTCCCATCCAAAGTACGCTCCCGTAATCTTCGGCTTAACACTGCTCCTCGTCCACTGCCCCGCATTCGCATTCGTCGCTCCATTGCCCACAGTCAAAGCCGGCACCGTTACGTTGTTCAACCACGTCGCCACACTTCCGTCAGTACCCAAATGGTACTCAAAGCACGTCCAAGCATTCGTTGGCAGCGCCTTGGACGTCGCAATACCCTGTGGGGACAGATCCGGCAAAGTAGCGTCGTCGGTTTCGCGATTGTACATGAGGATCTTGGATTGTCCTCCGATGCGGAGGTGTTTATTTGTGCCTTGAGCCGAGTCGGGCATGGTGATGAAGGTTACGTGGGAGTCGGTCAGAGCTTTTGCGGCTTTGCTGTAGGGTGTTAATAGGAGGTCTTGATGACTTCTCTTGTTCAATGGAAACAATGCGTCGGATGAGGAGGGGAAAGGACGAGGTGAGTACATACACATATGTTCGCACGTAAACATCGCCAGAAGGAATCTTCGTTGTGCCAACGAAGATGTGGCCACAGAATCCACCTGCTCCATCGACACGAATACTGTTCTTGCCCGTGTGGGCTGTCGAGCTATCTAGGGTGACTTTGCCTCCTTGATTACAGTCTGTTGCGTACACAGGCCATGCGGTTTGATCCCAGCCATTCTCGAAGCCTTCAGTAACTTGGGCGATGGTTGGTGCCGCAAGGGCCAAGGCGAAAAGAGCTGTTTGACGAAGCATCGTTGTCGTTGTTCTGGTGCAGAATGAGATGATGGTATGCTAGACAGGGACAAATTGCTATGCCTTTATACCCTCATCTCCATCATCCTCGCAGCCCAAGCTTTTCCTTCCGTAGCATAACAGGCATAGTGGCATGCTTGTTCCGTGCTTGTTTCCAGAATATATGAAAATGGCGTTCTAGTGGTTAAAATGTCGGTAAATCGTGCATCTTACCCCAGGTTATTTTTCGGCTTCCATATGCGTGTGCCATTTAGATTAACTTTGAAATTTAGCGCGGTACATGTTAATATTGCCAACGTCACCTGAGAGCACGTTTCTCGCCGCCCTTTCCCACAGGGTTTGATTGTGCGTATGGAAAGGTAGATTGCGCCGGACCTGGACTTGGGGTGGTGGAGATGATGAGCAATGGCACATCAAAAACCTCCTCACAGTAAGTATCAGCACTTCATGCTCAAGGTTTCAATCCTCTTCCATTTCAATAGCTCGTGAGCTTGACTCTATAAAAAGACATTTGTGTACAAGCAAACGCGCAAAGCAATTCGGCCAGCGCTGGGAATCGAACACGCCGTGAAAGCGCCTCCACAAAACAAAACAAAGAGACCAATTTTCCTAGACCAAGGGAAGAAATAACAGACAAGCGAGATGCGGGTAGAGGGGTATGCATATCCACCAAGAGAGGCAGGCGTATTACATATGAGTACGGGACCAGCCTTTCAAAAAAGACTAAAAGGGAGAATGAGACGGTGGATGTGGTGATGTTGATGTTGATGTGAGACGGCGGCTGTGGTGCCATGTCCCACGGCAATCGACATTCTCACGTGCCTTGAGACGTGAGATGTAGTGAGTACCGAGTCAGGGACGCGACATGTTAATGCAGTACGAATCCTCCTGGCAGCTACTTCCTGTCAGCCTCTTACGCAACAGTATTCGCAGCCGCCTTATTAACCTGTGTGACAACCACAGCAATGACGACCACAATAATGATGATAAGCAGGATAACGAGGAGGCACCACCACTTCTTGCGGTTGCGGCTACGCGCCTTGACGATAGCACCATCAATTTCGACGTTGGCAGCCTGGACGTTGTCGTGGATTTCCTCGCCCTTTTGCTCGATGTTGGCAACGAGCGGTTCTTGCTCCTGGACGATCTGGTCAAGGTCTTGGAACAGTTGGGCGAGTTCGACCATTTGACGTTCTATGTTCTGGATGGCCTCGTGGCGCTCTTTTACGTTGCGGAGGGTAGATGAGGCTTGGCCGCGGCGGTCTGAGTTAAGGAGCTGGAAAAAGATTAGTATGTGACATGGTCAACAGTTGGAGGTTTCTTACAGCCTGCTGGAAGATGGGCGCATCGGGGTCCGCTACTGCGTCTCGGACCTCTTGTTCGGTTGCGTCTGGGCGCACAATGCGGTATTGGCGCTCGGCAGCAGCTTGCGAATCCCTTCGGAAATCCGATTCGAGTGACTGGTACTTGTTGATAGTCGCCTTGAGTCTGCGGTCGACCTTGCCGACTTGTGGAGCATTCCTTGGGTGACCAGAGTCGGGCTTGGACTTAATTGCTTTTACGCGTGTCACGAGGCCACGGTACCCCGTCATAATCTGGGAGCTGAGGTTGTTGATTTCGCCCGAGGGCATATCTGGCCGCGCCAGCGACTGCTTGAACACTCGGTCGAGGTTACTGAGCTGGGCATCGAGGTCGTCGAGGGCGCGGTCAACTTCGCGGCATTCGTCGAGGATGGCATTGGGGTTCGCGCTTGCGCCACCGTAGGGTTGCATCTCTACATCGCCTGTATTGTGTTAGACACATGTCGAGGGTGCAGCGCATCTTAAACGTACCATAGCCGCCGCCCTGGTTGTAGTTGTTGTAGCCAGCCGGGCTCGGGTCGCGCGAGTCGTAGGGGTTGCCGCCATATGATCCTATCTGGCCGTAGCCTTTGTTTCCAAACTGTTCGTCGGCAGCAGCCATGGTCAGCAAGTGTAAATGTCGAGAGTAGTCGGGTTTGTGTTGTAGAGGTGTTGTGTCAATTGAGTAGTCTGACGGAGAAGGGACTTACGCTCATTCTGAAACAGACCCCGTGTGGTATGAGTGGACGTGAAGGCTCCTGAGACAACCGACTGCAAACGCGTAAAGCACACTAGAGTAGCGGTTGGCTCGTGACTAGGGCAGAGGTGAATTGATGTCAAACGCGCTTGAGCTCGAATCAATGCTGGACAAAGGCTGTCGAGGCAAGATAAATGTGTTTCAGCTTGGAGAGTGTTTCCTGGGGCTGAGTGTGAGAGTGGAGCGCGCAGATGCAGGAGGCGCCTGCACTAGGCCCACTCGGGATGGTAAGCAGCGGCGCGTCGTTGGCCCGCAGCGGCGAAGGTGCCCTAACATCACTCTAATTTTGGCACCGTGCAGACACTTTGGCGTCTGGAAGGAACATGTTGGTAAATCATCTACTGACGCCGCTGCTTTCGCCTCCCATCTCGTAAAGAGACCGCGAACCCGCGAATCAAAACGCTGACCGGCTGCTTACCCAGCCTCGCGGTCTTTGCAAGAAACGTCTGCGCTAGACTCAGCCTTGCAGACCGCATCACAGCTTATGAACGCCTCCGCTTGTTGGTCGCGTCTCCGTCTTCAGAGCATACTACTGAATGCAAAGCGCACTACTTGGTGGCTGGCTGTCCTGCACTACCCCACCGCGTCTTCTCGTCACCGCCAGCCCACGACTTCTCTTGGTAGCCTAATCGCTGCTTGACTTGGTCTACCGTTGCCTTGTCTCCGGTATTCTTGCCGATATTGTCGCTGATCTTGACAGCGTGACGCCCCGCAGCGGAAGCGATCTTGATGACAATGTTGAGGGGTACAGACTTGTTACCAGTGGACTTCTCCACAAAATCATCTGTCATTGTCAGCTTTGTTCCGGTCACACATGCGCCACAGTACTTACTTGTTAGGAACGTTCCAACGCCAAAGGTAGGCTGGAAACCCGCCGCTTCTGCTGCAGCCTTGTACTTGAAGCAGAGTTCCAGGTTCAAAGAGTCGGAGAATACAATCGTCTTCTTATCCTTGATGCCTTGTTCGTCGTAGAAGTCGCGCATCATCTTGATGAAATCTAATGGGTCCCCAGAATCCTGTCGTACACCAGCAAACACGTCGGCATAAGTCTGTTGCGATCCCGCATTTGCGTCGTACGGTGCCTGAATAGGCGGCTTGGTTGAGGACATTGTCTCTACAGCGTCGTTGTTAGTGGTATCTCCAGCTGAAGCCAGCGTTGTGCCGCCTCCTGGGATAGCGGTAGTAACAAGCGGAATCTGCTTCTTGAAAGCCCTGAGGAAGGTAGGTGTGCCGAACGTGTCTGTAAGTGCAATGCTCAGGACGCCTACGCCAAATGTCGCTGTCCAGTATTCCAGGGCAATTTCGTTTGCGCTCTCGTAGTTGTTCGTAATGGCAGCCACGCCCATGAACCACTCGTGCGCAACAGTGCCGACAGGGACAAGGCCATGTTTCATGGCGAAGTGGACGTTACTTGTCCCCGAGAGTGTGCCTTTCCATCCTGCCTTGTTACCCTCATCAGCCGCCCTGCGTAAGCCCTGCAGCACCAGATCCTGGGTGTGGTAGTCGCGACGTCTTCGCGAGCCAAATTCAGAAAAGATGCAGCCTCCTTCCAGCAGACCCCGCCCCTTTTGGTATGCCTTCTCGACTTGGCCCTCATGGCTCCAGTCGGTCTCGACAAACTTGAAGTATGCCTCACTGACAAGCGCCAGTAATGGAATCTCGTAGAGGATTGTGTCTAGCCAGAGGCCCTCGGTATGGATGTGGAAATCGCCCACATCGCTATCTGAACCAGTGTCATTCGCGCATTGGAAAGACAGCTTGAGCTGCTGGGAAGGCTTCAGGCGGAAGGTGGAGAGGAAATGGAGGTATTGCGCGTTTAGGTAGGGGCAAGTATTCTTGAGGAAGTTGAGTTCTTCCTCAGACACGGCTACGTTCTCGAGCTCTGACAGGGTTAGCAGCTATCGTGTGTATGGATAGAAAGCGAGCATACTATCTACTTGGGCTTGCAACCACCTGAAGGCTGTGCGATTGAGCTTCTTGTCGGGTGTGCGGTTGGTGAAGCCGTAGGTGACTGAGACATCGGGGAAGAACTTCAGTATGCAACATTGCATAGTCAGCTTGTAGAGATCGGTATCTAAAAGAGAAAAGATGCCCTCGGGCAGGCCTTGTGCTTGGTGGGCCATGATTGCGTGTTGATTGCTGCGCGTTGGAAATTCAGCTTCAGGGCTGCACTTGCAATCGCGGTTGATAGAGGGGTGGTGGGGCAGGCGCGAAGGTTATAAAGGCGCGTAGTGTGGGTCGCGCGTAACCGTGGATGAGATGTCGAGGCTCTGTGTACTGGCAAGGTAGCAAGAGAATTACCAATGCCTCATGACAAAGTACATTCACCCAGACACGACTTGTTCCGAACCCGGGACCAGTGACGGCATGCGGCGCGTGAAGTCATTGATGGTTAGCGCCAAATCCCTTCAGCCCTACAGCTTGACCCTGTAAGCGCATGAAGCCTGGACTCGTTCCGCTCTATATCAGCCTCCAGGGTCCACGCCGCCCTCGCTCCTTACCCTCGACAGCCACAAGAGATGCTCGTAGCCGTCTCTATACTTGCCCTGTCACTGTCATTCCTGGTCTACCAGCGCCCGCCCTCGACATGGCTCGCCTTCCTTACTCGCCTCACACAGTCTGCCGCGCCCTCGATACCTGAGAAGTCGCAGCATAGCGAGACAGAGCACAACCCCCCGGCTGCACACCAACGCATTGAGCTGCACACCCCGACGACACAGGACGACGTCGAGACTACTCCAAAAGCTGCTCCCGCATCCGACCAAGATGCGCCCGCCGTACCCACCTTCACGCTCAACGAGCATGAGAGCTCCGACGAAGACGAAGACGAAGAAGACAACCTGCCACCGCCTTCCTTCCCGGCCATGAACTCGGCACAGAGGGCCTCGAAGCCCTCTTCGCTATCCACCATGCCCCCACCGTCCGCTATGCCTCCACCCGGCAAGCCAAACCTCATGGCCCCGCCACAAAAACCCACAACCTCCCTCATGCCACCCCCAAAAGTCGCAGCTTCAAACCTCCGTGCCCTTCCCAACACCTCCTTGCAGTCGATGCGCGTACCCACAACCGGCCCTCTTCCGAACCGCGGCCCACTACCGAATCGCGGTCCACCAACTTCGAACGGCAGCCTGGGGCTTCCACCCACTGCAGGCCCCACGCTCAAGACACCAAATGCCAGAGGCAAGGTCCTCCTGTCGCCAGGTCACTCTCCACTGGACTGGGCTTATCTGCAAAAGTCAGGCAAGAACTTGTCGGGCGTCGACTCCATGATACGCGTTACGCCTGCTATGCTCAAAGAGAAGAATGGACGCAAGGGCAAACCGGCTTGGTCAAGTTACCAGGGCAAGGTATACAACATCTCACCCTATCTGCCCTTTCACCCTGGTGGAGAGGGTGAACTGAGACGAGCAGCGGGCAAAGACGGGACCAAGCTGTTCATGGAAGTTCACCCGTGGGTGAATTGGGAGAATATGTTGGGTGAATGTATGGTAGGCATCATGGTTAGTGAGGAGCAAGCGCCGAGTGATGCTGGCGGTCTCGAGGATATGGATTGAGTTATTACGGGTGGGTGGAGAAGTGGTAAGAAAATGGTGGACAAACAGAATCCGGGATTTTGATTGAGGTATGATACCCTATAGACCGAAGCATTGGACTGCGTCGATACGAATCCATCAGTTCATTTCACGCTCACCGAATGCCTCTGTGTTTGCCACAAAAATGCACTTCATCACCAAGTCTACGTGAGACTCAGCTCACCAGTAGGCCTGGTTGCTTGCCTCAAACTCATACACAAATGACATGTTGATATCTCCATGGTAGGTCGAGAACTAACCAGGAACCATACGTGGTGAATCCGAGGATGATAGCCAACATACCGTCTTGGAAACCCTTCCTCCTTCGAAGCCCAAGAAGAATAGGTAGGAATGTTGAGTTCCGAGGCAAAGAGTAAGCAAAGTTTGCCTTGATGGACAGAATGTCCTCAAAGACATGGTATCCGATCTTAGAAGAAATAGCGGTATGCTACGAAGCAGGTGCGACATACTGTGACTTGACTTAAGGGTAGAGATGACAATCCAACGAATCCCATTAAGTGGCATAGAACAACAAAATGGATAAAAACAACCAATTATCATACCGTATGGCTTCCTCTTTCTTATCACCTTTACCACCCTAGCTATTGACGCTAAAGAAACAGCAGACGACTCCCTTTTCACCAATACAAAACTTCCCGTCTTTCCCATGATCCTTTACATCCTAGTGGTTGAAGTCGGGCACCTAACACGGACACACTGCTTGGAGCTGTACAGTAAAATAGTGTTTTGTCTATCGCGTTCTATAGGCTTTGTTACTTCAAACGTCAGATGCAAGTTCGCACTAACAGTATTTTATCCGCAACTATATATTTTCTGGGTAGTATCACAGGGATCTGTCCGTCCAAGTCTCAATGCTGGGAGTGCGTATGATTTATTCAGAAAGCTGCTCATTCAAAGAAGACAAAGTCTAGGACCTGGTATAGTGTCCACCATGAAATACCGTTGATGATACAAACGTGTATATCATTCACCGTGGGGACATTTCGTATTCAAAACGTTCAAGTTTGTAAGCGTGAGAATACGATAAATGCAGACATGTATAAACACTATAACACGAATTAGCGTGCATCTTGTGTATGTAGCGCGCCAACATACTGAAGATGTGAGATATGGCAATCCCAGTCCAATGCCTCCCCATTCGATCGCCTTGACCCACAAAACTGTCATCAACGGCGCGCCAACCAAAGACCCGAGTGTCTTGGTCAACATGACGATACTGAAGTCTTGAGCATCAGAGCCTTCAATGGCGATCAACGACGACTTGATCAAGGACATGGTAAACACCGGTAGAGCTGATCCGAGTGCGTAGATGATGAGCGCTGTTCATATCAGCTCATCTTATCTCTGCATGCGACCATTGAGTAAGAGTAAGTGTGGAGGACGTACCAGTAAATAACATCCAAAATCTCCCCGCTAATGCGATACATAGCACACCCACCACCGAGACCGCAATACTAACATCTGCTCCCAGAATGTTCAGTCGCACATCAGAACCCTGAACGACTCTCGATGACATGGATTTACGAATGATACGTGGAACGACTACTGCGAGCAACGTGAGGTTCACCAATGCCTTGGCTGAGAGCAAGTAGCCTGCCTGTGCAAAAGTCCAATTGTAGCGTTTGGAAATATACTGGACCAAGAGTTTTGTGTCTGAACTAGCCAGTGCCGTAAGGAACAAGGTCAGTAGCAGGATTTGGAAGCTTCGTCGTCCAAGCACTAGATGAACCAATTGTTCTATGGTTGTTTTGATACTTTGGTAGTAGGTGCTAGAGGGTGGTGCTTGGAATGCGGAGGCATATCTATCTGGACTGGTGTTTCTGCTTCCGATCAAGGGTCCTGATTCCTCCGTATTTTCGTTAGGTGTAGTCTCGTGGGCCGATATGGTGTATTTTGAGAATTTCGAGGTTTTTGGAAGTAGACTTATCGTTGGTATGGCGCAGAGCAGGAGAAAGATATTGAGCCAGAAGGGCAGCCAGAGGTTGGCGCTCATGGTGAAAGCGGCAAAAGTTGGGCCCATGAAGGAGACGATATAAGAGGTTGAGCTGATGTAGGAGAAGTATGATGCTCTGTCCGTAGTTAGTCTTGCTTCCCTACCATAAGCTACTAGATGGAAGGTAATTACTCACCTTTGAACATACTCACTCGTCAAGCCCGAAGTAAGTGTAAATATTGTTGACTGAAAGACACACTCACCTCCCAAGACGTTGAAGATCGGACTTGCAAGAATGGCCTTGGTAGGCAAGAGGAGTGGAAAGTGTCCTGACGTAGTTTAGATAGAGGTCGACTATACGGTCGAGCGAGTATATTTTTGGTCCAACACATACCAACAATAACAGTCCAGACACTCATGACTACCCTAGGAACAAGATTGAACCACAGCACTGTCCTAACACCCCATTTCTTGGCCATGAAGCTAAAAGGTATAGTGACGATAAAATCTGAATGTACACAGCATCAGCCTCCATCTCCACCTCTTACCTGAAAACACAATGGTAGAATCACATACCACATACAACACTCATCGTCTCCATGCTCCCCTGTAACCATGCAAGCCCCCGTTGAACATCCTTGACTTTACATAGCATCTCCGGTATTGTCCCGTCTGGCTGTATCACCGATGGATCATTCGCTTCATAGTGCTCTTGACACAATCGTAGCTCTATCACTCGGTTGAGAGGCAGTGTATATAGAACCGACGAAAGCTGCACCAAGATGAGAAGAAGTACCAAGGGCCATATTGTGCGTTTACTGGAGGCAGACAGTATAGGAGATGGGTTGCTAGTTGACGGCATAGATGTTGTTGTCAGGCGTGTGAGTAGGGGTGCGCTGCTGTCGATGGTAGACATCGCATTCAGGGTTCAATCGAAGTCATAATGTAGAAAGCATAGCCGGTTGAATATCGGTTCAAGAGCAAGCATGTATGTATTTCGTGGTACTATCTATTGGTGTTGTTCTACTTAGTGTCTTATCGCCGTGACACGATAAGGCGAAGGTCACGTGAATAGGACAGTCACCCTTGGAATCTCGAAAGGATGCTCTCTGGGGAAGCATCAACTTAAAAGCTCCTTATGTCATCTTGCATCTTGGGTTCCACTTCTCTGACATTTCAAATTCGTCCCGCATCGCAGAGTTGCGTTGCCCTTTAAAATGTATTCCCGGACTTTATCCCGTGAAAGTAGGGCTATCCCAGCCTCTCCTGCCGCCAACGCATCGCAATCTTGCGATGGGACCAAATCGCGTCGCGTCGTATCGATCTACATCAACACCCAGTATCTATTTTGCCGCGTTGACCCTTGTCGTAAAACAGATTCGCCTTACAGCGCGAATTCCTTTGTCGCCCAAGCTGTATTTGCCTCTTCCCGCAGACGTGGCTGACTGTCTAAAGGGACCTTCCCTGTAGGGGATTCGTTGTCGGGTGCTCCGGAGAACGCCACGTCCACTGGCCTCGCGACAGTGGACTCATAAATGCGAGGCTGGGAACAATCCGCCACAGCATCATGTTCTTGAATCTCGATGATTACCTGCCCATGTGCCGTGTCTATTCCGATGCAAGAATCATGCCATGTCTGTGCTTCTGCTGCTTTTCCCGTGTTTGATCACCATGTATCCGCCTAGTGTGCAGCCAGCTACAAGCAAGGTGAAGAGCAAAAGCAGCACCATAGTGCGAACCTTGTTTCTTACCCATCGACTTTGTAGTGTATCGGTGCTTTGCCTTCCATGATGATCTAAGGATATGTAGCCTCTGCGCCAAGGTATGCTGTCCAATATCTCAAAGGACTCGACAGACGCAGGGGACGGCGGTGCGGATGTAGGATCGGACTCTGCATATCGCGGACAGAGTGTGTTATGTGCAAACGTAGTATCTTCGTCGGTATAGGGTGAGAGCAGTCTATAGCTCGCTGTACCGGAGTCCGTGGTAGTAATAGAGATCTTGAGCGGTTAGTAGGTGGAGGCGCTGATAGGCTCACACAGGCGCCCACTGTATGATACTCACTAGAGGCATTCTCGCCAGCGTTTGCAGTTGAGTAACATGAAAGGAGTGTAGACGTGCCTGAAAGAGCAGAACAAGGTAATCTTAAAGAACTGAGATCGCATTGCTTGCTTTGAAACATGCGGCGAGTGGATGTACCCTGCGGCGTGGACTGTATAGCATCCACTCGCCCAACATATATCACCAGGAACATCGCATGATGAAACGCAGAAACAACAGTATACCAGGCGAAAAGCGAGCATGGAAGACCAATTCCTCAATTTTGGGCGACCGGTTCTATAACTAATGATGCTCGTTGCGACCCTTTCAGCCCCGCTGTCAAAGTAGCAATCTGGAGAGCCCCGCAAATCCAAGCAACCACATGCCAGCATCACTTCACACATTTTTTCACCGTTCCGCCGCTTATGCAAAAGGAAAGTAGACGCCCATGGATCAAATGAGGTGTCCGATAAAAGTTTTGAATTGAGAAAGGAAGGGTATCTCTGCTCGCTTAAGCAAACAACAGTTGCGAGTGAGCCTGATTGTGCTGGCTTGTGTATTCCAATTTCAGCCTGTAGCCACTTTTCCTCCCCACATGCTGCAGACCAGATCAAACAACCCGTATTAGATGGATGCTAAATCCAAGAAGAAAGGGTGCCGGACCTGACCTGGGCCTCACTCATCAAAACCACAGGACTGGCTGCCGTGCGGAAATGACAGTGGACGACCGTTTAATTTTTGGTCGGACCTAACAAAAGAAATGCTCGAAACAGAAAAGTGACGTCTTTGATATCGCAATATAACAGTAACAGACGCTTGTAAATGCTGGAAGAAATGACCATGCTATGACGCTCATACGCGAGTATTTTTGGTACAACGGAGCACACATGGACGTGATCATGACAGTCCATGGCAGTTGAATTTTTTCGACAGTGATGGTGTACAACCACTGCCCGGTGCGGTAATTTACTGGACGTGCTGGGGATGGAGGTATTGTTGGTGGAAGTATTGACCTTGATGTTGCGCGTTCGCCGGATGATCCGGAGTGGGAGTCGTGGGGTACATCGAAGTGGGCTGAGACTTAACGACGTGGCCGTAGGTAAAGTGCTCGCCCTCCGGTGTGATGGGCGGTGTGGGACATCCATTGTGCATGACAGAGCCGTATGGGTTCTTGTTGGGCGTCTGGGGTCCGTAAGCGTTCACAGTGACGGCAGGCTTAGGCTCCTCGACGGTGACGGTCGGTGGCGGTGTGGGCGGGGCGGCTTGTCGTCGCGCAATCTGCGCTTGCCTCTGGAGGAACTCCTCGACGGTGGCGGATACGGTTGACAGATGCATGGAGGCATACTTGCGGGAAAGTACCGGAGATGGCTGGTAGAGATGGTTGGACAGACCAATGACTGTTTGGGGGTCGTAAGCACCAGACCAATCTGTGTTGCGTGCTTGAGGTCGGGACAGGACACATCTCGCAAGGGCGAGGGCGGATCGGGCAAGGACAGATGGACGAGTAGAGACGAACTCCTTGTGGAAGAGAGCGATCTCAGCGATGTAAAGAGTCATGTGCTCAACCTCAGCATCGTAGGGGGCCTCCGACAGGGCGATCTGGAGGAAGGCATCTACCGTGGTGTGACCAATGACCCAGTTAAGAGTTTGCAGAACGTGCCACTCCATCTGGGTGAACATTTCATCGTCGTACAGCGAGCAGCACATGGACTTCAGCTCCCGAACGGTCGGGACACGGTCCTTCTTGTCACCGTACTTGGCGGCAATGAGCAGGGCTGCGCAGCCAACGAGCTGGTAATGACGCTTGTAGACAACACGGCGAGAGCAGTAGCGGTCGAGAAGGTTGACAGCGAGGAAAAGGGTCTCGGGCAACAACTGGAAAGCAGCATGAGCTTCGACTAAGAAGTCAAGGAGGTATGGGCGCATGAACCACTGGATCTCTGTCTGGATGTCGATTGAGTTGACGTCAGGTAGAGTCTGTGACTCCATGTGGATCATGTGTTGCATAATGTCTTCTTGGTATTCATCGGCGGTCTGCCTTGAGAGTTCCTCAGCGATTGCTCGTTGTTGCATCTTGGAAACAGCGCGATGGCGTTCTCTGGCCTCTGCTCGCATGGCATAGATGCCATCATCATGAGACTCGACAAAGTACGAATCGCACTGGCCGTAGCGGGATTGTTGCGGTTGCTGGTGGTACGCCATATTGATGATGTAGTCGTCAGGTCTCCGGGATAGACGTGGTCGGTTGGGGTGAAGGGTATTTAGTGAGTGGACAGCTTCGAATGATGAGCCGGATTAGAGAGTGGCAGCCTGAAAGGCAACAGGTACAAAGAGTGTGATTAGCTGGTATGTAAGGTAGGTCTGTTGTCGGTGATCCTTTAGTACTGAGGATCGATCGTGTTACAGTAGACAGAGCCTGGACCAGTCCGGTTAGCGATCATTACACAGACCAACGCGAACGAAGTCCATACCTTTGCAGAATTAATACTATTATGTTAGTGAGCGAATGGAGTGTACAAAAACACAAATAAGACAGCAGAAGAAGTCGAAGAAGGCACTGATAGCATCCAGAAGACTGATTGACGCGGTCTCGTAGGTCCCTTAGTGAAAGGGGAGGTCGTAGGGCAGAGCACGAGCTAACGAGTCCGCCGGGCTAGGGGTATGGAGCCGAGAGATGGAATCAAGAGATTCCAGTACTGGCAACTGAGATCTAGGCTAGTGTGAGCCCGGAGTCGGAGATGGCGTTGATGATGAGTACGAACAGTGCAAGTCCTTTTCGGCGCTGGGGGAAGCAGGTACAGCTAGGAGTAGACAATCTGCGAGAAAAGCATGTCAGCTATTGATCAGAAAAAGAAGTCGTTCCTCGGTTCCTTGATAGTGGATCCGGGCCCATCTGGGTAAGGGTCCACCCGCTAGTCGATATGAAGCCATGGCCACGATGGAAGAAAGCGGTGAACGTCGGTGAAGGATTGTAGCGGCTTAGAACGACACGTATAGGGGGATCCATAGTTGCCAGTATAAAGACGACAGCCCCATGAACAGCATGCCCATATCCTCTCAGCAAGCGTTCCCCTCCCGTGGTGAGACCATCGTTCGTCCAGCTTTGGTGGAGGTGGAGATATCACGAACGATATGATGACGGTGCGATCCTGATATGCAATCACGGGAGGGTGCAGTGCGGTTGGCATGGGAGTTTCCTATCCATGTCGTAGATGGAGAACGCAACCCGGGGCCTGCTATCGAACCGAACATCCTTTGACTGAAGCTCCTTCTCCGCCCGATTCCTACGACCACTGACTTCAATATCATGCCGCTCTTGCGAATCATCCTGACCTGCACTCCCAATCGATGGTTGCCATGTTCTTCGTTGTCGGACCGAGGTTGTTCGTTAGGCGTCCCTTCGGATGGAATACTTGGCATTGGGCAGTCGTTGAGTGAGTGGAACCGGCATTGCTGGAAGCCCCCGGAGTTAAGGAACAAAGAACAAGTGACCTACCAAGATGGATGCTCAATCGTCACACGAGGCTGATGATACAGAAGTCTGGATGGACAACTGTGTAGAGAGCGAAGGACTAGAGTAGAGCGAGTACGTGTTCTCAGCTATCTCTACGTCCAGCGAGAGACGAGGTAGGAGGTCGGCGGATGAAGTAGGGTGAAGGTGCAGGGAGTCTGAACTCTTCACGATCCTATTCGAGGAGAGACGGCGGTCGGGTTTAGGGGACCGAGAGCAGGAGATTGGGGAGTTTTATGGAAAGATAGGAGCCGAAACACTCAGCACCACATCAGATCCAAAGTTTCTCCGTGCTCGACCGTAGTGAAAGAGGGATATGAGAAGAGGGGAGAGGAGGTGAGAAGAGAGCACGATACAGACGGACGTAGCTTGGAGAAAACGACTGGGCGAGCAAAGCCCTAGGAGGTTGACGCTAACCGCATCTGACACACGGCAACTCGTACAGCATGGGAACAGGGAACTTGATACGCCCACAGCGCCCAGCCAACCGATGCGTATTCCGCCGCCGTCGTGCCCCATTGTGGATCAACCATGGCGTTTTTGCGTCTGAGAAGCTTCGGCCAGGAACACGCTCATTGAACGCGTCCTAGTCCCGTGTCTTCCGCAACCATCACCACCATGACCCAGCGCTGAGCTGCTCCCGTTGCCGTCGCGCGCACCCGCTGCTGTGCCACCGCCCCAGCCCTCACACACAGCAGCGACTTTCGCACTCGGCCTTGCTGCAGCGTAGGACTGCCCTCAGCGGCCTCGCACCAATACTGCCTGCTGCAGTTGCTTTTCTCAACGCGGCATGAAGGTCTGAGCAGCGCGCCGTGGCTGTAATATTCGCCTGGCCCCGCTCGAATTAGAGCCCTGCCAGGGCGCCGGTGAGGCCACTCATGCAGCTATACAAGGTTGCAGGATAGGCCTACGATCGCTGTCCAATGTGTCCCTCGCCTGCGCACAGGAAACAACTTGCTTTGCACACGGCCAAGACCTGCATATGGCATTGTGCCCGTCGCTCTCGCTGCTTGCATCTCAAACCCATGCCTGCACCAGAGTCGTGGTTCCCCTGACATGCTATAGGAAGCTGAGGTCATGTCATCATTAGACGATTAGGAGAGGCTGAACTACTCCTCCTTTGTTGGAGCTGAACAAAGCAGCAGAAGACGCCTGTCGGCACGTTGCATCCCGGCAACGCGTCGCACCGCCATGTCTGCGAGTCTGCCCAAGTACGCTCTGGTCGCGCGTCCTCGACAACGGCGTCATGCTCCCCGGAGGTCCACATGGCAAATCTCAGAAACTCAGGAGTAAATTTTGGAGACTCATGGACGCGCTCTGCTCACGTTGGTCTGCATGGTAGATTACTCAAAAAGGGGACCCTGGCACGACATTCGCTGTGCAACACAGACCTCATACTGAAGCCTCAAGGCCGACCGTTGGACTCATCGTTTCGCAATGCCCGTGGTGTTTCGACGATAGTAGCTTCTAGTGCACTTGACCCGATGATCCACGTGTTTAGTAGCGTCGACTAGCAACGCGTGTGTCGGAGCCTAAGATAGTTGGTAAGATTGCCAATTCTCCTAATTACTGTGGCCGAGTCCGTGAGTCTGGCAAGCCTCCACTGCATAGTTTCTAGAAATCAGCCATACTCCGGAGTTGACCTTCCCTTGCTGACCGGCGGGATTTATGGCGGGGTTTGCTTATATGAGCTATCCCTCTATTACGAGGTCCGGTCGTGCCGCATGCAAACGAACCTTGGAATCACTTCTGACAGCGGCTTGATGTTGCAAGTTGACGCAAACATTGTGCGTAGAGACGCGTTCATGCATGTGTGTTATCTTGAGTAAGGAAGGTGCGCCTCCGACCTAGTGAGCCTCAGCTCTGCGCGGCCGCATCAGACAGTAACAACCGTCTCCACGTCGTGCAAGCATATACGGCCGAACTCCACAACTAAATTGAAGATCGTGGTGAGTGACCAAGTCTATCGAGATCATCCTGTTGCCGATAGTTCACCTGCCAAACCTACCTAGCTTCCCCGTCCAACCGCATCGCCATGCACGCGTTTCGCAACTTGTTCAACAGACTCAATGTGATTCGGCTTGGGATATTGACAGGCGGCTGGGCCCATCGTCTCTCGCGACGACGAATCCTAGCGTGATCTTTGGCGTTCATCATCTGAGTAAAAAAGGAAGATGCTAACCCGGCAACTCCGCATTCAATCTTGCTCTAACAATCTTGCTTCACGTCGCTGCTGCAGCTAGTGGCCACCCGACATCCGCAACTGTACCATCGCCAGCCACCAATGCACCTCAGCACGTCCGGGTTCCAGGCATTATGTCACAGTCGCGAGGAAACGCGTCTTAAAGTACTTGAGCTGTGCGCACGCGACAAAACTTAAAGGATCCAGGCTATTTTCTGATCTGACTCCGTGCACAGCAGCCTCGGTCGGACGCTCTCACGGCGCTGGACTTCTTTCAAGTGGGCCGATCTTCACAACCAGCTCATTGTCAGCAAATTTGCTCCGGAATTTTCTTAACCAAGCGGATCTGATGAAGACAAAGATTGTCGGTATGACCAAAGGTCTCTTGCTTGCCTCAGCAACGGTGCGCCGAGGCCCGCAGGACAGCGACCCGGTACTACATGCGACTCGTCATAGAAGCATGCTAATCTTCGGCTTCATCGCTTAAAGGCGTTACCTGGGCACTGCATGCACTTGTCAGAAGATCTGTGCATGCTTGCACGACGGCGATGAGCAAACTTTTCAACGTCTCTGGCTGTGGCTGCGGGACCACACTGCATGTTTCAATATTCAACATGCGCTTCTGCACCAAGCACCGTGAGCAGCAACGGGTCCAGTCTGTTGCAACCAGTCTTTTCGCACGGCATCACTGACTTGTGTTCCACGGACAATGAGGCCCGCCGCAATAACAACATACCCCGCCTGACGGTCCAAGCTCTCGCTTTGAAATTTCCAAGGTTCGACCTCTGCTTCAATTGCGAGATCAACCCGATATTTGCTTCTCAGCGCGTCTTGGGTCTTGTAAGGCCCCTGGGGCGTTCGCGTCAGACGCGCACCGCGTACGCGCAGACTTATGGTTCGCAGTCCACCATCATGTACCATGAAACCATTTGAAAAGACTAGGCCTGAGGCTCGTCTCGGTTCAACCCAATACCTGGGCATAGGCGGGATTCAACATCCTTCGTCAGCCCCTGGAGATCCTCATGTTGCTATTATTGCGCAACGGACATTTCGAATTTCAATCAAAACCATCTTATCAAAGCTTTGCCAATCCCTCAACCGAAAAAGAACCCAACACCGTTGCGGCGCAACAATGAGATTTGGCAGCCCCCCTCCGCCGGAGTGCGAAGGGATGCATTTTCCCGATCAGCGTCAACTCGCCAACGCTTCTGCAAACGGTTTCTTCATGACGTGAGTATTGGAACATTGAGTTCGGTCCGCACGTGGACCAGCAAAGCTAGTCTTGACTCGCGCGGTACCGCCGGAGCATTCTCCAACAAGTGGCTTGTCAGAAGACGAGGCGGATTTAGACCACCGGAACAATAGGTCAACGGTCAATCAGCGAATTAAACGCAACACCTCGCTTCGAGCACAGGACTGTAATCACTTTGTCTTTTCATAAGGCCACACCATCATGATGTCTTGGCGAATTCTAACTGCAGTATTGTGCAGTTCAAAATGTTGCAAGTACACAGCCTGCGCAAGCACTATAATGCGTCCATGGGCATGAAATAGTGGATATTCTGTCGGTTACAGCACCCAGCATCGAAATCCATCCTCGCGATACTTTCTAGAGCTCCGTCAAAGACACATGTCAAGCAACTCACGACGAATATATGCATAGTGCTTATCTCGCAGGCGAGTCCAACTGTGAACGTCCGCCTTCCTCATACTAGCATATGCAAGAAACCTGTCTCTCAGAGGACTGCCTGGTACTGTAGAGAATTATTCGCTCCAAGTTTGTAGAGGTGAATTCGAGTAGTCGTACATATGTCCACCTTGTCATCACGAAGCAGTGCACTTCACACCTCTAAGCACCTTTGGACGCATAGGCGGAACTTGTTGCCCAACATGCCTCTCTCCTGGGTTAAGAGATCCGACCGTGTTCGCTTGTGTGTATGTTTACTGCTCAATGACGCTCATCGTGCTTTATAACTGGACGGACCGGTTCTGGCGTCTGCGAAGGGGTGGATCGAAGCGAGGGACACGAGAGCGCAGGACGTGGAGAACGGGCAGTATCGGACGATTGAAAATATATCATACGGTTGTTTGTGAGTGTGCAAACAGATAGCTGCCTTTGGTGAAAGATATTGCCAACGTGCAGATGCCATTCCTGTCTGAAGCATTGCAAGACGGTGCGGAGGTGATGCGGAGGTCGTCTTGATGTCGGAGAAACATTCCCCGAGCTCCGACGGACCCACCGAAAAGTCAAAGTCGGCTCGCCAAGAGTTCGAGAGAAGTTCGCGACTGAGCTCTTCCGCAGCAATGAGTGTCGTATTGTAATGCTAGCGCTCACCCCGTAGACGTTCGCACAGCTCCGCATATCCTACCGCTCGATAATCATCCCACTATCGACCATGGATATCCACCGATCCCGCTTCGTGCCTTACCCGCCGTCTGCGATCAACGCGCTCGCCTTCTCGCACCCGGAACCCGAACATGGACAGCAGGATCCTGACTCTCTGAGGCTGGCGATTGGACGCGCAAATGGAAACATTGAGATATGGAACCCCGCAAGAGGCTCGTGGCTTCAAGAGAAGGTCTTCTATGGCGGCAAGGATCGGAGCGTCGAAGGGCTGGCTTGGACCCAAGAGCCAAATTCACGCGATGCGCATGGCAAGGTGGTGCCCGGACGTCTGCGACTGTTCAGCATCGGATACTCAAGCAGTGTCACAGAATGGGATCTCACCACGGGTCTTCCAGCGCGGCACTCAGACGGTAACCATAGTGAAGTCTGGTGCTTTGCTGCACAGCCCAGGAAGAACGCGAGCGGTGCGTGCCAGAAGCTTGTTGCAGGCTGCGCCGACGGTACTATTGTCCTTCTGTCTACCGACGATAACGATCTCACTTTCGAGCGCTTCGTATCCCGCGCCACAAACAAGAAGGCGCGTGCTCTCAGCATCGCATACAAGGATCAGCACACGGTTCTGGCAGGTTTTGCCGACAGCATGATTCGAGTCTTCGATACGAGGAACGGAAATGTGATTCGGAACATTTCTTTGGGAAGCGGTCCTCACGGTGGACCTAAGGAAATCCTGGTATGGAAGGTCAAGTGCCTTTCCAACGGCGATTTCGTGTCAGGAGACTCTACTGGCGACATCCGCATCTACAGCGGCAAGAACTACAGTCAAACGCAGAGGATATCTGGGCATGAAGCCGATGTGCTCGATCTCGCTGTGACGCGCGACGGAACCAGCATCTTCAGTGCAGGCATGGATCGCCGTACCTGTTTCTATACGAGCAAGAAGGGACAATCCCAAGGACAGAGCGGAAAATGGCGAAAGGTGTCGCACCAGAGGTACCACGAACACGACGTTAAAGCTATGACAACATATGAGGGCAACAACCTTAGCGTGGTGGTCACAGGAGGTACGTACATATGCGCATCTTCACAGCACATGTCTAACATGCAAACTTTTAGGTATTGATACCCAGCCCATTGTTGTCCCCATCCGCACATTCGGCAAGGAGCTTAGCCGTGGTCTCCCTGCTTTGCCTCCTACTCCGCCCCTAGCAAGCGCCCCAGAGGCCAGATTGCTGGTGAGCTGGTGGGGCACAGAAGTACGGATATGGCGTGTCAAGCCTCAAGATGACGGTACGGAGAAGCCCAAGGTCGTTGCACGCCTTGCTCTTCAGGGAGAAGAGAACATCATATCGGTGTCCATCTCCAGAGATGGTGGTCTTCTTGCCGTTGCGACAGCCAGCACAGTAAAGTTGTTTCATCTATTACATCTGGCTGGAGCTGGACAAGCTTTGCGTGTGCGCAGACTCGAGATGCCTTCCATTGCTGGCGCAAAGACTCTCAAGCTGGCCTCAAATGGTAAATGGCTAGCAGCTATCACGGCGACCGACGAAGTTCAGCTGGTCAGAGTGGTACGGACAGATGACCCGGCAGACCCGCCTCGCGCACTGGAGAAAGTACAGCCTCTCTACCGAGTCGATCGCGACGTCACTACACAGAGCCCTCTTAGCGGACCCTCGGGAGCTTACGAGCGATCAATCACACATGCCGACTTCTCCGCGGATGGTAACGTCTTCGCTGTGGTCGATCTGGCAGGCTACATTGATACGTGGGTCGTTGAAGGGCATGAGGACACAGCTGCACCTGAAATCGACATTGACGATGCTACTCCTGCTGCCAATGATGACGATGGATCTGACGACGACGAAGAACAAACGAGCGAACAGATAACATACCTGGGTCAGCACTGGATACGAAATCCAAGTGGTCACTTACTTCCCCAATTGGATTCGACGCCTGTTCTGCTCTCTTTCCAGCCCAGCTTAGACGCCTCAAACCAGCCGGAGCCCAATGGCAACCCTGCTGTACACCCCACAAGAAACAACCCCCACCCCCACTCACACGAGCTACCTACTACGGACTACCGATTACTGTTGGTCTCTGCGGAACACCAGCTCTACCTCTTCGATGTCATGTCCAGTCGCCTGTCAGAATGGTCAAGACGGAACCCAACATCCAGCTATCCCCACGAATACAAACAGCTCGACCTTCCCGCGAAGGGTTGCATCTGGGACGTCACGGAATCCCAACAACGGGTGTGGCTCTATGGCGAGAAGTGGCTGTTCATGTTCGACCTCACGAAAGATTTCTCAATTTCAGACGCCGAACACGCTGGAAAGAAGCGGAAGCGCGATGCCCTCAAGAACAACAGCGGTGCTGGTGATGCAGTACCTCAAAAGGAGGCACCAGTCACCAAGATGCGCAAGTTCCAAAACGATGCCGCCGACAACGCTGCGAAGCGAAAATGGGTTGACGTCCACGCTGTCAATCGCAAGGCTGATGCTGAAGACGATGATGACATGGAAGACACCGTTCAGCCTCTCGCCACTCTACGTAGGGCTAACACGCAAGATGGTGAGCAGACAAACGGAGAGACGGAAGAAGACCAAGTCAACGGAGGCGGAGAAGTTGGACAAGTGGAGCAAAGCAAAAAGAACGAGCCATGGTGGCACACATTCAAGTACCGTCCCATATTGGGTATTGTGCCAATTAGCGCCGATGACAGTTTCTCTGCACCCGAGGTGGTGCTTGTGGAAAGGCCCAGCTGGGACTTGGATCTGCCGCCGAGGTTTGTGGGTACACATGAGCAGTGAGGGAAGCATATACTTGGATAGCGATGTACGAAAGGTTGCTAGCAGTAGAGAGATACCTAATCATATGCGTTGTATTGTCAACATGTTTTACCAGTGCACGAGCACGATCGCACCATGTTAGAAGTGAGCTCTGTACACCAGTCATTCAACACTTTGCTTCCTTGGGTCGATGAAACAGTCTGATAAACCATGCATTGTGGAAATGAAATACATTCATAAGTATTGTGGTCTACACGCTCTAATACCTCTTTCCACTGTCCTCCTCCCAACCACTCGTCTCATACCTTCCATACCCTCTCCCTCCAGTCTCTGCACTCCCTCTCCCCGGATCCATAACTCTATCCCTCAGACTCTCCCTCACAGACTCTTGGCTCACAAGCCTACCCTCACTGCCCGCCGAGTCCCTCGTTCTCCTCTCTCCATTTCGTCCTCTTGGCAGATCCGTGTCGACACCAAAATCTCTCTCCATGACCATCTCCTCTTTATCCAACATCTCTGTTACTCCTCTCCCGTTCCCATGTACAATGATGCGTGTTTTGTTCAAAGAATGTTGGACGGGTTTCTTTGCGTTGAAGATCTCGCTGATCTCCTCGAGGGTGCGGCGTCGAGTTTCGACGAAAAAGAAGTAAATGATGATGAATTCAAATATGTCCCAGAATATAAACAGCAAGTAGTACTAGTAGAGCACTTCAAGTTAGTGGGTGTTGACCTCAAGGTAAGCGGGAAACGACAAAGTAAACAACATACCTTCCATCCGGCCTTTGAAAACGCGATCCCCGTAACAAAAGTATTATAAAAATTGGCAATGTTGACCCAGAAGTTGTAAAACGCCATTCCCTTTGCTCTACTCTCGTACCGCAGACACTCCACGGGATATAACTGCTGCAACGGCGTGTACCCCGTTGAGTAAATGAATCCGCAGATGAAGACAAACGCAATCACCGCTCTCGCCTGTCCCGGTCGTTTGATCAAAGGCGTCCCGCTCTTCTTATCGTATATGTACTTCCCATCCGGTCCTGTTTGGAGATTTGTAGCAACGAGTGCGCAGACTATGGTAAACACGCCAACGAGCAGCGCAGTCGAGACAAGGAGCTGAGGGCGTCGGCCCCAGGAATCTGTATAGACAGCACCGAATATTGCGCCGGCAAAGGAAACGACGTTTTGCATGCCGTTGTATAGGAGTCGAGTGTGGTTGTTATTGATACCAGCGCCTTGGAGCATGGTAGGGTAATAGTAAGACACAGGCCCGTTTCCAGACCATTGACCAAAGAACGCCATGCAAACGACAAGACTGGTTCTGTAGCGGGCTTCGCGTGAGTTGAAAAGCTCGCGGTAGTCCCACCAGCGCTTATCGGAGCCTGTGACGCTAATGTCTTCGACCATTTCCTTGTATTCCAGTTTGACGATGGGTGAGTCGCGGTTCCCTTCACCATGAAAGCGTGCCATGGTGTCGAGCGCTTCTTCATGTCTGTCGTTGGCGATGAGCCACCGAGGAGTTTCTGGCAAGAACGGCGAGCAGACAAAGACTGTACCGGCGAAGATCATCTGGAGCCATAGCGGGATACGCCAGGACGGGGTGCCGGGAATATTGCTGGTCCCGTATGGAACGAACGAGCCTGGAATACCACCGACGTACCAGAAGGTGTTGAAGATACCTGTGCAGACGCCGCGGTACGATGGATGTGCCATCTCAGATACGTAGGCAGGACCGGCAGTCGACGTGATGGCGACGCCGAAACCGAGGACGAAGCGACCACCCATGAAACCACCAAGGTTGACACATGTTGCTTGAATGCAGGCACCCAGAATGATGATCGAAGTACCAATGCACATTCCCCATTTTCTTCCCCTGAAGTCTGTAGCCGGACCAGCGACGAATGATCCGACAAGGTTTCCGATAGTGTATATGGCGTAGACAATTCCAGTAGTGGGGGTTCCTTCGTGGGGGTCAAAGCCGAAATACGCTCGGTATTGAGGGTAACTATTGATGGCTCCCATGAGCGATCCATCGTATCCATTGATGCAAGAGTTTAGTGTGGCGATGAAGAGGCAGAGATACAGCTATTGCATCGTCAATAACATTCTTACAGAACGTGTATCATCATACCTTGAACATAGCCTTTGTCCATGGCCTAACATTAGCCTTGGCCGTTGCATCGGCAAAAGCAACATTCTGCACCTGGCGAATCTGCGTCGAGCTACTACGCTCCGTATGCGAAGTATATATATCCCTCTTGTGGCGGTGATCCATATTGCTGACCAACTTGCGCGATCCTCACAGACAATACGATTGTCGAAGTTCGCAACGTCAATCAAACGGGTTGAATAATGAAGTTGTTGTCGTCGTCGTCCTCAATCCCGAGGTAACGGATAGCATGACCTGCACATTAGTACCGTATAAGCAGGACCGCGGAGCTGCGAGCGGAGAGGCAAGGCACAGTAATATATTCAATTGCCCATCCACGCGACCAAAGGATCCAGATCGTCTCGCCAGTAAGAGGACGTGGACTATACGTACCCATTCTTAAAGTGCAGACCCGCATGGATGTGGCACAGTGCAAGGACGTCCCGCAGGCGCATGATGACCGGGTATTTGCAGACCTGCGGCTTCGCTTAAGTCTGGAGCAAGAAACGATTGGATGCCCAGGGTGATAGGTAAGATGAGAGGCTTGGAGAATTGTGATGGCCATTTCGCCCGCTGTCAGAGAACATGTAGCTTATCGTATGTCCCATAGTGCTCCACCATCTGACTGTGTACATGGCTGGCGTGGTGTTGGTGGAGGCATGCATTTGGCGTGTTGGTGGAAAGGTACTTTGTACCGAATGGATGTATTTCCTTACTCAGTAGAGTCCGAAATTGAGACGGTCGGAAGCGTGGCAACCACTAGGCCGCCTATCGCTCGTTCTCCTTCGTACCATGCCGCAATCCTTCGCTTCGCAATGCTTGCCTGACCTTTTCACACAGGCGGCGATCAGTGCATCATCATGAACCCTTGCGCGCTGCAGTGTGAGAACGAGAAGCGAGCAAGATACTCTGAATTCTGCGGTACAAGTTTCCCGTTGTTGCTTTCGCTGTCGCCAATCTTGATGTTTGCGCAAGGTGAAGTCTAGAAGACAGCCCTTGTCGCACCTCTCCACCCGCAAACCAAGCTAGCGGACCGAAGAATCCGGGGAACGCAGGGGAGGTGCGACCCGCACACCATCCAGAACACCGTCGTACCAACGCCCACTCCCTCTACGAAGAAACGCTGTTAGCAATAAATCACATTCACAATCATCAAGCTCTTGGCCAGTGGATTCTTCCGGAATGGCTACTTTCAGTCTACTGTCGTAATTCTGCGTTTCAGCTCCACTCGCCACTGCCACTGCAGGCCCATCAATCTATTCATATTGCCGTCCCACCTTCCACTGCCGGCATATGTTCCAGCGGTTTCTTAGAGAACCGTGGATCTTCATGGTCGTCTGATCCTTCGTATATTGTTCCATGCAAGATCCTAGAAGATCAACATTAACAACATCACGTCACCAACTCAAGCAAGCCAGAAGATCATTCAGTATCAAAGTGATGAACCCTCTTCTCTGGCTATTATACATGCATCCTAGTCTAAAATAGCTTACGGGGAAAGGTGGCTCTACAAGCCTCCCTATAACCTATGGCGAATGCAAAAACTCTCCTCCACTGTGTCCCATTTCCAAACCCCAATAGGCTGGGCTGATAGCATAGACCGCTCACTATCGTGACCGTCGGCGTCGTCTATTCGTCGTCGTCTGGGTTCGTGTCCGATTCGTAGACAAACTCACCCGGCGTCGACGCTTCGGCCTCACCCTCATCCACCATGTTGTCGCTGACCGGCGCTGCAGCAGTTGTTACTGATACGCCTTCTGGACCTTGATCTCCCGAGGAACCCGACGCGCCAGGGGCAGGGGCAGGCACGGCCTTCTTTACCTTGAGCTCCAGGAGCGTCTTTGGTTCTGAAGGCTTGGTGTCTGTGAGAAGAATGACACCGAGAGTTGGCTGAGAGTATGTTAGCCTAGGCGTCTTCCATGTGGTATGTCGGCTACTAACCTTCTTCACTGGTACATATCGTTCGCTTGGGAAGCTGATGTACTTCACTTGTGGCGGCAGTACACGCGACATGTTCTCCAGTTCATAGCCAACCTTCTCCTTCTCCTTCTTCTTCGCTGGCTCCACGGATTGGGTACCATCGGCCTTCTCACCATCTTCCTTCTTAGGATCCTCGTCGACGTCCATCTTATCGTCGTCTGCAGGCTTAGGTGTGGTAGGAGTATGATCCACGTCCATGCTTTCCCTCCGCTTTTGGCGCTCCTTCACCATTCGTCGTCGCTTATCTTGAGCGGTTGTGGACAAAACGGCGGTCTTGATCTTCTCGGGCGCCTCTTCAGCCTTGACCTCTGCATCTGGTGGGTAATCGAACGTGCTTGGCCTCGTGTTGCTGTGGAACTTGAACGACGGAATCTCCAGCTCCTGGTCTAGACCAATGACTGCAGTAGATGTGAAGCTCAATGACAAGAAGTGAGTCAAAGGGAACCAGTACCAGTACTGCGTGAAGACAGCCATGCCGACAATAGCGGCCATGTTCAAGTTACCAGTCGGCGTCTGCAGGCCGATTGTGCAATTCCGGCCTCCAGCGTCAATGATACCGATAGCTAGAGCAGCACCCAACTTGGCCAAAGCATCCTCATGGCGGTCGCTGACAACCTTGGCAAGCTGCTTTCGGATAGACGCTACCTTGGGGTTCATCGCCTCATTTTGTTGCACCATGATCATGGCCAACGCAATCAAAGCGCCTTGTCGGACGAAGTCGGTTGAGTCCTTCATCATGGGCTCCAACAGATCTACAGCCTCGGGAAGGCCAGTTCCGGCACATGCAATACCAAGAGCCATGGTGGCTCCGTAGCGCACATGTGGGTTGTACGACTCTGCGAGAAGCTCGACCATGCGGGGTACACTGCCTGGCTTCCTGAAGAGGATGAAGCCCAAGCTCATGACTGCAACTCTTCGTACGTCGTCGCTTACATCACTAACCGCAACGTGGAGTAACCTCCGGACGGCCTTGTTGCTACCTGTACCACAGTACGCCAAAGCGATGGTCATGATACCTCCGTAGCGCAGAGTCGGGTCTGGGTCGTCAAGGAGCCCGTTGATGAGCTCATCGGCAGCCTCTTGTCGACCGTACATGATAAGTGCCATACCCATGGCAAGACCACGAACAATCTTCTCGTGTTGGGTGTCATGCGCATACTGGATCATGTCTTCGAGTGCCTTGATGTTACCAGTGCCGAGCATGACGAGACCCATTGAGAGACCGACAGCCTCACCGTTGATGGCCGAGTCTGTGTATAGAACGTTCTTGAACGCCTCGAAGATCTCCTCGGAGCCAGTGGCCATACCAGCGACACCAAGACCGAGCGCACCGCCATGCTGGATGACCTCCTCAGATGCATTCTGGAACTGCTTGAGTAGCAGATCAAGAACATTGCTTCCGTGATTGGCGTAGATCAAACCAAGAGCGTACAATGATCCACCCTGCTCATAATGAGAGCCTGACGAAACGCTGTCCTTGGGAAGATAAGGCTCAAGAAGCTTCTGGCCTTGTGTGATGTTGCCGCGGTGGATGACACCCAGAGCAGCGGTTGCGGAGAACTTGGACCAGTTCACTGCCTTTCCTAACCATTCCAGGTTCTCGCGGAAGAATGTGTCATTAGTAGTGCCAGCATTCATGAAGGCGTTCGCAAATGTGACACTGGAATGGAATATGGAGTTCCTGGCCTCCAAGCTGTCGCGGACCTTGTTCAGCACGGCTTTGTCTGTACGGTTGTTTCTGTAAAGGAATTCAAGGTTCAGTTCAATGCTCTTGGTTCCGCGAAGGATGTAGCGAACATTGTTGAAGACCTTGATCTGATCTTCACTCGGCTGGTCGCCCTTCGAGTTGCTAGTGTCCACGTCTGCGAGCAGAGAGTCTGATTTGCCTGCTTCCGTAGGTTTTTGCTCCTCGTTCTCGGCTTCTGGCAGCTCCTCCATGACCTTTGTGAGGAACTCTTGTGTGCCATTCTCGTACAGGTCGAACGAGATCTGGTATGCGACTGCGCGAGACTTGTCGTCGCCGCGCTCGATCAGCTGTCGGATGAGCTTTGAAGCGAGTGAGTGCTGGTTGAGGTACACTACACATTTGGCAATAGAGAAGTAATCGGGATTCGGGATTTGGTGATCGTTGAGGAGATCCAAGATCAGGCGGAGAATCTCGTTCCTCAGGCCTCGCTCTTGCACCACATTCATGCAGATGTCCAGGACGTATTCCATCAAATCCTCGCTCTGTGCAGAAGGCTGTGCAGGCTTCTTGCCCTGCTTCTTTCCATCTTGGCTCGCGCGGATGATTGACTCCTTCAAAACTTCAAGATTCCGTGCCTCAATGGCGATTCCTACGACCTGCTTGTAGTTGCCGCTTTGGTAGCAGCTCTCGAATATTCGTCGCACAGTGTCGTGGAGGTTCTTCTGGACATTTCGCTGTAACACCATCGGGGTGGGATGTGCTCCAGGTACGCCAGCATTACCTCCTCCTGGGAGAGTAGGATCGAATGTCGACGAATCTTCCCTAGAGAGAAGTGACTTGGAGGGTAGCGCGGACTGTGAGAAGGGCGTTATCGGAGAGGCCAGACTAGCTGAAGTGCTGGCACCTCCTGCTGCACTCGCAGAGAACGATGTGCTGAGTTGCAGCGGGGCCTGGCTCGCCTTGCTGACCGGTGTAGGTGGGTTGTGCATGACAGACAGCGCGATGTAGGTATCTAAGCACTTTGCTGGAAAAAGCAAGTTAGCCGATTGTGCTCCAAGTACGATGAATCCACTGCTTCAGCTTAAGATGGAAGTAGTCGTGAGCTGATTGGAAGGCTCAGGTGTCCGTGTTGTCTTACCCAGTATTGTCTCCTCGAACTCGGCGGCCTTGTGGATATCGAAGAGCTTGCCGGCACCCAGTGCGAAGACCATGCTCTCATTGTACTCTTGCAGCTGGTAGTACACCTTTGCGGCTACTAGAGCGGCAAGCTCTCGCTCGGGAAACGAGTCGTCTTCGTAGAGAGCCTCACTATGACGCACCCATGTTAGCAGCTGCTCCGGTGGTGATGGGCTGACGAGAGCGCGTAGAAGCTCCGCTGGGTTTCTTACATCTGACTGACAGAGCCCGCGACCTCTGGCCACAGCAGGTCAATCTCCTCGTTCAGCCGCTGGAGGGCGAATGAGCGCAGGGCCGGGTCTGGCTCCGAGAGGAAGCCGACGACACCGGCGGCGGACGTGAGGCCAACCATTGTGTTGTTTCTGGCGGGGGCGACGTGTGGCCTGGTGTTGTTGAATGGCCGTCGGCGGTTATGGTGAGAGTGGGAGCTGTTGCTGCGGAAGTGGGTAGAAGCGTATAGAGCTGCGCTGTGGCGCCTGCGGGCTTGCCTGGGGTTAAAGGATAATCTGAGGCGGTGCTGCGTCGGACTCTATAGTGACGGTCGCAGTGAAAGAGGGACGAGAAGATGAGGGTGGGCGGCTGATGGGGGGATGGCGTGGCGCCGTTGTGATGTTCGGGGAATCGTGTACGTGATGGTCTAAACAGTAGCTCGTGAGTTTCGGAAGCGGCGACCCTGGTCCATTTCAGCATGACATAATACGCTACTTGCGCATCACCCACGATAAGCTCTACCTAGGCAGACATTCCACGTCATTAGCATTGCACAGTTCGGATAACAGTCTGCATGTTTATGCAGCACACAGGTGTCTGCAGCGAACAAGCCTCGGGAGCTTGTTGGTTTATAAATGATTAGATTCATGTCAGGCTTCATGTCAATCATCAGATGTAATACAACGTAGCGAGAATTGGGTATCTTGATTTGAATGTGTAAACTCCACTCCATGCTGCTGAGCCCTTGTATGCTTCCGGGTGTTCAACGCCGTTTAGAAATAATAATGATAGTAGTAGTAGTAGTAATACAAGCTCCTTCTCCAGCGCTTTCCTGTCTACGCACCGGGAACAGGAGGCGTGATTTCACGCGACAGAACCCGCAGATTATTCATCATACCGTTGATCAAGCTCTCAAACTTGGTCACCTCCTTCCGCCTCACTTTGTCCGCCTCTGCGATGAGAATACCAGAGTCCAGTTCGAGCTCTAGCTCGTGGTTCTTGCTGGTTCCCTGCGTGACCTGGGTCAGATCGACTTGGTACGCGCCCAGCCACGAGTACGACATGCGATCCTTTTGCCGCTGCATACTCTCCAGTGTCTTTCCTCCTTCCAGAGCGGGCTTGAGGCTCTCGATTGGACCCGGAAAGTCGATTTCGAGGTTGATGCCGATGCGGTAGTCCCACTCCGTCTTGGGAGAGCTGACTTCGAGGTTGCCTATTCGGTGTTTTATGATGGCTCGTAGGAACTCGCCCGTCTTCATATCGCGCGTCACACGGACTTTCTGCCGGCTTCCAGATGCGCTAATGAGGCGCTGGACTATAGGGTTCAACTTGGAAAAGCCGTCCTGGTCGAGCTCATAAAAAATGTCCGTCTCGTAGGTATGTCTATAGTCGATCGTGGGACGTGGACTTCCAGATGTCTTGGAATGTTGGACCTGCGTGTTGAGGTACATGTTCATACGCTTATGTTGTTGAACAGTCATAGTGCTCTCGAACTTGACTTCTAGCATCTCGGTGTTTATGACGGTTTCGGTGCGCCAGAAGCCGCGTATTCGCTGGTTCGTCGTTTTCTCTAGGATCTGACCCCAGCGTGCTTCGACCTCGAGCTGCACCTTTGGATCCACGATGGCGTTGCGCACTGTTTCGTTGTTGACAGCCGTGTTCCATATGAAGTCGCATACGTTGCGCGAGACGTCATCGTAGATTTGCGCATCGTCTGAGATGGGTCGCTCGAAGCCTGTGAGTCCGGGAACACCGACTGCTGGGGGAGGCGCGCCGGTTTCGCTCGGCGCGTGTCCGTTGCGCTCGGCGTTGGGTGAAGGTTGAGGTCGAGGCGGCGGGTGATGCGACGGTATAGCTTGCGCATGCGGCTGCGGCTGGGCTATGACAGGTGGAGGCGGACGTGATTGTTGGCGTTGTTGCTCTTGCAGCTGCTTGAGCTCAGGCGGGAGTTCTTCGCCTTCACGATAGGCCCATATCGGCTTGGGGTCATGGCGCTTCCGCTTGAGCGACATCTGCTTCTGGCTGGGTTTAGGCGTCGGTATCTTTGCGGCGGGAGTGACGGGGGAGGATGAGAAGAGTGATTGGGGATTGGAGAGTGAACGGCGCGGTAGCACCGATGCTTCCCCATCGTGATTTACTAGCGCAGATATGTCCATCGTGGGTTGTGGTAGGGTTGTGCGTCGGACTCACCATCGTGTACAGAAGGCTAGTGTTGCTGGCGCACGGACGATTTCACCCTTGGATGCCTTGTTGTGCCGCCTTGCAGTGGGATATCACTTTTGTCTTTGTCTCGGCTTAGCATGCGACGATCACTCGAAATCATAAGAAGAGGTGGTCATTAAAGAGTTCGCTTGATCCGCTAGTGTTTACACCTAATCTTGTGTCCCTATGCGCCAGACCGTCATTTGCGAAAACGAGTCATGTATATGCGCCTCATGCAGCGCACTCCACACCTTCTATCTAAGCACCGCACGTCTCCGCTCCAACCCTACCTTCACGCGTCTTGGTCAAGGCCAAGGTCCTCCTGTGCGGGGACAATGCGGAGTGTGTTGGTGTGGCCCATACCTCCTCTCCAGCCTTGTACGCAAATGACTGGATCGCCCTTGTTGAGAACACCGAGCTTGATGGCGTTCATGATTCCCCACTTCAAACGGCGGTCAACATCCTCCTGCCATGGTTCAGTCTTGAAGTCTGGCTTCGCCTCAGGGAAGTAAAATGGATATACGCCGCGGTACAAGTGGGAATACTGCAGAAGTTAGCCTAGGAATCCTTGTGCACAAGAGAAAAAGAAACTCACCCTAGCGGCCATCTCGTTGCGGGTAACCATGATGATGGGGCAAACGGGGCGGTACTTGGAGACAAGGCGGGCGGTGGTACCACTAATGCACGTTAGAACCTAGAATCACAGGTGTACAAGATGTCAATGAACTTACCTTGTTGTCAGGACCAAGATGGCACCGGCGTTCTGCTCGAGACTGGCACTGACAGCTGCCATAGCGCACGTCTCAGTGGTAGGGCATGGGACGGGAGCCAGCTTCCTTAGCTCGTCAAAAGCGTTGACGTATGGGATAGCGACCTCTGCGAGCAGGCAAGTCTCGTGCATCATGGTGACAGCCTCTACGGGGTAGTCACCCTTTGCTGTCTCTCCAGACAACATGACACAGTCAGCACCGTCGAGAACAGCGTTACCGACGTCGCTGACTTCAGCGCGGGTTGGACGTGGGTTGTAGGTCATGGACTCGAGCATCTGAGTTGCGCAAATGACGGGCTTGCCGGCAATGTTGCACTTGGTGATCATCATCTTCTGAGCGATGAAGACCTGGCTGGGTGGGATCTCGATACCAAGGTCACCACGAGCGACCATGACACCGTCAGTCTCCCTCAGAATCTCGTCGAAGTTGTTTACACCTTGCTGGTTCTCAACCTTGGCAATGATCTGGATGTCCTTGCCCTCCTCGCCGAGCACCTCGCGGATAGCAGTGATGTCGCTTCCACGGCGGATGAACGAGGCGAAGACCATGTCGACCTTGTTCTTGACACCGAACTTGAGATCGGCCTTGTCCTTCTCAGATAGCGGGGGAAGGTCAATGTCGGTCTTGGGCAGGTTTACACCCTTCCTGGACGAGATCTTGCCGTTGTTGACGCACTTGCACTTGAGTGTCTTGTCGTCTGTGACCTCAATGACCTCAAATGAGAGGACACCGTCGTCGACGTAGATTGTGCGGCCAGGTGCGATGACCTTGGTAATGTTCTTGTAGTCGACGTACATGTTCTTGTCGTCGCAAGCAGTGGCATATTGCTCATCAGTGGTGATGTTGATGATGGAGCCAGCCTTGATGGGAATATCGGCATCTCCGACTGTGTTACCAGTTCGGATCTCGGGGCCCTTGGTGTCGAGGGCAATAGCCACAGGCCTGCCGGGTTGTGTTCTCTCGGCCTCGCGCGCGTTGTCGATGACGGACTGGTGGTACTCGTAGGAGCCGTGGGAGAAGTTCATGCGAACGACATTGAGACCAACTTTGCGGAGGGCGTTGATCTTCTCGGCGGAGTTTGTCTTGGGACCGATGGTGCAGATGATGGAGGTTCTTCGGTACTCCCGTGCAGGTGTGTACTCAGTGTTGAGCTGGCTGAGCCACTCGATCCTGGTCCTGCCGGAGTTGAGGTGGTCTAGACTGGTGGCGGTGTCAGTGGGTGTTTTATGAATTGTATGCCTCTATAGAAGAGACCTTTTCCAGCGCGTTTGGCTCTGGATGTAAATCATACAATTCAGCGTGCGAAGCCGCCCCGAGTCTTTACTAAGAAATCATAATTTACATACGCGTTCGCCATTTTGTGGACGGTGTTTTGGAGAGAAGAGGTGGTGGAGGGGAAAGTCTGAGTCGCTGTCGCGGAGTGCGGGGCCGGTCGAAGGAGTCTTTATAGAGAACTCCAATGGGTTTGGCGACGGCTGGTGAAGAGGAAGAGAGGTGGACAAATTGTGTCTTCAAAAATGGCGGTCGACGGGGTTTATCTTCTACTGCGACGGGCTAGAAGTTTTGTTGGCTGTTGAGCGCGTTTTGGAGGGGCAGTTTAGCCTAGGCGCTAGTTATGCTGATTAGTACGACGTGGGGCGCTGCAACCCTGAGCGGCGGCCGTTTGGATATGAGAATTGGAAACAGATTGGAGTCAGGAAATGGTCTGGAGACGGTTTGGTTGAATAAAAGGCTTTCGTTATGCGCCGAGCGATCTGCTGACGGTACTGCTGAATCTGTCCCATGGGCAAGTATTGTGACACCCATTTGCTTCTGCGACTCCACCCACGTTCCTGCATCATTGCACCCAGACATCCCGCCCAGATAAGCCGTCAAACGTGTACTGTTTTTGCACAGCAATTGAAAATCTCGGCGCCGCGTTCCCGCTGGGCGTATCTGGCTAGTGGGCAGTTGTGGTAATGCGCGGCCGGCTGCTGGCGTGTCTCGATTTTTCAGAGTGGGTTACCCGCGCGGAGATGGGTGGTGTGTTCTTGGAGGTTCATGGGGTCCAGAAAGTTTCACCCATGGACTACGTCGCGGCAGGCCCTGTTATATACCAAGTGCAGCACGTCGTAGGGTCCGCTCCTAAATCACCCGCAACTGCTCCGCATGGCTTGCCCGAGGTCAAAGGGAAGGGTCCCATTGATGCGACATTATGCTCCAGTTCCATATTAGTGGAGACGATCGCAGGTAGCAGCCCTATCTGAGCCTCCGGGGCAGCCTACAAACAGCCTGGCCGCAGTAGCACCCAGATAATTATGGAGAACACATGAACACGATCAACGGGTGCAGTTGTCACACAGATAGCAGTACTGTATTCTAGACTAGAAACAAGGGAGCCCTGGAGTCGCGTGCCAGCTCAATCACATGCAGACGAGTGACTAAGTCGCGGCACCAGCCACACTAGGTCTCTCCTCCACCCTACACCGCATCCCGCATCCTTCGCTCAACAACACACGACAACACCATCCACACTCGCAACAAGCCCCTAGACACCCGTCGCCTCGCTCTCTCCAGCAGCCCCATACCACCCCATACCGATCCGCCACCTCTTCCGCCCAAAAAGTCGCCCATCATGGTTGTATGTACCATACTCCTCTACGGTGCCTACTACTTTGTCGGTCGGACCACCGAGTCGTATGCTCCCTAGCTCACACAAGTAACAGCTCGGCAAAGTCGCACATTACGCCTTTGATGCGGTATTAAGTACGTGCACTGGAAACACGCCTGCCCAACCCATCGCTAACACTGCTTCAGTATCCGCCTTCCTTGCCGGCGTCCGACGCTCGACTGGCCTCACGTATGTTCTCCCATCCCACTCCCCCTCGTTAAGCGCCACCCACATCCTCCTCTCCACGCTCCATATCAGGCCATCTCACAAGTACCCTACAACTACACGATCGGAGCTAAAGCTAAACCCAGTCCCAGTGTAAAGCCAGATACATTCGGCGAGAACCCCAGCGCCCAGAAGTGGTTTGAAAGCTACCTCTGGGTTGGCGAGACAGTCATGGACTCGAGTGTAGCATTTTTCGGCTCCAGCTCCTACTTCGAGCGCAAGCGATAGATGCCTCCATATCGAATAGGATCAGGTCACAGCGACGCGGTGTGCGGACAATGAAACGCCGCGAAAAGTGGGCGGGGCGATTGGAGCTCTGGAAGCTTGTACTGCGCCGGATGGACTGGGTACAGTCTGGGAATATCTACATGGCACGAAGTTGAATGAAGACCCCGGCTTCCAAGTTCCACCTCGATGAGCGGGCAGATGGCGTTGGGGCGCTATACCATTATCTATGAGATTACGAATTAAAATCACTTCAAACACACGCATCCTTCGCTTCCGGTAATCGAGGTCTACTGCGGTGGAGTGAGTTCCCATGCTGGGGCAAGGCAACACAATGCTTTTAAATATCACGATTAACGACGCAGTTGATATCTAACTCACTATCGCTGCACTCCTTCCAGGGTATCATGCGCGCATACATATAAATCGAGAAAACATCGGTACAGCAAAAATGTGTTAGGTCCTCCGCTTGAATCTAAACCCTGTCTCCTCATCGTCGCTGTCATCATCCCTCCTCGCAAACCTCCCCTTCTTACTAGCAGGCTGCCCGCTGCTTGCGGTCGCCCCGGAACTCCTCTTCTTTCCCCTTTGTGTCGTTTGCGTCCCTTCGAGTTGCGTCTCCACAACCCTTTGCGTCCGCCCACTACTCCTCTGCGTCCGCTGTTCCAGAACTTCTTCTTCATCGTCTGGGCCGCTGTCCTCAACGTTGATGACTTCCTGTTGTGGCTGGGACTGCGTTGTTCGTTTTCTGCGAGTGAAGCCACCGACTTCTGGTTCCGAGTCGGAGTCGGGTGCTGCAGTACGACCGCGTCGGCTATGGTGTGAGCGACCAGAGGGTTCAGGATCGTCGAGGAAAAAGGCCTCGGTGATACCATGTGTCTTCTTGGAGGGTGCTTCTTCAAGCGTGACGAGGACTTTTTGGCTTTGGACGCCTTGTTCCGCACCACGGCGACGGAACTTCTTGAAGTTTTTGCGACCGTTCCATTCGTCGTTCCAGCGCACACTGTTGGTCTGACTTTGGTTGCGTGCCGCACTTCTGTTTTGTCGGGGTAAAACGTCCATCACCTCCACTTTGGCCAGATTCTTCAGCTCGGTGATATTGATGCCCTCGAGTGCTTCCCGTAGACTGTCTTCATCCGCCTTACGACGTTCCTCTTCTTCTTTGATGCGCTGACGCGTATGCTCACGGATGTCAATGTCTTTCTCGGCTTTCTTCTCTGCTCTGTTGAGCCGCGCAAGAGTCTCCGCGCCTCTTTTCGCTGGTTTCTTCACAGAGCCCCCTTCTTCTGGCTCGAGAGATGCTGATGGTGCACGGGTAGCCGCTCTCTGCTTCCTCATCCTAGCGGCGGTAGGGAACAGAGTATCCATCTGCGCTTCTTTCTCAATCGTTGATTGTACATGTAATTGCGGAGAGGCTTCCCGTTGTGCGCCTAGTGTAGTACGTGCTTGCGAGGCAGACTTTGATGGCCCTGGAGGCGATTCAGATTGCTGAACATGTTCCATATGGGTGCTCTCAACCTTGAGCTTCTTCTTCGGAAGCGGTTCGTCGTCATCGTCAAAACCGGTAAAGCGGCTCGTTTTAGGTCGGTGTATGCGCTTCCTTGGAACGGTCTTTGCAGGTTCTTCCGCCGGAGGTGCGCTCTCTTCAGGAGCCTGCGATGGTGCTCTGGATCCAGACGTTGGTGTTGGTTGACGCATGGAACGTCGAATTGTCATAGTTTCTGGTACAGGTGCAGGAGTATTCACTTCTGCGGGCGGCCTTTGTATGGTGGTGCGATCTTTCGTGATGATTACGTCGAGAAACTCATTCTGCAAGACTGAGCGCTGACCGAGGGCCTGATCGACCCCAATGACAAAGTTTGTGGCCCATTCTTCCATCTCGTCAGGGTACGCTGGTAAGCGCACTGTTATAACGGGAAGCTTATCACCAGGTTTGCCGCGCCGCTTCTTCCCTGTTACGCTGTAAACGTAGTCGACGTACTCTTCTATTGTTGTCTCGCCCAATCGTATGTCGTATAGTAGTGCTTTACCGCCTCCACCAGTGACAGGATCCAGCAAACTGCTGTATTGACCTTCGTTCAGAAACACAAAGGTCAAGCCTGAAAATGTTTCTGACCGTGACGAATCAGGCAACAGCATCTCCCGTGGTCGCGCAACCGGTTCTGCGCCCGCTGCTGGTATGTATTCCTTCTCCGCTGGCCAAAATGCGTCAAAGTCCTGTTCCAGCTTCGAAGGCAGGTAATTGTTGTCTTCGTCGACCGATGGCGCTGCGACTCCGAGGACCGCATCGAGATATTCTGTAGTGACAATATGTTTGGCGGAGGTGAGACCCGAGAGGACTTTGGGAAGGTTCCGTTTTGCGGATACGACGTGAGTGGTCTGGTTGAATACGAAGTCGGCTGTGGTCTTGATGTCCAGGGCGTGTAACTGGGCGCTTTTGATTTTGCTTTCTCTTGACTCTTTTGAAGCATACGTGAAGACGACTGGGCGCCAGACAATTCTGAAAGGCGCATAGCTAGCAGCCAGTCTGATGGTATGCTCAGTGCCCTTCAAAGTCTCACGACTGTATTCTATCGACCCGTCGGCTGCCTTCTGGCTCTTTACAGTTGTCTTATCGTCGATCGTAATTCCTTGCCTACAACTCAAGTCGGTCACCTCAATTTGCGACCTCTTGTGAAGCTTCGTGCCATCCTCTGGTGCTGCATCGTAAACCTTCAGCATAACATGCTTGCGCGAGACGGCCTTGTTGTCTATCTTCCAATTGGTTCCTTGCGGTCCGTCTTTGTCTTCGGACTTTGTTCGACCAAACAGTTGCTGTGACCCAGGGCGGAGCCAGACGCGCTTGCCTCCGAAAAGGCTCTCGTGCTCTAAGAACCACATGTTTGTGGGGTTGGGTAGGGAGAGATCACGAGGCGAGTGGGATGGCGGCGGACAAAATGCGCATTGTCGTCTTCGCCGTAGGACTGCGATCGAATTTGTCTCGGGTGGTGTTGGCTGCCTTCACAGTTCTAGGCTGAAGCAAGCCGAGCCCATGCGCGGGGTGACGCGCTGTCATGTGAGACGCTAACGCTCTTCTCGACGATCTATCAGCAACCGCGACCAGACCTCAACATCGTTACCATCACGCTATCTTGGGCCGCGATCTTCGACACACGTTCAGTTCACTGCCAGGATGGTAAGATTCCTACGAATGCCACTTATGTAGGTTCATATAACCACAGTGGACGGCGACCCAGTAGTGATAAAATTGAGGTTGAAGAATCTATAATCTGATCGGCCAGTAACACGCGACAATCCCCCTTGGAGAGGCGCTGCCCTACGTGGTTGGCAACAGGTACATGCACGGCAATATGCCAAAAGAAAGAATACGGGACAGCAAACACCAACCTATCATAAAATGAACAGACAGCAGCCAATGAATCTGGAGAGCACCAACATTGTACCTTCTTCTTCCATCTTCTTCCATCTTCTTCCATCTTCTCTTCCAGCCTCTACTCTAAGAGCATCCTACAAAGCTCTACGCCTGCCCTTGCGTTGTTTGCTCGACGGCAGCACTCTTCTCTCTTTCCTCTTTAATCCGCTGTGCGTACGAGCTTCGAGCCCTGATGCTAGGACCCCACTTGTAGATGAAGAAGACCGGAGCGCACACAAGGGCGGAGATCGCAAACAAGACCCATGTCGAGTTCTGAACACCGAGCTTCTTGTACATTGGCCCGGTGTAGAAGGAACATAAACCCGCAAGGACATCTCGAGCAAAACCATTGCCGCCGGTGGCTGATGCTGAATAAGTTCCTCCGTAAGCGGCGACCATGTAGTCAATGGTGGCAAAGTAGATGGCAAGATTCGCGCATCCGATCAAGACGGCGAATATGAGGGGTGCGATCCATGGCAGAGGTGGGCCAGTAACTACGAATGCGGAGCCGAACAAGCCGATAGGAAGAAGCAGTACGATCCATCGGAGGGCTGATAGTCGACTCTCAGGGCTGAGCACTTGACCGTTGCCACGCTGCTGGTTGTGTCGTCGTATTACTGGGTAATACAGCACTGCTGCTAGCCAGTAGCCGATGAAGAGGGCAAACAAGGCGAGTCCTAGCTGACTAGGAGTAAAGCCCCAACCATCCTTCCCGAACACGTACCCGTACGATTCCAAGAAGCTGAAGATGAGTGCGTCGCTAAATCCACTGAGCAGTGACAGGAAGCCAACGATTGGTTCGCAGACTAGCATTTTGTATGGACGACCCATGATCCTGAGACAAGCCATGAAGTCAAGCTTCTCGTGTTCGGTTGGCCCAACGACGTTGGCCTCTGGGTTTTGCTTGCGGCTCTTCTTAGCTTCCTTGTTGAGCATGACCGTCGACCTGGTCTCGGGAACATAGACGAAGTGGATGAGCTGGACAGTGGCCCCAAGAATGAGCTGAATCCAGAAGTTCCATCGCCAGTGAAGGAACTGCTCGATAGGGCCACCGCAGATACCACCGATGACTGAGCCTAGACAGCTCCACAAGCTGACCCAGAGGATAGGGAGTTGTTGCTCTTCGGGATCGAACATGTCCGCAACCATTCCGAGGGTTACAGAACCACCTGCGGAGCAGAGACCGCCGAGCAGGCGTGCAGTCAATACATGACTCCATGAGGTACTGGCACCGGCCATGATCTGCCAGATGTTGACAGTGAAGAGTGAAAGCTGCATGATGGGTTTGCGTCCGAACTCTTCGGACCAGGGTGCCCAAAGTTCGCAACCGATACCGTATAGGATCAAAAACCATGCCATACCAGCCCTGGCATTGGTGAAGTGGTTGCTACCCAGGTGGTAGTGTTCGTTAAGCGGCCCTATTGCGTTGGAATAGACCGCTGCATTGTAATTCATGCTGGTTTGGCAGAGTCCGACTACCGTCAGGATTGCCCACTTGCGCTTGTTCGTGAACGCATATCCCGTGTTCTTCTTCGAGTTCGCCTCAGTAAGCATTAAGGGGCCGCGGGGTTGGGCTTGATCTTGGTGGCTTTGTGTTAGGACCATTTCGATCGCATCTGCAGCTTCCTTCTTACGGCCAGGAGAGCCGGAGCTTGCATCGCTGTCGTTCCTGACGTATGTCGTCATGGTGTTGATGGTTTTGGTAAGGCCAGACAGTAGAATCGAAGGTTGCTGGTGCAGGGTAGTAAGGTTGGGCTTAATTCAGCTGCGTACAGTATATCTGGTATCCTGGGGTAAGTGAACGTTGGAAGAAGAGGAGCGGGCAGACGATAGATCTTATGGCCGCCATGCACGTTGAGAAACACGGTATGAAAGTCTCCACTATGCTTACTACAAGGACCATCTAGCCCTAATGGCATCGGCTAGGGTCAAGTATGCAATGGACGACGCTGCAGTGGACCCCGTCCATAGAAGCGCCAGACGGCCCGCCCTCGCTACCATGGTTGCCCGACAACGCCCGCACATGTTCGCGTATGATGATGCCTCTTCTAGGCCGTTGAATACATGGCGAGGAACTCTCGTCAACAGTCGTTGGTCATTTCTATGAAGGTTCTTGTAAAAGTGCTTCGCCATGACTCCAAATTCGGAGCCTCTCAACGCAACTGCAGCTTGACAAACTTGAGTTCACCAGCACAGCTATTTCTCGAGAACACAGAATTCTGGTTCGGAATAACGCGGGGAACCATAAATGTATCAGTATTGCAAGTACATGATGCGTCTATACCACTCCGCTCAGTGTTAGGGTACCGCCTTTACAGCTTTAGGTCCATCCGGGGATAGCACGTGAGCAGGACGTACTTTGCATACCATCTTTACAGCTATCTTATCTATTCGAAACTCCGTCTATTGGCTTGGAAATATAACTTTGCAGGTCACATGAACGTAGCCCCGTGACTGTTACGTTATGTCTAACCTCCATTGCTTCACCTCCTCCACCCACACAACCGACCTTTCAGTGCGAATCAGATACTCCTTCCGTCTCAGCATCACTCTCATCATCCCACTTCCACTTCTCATCCGTCCACGCCCGCAACGGCATCCAGCTCTCTCCTCTCTTGGCCTCAAATTCCTTTTTTAGACCTTGGAAGTGTACCTCCAGTTGATCTCTCAGTTGCACGAGTGATGTATCTTGTTCATCTACTGCGCGGGTTGGATGGGTGAGCTTGCGGGATGTATGATCAAACAACCCACCGTCATCGAAAGATTTGGAGAGAGACGACAGTGGTGGCGAGTTGGCTGACGTAGAGAAGGCGGGTTCGTAGCTGTAGCATGTTCTTTGAGTGGATAATTTGCGGTCTTGCAATGTCTTCGGATCTAGCTTGGAAAGACTTGTCGCGCCAGGGTCTAGACGCTTTAAAGTATCTTCGTTAATTTTCGCATCGCAAAGGCTCATTGTGTTTATCGATGAGTTATTGCTGTTCCGCACCTTGCTGCCATTGATGTTTCGTTCCGGATACAACGCTTGCTGTGAATAATGACGTTGTGTCGACATATCTGTGTGTTATCTTTGGTGGCGTATTGGTAACACTAGAAAGTTACAGCACAGAACGCAGAGCAGCCTTACTTGTATAGAGACTGCAAACGAGAGCGATGTTCCAGCAAGCAGTTAACAGAGCCCCCTAGACATTACTCCTTGTCAGAGTTTGCTGATGACAAGACAATGAGCGTTTGTTTTCAAACGGATGGCGTGCAAAGTTCTACTCACTAAATAAGTAGTATAGAGATGTGATGAAGTTATGTCATTGATGAAAAGATATCCACTGATGGCTAAATTCTGTATGTACGCCACTCGATGAAGCTGCTTCCGCTGTGCCAACGTGTCCTCCCAATATGCTCTGCCTGTCAAAATGACAAAACTCGTGGGAAGCGTATGCTCATAGTCAAGACTTCTCTTCTACCAAACTCCAACTGATGCATCTGATAAGTCTAACAACTGGCTTGTTACCCACCCGAACCTTGCATAGTAGTAGCCTGATTCCATATTGTAAACTGAGAGAGCTAGTCGTGAAATCAGCCTCAGATCGCTGCGAGAAGTCTGAGATGTTCATACCATATAGGCTGTTTTGAGAGTGGGCTGGGTAACTCGGAAAGAGCACGCCATATGAAAGGTGTCAATTATTTTCGAGAGGACGAGAGAAAGAACATGAGATTGGGGAGTGAGTTTTTGATGAATTCCGAGGCGGACCATGGAAACTCTTGATAATCCTTTTTTTGTGGAGAATCATGTCTTCTACACACAGACAGTGTGTCACTGATCATGTATTTCTCGTGGCTTTCCACCATTGCTGATGAGCCGAGCAGACCTTGTCATAGTATCTGTCAAGCTCGGCGCGCTGCATAGCCATAAGTTGTCGTTCAGGCGCTACCTTTTCCAGGTCCAGTTCGTGCTCCATCGCACGGATAAGCATAATTCTGAGTTTGGTACCGTGGTCGGGAGTAGCGCGAGCGTTGGGTGTAGCGAATGGATTATCATCTGGGATAGGCTGTTTGACAACGGACCGGCCCAGGATATCTTGTTGAATGTGCAAGCCCTAAGATACTTTAGTGAGTGTAGGTAGTATACAACTGCTGACACTTACATGTTTAACATGTTCAATGCCAGAGTCTGCTGAAGCCATTTCCCATGCCATGACCTCGTACGCCTTTGCCCTTGGGTTCAGGCTTGGGTTGAAGCTCTGTGCGGAGCTGATCAGGGGGATAGTTTTGCCTTCACCGGACTTGCTCCTCAGGTGCGGGGGGATGGACTTCTTGCGAACACCTTCGGGACGGAATGTAGTGGTAGTGTCAACCAATACATCAAGCTTCCTCTCGTCTTCTGTTATCGCCTTCTCTATAGAGGCCTTCCACCCTGACGATAGACTCTTTGTGGGGGACGCTGACTTTCTAGTGCTCGATACTGGGACCTCTGGACGGCGATAATTTGGTGCAGGCATCAACTCCATCGTGCCTTTGGGAGGCCCAGCAACAGGTGGGGTCGGCTCGGTACTAATCGATCGATGTTTGCGTGAGATTTCGAGCACTTTGATGGACTCCAGGGATGGTGAAGTGGGTTTGACGTTTTGCATAAAGTCCTTGGGATAACCCGTACTACTTGCAGCTGGTGCTGGCCACTGACCGAGTCCACGACCGAGAGAGCTCCCTTTTGTAGATGGTGAGAGTGAAATTTCGCTCAGAGCTTGGCCGTACATCTTCGCTTCTTTCCTGTACGACTTGCTCCGGCGATCTTGTTCAGGATCGCGATTGAATCGGGGATCAGGAAGATTCCCTGCCTTCGGGACACTGTCCGGATCAGGCTGCCCTACAAACGTGCATATCAGTGAGTGTCACGCAAGTTCCGCATTTCATTTCTGTTCTAACGTACAGTCTCCAGCCTCTGGTGGCGGCGGCGGAAAGCTATCCCAAACAAAGGCTGAAGCCTTGGGGACTACGAGGGGTCAGTATCTTCATGTCTTCAATAGCAGAAAGTACTGCAGTGTCGTGGCTGAGACGTACCTGTCTTCTTTGACGTGATGAGGGGCATTGTCACCGGCTCGACCAACTGGTAGGATATTCTGAGCTTATGCTTTTCAATATGTTTGATTATGGTATTGCTCCCCTCCAGGCAATTTTGCTTTAGGGAAGAGAAGAGAGAATGTAGTCTTGTGCGTGTGTGAGAGGGGAGAGGAAGTCGAAGGTCAAGGCTGTTGATAAGGCAACTGGCTAGCTGTTGCTGCCGATTGGAGTCGAGGTGAGCGCGAATTCGCGAACGAGAACGCAGGAGCGAAAGCTGGGTGACCGTGCAGCGACATCAATACCACCACCAGAGAGTATCGAAGGACTTTTGAAAGCCCGGGCCAATGGTGCGATTCGTAGTAATGGAAACGCAGAGTATTGCGAAGGTCTTCGACGCTTTTGACAGAAGAGAAGAGCAAGAAACCATGATTGAAGAGAGCGGGACGATAGTATAGATTAAGCTTGTAAGAAGAGAAGTGAAGAATCTGGCCTGGAAGAGATAGGGCCACTCCATAGAGGCTAAGGTCATCTCTCTCACCTTGAGCTCTATGAAATCCTCGCGCTACCTCTCACCACAAGGATGAGGAAAGGGGTTGTAAGCCTCAAGAATAATGGAACAAAAAACGTGCACCTACGAATCTGAGGAATGGCTACAGTATTTGTAGGGGAACGGAAGCAACCAAGAGCCTATAAGTAAGAACATCAGAGTTGCGGTAGTGAACTACCAAATGATTTTCTGTAGATTACATATTGTTTTATAGTAGAGTAGAATGCAGCAAATACCTTACAACAAGCTGAGCCATTGGGTTGCCTATTGGAGACGAGCGATCTGATCGGTACATGGCCTATACCTAGCCGATGGACACACTCAGTAGCCAAGGAAAGACGCCCATATCAGTCGTTACTAGGTCGTTATACAATGCTGTACCCGGGGTCTTAGTATATACAAATTAGTGCTTCGAAGTTGGTGTTCTCTGGCCATGACAGCTCGCCGCTGCTGCCTTCGGGGATCGTGCCACAAAAGCCGACCGCTAACCAGATTCGCTCATGGTGACTGCTACCCTCACACGTGAGACCGCGACAACTGCGGAGATCTATTTCTGCATCCGAACACTACGCACACGACTTCATTGAGCTTCCATTTTGCGTAGGTATTGTGAGGAACTCGGGAATGCAATCGTTACTACGCATCGTATTGATTTTCTGACCCTGCTTGCTCGACTACCTGCGGCGCTGTCGGGTGTGCTCGGCAAGGTGAACAGAAACCTAGGTCTTCACGATCATCCTGATTTTACTTGTGCGTTCTGTCGTCCATTTACTCTACCAATCCTTGTTCTTAATTGGTGGGCACCTTCACTCGCTCCTTCCACAACATCTCAGCTCCGCAATTTCGATTGTTATGAGCGAATCTCGCTCTCTCAATCTCTACACTCGCCATTCCCTCACTCATCTCAAAAGTTATCAACTTTTGCCGCAGAATGGCGGGAAAAATCACCTATTCGAAGCGGCCGAACAAGCGTCGGGTACCTCATGACCAAGACGCAGCGCACGAGGAAGACGACAGTCGTAAGCGGAGTAAGGCAGATGCTGAATCAAATGAATCGCGACTGCCAACACCACCCCCGAGCCGAAAAGAAAGAAAGTCATTTTCTAAAGGTCCAGTGTCCATTCCAGATGACGACATGTATCCCCCGCGCTCTGTGTTCGATAAAGTGCTTGGAAACAAACAACACCGAGCCCCCAAACCAGATGAGAGTAGTATTCGGGACAACCAGGAGAACTACGTAGAGATCATGAAGAACGGGAAAACATCACAACAGCAGAATGGCTGGGCAAGGAATGGCTCTCTGCCAACACCACCAGCGGAGGCGCAGAGGAAGGCTCATCAACAAGCGCGAAGGGATGAGAATCTTGCGCGATACAAGAGAGTTGCGAACGAGGGCGAATCGAGGATGTTTGAAGCATCGTTGTCTAAACCTTCGACCCAGACTTCGCAGCTCTTTGAGCGGATCATCAAGAATGAGCAGCCAAAAGAGCCATATCAGCCCAAGGCCTATAAGGCTGAGTGTATCGCAGCACCACGGCGGACCATAGCTGGAGAGCGACTATCAAGAAGATCAGAGCAAGCCCAGATGTGAGCCATCCAAGGATACGCGCTTTGTGAGCACAGACTGACCAAATTAGATTCATGGCGAACCAGGCCAACTCACCTCTTCTGCAACTCCCTGAGGACGTCAGGAATCTCATTTACAAGCATGTGCTTGGTGGCAGGACCATCAATATCAGCTACGAGAATTACCGCACTAATTATGACCCTACAAAACCCAAGAGGGCCCAGGACGTCGTGCCTGTCTTCAAGTACCGATGCACAGTATTCGACGGTAAACGAAATCCATATACAGCGGTAGCAGCACAGCCCTGGCTCAAACCGCCCACAACGTTCACTTTACTCAATGGCGTCTGCCGCCAGATGTACGAGGAGACGGCGACTCTGCCATATCAGCTCAACCTGATCGCTTTTGACTCACATAATATCATGTTCAACTTCTTGTTGCTGGAGAAACGCCTACGTCTTGAGCAACTTGATGCATTGACGGAGTTTATGCTGCCAGAGACGTTGCCAGGGTCGAATACACTAGCCTGCCTAAGGAACGTCGAGAGGGTGTTTCTCGGGGTCGCACAGGAGGGGAGGGTCAGAGGCGCGTATCGCGTCGTCCGCACCGAGGGCGAGGAACCACGGCTAACCAAAATCACCAAGTAGTATGGGGGTTTTTATGGATTCGTGGATGTGTAGAAAATGGCGTTAAAGGAGTCTCGGTACGGTTGCATAATACCCGGTATAGTAACGATGTTACGACCCAACTACACACACACGACTTCGCGGCCGAAGCCGGAATTCGTCTTGTAGCTTGCACAAAGTGTTGGTGATGATTTGCATGAACAGTCGCGGTGCTTCCTTCCTTTTTTGTCCCAACCGTCGAGTCAGTTGGCTGAGCAAGACTGACATGTGAAAGAGGCGCCACGTCTCAGCCCACCCGCTGTACGAATGACTGCGACTGACTGTGTTGTCACACCCATATTCTTTTTGAGTGTGCGCCGCTGGCTTATGCATGTGTATCTCGTGGACAGAAGAGGATCGGAGATGGCGGTCAAGAGAGGTTGGGATAGCTGCCCCACGTCTGCATGTTTCTCCAGATCTACTCTGCCTGCAGCGTAGGATCGCGATGTCGGACAGAGCAACTATTGCGGGCGCTATACGGCCTTTCAGGACCAATATTGCGTATAGCCCATACTTCATAGGCCGGGGCCGTCGGGAGTTGAACACAGCGACAGGCGAGTGCGAGGCACTCGCCCTCGTAAGCTCACATAACCAGCAGCATCAAACACATTGATCCATGGGTGCATTGCAGTAGCCTGCCAACTCTGCAGGTACAGATGGGAGTTGCGTGTCAGGGTCGGTGGGCAGTTTAGCACTACCGACGCGGAGCCATGCCAGCCATGTCTGTTTAGGTGCATCCTTGCCGATGACGATGTACCACGCTCATGTCCCCACGCTCCCTAGTATGCGCTGCACGTATCGAGTACTTGAAAAGCATCCATGCCTTCCACTCCCGCGCACGTCTCGTCACCCGGCGACTACATATCTGAATTGTTGAGGCAGCAAACCTGTGGCGTACCTTCCGCGACTTGCGCGACCAAGTGCGCATGACCACCCGCAGTTGACCCATTTCCGGCCATCCTACACCGCGTCTTCGACAAAGGCACTATTACTAGGCTTCATACTCCCTCGAGTGCGAGACCTCCGTAGTGACCGACTGCACCTCTTCCTCTCCATCACCACAACCTGCGTCGACGTTCCGCACTCGATCTTCCGATCCACCTTCCACCGGCTAAGCCAGGCTTCGTCACATCCGCGCATGGCGTGCACCGGCGCTCCATGTCATTGCTGTCTGACACGATATTCACAGGCGGCAGTACAAGACTGCACGTAAGAGGAGGACAGAATGGGCACAAGGCGATAAGGAAAAGTAAGAGTCATGGCGGCTTCCTCGGTCCCCTTGTGCAGTTGGCCAGGAATCCGTTGAGGACTCTGGGCGAGCCAGCAGACGACGACCATGTTCCTGAAACGACCGCGGGTGCTGCGGAAGCAAACCGTAGGCAGGTCCTGTACCTGCACATGAAAGACGTGGGTCATCCAGATTGGTCGTGACCCTTTCACATGCTGACGAGATCGCCATGCAGGCCGAGACATACGACCAATGGAAAGCCGCCGCGACCGAACTCGATATCTTAGAAGGAAACGAGGCCTGGAAAGGAGAGGATGACACAACAGAGTACAACGTAGATCTGGTTGCCGCCCGGCTGAGAGAGCTGGACGACGCTCGTTTAAGTTGTGATGTCAAAAGGATGCTGTTCCTGGTTAGGACCACCCTCACACGCGGATTGGGCGACATGGGCGATCTGCGCTTATACAAACATTCGCACATTGGAACCAAACGCCTGATCGAGAGGTATATTGAATCTGCGCAGCAGACCATGGCGGCTCTGCTGGACGTCTCAGAGAAGCAGGGAGATCAGTGTCCTATCGAGCCGCGACGTTTGGTCGATCAGCTCCTTCAAACGCGACAGTCTTTCGGGAGAAGCGCGCTGTTGCTCTCAGGCGGCGGTACCTTTGGCATGAACCACATCGGCGTTGTCAAAGGTCTCTGGGATGCTCGTCTTCTCCCACGCATTATATCGGGAGCCTCTGCTGGAAGCATCGTCAGTGCTGTCCTGTGCACAAAGACAGATGCAGAGGTTCCAGAGGTTATGCACCAATTCTGCTACGGAGATTTGAACGTATTCGAGAGTCCTGATCACCCAGAAGGCGTGGTCGGTAAAGCGATGCGCTTGATGAAGTCAGGCGCTCTCTTTGACATTTCGCACCTCATGAGGGTGATGCGCGATCTGCTCGGCGACATGACCTTCCAAGAAGCATACAATCGAACTCGTCGTATCTTGAACATACCTGTCTCGACTTCTTCGCTTTACGAATTGCCCAGACTCTTGAACTACATCACAGCACCGAATGTTATGATTTGGTCAGCAGTGTAAGTGGCAACTAAAGAACTTCTTGTTCTTGTGCTAATCCAGCTCAGATGTACGTCTTGCTCAGTGCCGCTAGTATACAAGAAGGCTTCACTTTTAGCCAAAGACCCGAAGACTGGCCAGGAAGTGCCTTGGGATCCAAACCCTGACGCGACCTGGATCGACGGTTCCGTTGACAATGACCTACCCATGACTCGGTTAGCCGAGATGTTCAACGTAAATCACTTTATTGTCTCGCAAGTGAACCCACATGTCGTTCCCTTCCTAGCAAAGGAGGAGGAAATGGTCGCTACAGAAGTCCAACAGGATGCTTCCACCGGTCCCGGCTGGATGAGCCTTTCAGCTAGCCTTTGCAAGGGAGAAGTCATGCACCGCCTTCAACAGTTAGCGGACACTGGCATTCTCCCAAATCTGGTAACAAAAGGAAGGTCGATACTAAGCCAGCGTTACTCAGGTGACATCAATATCTTTCCAAAGATCAATTATGCCGACTTTCCCAGAGTCTTGAGTAACCCCACACCGGAGTACATGATTGGGTGCATGCTCACTGGACAGCGAGCTACATGGCCAAAATTATCGCGTATACAGAACCATGTAGCTATTGAGCTTGCGTTGGATGACACGATCCAGAAGCTCAAGGGACGACTTGTGTTCACACCACAGCCAGACCTCAAACTCACACGGACAAGCTCCCAAGACAACGACCTTGCCCATAGAAAGCGAGCAAAGTCGACACATAAGACGACGCGCTTCGAACTCAGAATGGAACCTCCTAGCCCTGTTCTACGAAAATCTGCACCCACCAGTCCTCTGCTGTCGCGCACAGCCTTAAAAGCAGCCCCCCAACCGCTTTCCGTTCCAAAGCAAGCCAATGGCACAAACAGATTCAGGCGACAATGGACCGAGACGATCCAACTCGACCCCATGTCCTCCACCAACGACACCTCGGACCATGACTACTTTGCCGATCCCGAGTCAGACACCACGTCTAGACTTTCCTCGCCTTCACCAGCCACATCGCCCCCAATCAACACTCCCACCCTCTGGCCTTCAATCCCCCAAGCTACCATGCAAGCGCAGCCGCAACCCATGACCTCACATCCCACGGCACTACCGCCTACTCAAAATCCCTTGAGTCGTCGCACGGGTACAATGCTCAATCTCACCATGACGTCTACCGCGAGACATTCGTCTAATCCAAACGTACCTAGTAGCCCTGAGTTGCGGTATAAACGCCTTTTCCATCCTCCTGGACCAGCAACACCAGATGTTAGTGTTGGCCCACCTGTGTTGGACAAGGAACCCGTGGCTACGAATATAACACGGTGTCCAGCGACTAGTAGACCGGGTAGTCGACGGAGTAGTGGAGCGGGTCTGGGGTTGGGTTTGCCGGTTGACGCATCAGGGACTAGGGGGATGCTTCTGAGAAAGAAGAGCTATGTGTAGGCTCTTCTTGCCTCTGCTCGACGTCTCCACGGGCTCATCCACATTTGTTTCTCGTATGGCACCTTTCTCGTATATATTTTATGCGCCTTCTCCGCGCTTCAGCAATCTCTACATAGGTTCTCTTTTGTTTTTGTTAAGATAGTGTGGGCGAAGGGGATGTATAGTGCATAGTCACAGGCTTTGAGCACACCACAGGAGAGCAGATTGAGAAGAGGGATGGAAAGGAATGAGGGAATATGGAGAAGAGCGACGATACCCCAGGACTCGATACACGTGTACTCTTTCTTTTTCCCTATACAAACAAGACAAGACGAAGAGTTGATATAGATTGTTAAAAGTACAAATTACCACATTAAGCTCGTTCCATCGTTGATTAACATGCCCTTACTTGCCTTCTTGCCTCTCCCTCTCTCTGTCTATTTGTTTCAAAACCTCCCTGTCCTCGACAAACTTCTTCCTAACGTCTTTGCCCCTCCACCGCTCGAACAACTCATACCCTACTACAAGAATAATGGGTAGACCCACTATTATCGCCGTCACTCTACGCGCCGCAGGTTTGTACTTGGGCGGGAGGCGAATGTCGGGCGTGGGTTCTATTATGCGCGTAGGATGTTGCTTCTGGTATGGAGAGGGCGGTGGACGAGGTTGTGGCTGTGATGGCGAGGGTCGAATGGAAGGGTAGGGATTGTGTGGACGAGAGGTTGTAGGTTTTGGAGTCGCTGGGTAGACGGGTGAAGGGGCGATTTTGGGGGCCGAAGGGAGTGGAATGGTCGTTGCTCTTGAAATCGTGTTTGAGGTTGTTTTGTTGTTCGATAAGGAGGCAGTTGTGGGTGGAGTTAGTTTCGATGGTAAGGATTGAGTCTTTGGTGGTGATGTTTCTGGGGATTGGGATGACGGCGCGGTTTTCCTGCTGTCTTGTACACTTGCTTCGGCTTCTTTCTCTACGACATTTTCCGGCTGTTTTGCCTTTTTCAAAGTCCCTTTAGCTTCCACTTCCTCTAATATCTTGCTCGTGGACGGTGTGATGGGTGTAGCTTGTGCTGGCGCAATTGCTGACTTGGGCGCAATCTTCTTCCCCGCAGCAACAGTCGCAGTAGTAGTAGGAGCAGTCTTCCCGCTTTTCGTAGCCACCTTCTTCTCTTTCTTGGCTTCCGCAACTTTCTCCTTTGTGCCTGGTTTCGCGGCCGCCTTCTTCACAGCCGCCTTGGTCGCTGCGACTTCTGGTGTTGTCCCCACATCCTCGGCTACGACTTTCTTCGGGCGACCGCGTTTTTTGATAGTCGGGGGTTCGATTGTTGGTTTCGAAGACATTGCTGCTGTCCAATTGGTGTACAGACTGCAAAAATGGACGATCGAGGGTGTGGGGAGAGCGAGACGGGCGTTGCGACACAATGACTAGTCTGGGCGCATTCGAGGGGTCGCGGCGGGAAATTTTGGGCGAGTATGTCTTCAGGCGGAGATTAAGATGTGATGCAGGGATGCGCGTGCGTACAACGGTTCGTAGCGTGTCTGGTATTATCGATAGCTGTAAACATCACTTTACTGCATGGCGACTAGTCTGTTGATGGAGACCATGTGTGTGCATTTCATTTAATCAGATGTCTACGTTACAGCATATACAAACATCATATCAAAACTCCATGAACAAACTATACCCGTGGTTCGATCCAACAGTGTCATGTTCGCGATTACTTCTGTGCTTCCTCTCTCTTCACTCTAAAGAAGGCCAATTTAGCAAAGCGCCCTAGTTGACCCCAGTAGTGTCGGCCAGCAGAGTGATCCATGATCCTCTCTAGTAACCTAACAACGGCCATTCTGACATCCTGTCTAGGGTGAAACAGGCCCAAGCTAAGGTAGAAGAGACCAGCATCTGGGATGACACAAAGCAGCTGCAGAATAGTCTCATACTGGAGCTGGGAGTTCGTTTTACGCTCATGGTCATTTGCGATCGTGAGTGACTGGGCCATGGAGGATAGGTCGCTCGAAGAGGCATTCTTGCTCTCACTGTGCTCACCCGCTTCTTCAACACACCGCGCCAGTGCAAGGTAAATGGCCGCCGATTGATCATGGGAGAGTTTTAAGCAGCGCAACTTGTCGTGCTGATGGGCCATATCCAAACCGCGCACTGGTCTCTTATTCCAGTGCCTCGCCAGATCCTGGATGCAACTATAATAGCTTCTTGTGTTGCGCCAGCCCTCGATACGGTGCACGTTTGCAGCGAGTTCTCGAAGCTTGTGACCTTCATCTGGCCATACGTAGCCATGTCCAGAGACACCGTATCCGCCGACATCGGTCTCGTGAGAGCCAATGTACAGTGCAGAGGCGCCGTAGACAGTTTCTTCAAAGGCCGCCGCAATGCGGGTGAACTTCAACACCCACGAGCGCCATTTGGCTCGAATAGCATTCTCACCATGGCGGTTGGCGATGCTCTCGAGGAGCTTTTCCATGAATTGGGTGTCACCAGTTGCGTCGATACCGTTGGCTGGTAGCGCGCCTGGCCCATTCAGAGGGAGGCCCTGCTGCTGGAAGAACATGGAGCCTTCTGTTGGTGAAGCCGCCTCAATACGATTACTGATCTTCATGCGACCGGTGGGTAGGTCACATATTAGATCCCACCATTCGGGCTTGTAAGAGAATGCAGGGTTGGTGACGCCAGCGATGAAGCCAGGGACCTTGAGCAAGTCGTCTACTTTGGTGAGATCGGTGTACGGGAAGGCATGTCGAACGAAGCCGCGGAGGATGCCACCAGAGGCTAAAGCACATGCTGCCAATACGGCCTCTGCGACTTCTCCTGAAGGTTGGTTATGTCCAATAAAGATGATGCGCTTCTGGGTGAGGAGTGCATTGACGAGGACAATGATGGGATGAGTGTAGGCACCGCTTGTGGTCAGGTGCGGATGTAGAGCAAAGGGCTGGGGTTGTGTCGCATGAGGGGTGGAGAATGTTTGGATAAGCTTGATCAGGGAAAAGTCGCCCACTGTCTCAGGACTCAAAGCGGTAGGTATCTTGACGGGGACGGGAATACCGTTGTAATTGATCTTGGATTCAAACTCATGCGTGTCCCGTGGAACCGTGTATGTCTTCTTCCGCGATTGAGGATCGGACGAGGTTTCAACAGAGTCTCTTGCTGCGTCGAGCTTCTTCCGCTGCCGGACCATGAGCTCAAACTTCTCGACGAACATGTCTTTGGCGTCACTAGCGCCAAGCACAAAGTTCTCCAGAGGGGAGAGTCGCGGCAGCAGCGACAGGTCCATGGCGTTGAGAGAGTTGTAGAGGGATTCTAGAGTTTCGAGGACGGGTGCCCTGAAGTACTCTTCGAGGGCCAGCAGCAACAGGGGCTTGTATATGTGCAAGAAAGGGTGTCGCGTGCATATCGCCATGGCTTTGACGATGGCGCCTCTACGTAGTGTCAGTCATGTCAAGTAGACGGTGGTGCTCGTCCTACCTCTTCACCGTGTTATCTTGCTTGGTGTTGACCAGGTTCAAGACATAGACCAGCGGTGGCCCATCAGGGTCCGGCTCCCCTTCGCTCTCGGTGTCGTCGTCGTCATTGTCGTAGTCGTCGTCTTGCTCTTCGGGATCGGCAGTCGCGTCGTCTTGGTCGTCCAGGCCCTCTTTCCGCCGCCGCCTTCTCCTTCGGCGCTCTCTCCTGGCCTCGCGCTCCTCCTCTTCGGCGGTGGTGTCCTTGTGTAGGAAGAAGATGGTCCAGTCTTGGCTTCGGACATGGGCCTGATCGGGCAACATGAGCTCAGCCAGCATAGTCTCGTCTCCACTGATAGCCGCCGGGTACTGGTGTTCCATGATGGAGCCGCGGTCGATGTCGAAGGCGGCGACGAGTATGTACTCGACATGGTTCTCAATTGCATCGGCGGGATATTGCGAGCGCAGCTTCATGCCGCCTCTGGACAGGGCCTGCATGGAGGACTGATGCGACGAGTCGTGCGAGGACTGTATCGAGTCTTCGTCGCCCTCGCGGACCATGGGGGGCTGCGGGGAGCGAGCTTTGTGGTTGTGGCCATTGCGGGTAGAGGGCGAGCGCGAGGGAGGGAACGAGGAGAAGGACGGCTGACGCTGCAGAGATACAGGCTGGGCGGCATTAGGACCGTTTGGCCGCTGTGCGATTACTTCAGCCATGAGTGTCTCCATCTTCAGTACGAGTACCTGGCGACTATGGATACTACATTATGGATCGACGGCGCTAGGGGAACCTAATGTAACCCTTCCGAAACAACATGGTGCCGTGTGGAGGAAGTGCGGTATAGGGATAGGGGACATGTGTAGACAAGGCGTGAATGGCTACAGGACAATTTTCAAGGCGGTGACTATGCATGTGACTCGCATATGATGCTGCCCCAGGCGAGTGAAGGCGGACCCTGCATCTCCGTCCATGTCTTATCGATTAGCCCAAATGGCAGGGGTCGTTGCTAGGCCATCTCCAGTATCAACACCAAACAACGCGACGAGCGGCCAACAGTGACATCGCGAACCCTGATTCTGCAAAAGGAATATACCACAATGGTACGTCTGCCCTCATGCATCATCACTGGGACACAGCTAAGACATGCAGTCGGAAACACCAACGCCTTACAAGCCCTCCCCTCTCGCCTTCAACAGCACACGCCAGTCGCCTTTTAGAAGACCGGGCTCCATCAGGCAAAGCTCACCGGGTAACCTGCGACCATCGACGCCAAACAGCTCCCCTCTCAAGCCGAAAGAGACACCGACCTCTCCTGCACATACACCCAACCGCCTATCCATTGGAGGCATCCCATCGCAAAACCCGCCCTCATGGCTGAACACAAGAAGGGAGTCAGGCACTCCAGAGCCCACCTCACCTGCCCGGAATCTTTCTCCTGCGCGCCACGTCTCACCAACGCGGAATGTATCCTCGTCATCGCAAATGACTGTGCGCCCGTTAAGCACAGCGTCCATTGCAGCCAAATTTGAGGGCGCCGCGAGGGACGACACACCACCTCCTCTTTTCAGCAGGAGGAAGTCACCACCCATAGAGAACACCGAGCCGATCGAGGATATCAAGCCTGTAGATGACTACACACCGGTCGAGGCACACAAGCCAGCTGAGACTTGGACCTCAGTGGAGAGCTACAAGGCAGTAGAGAGTCCCAAGCCCGTCGAGACCTACAAGCCAGCAGCTCGCCCTGCTCCCATGCAACGCATGGCCTCCAGCGACGCTCTCTCCAAGCTCCCTCCTCCCCTCCTCCACAGCATGCGCGAATCCTTCAGCGTAATGGACCGCGACGACGACGGTCACGTCAATGCCGCCGACGTCGCAGACATGCTCTCGCAGCTCGGTCTGTCCGCCACCCCTTCCCAGCTCTCTTCCTACTTCGGCGGCGCCCAATCTATCAACCTAGCCACTTACCTAACCACCCTCTCCGACCTCCTCGCCAATCTGTCTCACCAAAACGAGCTTACTGCTGCCTTCGAGGCCTTTGATGATAATGATGATGGCCAGATTGATCTGGCCGAGTTGAAGGATGCGTTACTGCATACCGCGCCTGAGCATGGCGAGAAGAAGTTGACAGAGAGGGAGATCGATATGGTTATCGAGGGGTTCAGTGGGCGGAGGGCTTTTGCTAAAGGTGGGAAGAGTTTGGGGAATCGGACAGAGGTATTTAGGTATCAGGAGTTCATGTCGAATTTGACCGGTGGCAGTAAGAATGGGGGTGACAATGGGGAGGCAGCGCCGGCGTAGATATGTCTTCTTGGATAGCAGGGTTGAGTGAGTTTCTTCATGCGCAATCGCATGCGATTTGATGTATACCAATGACTATTCTATATACTGTACAAGTAGCGTTTGCCATTCGATAATGGGTAATTTGAGTCAACATTGCAATTTGAGTTGAGAGTACTTTCTGAGTTGTATGTCTCCATAGTAAAACTTTCTTACCTCATTTCCATTTCAACCACCTCTACTTTTTTCGCCATCTTTGTCCTCGCCCTTTTTTTTTTTTTTTGAAAGTCTTCACCCTAGTTTCAAGACGCATCATTGTCAGCCAAGCCATGAATTTCTAGGATTTCAAGGAAGTCAATGCAATCCAGAGTAGGAGTGCGGTCTTCAAGCTTGCTCTTGATTAATCCTGTAAAGTGCAAATAATAAAAATACACCTCTACTCAGCTTCTACAAAGCTAGAATACTTCCGAAAAGAATGCGAATCAAATGCCTAACTTCCAACGGTCGAAGTAGTCTGCACTGCAGATCCACTTAACCATTCATCGACCTCGCAATCGTATTCGATAGACCAAACGCTTTTTTTCGGGTGGCCGGCATCTTGCAGTAATTCAGAGAAGACGAATAGATCTCATTTCCCTTGTCCATCTGGTCCTCCTCTGACCCGCCCGCTAGACAGACGGAATGTCTGATAGTGTGATCGGGCCTGTTTCCTCACTCCACTATCCTAAACTTCCTTCGAGGAGCTTTTCTCGTCTTTACTTGCTCACGCGTGGACTTTCACTCATCCATGTCGTTTGCAGTCAAACTCTCTGTGGCGTTAAGAGCTCTAAATTGATTCAGATGTTCCTGTAGTTCGTGGTCACCCTCTGGGTCATGGATAGCCTGACGTTGTGACGCTCGATCGACGCAGTGAACAAGCGCGTCGACGATGTTGGAAGGCGAGATGTGCGTTGATATCCATGTGGGCTGAGGACAGGGGATTTTGCTTATCATGCGGTATCTCCTGACTTCAATCCATTCTTTGTCTGCCAGAGTAGGATTAGGACCTGGACTGGTGTCTGTATCTGAACCCCATATCTGCCATCCGGGGGCAGAACAGTCTGCTTTGAACACAGCAGTCCATTCATCCCTTGTATTGAGCCTGCCAATGTTGAGATAATGGGTCGATCCGTCTGTCCCTTTGGTGGTGCCGTAAGGTAAGTAATGGATGCTTGCTGATTGTGTGTGTTAGTCTCCATTGTATCTATGTTTGTGTAGTATACGCAGAACGCCGTGTTTGTTCATGAATGTGAGAGCTTCCAGGGTCTCATATGGCAAGACTTACTTGAAGGACAATGCATATCGATCTGTTTCTTCTCAAACACTCGTGTGTTCTCCTTTCCATGCCAGCTCTCGAACCACGCTGTGCCTTTTACAAGGTCAATGTGCAACGTTCCAATGTCGCTCTTAGAGATAGGCTGGGTGCGGACACACGTCATATATAAGTGGTTGGGCCATGGCTGGGAGTTGTGCAAGCTTTTTGCACGTTTGTGTAGAAGAACTCGCTCCACGTCTGAGGTTGCTTTGCGCTTGAGTTCGGTTTCCTTTTCGGAAGTTGGCGACTCGATCCTGAGCTCTGCTACTGAATGTTTATATCTAGACACAGGTTCGGTAGGGTATGTCTCGATCGTTGATATAGTGCTGAGTCCTGATAATGGAGGCTGGACGATGTGATCTGCACTAGGATTGATGGAGGATGTCTGGACAGTGCTGACGGATAGTTTTGGAGGTACGAATCCAACGCATTCATTGCATAGCGGGACTTCAAGATCTGTCTGCGTGAACGCACAAGCCATCGTGCTGCCTTTGTTGAGGTCTTTTAACCCTTGAAATACCCAGTCCACAGATCCGCCATGCCCACCCTCAAGAGTTACTTTGAGTATTCCGTCGTTCTGGACCAGGCATAGGCTTAGCCCTACGGCACTTGTCTCGAGAGCAGGATCCATGCATGTAACGGTACTGTCATCGACTTCGTCTGCACAATCTGCGAAATCTTCTGCGTTTAGTTCATAGGACATTGCTTTTCTGTTGGGCCGTTCGTGAAGCAATTTTAGTGTGCCTGATTGTAGCTCAAGGACATAGAGCGTGAGCCCAGCCAGCCTAACCAGGACGGCTCGCATTCTCGAATGACTTCCTGTGGTTTTGTGAAAGGTAGCTCAAACCTGTGTTTCAGCCGCCTGAGGACAGCTCAGTCAGGAGCGTACATCGTAGGCGATGGGATAGTTGAAGCGAAGTGTGAGTTGTGTAGAAAGGTAGAGGATGATGAACGGACATATATGTAAGACTTGGATGATATAGGAGCTCCGCTACCACTTGCGTTTCTCTCACCTGTACTTGGCTACCTTACTGCGTACGCTGTCTTTTACCGAACGGCGTCCGCCTCTCACTAAGCGCATATACCTGATTGATCAACTGAAATAGACGATAGCAACTGTGAGACCTCTAAGTTAACGAGAGATGAAGGGACACAGTAGTTGGTTCTTGCTGCTGTCCGACATCTGGACAAGGTATGAGCATTGTGATCAATGCTTCCGAACACCTAGAGGTCAACATATCTTTCTTCATTTTGTTTCAGGTCTCGGAACGATGCCTCGGGCAACAATCTCGGCGACTGTGCTCGGAATGATGACACAATCTCCCAACCTCTTCCCTTGTCAAGCCGCCCGACTCGATCCCGGGGCGGGTCACGAAGAATGACGGTGAGAAAAGAATAAAGTCAAAGAACATGTTGGTCCATTAGGAGCCGTTACCGTGGAGTTGTTCAAGGATGGTGGTGTTGAGAACCCTGCTGCTAGCGTAGGGTCAAGATATCCGGTCACAGATTCGATTGGCGGAAGGCACACGTGATGTACAACACATCGGCACGGATTAGACGGGCCCAAAAATCCCCATCCAGTCGTTGGATAATGGCTGTGAATAGTGTTGAAATAGAACTGAAAGCGGCTAGCACTGGTGAGTTGGCCGAAAGAAGGTCACAGCTATAATATGACATAGGAGGCCCCATTGGTTTAGGTGTTGCAGCACAGACACAGTTCGCGCGCTGCCAGAGCGATTGGAGAGCTTCCACCATTTTATATCTTCTCGACTCGACCCCTCCTCGCCTCCCACCGTTGCTTCGTACAAAAGATGAGTGGCCCGGGTGAGAATCGGTACGTCAGAGACTAGGCGCACGCGAAGCTTGGGAAGCTTACGCATACTGACGATTGACACAGCTGGCGGCGGCAGGGTCAAGCCAACCGCAACTCCAACTCGGGCGCAAACACCCCCACCAAGGACAATGCGGGACGGCAGCAGGCTATGCCAGCGCCCACAGCGAACGTATGGGGGGCCAAGCAGGGGAAGGGAACAAGCCCCGCAGCTGCACCAGTTCAGACCCAGCCAGAGCATGTACCCGTGAAGGAGTTCAATGCAGATGAGGTCAAGCAATTCCTCAAGAAGAGTAAGTCTGCTATACCGCTGAAGTATAGTATATGACAGGGCTAACCAACTGTAGAATACATTGAGAGCACAGCCAGTACGAGCCTCCAAGATGCGCGCACACGTTCACAAGGCTGACTTGCTTCCAGATCAACCCTCGGTGTACCACAAGGTCCCTGGCGACTCCGTCTCAAACCGTAGCAGCGGCGCGTGGGGCAAAGGAGGTGAGGCGTCAAGGAAACACCACACTGGAAGACTACAATGCTGATATGAACAGGCACCATGTCACACCTCATGCCCACCGGCCAAGACTTCTTCACGCAGCTCAAGAAGCAGATCGCAACTCTCGAGCAGACCAAACCCGCGCAATGATTGCATACACACCCGTTATCTATTTCAGCGGCATTTTGAGGGCATTACAGGAGTTCTGTGGGCTTTGAATCGCATGGGTGGGCATATGTCAGTACTTTGCAGCAGCATGGGCAAAGTCATGTTTTGGCGTCTTGGGAGTTTGGAAGCATGTGTGTGTCCGCCTCGATTTAGGATGATGGTACGCGATACCCATCTTACGACATTGTTTGGGGTTTGATGTTATACATGGCATTGGGGAGCGTTGTGGTGGAAAAGATCGGGTTAGATCTGCACCTGGAATCAAAATGTCCTTTGAAATGCTCAATCCTCGTCTATCGATATACAGTGCTCCTTGGTTAAGTCGGGATATTAACGACATACGAGCGTCATGGTATCGACGGGTGGTACAAGGATACCCATACCCCTTTCACCTACTTGCCAAAGAAGGGTCCACAGGTCATTCGCGCAAGCCACTAATTACAGAGGCCAAACACACCACGGCAAGCGTCAACAAACACCAAGCTTTCCGGCTGGACAAGCAACCGAGGCTCCGTGATCGTTTTTTCCACGCAGCCTTCGTCGCTCGCTCCATCTGCATCGCTACGCGCCACAAGCGACTAATTAGCATCATCACGCATTGCAGCCAGCCCTACACCACTGAGGCGTCTCCGCAGCCAAGACCGCACCCTCGCTGGTACCTCGCAGGCCGCCAACACGCCGCTACCCCACCACAGAGACCTCCTTTTCGCGTGTAAATAGACTTTCTGTGGCTTGTCAGGGCAGAGCCGCGTCTTTGGGGGTTGCTGAGAAGCAGAAGCGCATTGCGCTCCCTGGTTCACTCCCGTGTAGATCCCCGACTGGGGCCCTCCCAATGCGGTCCGCCTTTGTTCATTTCCGCGACTTGACGAGCCTTTGACGTGTTCTGAACCACCGCGACACTTCCAATACACCCGCACCACCATGTCGTCTCCTCCCAGCACCCCCACGCACCGCCCGACGTCGTCGCACCATCGACACCCCTCCAGCCTGGACATGTCCCTCAACACACAGTCGAGACGGCAGTCCTTCAACCGCCGCTCCTCGGGCTACTCGCCCATAACGCCGCGCTCATCGCATGAATTCGAACACAGCCCCGCACACCAATTCGACGGCGGAGGAGACGGCAATGGCCTGGGCAACCTGGCCGACGAACTCGGCGAGGTGTGGGACGACGACGAAGAAGAGGGCATGGACGGCGAATATGGCGAGGAACTCGACGAAGCACACGACCAAAACATCGGCACTGCTGTAGAACACGACGGCTCGTACGGCGTAGACAGCGCAGCCAGCCTCAACGGCGTACGGGATAGTGGGGTTGCCATGCAGGACTCATCGCCCGCGCGCCTGAGCCCAGGGTCGGCCGTTAAGACGAAAAAGCACGCAAGGCAACGGTCGCTGTACGACGGCTCCGACTATGGTGACGACTCGGACCTGGAGAACGAGGGCATCTCGCCCGCGCTCGACGCGCGCATGGCTGCGATTGAGAGCCTGGCACGGAGAGGCATCGAGGAGAACGGAAGCGCATCAGACGAGGTAGTCAAGAGGGTCACGCAACAACTTCGCGATCTCGGCAGCCAGATCGCCATGGAGAACGGCGCGACGAGGTAGGTTCACATCTGTAGGCATTTCCCTCCATGCCACTAACAGACCCCAGGTTAAAGACTGCCCACGAAGCCCTGACAACGCATCTGACACACCAGTCGCGTACTCTTACCTCCATTGCCGTGTCCTTTTCAGGCCCATTTGCCATCCTTCCAGACCCAGATGATATCGAAGAACTCCTCCCTATCATACAATCCACACTGGAGCTACTGCCCCACCCTTCCGCTGATCCGCTCGTCGCGCTCTCCCACCTCACCCACTCCAGCCGTGAGCTCATCCAACACCTCTCAAACGTCAGCGATACTCTACACATGTCTCGACAAACGACAGCGAATGCTGCTAGGCGGCTCAAGGTTAGCAAAGAACAGCTACAGGACTGGAAACGTGACAACGAGAAGACACAGGAAGGACAGGAATATATCGAGCGCGGGGACTGGGACCGACGACTCAAGGAAAGGGAGGCAAAGCGGGCTTGCGCAAACGTGCTAGATGGTTTCGAGGATGTCTGTGGACAATGGAGGAAGAGGCTCTGCGAAGGCTTAGGCGTTGCGAGTGCGTAGACTCTTCCTGCGTACCTCACTGGCCTGCGTCTACATCGATGACCTTCATACAAGGTCTGCGACTGACCCAGGCTTTAGGCGAGTACATCTCGGATGACGAGGCATACACTCGCCCTTCTTGGCTAAACTTCAGTAAATCGCCGGAACCGCCGGTGGGGTTACAAGGCATCTTAGCGAAGGTGTTCAAGAAGGCGGTCAACAAGTCCAGTACAGATTCCATGTTTCCAGATTCCGGCGACGACATGCTGATGGATGGCCACTAGGGCCATTCATGCTCACTTCACATTGAGCATTTTTTTCTATGTATTTGCATTGATATGGTAGTATGGTGTTTTGGCGGCATTGATAGATGGACTTGGTAATACCCCATTTATACATAGCTTCAGGACAAAGCATGTCTCATTTGTAGGAGTTGGGAGGCCTTTAATAGATGAGAATGAAAGGCATTACAATATTGCAGGTGGGGATTCTCTGGATGTTATCGTTGACATTATGATAACGGTGAAATATGCTGACAGCTATGTACAGTACCCCCTGCAACCTGCCCTGGATGTACGAATGGCGTGCTACCACTCGTACATAGCGGAGCCGCTCATGCTAACTTACATACCGAGCTCACATCGCTTACTCCGGTACCTTCAACTACCTTGGCCTCGACAACTTCATACACCGGCACTTCCTGCAGTCTCTCGATGATGTGATGCAGTGTTGGCAGGGCTTTCCAGTCAAGGGCATCGAAAGCGATCTCGGCTGAGCTTGCCTTCAACGTACGCTCGACCTTCTTCTCCACGGTCCTCGCGTCCTCCTCACCTGGCAGGAAAACTGTGTACTCCACGTCTGCTTGTCCACGCTCCTTGCTACCTGTACTACCAGTAGCGGGAACATATTTATGGAACAACAAGCCCTCATCTTTTGGAAGAGGAGGAAATGGTGCCGGCGCTGCATCGTTCGTCGCCGAAACTTCCTGCAGACCCGACAGCGACATGCTGCAGAACTTCGATGACATCCAGCCCGCGTCAAGCGCCCAGTTGCTGTGGTCCTTCTTCAGGTTGAGCTCGGCGAAGAGCTTGGGGAAACCTAGCTCTTCTCTGCCACTCAGTATGGGGTCAGCCAGGTTCTCGAACAGGACGGGCAGATAGGTGCCTGTCACTGTCCCTCCACTGGCGTTTGTGTGCTGAATGCCATGGATGTACAATCCGAAATGACTGTATCCCCTGCCACCAAGCCAGTCCAGATTGTCCAGCTGCGTCACAGCAAACGTCGCATATGCAGTAGTATTCGCGGCAGCAAACTTCAACTTCTCCGTAGGCAAGAGATTCTCCAGCACTGTCCTGCTCGTCTTGAACTTGATACTAGCAGTCTTGAACGTAGCTTTCGATCCGTCTCTCGGTCTACCAAGGAAATCCTGTCTTGGCCCTGGCATAGGACCAAAGGCCGTGGGCATCCGCCAAAACAGACCTTTCTTGTTCTCCCACTCCCATTTACGGAGCATCTGGCTGGAGTAATCCCATTCGTCGTGGCCGAAGTTGTAGTTTGTGAACTTCTGCGGGTCGACGGGTGGACCGCTGCCGAGATCTTTTCCTGCTAGGCGGGAGTATTCTTGGATGGCAGATGCGCGCTCGTATCTGCATTTCTCGTAGAGTTTCAGTCGTGCGGGAATGGAGTCTAGAGGGGTGCCTAGCGGGAGCATGACGGCGAGGGATGCAGCGTCTTCGATGGCTTGGCCTGCTCCTTGTCCCTGGTCTGCGGTTTCGTTAGCTGGATTCTTGCCGAGGCCGAGAAAGAGAAGGAACAGGACTTACGAGGAGTAAAAGGATGCGCAGCATCTCCAATCAAGACCAACTTCTCATCCGTCCAAGTTGGGAGCTGCTCCATATCCAGCAGCTCCCATACCTTCAACGTTTCCTCATCCGCCATACTCAGCAACTTGAGCACCGCCGGCTCAAAGTCCCTGTAAACCTCCAACATCTTGTTCAAATTGCCCTGATTCTGCCAATCGCTACTCCCAGGCTCTTGAGGGTTGATTTGGCTCTCGCTTGTCGGATGGATACAAACAAAGTTCAATAACGTGTTATCGCTCGTCGGATACACGACAACCCTCCTATCCCTCGCGAAAATCATAATGAGATGGCCCTCGTTTTCCGCAAACTTACGCGTCATTTCTTCATCCAGCGCCCTCTGTCTCGGAATCAGGAACCTGAATGCTGACTTGCCACTTCCAAACGTCTTGATGTTCTCCGCGCCTGGAATCCGTGGTCGTGTTTTTGAATGTACGCCATCTGCTCCAACAACGACATCACTCTCGATCGTACTTCCATCTTCTAGCGTAACAACACCAGCTTTGGCATCGACATCCACAACCTTACTCCTCAGTCTTAAATCCGCTGGCGTACCGTTCCCTTCCTCACACGTAGCCAGCCTCTTCAATTCACTGTGCAGACTCACACGATGCGCAAGTTGCCACGGGTGCTGCCACCGTCCCGCATCCTTCTCTAGGGGAACAGTAAACATCTCTTTCCCGTTCGGAAAGAGCTGTGTCAGGAGCTTGCATGTTATCGCGCCATGGGCTTCGGGGATGAGACCCATACGCCTGAGAAGACCGTTGGCGTTGGGCGCAAGGTGCACGGCTGCGCCGAGTTCATTAGAGAAGCGCGAGGCTTCGAGAAGGGTCACCTTGTGTCCGCGTTGGCGCAAGAATATTGCTGCGCTGAGGCCGCCGATGCCGGCACCACATATCGTGATCTTGAGGGGCTCGATGGCTTCGTAGTGGCCGTTGACACCATTTGTGTGGCCATTGGTGCCGTTTGTGAAGTCCATGATGGGTGTTGGCAACGAGGAGCGCTGAAGAAGGTTTGCGAATCCCAACTACAAAGGACAAGAAAGTGGAAGTGAGGAATGTGTTTCACAGTTCAGCAAGGGGTTTTGAGACAGCTCTTCTCAACTAGAGGTCATCTGCTTCTACCGCTTAGCAAGCCATTCCTGCACTGCCTTGAACGCCAGCCGATTCCAGGTCATGTATGGCCCTCCACTTCCCGGTCTATGGATATATGTGGGGTGGTGTAGGACATGTGTGGCAACTGCAAAGTGTTCCTCGGGATCCGTAAATGCTACTGAATGCGGAATACGCCGTTTTAGGCTGATTGGAATATGCACGTTGTAGTGGTGGTAGTGGTACATGCCGAGCGGAGAAGGCTTGCATGGGGCGGTGCTGGCACATCAGGGTCAGCAAATAGCGTACATATATTGGCGGAAAAGGTCGAAGCGAGCCTTTCGTAGTCATGGGCACCTGAAGCATTGCAGAACTGCGCCTTGTGGTTAGATAAGAAATCATGGAAGAATAATGAATTGCAATGTCTGAACAAAAGAAAATCTACATGCGCAAGCAAACTACCACTCTCCACCAAGCTTGTACCCAACATTCCATACTCTTCCCAGAGTATTACGCCATACTTTGGAGATTGTCTATACAAGGTCGTCAGCATACATCCTTCCCTCAACCTCAATATAGTAAGAACTACTCACCGATTCCAAGAATACACCTGTAAACATTACACCAACAAATGCTTGTTCGACGCCATTAAGATAGACTCTTCGCTCGCTCTGGTCGAGCTCAGTATTGATTGGCCGGTATGCAGGCACACGGCGATGCTCTGTTGGCCAGTCGCTTGGGTTCTGTTGCGATTGTGATGTTGTGGATGAAGTTGGCGGGGCGGGATGTGCGTTGAGGCTTGTATCGAGTTCTTCGGTGTGGTGGAGGTCGTAGTCTGCAAGGACCGCCTCAAGATTGTAATGGATTGGGTTGGTGGTTGTTGTTACCGACATGGCGGCGATGGTAAGAACAGCAGGGCGACGACAGAAAGGCGAAGGTAGCAACCGCGACGACAACTGTGGTATCGGCCAGTTTACTATGTCGAGAAATGTGGAAAGAAAGTACGCGTCCCTTGCGGCCCGTCGATTGGAAACGCGGAGAAGCTGGGGCAGGAAATGGCAATGGTCGGAATGTGGAGGGGAATATCACGTCCGCTCACACCCGTGTACATCGGACAACATTACCGACGCGTTGGGCTTACTATCGTCTCAGAAACATCCGCTGACTTCCTAGAAATTACATATCGAACTGCAGGCTCTGCTTTTCCCAGGTCTAGTCGTTTTTGTTCAGTTTGTTCTTACAATTCGTAATGTCGTCACCCATCACCCCAGAAGTCGCGCTTGCGGAACTCCAAGCGACCGCATTGTCCCAGCGGGCGCACAACGCTCTGTTCCGTCTGAAGCAACTCAAATCTCTCCACGATGCGCTGCGTAATAACAGCAATGCGATCAGAGATGCGTTGAAGCAGGACACACATGTATCAGACGAAGAGGCAACTACCGAGGTTGCGCTTGCGCTGGATGTAGTCAAAGAACATTATGGTTCGATCGACGCAGCCAAAGAATTGGAAGCCGAGTATAGGATCACACACGGAAAAGACGCCAGTGATAAGAGAGAACCTTGGGGTGTTGCGTATATTGAGCCACAAAGAGTACATACGCCATTTTTCTCAGTCATCGCACCTTTGAGCGCGGCTCTTTCGGCGGGCAACTGTATTGCACTGAAGGTACGGTCTATCATTTTCGATATACTTCTCGTTGTCTAACCTTGCTATAGCTCGAAAACAACCTTCGTGCACTCCCCTCTTTACTTCGGAAGCTGGTCACTGAAGCCCTCGAATCAGATACCTTTGCTGTCATCTCTTCTGATCCTTCCTCGGACTCCCTATCATCCTGTGTACAAGTCTTTCAAGAGAAGCAAATCGGTCCACCAACATACTCGCAACTTGTCTCGCCCCGGAACAAAATCGTCGCAATCGTGGACCGTACGGCAGATCTCGCATCAGCGGCCGAACAGCTTGTAACAGCACGCTTTGCGTTCGGCGGAACATCACCGTACGCACCCGACGTAGTTCTCGTCAATGAGTTCATCAAGAAAGAATTCTTGGAGCATGTTTTGAAACACTCACTTCGTTTCTTCACTGGATCAAGTGGTATCTCAAACGGCTCGACAAACGCAAGAGAACAGAAGAAGTCGTCACGCGTAGCAGAGACGTTCCAAGGGCTTACAGACAGCAAGTCATGGAAGCTGAACGTCATAACGCAAGGAGACAATGGCGCAATTATTGAGCTGTCAAACCTTTCTTCCCTACCAGCCAAATCCCAACAACCCGTCTTCAGCGTATCTGCCATCACATCTCTCGAGCACGCCATTAGCCTTGTTGAGGAAGACCTGGACCCTCAAGAGAGCCTGCTGGCTGCATATCACTTCGGTACCCCCTCGACTGGGAAATACCTCTCACAATACGTCAATGCCGATACTTCCTTCACAAACAACATTCCCTTCCGCCTACTTCTTGGTCCAGCAGCTCCATCCTGCCAGCCCATCGACGTTGAGAAGCGATATATTGCCCAGCATTTTACCCGTATTTCACCCGCATATATCGCAACACCTGCCTCACAGGCGACATTGTCCAAGGTTCTTTCAGGCAAGGAATCGAAGAAGGCAGCGACAGAGCTCCTTAGTAAAGCATCACAAGAGATAAAGGAGAAGAAGCGCGCTGAGTCGGTTGCAATTGGATACTTTGAACAAGGTATCTTTATTGGATTGGGCGTGTATGGTATTCCTATCTTGACATGTATTGGTGCGACGCTATTTTTCGGCGTGAGGGCGGGCTTGAGGAGATGGGCGTTTATCTGAAGTTGCTACTGCTACCGTTGCTATTAGTCAAGCCTAAGCATGCATGCTGTCGTTTTTCTCTTTTATAAACTCAATCATATCACACATTCCATAAGATGGCTGTGCTATCGTAACATTAGTACTTGATGCACTTTCAGTTTCAAGAGCAGGGTGAAGCTTGCAGGTAGTTGACACGAGTAGCCGCATGGTAGGAGTTGGAGTTTAGACCACTGATTTCTGACAACAATGGGCGGAAGTGAAGGTAGATCAGCCAAACAGTATGCATTCGTCGCAAGTCACATACAATAAGCTACCTAGCAGTTATAGCACGATATACACGGTCTTCACACTACAAAGCTGATCCCTCGGGAACCCACTTTGCAGTCCAGATTCTCAATCGCTTACCCCAGATCAACATAGGGATAGTCAGCAAGCCAAAAAGGCCCATCAACAACCCAAAAATGCCAAAAGGCTCAGCAGCTCCCTTGTGTGTGACCCACTCTCCAACGAAGAACGTCCACGCGAAGCTCACAATAGCCCTCACAAACGTGACGGCAACGAAGCAGTCTCCTGCAAGCACTCCGTAAGCCTCAATGAGGTAGTTGAAGCCAACAGAGGGCGCTTGCATAAGCCCGAGAGCGACAAGACCGAAACCGAATTGGAGGCCTACCCATCCGGTAGGCGAAGGGTTCTGCGCTACGAAACCGAATATGAGAGAGCCGCTTGTGGCGAGAAAAAGTGCGGGAAGGGCGGTGACAAGACGAGATTCGGGCTCGGAGAAACCGTGGGAATCTTTCTTTGCGAGACGTTTGGTTGCGAAGTCGGCAATGAGGTAAGTGTAGACCTGCACGCATGTTAGTGACTACTAATGCCAGGTACGTTGGAGACTTACACATCCGATCAAAGCGCCCAAAACACCGCCGATGTTGATCATACCAACATTCTTTCCCCAGAGATACGGTGGCGCGCCGACGAGTTGCGGACCAACAGTTGACATGGTAACAATAAGTCCGACCAGTCCTGCGTACCAAGCTGAGACGAGCCATACACCAGGTAGCCTGAGCGTCTTGTAGGGAGCGATCAAGTTGCGCATCAGACCAGGGTGGTACGAGAAGAGCCTCAAAGACTTCATGTACGAATACGATGGGTAGGAAGATGGCGCAGCAGCATCAGCAACGGTGACTCTCTCCTTGGTCTCAGCAGTATCTTTGTCTGGATCATCGAAGGTGACGGTACTCTCTTTGCGGTGGTACAGGGTCTCTGCCTGGAATACTAGGCAGAGGACGAAGGTGATAGCTGAGAGTAGGACGTTCATCCAATGAAGCCAGGATAGGCCCATGTCCGCGACAATGTAGCCACCAGCAACAGCGCCTATGAGGGAACCCATGGTCAACATGACCGTGTAGATGGCCTATTGATCATTCAGTCAATGTCGGTCTAAGTGGAGGTTTTTGGAGGTGAACATACCAGAGCGCGTCCTCGTTGATGGACAAAGAAGATCTCGCCAACAACATCCGGGCTCACAGCATCAGCCGGTGCACCTCCGATACCCATGAAGATGCGAGCAGCCACTAAACTATCGAAGCTCGTAGCAAGACCAGCCCACATGCTAGAGAAGACGAGAAGCAACAAGCTACCCAGAATGACTGGGCGTCGGCCAAACGTGTTCGCCAATGGCACCCACCACAGGTTCGATGCGCCCAACATCAAGATGTTGCATGCAATAAAATATGTCAATTGCGAAAACGACTTTGGCGGGAAACCAAACACGCCTGTTGACGCGTAGATCGGCAAAGCACTCGAGATGGATGAACTGGTGAAGTTCACCACGAATGGATGTAACGACATGACGGCTAGGATTGCGATCTTGTGCCACATCGGAAGGTTGAGAGGGTCCGCTGGGTCGGCTGATGGTTGAGGGACGAGGCGGATCTCATCGTGACTTGTTTGCGATGCGTTCCATTCGAGATGCTCTGATGGGACGTGTTAGCTAGGAACTTTGGAAGTTTCAGGAGAAATCGACGCATCTTACCGACGAGGGTCGCAGTCCCTGGTGGTCTGGCGTTCCTGACTTCCTCCTTGGAAAGGCTGAATGCCTTTCTCAAAGAAGTCATAATGGTTGCTGGCGGCTACCTGTTCGTGGAGCAGATGAAAAGAGGAGTTGCGATGATGATCTGCGATGCTCACGATGCTCAACACGACGTGTTTGTGGCCATGGTACTCTAATCTAAATAGACCGCACGGTTGAACAACACGATTTGCAAGCATGTCGGTGAGTGCGCCCAGTATTTGGTTATCGGCGAATAAGAACGGCCAAAACGCGCCTCAAACTTGTCTCATTGGACGCATGGACGCATCTCGACCCCAGTATGACTTCCTGCCCATGGGGTAATTCGGAATGTGGAGGTGACTGAGGCCTTGCTTAATACGGCCAAGACCGTCAAGACTTGCGGGGTTACGACTAATCGTCTCTACAAACAGCCAATTGTACGCAGCGCAAACCAATATGACTGGCATACGACTAACCCTAGATCTATCATCTTCCGCTCCAAAGGTATGGATTTGAAGGTGGAGAACGGGTGGAGCACGTGCGCGGCCCTACTACTATGACAGCGCTGCGTATGCGGCAGATAGACATGGATTCAGCGGGTACGCAAGTAGAGGAGAAACCACTGAGGGTGCTTGATCTGGGTCCTCACTGGGGTTTGATATTCATGGGTTGGGAGTTGCAGATATAGCGCGAACACCACGTTTGAATATTAACTTTGCTCTCGGATATTAATTTGACTCCGTACACGTCGCGGGAGAGCTATGATCCCCAGATGCTATTGACAAGATCGCAGCAATCCACCACTGCCGCACCAAAGTCAAATGTGTAGTCCGATATCATCGCGCAAACTCCAATCCGAACTGCCGTTATGGAAGCCGCGTCACTCATCTGATGGCAGATCGGAGGCCTTCCAACAACTGTACCAAGTTCCCGACCAGCGGTGGAGATGGTTCTGACGCGTCATGATGCGCTCGAAGGAGCTGTGTCAAGCTATCCATGACTCCACAGACGTCGGTCAGTTGGGTGGGATTTTGTGATCCGGAACTCTTGATGGCCGGTATGCCCCGGTCTAGGGTGATGAACTTTCGGGCGCTCAGCAGGTCCTCTCCGTTGAGAACGACAGCCGTATCGACCGGACCCTGTTCCGTCGTAATAGAGCGTTTGAGAATACCGTAGACCCATAGTATGAGCCCCGCATGGTAGACAGCGATGGCGTTGAAGTTACTGAGCAGAGCTTTCGGCAGCATCTCAGCTGCACGCAGAATTTGGCCAGCGTGCCACAAGGCTTGACGCGCTGACGGGGTCTTTGCCCAATCCCGTAAACCAACATACGCACCCCGTGCCTCTTCCTGCCCTTCGATGCCCGCAAAGAGCTGGATGTCGTCCAAAGGTGCGTTGAGATGGACCAACATGATCTCTAGGGTTATCTCAACACTCTTGCTCATAGGCGGAGTGCTCAGCCTGAAATCCTCAAGCTGCTTTGTGAGCTCTTGATAACGCGACGATAGTATGAGACTGTTGGTAGGCTGCGATTGCGATCTAGATGTCAAGGCGCACATCTGGCGATACTCCCAGATTGGACCCCACATCATATGAAGATACGTTGAATTGGCATAATCATGAACTTGATGTTCCAAGTTCAATAGGCACTCGGTAGCTGACGGCCGCTTCGTAGTCACTGAAGCCATTTCCAAATACGCCATTTTCCAGGTGGCCGCATTTTTGGCCTGCCACAACGTATTTGCACTCGGTAGAGGAAGTTGCATCTCGGCATAGGATATAAGCGGTGGCTTGAGGAGTGCCATCGAGGACTGCCGATCAAACTCAAAGGCTCGGTGAACCAAGCGGAGAAAGGATTCTTGACTGACCCAACTCAGCCATTTGCTTTCTAACACCGAGCCCTGGTCGTCGGGCGACGGACTAATTTCCTTCCATGTCGACCGGCGAAAACGACCACCGCGGCGGAGCATAGTCATAAGAGGCTGGAGAAAGCTTTCTGCGATCTCCATCTTCCGGCTGATGCCACTCCACATACCAACTTTGAGCTGCAGAAGGAACGTCTGTAGATGTTGGAGGTCTCTGATGGCGGTGTTGTCCTCTTCGAAGGATTTCGATTGGCCCATCCTCGAAGCTTCATGCAGAGCATAACCTAGCTTTCGCAAAGATATGTCAGGGAGTGTAGCAGCCCCAGCAGAAACTACAGAAGCAAGCAATTCTGGGTTCATTTTCGAAGGAGAAAAGGTTGGTAAATGAAACCACATGGGCGCATCTATCGATGGTGAAGATAGAAAGTATTGGATCAGACCATCGAGTAGCTCCATACTGGGAAAGGCGGACGCTATACGTTTGACGTTCTCTGGGCTACATGTACCGAGGACCAAAGCCATCAACCGGTCGCGGCTGGAGCGTGGTAGTCTATAAGTAAAATGAGTACAGTTCATGCCCAATCTACCGCGGATGTGCACCTACTTTTCTGCTACCACACGCCGATGTGTGAAGTTCGAACGCCGGTAGCTGTCTTTCTCTGTGTCTGGCACGGCCAAGTTGACTTGTTCTGCAGTATGATTTCTCGACCGTTGAGGAAGATATCGCCATATGCTCTGCTTGAAGGCTTCTGCCCTTAATGGCGCAGTGTCGGTCTCCGACAATTGTTGTTCTGCCCCTTGAGCATCCGTAGATGGCGTATCGGCAGCGAACGGAACCTGGAAATTGTATTGATCAAGAAGTCCAAGATCGAGGTCAGTCAATCCAACATCAAGATCGAAGCTGAAATCCATGATACCACGTGGGGTTGCCTGACCAGACATGAATGCTTCGAAAGGGGGCATGCTGCGAAAATAGTCCGGTAAGAAAGGGTTGTGCCCTGGCGTATGATCAAAGTGCGACATGGAATTATCGAGAAAAGTCATGGCTGTGTTAGGATCTTCGTAGTTCTGATTCATCACGACAAGTCCACCGCCGTTATTGGGTGGTGGCTGCATATCTGTCAAGCTCGTTGTTCTTGTCTCAGGGTCACCAGAATCCACGGATTGCCGGTGCATGTTTGTGGTGTCTGTTATGAGCATGGGCGGTGGGTTGTGAAATGGCTCTGAAGTCTCTGAAGTTGTAGATGCCGAAGGATTGCCGCTCCCGCTGTGAGCCGGCAGCGATGAGGGGTAATCAAATCCATTCGAAAGGTCCAGCAGATCCTGTGCCGCATGAACTGCATCAATCTCATGGATGTCGTTTTCATCTGGAGCAGGAGTTTCAGGTACCCGGCAGGGTATTTTCTTCTTCTTGCAGCGACTACATGGCTTTTCGTCTTCGCATCGAAGATGGCTTTGAGAGCAAGCTTCACAAGCCTGCACAACTCTGGTATCACGAGCAATCTCGCGTTTTTGCCGCTTACTGGCAGGCTCGGTATCATGGTTTGTTACATGTCTCTTGAGTAAGTCTCTACACAGAGTCAGTGAAACGACATTGAAAAGCAAAGCATGACACGTACATTCTGGCAAAGCCTTTGGAGCAGACGGGACAAATGTAAGGCTTGGACTTGGTGTCTACTCATGCCGTTAGTTTGGTTAATGAACCATCTATGTAATCTAACGTTGACATATGCTAGTCGCGCGAAAGCAATCCTCCCGGCGCAGGTGCCAACTAGCTTCCGGTCAACAAAGCCGCGGAGCAAAGGCAAGGTTACTTGAGTCAAGCTCAATGTTATCATATTGATCTTCGGGATTCTAGCTACTGACTTACGCGCTCTCACGTGTCTTGTGAGGTGATCTGCACGTGTGAAAGACCTCTTGCAAGTGCTACACTGAAATAGGCGTGGTTGTTCGGCAGGTTCTGTGTTGGCTGACTGCGTGTTCGCTGATATCGGGGCAGTCTGCATGCTGAGTTGTGCTATCGGGTGGCTTCGAAAAACAATGGCATCGGGACAGAGGAAAGTGGAGGGAAGCTGGAGATAAGGTTGTGAGTGGGGAGAGAATGCGGAGATGGACAAGACAAGACGCGTTCTTCCCCTCGGCTAGACGCTCGGACAGGTCCTCTGACGCTCCCCACATTACGACTTTTGCCGTACAACACCCAGGGGTGTTCTACACAGTATTGATCGCGATGGGTAAAGCTTCCAACAAAGCCGCGTGTCGGACGATACGTTTTCCGCCCCCGTTCAGTAATATCAGTACCGCTGCGATCCGGACTCTCACATTGCGACGAGCACATTGCGACGAGCACATCAAGCCTAAGCTTCCGTCTGAGCAGCCGGTCAGACCAAATCATCCCTTTGTTAGGAACAACACATTACCAACATCAAGATGGCTCCACCAGTTCACTTTTTCTCCCATGGCTCAACGATGATGTTAGGCGAAGAGACCAAATCGGCCGACTACTGGAAAGCCTGTGGTGATGAAGCCCTCTCTCACGGCATCAAAGGTGTGATAATGATGGGCGCGCATTGGGACGCGCGTGGCGTAAACCGTATCGATGTGTCAATGAACCCGGCACCCATAAAATCACCCGTCGCGTACGTTCACCCGCGCAAATACAAAGACTACGAGCTCGTCCCAGATCTCGAGAGCGGAAAGAAGTGCATAGCAGCGCTGCGGGAAAAGGGCATTGACGCACGACCGAACGACACGTTTGACTGGATCCACGACACATACTTGATTTTGATTAGGATGTTTCCCGAGAAATGCCCACCAACGACTATCATCAGTATGAATTCGCGATTCGATCCGCATCTGCACGCCCGGGTGGGTAACATCTTGGCAAAATTCCGCGACGAGGGCTATCTCATCATTGGGACGGGTGGCGCAGTACACAACCTTTACCGCAACCACTGGGCGCAGATGCTCAGGTACTCGGACAACTTGGCACAACCATACCCACCAGAGGCACCGATGCTTGAGTTCCGCCAGAGCGTCGAGGATGTCTTCATCCGCTGCTGCAGGAAGGGTGCGAAAAAGGGTAGCTTGACGCGTGGTATCACGAGATTGATGAAGCATCCCATGTACCGGGATGCGCATGCGACAGATGATCACTACATGGCGGCATGTTTTGTGGCTGGAGTTGTTGATGGAAGTAAGAGGGATAGCGACGAGTGTGTGCTCGGAGCTGAGGATTGGGAGTTGGTGAACATGTGCAACAGCCAGTTTACTGTTGGCAGATGGGAATAGAGGCTCTAGCTAGTATACATGCAGTTTGTCTTTTGATATCGTTAGTGTACACAATCGGTGTCCGAATTTTCAAGTCTTTTCTTCTTTCACAACTTCATATCTACTTACGTTCATGAAACAGACACGTTATCTCTCAGGAGATTGTCTTTCGCGATCTTTTATGAGAAATACGTGCCGGTAGAGCAAATCAAAAGTAGTTACTACAAACTTGTCATTCGCGCTGTGTATATGGCCTGTGAGAAATGTTGATTTCACTAACCTCAGTACATGTCGCAGTCTATGTTTCCGATCAAACTTCCGTACTCAATATTCTATTTAGGCGGTACGATTGGCAGCGTAACATAGTTTACAGCCTTCTCACTGAAATGCAAATGATTCCACCCCGCAAACTTCTCCTCACTCCTATCTTCGGGGTGATTATGCTGGAAGATACCACTCCCTTGCGTATCACCACTGCTAATCTCAAATACAATCTTGCCACCCTTCTCAACAATAACGTTTGTTGGCCAAACTTCCACATCCACAGCGTAGACATCTCCAGGTATGACGGGCTGGACATCAGTGCTGAAGTAATCTCGCCATGGCAGGTACTCTCTATGTTTTGGGTGGTCGGGATTGGTTTTGCGGAAGCTGACGCGCAGCCAGCCTTTTGCAAGGGGTATAGGGTCTCCCGCTGTGCCGGTGTAGTAGACTTCTTTGCCTTCTGGTGAAATGTATCGTAGAGTGAGAAAGAGATCGATATCAGAAGGAGTGGCGCCCCTGGGATGGGCTGAGAGGGACACATTTAGATGTGCGACAATGTGGCCAGTGATTTCAGTCTCTTCTTCGAACGGTGCAGTCGTAAACTGAAGGAGCTTGGGGTTTTCAAGAGTGCCAAGTGCCTCGTACGACAATTTCTGGGGCCTGTTGTGAATAGGCTGGATCTGTGTCAACGTCTGAGAAGGCGTAAGGTAGAACTTAGAATAACGAGTTCGTGCGATAGGCCACTCGTTCTCTGTGCGCCTCTCGTACACCTTCTCTTTCTCGGCATCGTTGAATCCCACATCGCCCTTTCGCAGGACCATGTCCACAGGCGGAAGCTTGCCCTTGACAGACCACCCTACTCTGTCATCGCCTTTGAGGAAAGCATCAAGGAAGCTCCGTTGTATCTCAACTTCTTCTTTGTAGTAGAATGGTAGATCGTGCCTTCCAGTGATCATTCGTAGGTACTTGAACTCAGACCCAGCATGTGCGTAGCCTTCGATGTTACCCCTAAGATGGAGCAAAATACCGCCCCAGTTGCCGACGGAAAGTAGCGGTACCTCAATATCGCTCATATCGTACTCTTTGCTTGCATAGTATGTTTCGTCACGGAACTTGAACTTGGCGGTATCGATCGTTTGGTCTTGTCGGCGTTTTGCACGCACCTCTTCTGAAAGGTCACCGTCGACGGTATCTGGCCCCCAGTTACGCGCTGCACGGCCTGGTTTGCCGTATTGATTGGTGATGACCTGGCGATTCCTGCGTGAAATCGTAAGCATATGACCGGACTCAGACCATTTGTATAACCCACCACCAGAAGTCGATGAACTTGTTGCTCAGAATGCCTCCGTGGCGGCATCGGTCGCGATAGTAGTCGCTCATCCCCTCCCAAGGAATGACTGCAGCCAAACCCTTAGGCTTACGTGCTGCCACACGCCACTGAGATCCGGCATAGTAGCTGATGCCAAGCAAGCCAACCTTTCCAGACGACCATGGTTGCTCAGCTGCCCATTCGACGACATCAAAAAAGGCCTCGCTTGTTCCTCGCGACATTGTGTCCAAGAAACCTGGAGATTGGCCGAGGCCACGTTCGTCGGCGCGCACGATAATGTAATCGTGCTTCGTCCAAAAGCCAGGATCTGGAGTTTCCCATGCCGAGTGATCAGAATGGTGCTCGGGATTTACTTCTGAGTATGATTTGCCATGAAAGCTGGAGGCATTAGTTGCTGCAGCGCGCGCTTCAGTTGTTGAACTCACTCCTTGTAGTGGATATCCTTTCCGTAGGGTCCGTAAGTCACCAGCACCGGAAGCTTCGTCCCCTCCTTTGTAGATTTCGGTCGGTAAACATTGCATCGAATGATGCCTTCAGATGATGTCTTCAGTGGTACGGCGACATTCTCCTCAAAAAGATAGGGAAACGACGACTCGTCGATGGAATAAGCGTCCTTTACTTCTAGCTGGTCAGACATTTTGTGTGTGATATCGGAGGTGCAAGAAACATACTCTTTCCATCATTTGGATATATATTACATATTGCGACGCGTAGTGGGTTCCTGTGCCGACAGCGCGCCTTTGACAAGGTGCGGCGGTATTCGAGGGGCACATTCGGGATGTGGAGGTACCAGACTCTATCGGCGCGTTACCTAAGTAAGCCATGATAGCACGCGAGAACTTGAAAGAAGAGCATGTACTTTACTCGAGATGATAAATCGACTCTTCGTTTTTAGTTTGCCACTGGTCATGAGCTCGTACGAGTTTTGAGCAGTTTAAACCTCAAGAATTATGTATATCGGATCTTAGATCCTTGGATTGATGTGCGGAGAGATAATTTGGTTTAAAACGCATCGGCATTTATTTATAACTATCTCTACAGCTCATGTGATCCTAGAAAAGACAATGCCACTATGATGATGCTGGAACACCCTTCATGCTCCCGTAGTCCTCTTTCAAGACTTCACCCTCGACCTCTACCGGTTTGCATTCTTGGAGAACATACATCATGCGACCCCAAGATGTAGAGCTGGTGTTCCTCCAAGCGTGCATTGTGCCCCTCTGAATTGCAACATCTCCTCTCTTCATCAATCTTGTCTCTCCAGAATCTAGCACCAACTCCATTTCACCTTCCAACACGACACCGTAATCTAAAGAGACTGTGCGATGCATTGGCGACAGGTGACCAGGCGCCACATCGACGAATCGTAGAACGGTTCCCCCTGAAGAGACCAGGCCTGGAGGCGATTCGAGGTAAGGCTTGTAAACTGCAAGGTCGGCGTCTTTGTTCAGATCGACCGGAAATCCCTTGGTAACATATCCGAGCCGGAAGTCAGCACCAGGAATATGGTCGACTTTAGCTTCTTCTGGGACGGCATCAGAGAAGATGGCTTTCTTGGTTGTGGGGTCGTGGGTTGTGATGAAGCGATGGACTTTTGGGAGATCGTTCGTGGTTTCGGGCTTTGACGCCATGATGAAATATAGACTGTAGGAGCAACAAGGTAGTTGAGGGCGAAGATGCCAGTATCGCAGTAAGTTGATGAAGATACAGAACGAGACTTCAAAATAGATTCAAGGGATGATAGTCGAATCAACCAGAGAGTGAGATGTGTATCGAAAGGCTCGCCTATGGCCTCCCGATGTGGAGGACATGTTCACAGGCCCTGAATGTAGCATCTGCCGACGCGTACTCGGTACATCCCGTGCGGGGTCTCGTACGAGGGACTAGGTGAATCACCTTTAGTCGATAAGCGGTATATTTATGGACGAATAAGGGTTTGTGGTCTGCGGGAAAGCTTGAGCCAGAGACAAAGACCTGCCACGGAGCTAGGTGCTGCGTGTTATGTTTATCGATTAGAAGACACGCTTGGCCGCTTTCGTGCTAGACTGAACGCGTACCCGCGGTCATCTTTCCGCGAAGTCTGAATAAGAACCGCTGCGTCAACGTTGACCGGATAACCATGGAACGCCTGGTCCCCGCTATTGGCGTCTCATTCGATACCATGGCCGTTGTGCCTTCCGGTCACAGTAACACACATGCGGAGATGGGATGTGGAGGGGCGGCCTCCGAGATGAACATCCCCACCTACACGCGCTGTCAGCTCTCCAGTCGCGACTCTAGGTTCAGGTAAAGCCTTGAAGCTGTGTTCTTGGATTTGAGTATTGCGAACTCGATACCACAAACTATTTTGTGTTCACAAGTTAACCGTCCTCTGATACCAATAAAACTCTCCTTCACACAATGGCAGACAGTTACGCATCGCATTTCAGCGTGAACAACATCCCATACGGGATTGCAAGCTCCTCGAAACGCCACGCACCACAATGTGCGACACGAATTGGTGATGAAATCATCTTCCTGGCAGAGCTCACGGAGCACGACTCGCTTAAGGCCATCGCAGCACCGCTATCTTCCATCTTCCGCGAACCCACACTGAACACGTTCGCCGCTCTAGGGAAGGACATTCAAAGTGAAGTGCGTTCTGCAGTACGAGAAGTATATAACAGCAAGTCATATGCCAAATACTCAGAAAACATCAGCGATGTCACCCTCCATATGCCAGTACATGTTGGAGACTTCACAGACTACAGCGCTTCTGCCAACCACGTTCTCAACGCAGGAGAAGCAGTAATGGGAGTCCGTTCTTATCCTCCAGCTTTCAAAAAGTACCCCGTTGGCTACGCGGGTCGGTCGAGTTCGATCACTGTGTCAGGAGCGCCCGTCACGAGACCTTTGGGTCAATTCATCGAAGACTACACTGTTCCAGATAAGAAGATCATCTTTGGGCCATCGCGGAGTTTGGACTACGAGATGGAGATTGCTGCAGTCATTGGCAAGCCGGTAGAGGCTGGGACTTACCTAAACGCCAAAGATGCCGACGACCACATATTTGGCCTAGTTTTGTTGAACGACTGGAGCGCAAGAGACATTCAGGGCTTGGAAATGAACCCCTTAGGCCCATTCAACGGAAAGAACTTTATGACTTCAATCACGCCTTGGGTTGTTACGCTAGAAGCATTGAAGCCTCATGAAGTCTCGGCCCCGCCCCGTATGGAGCCTGTAGCCTCTTTTATGGACGACCCCAAAAGTAGCAACTACAATATCCAGCTCGAAGGTCAGATCATCCGAAACGGTAATCAGACTACGACCTGTAAGGTTGGCTTCGAAACAATGTACTGGACCTTCAGACATATGTTAGCGCACCATACTATTGGCGGATGTTCACTCCGGACAGGAGATCTGATCGCTAGCGGAACAGTTTCTGGCGAACAGGACCATGAACACGGATGTTTGCTCGAATTGACAAAGAATGGAAAGGCTCCAAGCAAATTGAGCGATGGATCTGAGCTACGCTACCTTAACGATGGGGATGAAGTTCGCTACATTGGTGTGGTTGGCGATGGAGGGGCTGGAGTCGGATTTGGAGCGTGCATTGGCACCGTAAAGCCTGCCCAGAAAATATAGAAGCGTCTAACCATTTTCCGAGTGGCGATCGCTATAGCTTTCGGCTGAGGAAGGGGTGAGACATAATGGTTGTACAGTCTGAGTGGGGTTGACCAATGTTCACGCTGCGTCCTCATTCAGCAATTGGTTGGCAAGCGTGGTACATATGCGAGAGGCTGCATATAACCACCAAAGGATCATTGCATTGGAGCCTTACAATGGCTTATCGGTCCTTTGGGCCTTGTGCATCAAAGCCTAAGTGTCTCTAGCGACGTGGAGTCCAACCCCGGGGTGCAGCCTCTCGTACGCAATGCATAAGTTTCAGCTCTCATCTCACCCCTTCATCCTTTCTCGTGTTTTAACCCCATCTTCACGTGAGCCTCTTCCGACCTTGAATATTCTCTCGACCAACAGCAAACGAAAAAAAGGTTGTCCCACACTTGTGCTGCAGTCACAGCTTCGTTACTTGCAAGGCTGATTCAGTTCTCGAGTCTGCATGAACTCAGACACCTACAATCATGGCAGAGTAAGTACTGTGCTGATGATTTATCTACTTGTTCACGATCTGGTATGTCGCATTCCTGAATAATATCATTGACATGTTGTCCAGATTCCACTCCACTACAGAGCTACTGAGTCGACCGTCAAAACTCGCCTTTGGGAAACGCGTGTCCGAGAAGTCCAAGCCCCAAGTCGAGAAATGCAAGCGGTCGATGAGCACCCCTTCTACTATTACGACTGACGTCGATCAACTTCAGGGTGTAACCCCAGGTCCATGCGCGCGAGATACCTTTCCCCCTCACCACGTGCTCACGCGTCGGATTACGTCACATCCTGTCAGAAGGGTACTCCTGAAGGCTCGTAGACAAACATGCCAAGGAGACACTGTGCAGCCTAGACCGTGTTCCAGTATATTATCTCTCGCATTTCCTGAGCCACATATTGATTACCCTACCACTACGCACGCATCTCCGCACGATTCAGGAGTCGCGGAACAACAACACGACGTGCCCAGACTACATAGGAAGGAACCACCCCAGCTCACCGTAAGAGACGCAATTGCAGAGCAGCTCGTGAAGTTGCGGCTACCGACTCCCACGCATACATCACTAGCACCTACAGGAGCAACAGCGCCTCGGAGCACAATAAACTTCTCGTTTCCCTTCCAACATTCCAACTCGGCCAAAGCTGCAAGATCAGCCTGGAATAGAATGGCTTCCTCGAATCCCGTCTTGCCCAGTTTTCGAGGACAACTGAACCCACCAGATACGAGTGCAATGGATCTAGACTTTTGGCGACGACATGGAAAGAACAGCACAGATCCCATAGTCATCAATGACCATGGTGACGATGAATGTGATCTCAGGAGCATAAGTTCCTTGGAGTCTTTGGAGTCCGCCGGACTATCAGGTCAATTAATCAACAGACGACGAACTCGACCTATTCTTATAAACCAGAGTCCCAGCGGGCCATGCATCAGTATTACAACAGCGGATAGCTTCAAGAACTCTGAATTTCAAGTTTCGGCTCTTATCTCAGATTGCATAGATGATGCTCGACACGGCCGCAAAACCTGGGAAGAGAAAGACCACCGGCTTGCTCAGCTTCTACAAGAGAAGATGCGTCTAACTCCAGCCCAGCTCGCAGAGAAATCTGGATCACCAGCAGCTCTAGCTGAGTCTCCTAAGATCGTACGATCGGAGACTCTACGGCAGGCTATTAGTCATGTCTGCACACGAAATTACATCAATATGGACTTCAAGACAGAAGAAGGGACGCATTTACGGCGTCGTGACTGTGTTGTCTGCAATAATAGCATTGCCATTGGCGATCTACCCTCACTTACCGACTGCGAACATCGACCCGAGACGTGCGCAGGCTGTTACGCGGATTGGATAACTACACAGCTTCAAGGCAGTACTTGGCGTGAAGTTAAATGTCCGGGGAGCGATTGCAATGTTGTCTTGTCGTACCATGACATTCGGCTATACGCGAGCTCTGAGACTTTTGAAAAGTACGACACATTCAAAGCCCGGGCTCTCATCAACGAAGACCGTAAGTCATGATGCCACACACTTTGATAGACTAGGGAGGTGAACGCTGACAAGGACAGCCGATTTTCGATGGTGTCGGGCCTCCGGCTGTAATTCTGGTCAGATCCATACGACTGGCGTCGCAGGTAACATCTTTACTTGTTTGGGATGTGGGAGCAAAACCTGTGTTGTCCACGAGAACACATGGCACGAAGGCGAGTCGTGCGCTGAGTTCGACGACCGAACCTCCGGCCGTAAGCAACGAGAACACAAGGCGCAAGAAGAGGCGAGTGTAAGAAAAATCAAGCAGCTTACCAGAAAGTGCCCTGGCCCTGGATGCGATTGGAACATTCAGAAAAACGATGGGTGCGACCATATGACATGTGGGTTTTACCTCTTTCAACGCAAGTCTTTCGCTGACGATTATAGGTACAAAATGTGGCTACGAATTCTGTTGGATCTGCCTTTGTGATTACAAGAAGGTGTTGCGAACAAGCAATGCAGCCCATGAGAGGTTCTGTTCTCATTGGCGTCGGTAGTTTTGGATAGGTAGGAAAAAACGGCGTCGGAGACATTGCGCTTTCACAGTAAGTATATGGGATTTCCGAGAAGAAGCTAGCATACGTGCAGCAATCATGTTTGCTTTTAGACTTGAGAGAGATTCGAGGTATACGGTGTATACGCTGTGAGATTGCACCGCGATTACAGTAGCGCCCCATGTTGATGTCACGGACACGGAGTCAGCAGACTCCGATTGGTGCGCAGACCCCCTAGCCTCGAGCGACTCCCAAATTTGTACCTCTTGTCAACAAACACAAGGACTTCACCTCCGCATTCTGTGCCATTGGTCGTGTGCGCTTTGTGCTTAGCCTTGATGGTCGTGCTGTGACGGCATTTGTAACTTGTTCTAGCGCCAGCTTTCCTACTGCATTCTCTTACCGTCCCGCCTTAATTTTTTCGAGCCTGAACCCCTTTCACCGCGCATCGCCACACACGCAACTACAGCCACCATGTCGATGCGAGTGACGCGGTCGCAGGCCGGAAAGACGCCTCAGTGAGTGGATTCCAGGTTGCATACGCGTGCTGTGCAAACCCGTGCATTAGTTGCTGACATGCATAACCCAGAAAGCCCGATCGCCCTGGCTTTGTCGAGACCCCTGGACGCAGGAAGTCGCAACGCAAGTCTCTTGCATCCGACGGGTACGAGTCGACGCCTGAGCCAGAGAACTTCCTGAAGCCGTTCAAGTCCAACGAGAGCGATGTGAAGAAAGAGGCCGAGGAGAAGAGCAATGGACACGCCAACGGAAATGGACATGCAAACGGAAACGGACACACCAACGGCTACGCGAATGGACACAGCAATGGCAAGGCAAACGGACACGCAAAGAGCGAAAGGGACATCGTCGAGCTCGACTACAAGATGGAGGCGGAAAAGTTCTTCTCTCCAAAGGACAAATCCGGCCTGCATGAGTTCGGCGGCGCCATTGGTATGGGCAGCATGATGGTCTGCTTCCCAGCCCTCATGTACTACATGTGGATTGGAGCCACCTTCTACGACGGCAAATTCCCTACGCCGACCGAGGGCCAGAGCTACGGAGACTTTTTCGGACACATGTGGTATCTTGTAAAGACGGAAGCCTTCCCAAACAACAAAGCGTGGCAGATTTACTGGTTCTTCGGACTCACGCAGATGGCCTTCTACATGTTCATGCCGGGTGTCTACCGCAAGGGCAAGGCACTTCCCCACCTCGGTGGAAAGCAGCTGGACTACTACTGCTCGGCCATGTGGTCTTTCTACTCCAGCATTGTCATTATGTTGACTCTTCATTTCACTGGCGTCTTCAAGCTTTACACTCTGATTGACGAGTTTGGTCACATTATGAGCGTAGCCATTCTTTCAGGCTTCCTTTGCTCTACTATCGCATACGTCTCAGCCCGCGTCCGCGGTGCTACTGTCCGAATGACCGACAACCTCATCGTTGACTTCTTCCTTGGCTCAGAGCTCAACCCTAGACTTTTTGGTATTCTGGATTTCAAGATGTTCCTCGAGGTCCGCATTCCATGGTTCATCCTCTTCTTCCTTTCCCTCGGTACTTGCTTGAAGCAGTACGAGCAATATGGTTACGTATCTCTCGAAGCCATCTTTCTGCTCTTCGCACACTACCTGTACGCCGGCGCCTGCGCAAAGGGCGAGCACCTCATCATCACGACCTGGGACATGTATTACGAGAAGCTCGGTTTCATGCTCATCTTCTGGAACATGGCTGGTGTACCTCTCTCGTACTGCCACTGCACCCTGTACATCGCTAACCACCATCCTTCGGAATACGGCATGCCAACCTGGTTTACCGCCCTCCTCACCGTCACCTACCTCTACGTCTACTACATCTGGGATACGACCAACTCGCAAAAGAACCAGTTCCGTCAAGAAGAACGTGGTGTTGTCGATGAGCGTACTACCTTCCCCTACTTCAAATATGGACGCATCGCCAATCCAAAGACAATCCAGACATCCCATGGAAACAAGATTCTGGCTGACGGTTGGTACGGCAAAGCGCGTAAGATTCATTACACATGTGATCTTTTCTTCGCCGTCAGTTGGGGCCTCATCACTGGTTTCAAGAGCCCATTCCCTTGGTTCTACTCCGTGTTCTTCGCGGGTATGATTATTCACAGGGCGTTGAGAGATATCGAAAAGTGCAGGGAGAAGTATGGTGAAGCATGGAAAGAGTATGAGAGGCAGGTGCCTTATTTGTTCATTCCGGTAAGTCCAGTCATCTTCGACCTGAGTGAAATTGTGCTAACATGCTTCCAGTACGTCTTCTAAGTTTACGCTGTCCTTTTGAACTTTGTCCCTTGTCCGTTGCTTGATCTTTCGAGATCTACCCTGTCTTCGGACACTTTTGCGCGACGGACTGTTTTGTAGTATACCATACCATTCTTCTCGCAGTTCCAGGTTTTGACCAGGTTGGATTGGTATCGTAATGTTTGTAATGGCAGTAGTAATGTATGATGTGATGTACCAAACTCGGTGCAGAAGGAAAAGTGAAACTCTATGTATGCCCACCCAGACGCGAACCCCTGTACGTGTGCCAAGCCATGCGTCAGCGGGCCCAAGGCGCCAAAAGTTTGGACCCTCATCTTTCGTATTCGCAAACTGTCCTCCTACACCACACCACACCACAGAGCGATCGAACCCCGCGCGCATCGCCCACCATGGACGCTCTCAAATCCGCCGTCCAACCCATCACCCACAACCTCCCCCAGCCCATCGCCGACGTGGGCATCTCCCTCCTCGGCCCCTCATGCTACAAAACCCTCGTCTACAACGTCGACCTAACCGCAACCGAATGCGTCAAGCTGGCTATTTCCAAAGGCCTTGGTATTGGCATCATCGGCGCCTCCTCCATCGTCAAGATTCCACAGCTGCTCAAGTTGCTCAATAGCCAGTCGGCCGAAGGTCTTTCCTTCCTCTCATACCTCCTCGAATCGAGCTCGTACCTCATTTCGCTGGCGTACAATGTGCGCCACGGGTTCCCCTTTAGCACGTATGGCGAGACGGCCTTGATTCTCGTGCAGAACATTGCTATTGCGAGTTTGGTGCTCAAGTACAGCGGACGGGGTGTTGGTGTTGCGGGGTGGGTGGGAGGTCTGGCTGTTGCGGGTGCGGCCTTGTTCAACGACCAGTGGATTGACGCGGAGAAGTTGAGTCTGTTGCAGGCTACGGCTGGTGTACTTGGCGTAGCGAGCAAGGTGCCACAGATTCTGACGGTGTGGAGTGAGGGTTCGACGGGCCAGTTGAGCGCTTTTGCTGTAAGTTCTTGACATTGCTATCCCGTGCGATGAAGAAAGGGGTAGTTTGCTAATGTGATCCTTTCAGGTCGTCAACTACCTCCTCGGTTCCCTCTCCCGTATCTTCACCACCCTCCAGGAAGTCGACGATCCGCTTATCCTCTACGGCTTCATTGCTGGTTTCGCCCTCAACGCCATTCTCTTCCTCCAGGTTGTGTACTATTGGAATGCGCCGGCGTCCAAGAAGACGGGATCAAAGAAACTGGAGGAGCCTATCGCAGCGGACAAGAAGGAAACCGCGCGCGCCGTCTCGAGCGGATCTGCCCCATCGTATGCGGAAAAGGCGGGCAAGAGTCCTAGCACAAGACGCAGGGGCTAGACCAATCTCTATCTCCCCCGGGCTGTTGACCGTTCTTGAATTTTTAGTTGTTTTAATACACATTTGACTTGCGACTCCGTGGCTGTGCTTGGTTGATGATTACACGTATATTCAATACACAAACATGCTAATCTATGCTCAGTTGCATGCTTTTGGAGAAGAACATTTTCAACATTGATATCACAAAACGGCGTTTTCCTTCTCAGTTCATATCTGCTGAGGTGTAGTACCTACAGCGTGTGGTGGAGGCATTGGCGGGACCTCCCTCCTATCAGCCAGATCCCCCGTTGGTGACATCATAGTCTGCTGGTTTTGGAGGACGGTATTGACTGGAGGTGGAGGTGTAGGTGCGGGCGAGATACCCGCTGGTGGGTGGTATCCTGTATCCGTCAACCTCCCATTTACTGGATTGTAAACACCAGCGCCTCTCGATTGCAACTCGTAGTTGTCGTCGTCTTCCGAAGACGAATAGTCGTAAGTGTCCATTCGACGTTGGCGCGCGACATCCGCTGCAAAGGGATTTGTGGCCGGCAACTGGTTCTGGTACGTGTGCACTTTCGAGGTCATGGTAGATCCCATTGTGCCAGTTCGGTAGTTGCTCGATGCTAATGTGTCGCTTCGATCCACGCCATACTGCGATCCTGATTCCTGGCGTCTGCGTTGCGAGTTATGAATTTGTTGGCGGAAGACGTTGCCTGTCGGTTCGCCGCTACCTTCGGGCACAGCAGTCGTAGAGGAATAGCCAGACGCTTCTCCGCGCTCCACATCCACTGGTTTGTCCATGCGCTGCAGCGGTTGCACGTCCTCGTCGATCATTATTGTGGGTTGTGGCGGTGCGCGTGATGCCTTGCCCCAGGCTCGGATGGGATATGCGCGTCCTTTGCGCCACGTCTCGGAAACGGGCGGGAAATACTGGCGGTAGGAGCCCCAGGCTACGAGTATGCCGAGTAGAGCGCCAGACAAGACGTCAAATGGGTGATGGCGGGCATCCATAATACGTGTGCCTGTGATCAGAGCAGCGCCGAGGGCAGGAACCATGACGAAGAAAGTCCTCCAGACCTCGCCCTTTGCATCTAGAACATGCAGCTTTCCGGCGAGGTAGATGGAAAGGTAGAAGAGACCAGCGAAGGAGACTGAAATTTATTAGTAGTCTTCTTGGGCAGGAGAAGGTGTCACATACCACTGCTGTGGCCAGAGGGGAAGCTCTTGAAGCCATCCTGTAGAATGTAGTTGTCGGTCTGCGTGCAGATGTCGATGGTCTGGAGTACGTATTTGCCTGGGACGATCTTGGATTCGTCTACAATGCAGCGGCTGATGAGATCGGGCCGCGGCTTGCCAATGGCATTCTTCAAGGCGCCTGTGATGGTGAAAGCAGCGCCAATGCTCAAGCCAAGGCCCAGTATGCCACAGTTGAGCTCCCACAAGCGGTCCTTGAACCTGTATCTTCCTGCGAGGCGCTTGATACCAGGCCCACGCGCAGGCATGGTCGTCTGGTGGGAGAAGAGGCCGTCGATGACCATTGTGTATATTGCGATGATGACAGCGGGAGCCAGGACGACGTAGACGCATAGCCAGGGTACGGGTACGCGCTCATGTTCGGCGAAAGGGTAGTGGAGAGTGTAGTTTTCGAGGGCGAAGTGTTGGTGAAAGGGCGGGATCTTGTCGACAATGGAGAAGGTCAACATAAGAACACTATAGCCTTGTTAGTTGAGCTGGGAAGGAGATTGTGTGCTCGGAAGGGGCGGCCTTGCACTATGATGAGGTAGTCGCCGATATATCTGTGCTCGTTAGTCTCCACCACTTGTTCTATACGGGCAGTTGTACACACGAGAAGATGACCTTCTTGGGAAGGCGCTTCTTGGAGAAGGGAAGGCGCTCAGGGAGCTGTTTCGACGTCCAATCGTCCATGATGCGCTACAGGACCCAGCCAGTCGCCAAGCTCGTTATCCGCAGGCTCTCCAGGAGACAATTGTTGTCGTTCGCTCTAGTGCTGTACTGTTTGTGCTATGCGAAGGGGGCAGACGTGAATGTTTTCGGGGGTCCGCAAAGACGGCACCAAGCATGCGACCCTCCGGGGGAAATGCCAAGGGCGGAAAGGAGAAGTGAAGGTGAATGCAGAGTCAGCAGGAATATAAAGGACAGTGGGTTTGTCAGAAGACGATTGTGTATCCCTGGGGTCAGCAACGCCGTGGGTGAAGGATGTCTGGAAGTGGTACTGGGCCGACTATGCAGCGCCGCCGTGCTCAGCTTGTGGCTGTGAGAATGGAGCTGACGCGCTCTCAGACTTGGCCCTCTCCACAGCAGGTCCGCTAGCCGCCTCGAGATCAGCGCCAATTACACGTCGGCCTTGGTACGCGGAGCATTATTTACGTTGCGATAAGGTTCGTGTAGTCTGCACGCCGCAACGTCTAGTACTGCGGCCGTATGCACGGCAGGACAAGGCATCCGAGCCGAGCTGGTAAAAGAAATACGGTATGCCAACAATGGGCCTGTTCCATGTGGCGCATCCAGCGGAAGCGACGATCGGACCCAACCTTAGCGCGCCATGGCGATCAGCTTATTTTGTCACCGCCTCAGGGTCCTACACTCTACATCTATTCCTGTATCGCCATGTTTTCCTTATTCGCCAGCGAGAAGCCTCAACCCAAGGCTGCCGAGGTTGCCATCCAGAAGATCTCAAACATCTCCGCCACCCACTTGTCTCGCTTCGAGCGTCTTCCCAAGGTCCAACGCTATGCCATCATAGGTGCCGCCTCCGTTGGTGGAGTTTCCCTCCTCTACGCTTTGACGCGCTCTTCAAAGTCTGCCAGGCGTCCTCCTATCCCATCTCCCAGAGATTCGCTGCTTCCGGACTTGTCTCCTGAGGATGCTGCAGATCTTCCCTACCATCCAGCTGCATTGCCAGGAGCCCGGGATGTCGACTCACCATGGGGAACTATCCGCGTCTATGAATTCGGCCCAAGAGACGGAGAAAAAGTTTTGCTCATTCACGGGATCTCGACACCTTCAATTGCTCTGACTGACTTGGCACACAAGTTGGTTGGCAGGGGACGACGTGTCATGCTTTTTGGTGGGTCCTCCTTGCTGTCACTTCTAGTTTTTGCCACAACACCTCTCCTTTGGTTGTTTCAAGGCCTCGAAACGCACAACATCCTCGGATTGGACGCTTGGTATATGCTTTTTCTTCACGGTTTCTATGATCGTCATATCTGCATACCCCACGTTGAACCGGGCGTAAAACCGTGTCATGGTCCTTGTTACTTTACCCGTTTCGGCAAGGGGCCCGGCAGCCCTACCTAACGGTGAACCACGTGCATCGTCCATGCTGTTCCAGAAACCCGTCTTTACGGGGTCATGCTATTCCAAAAAATAAAATACTAACAACGCTTACAGACCTCTTCGGTCGCGGCTACTCTGACGGCCCGTCACCAGACACAACCGACTATGACTCCAGCCTCTTCACCACCCAGATTTTGCTTGCCCTCCAATCATCGCCCATCCATTGGTCAACCTTTACCATAGTTGGATATTCCCTTGGCGGTGCCATCGCCGCAGACTTTACGTCGTACTTCCCTTCGCTAGTCCGTGGCCTTGTACTTGTAGCTCCTAGTGGTCTCATCCGCAAGTCGCACTTCTCCATTTCCAGCAGCATGCTATACCGCAGCTCGTGGATGCCAGAGTGGATGGTGCGCAAGTTTGTTGCAAGTAGGCTATGGACAGGAGCGAAGGTTGTAGAGAGCGATCCTGAGGCCGTAGAGAATGCCGAGACCACCACGACGGCGAGCGAGGGAGATAAGACGTACGTGAGCAGCAACCAGATGCTTTTGCCAGGCAACCCACATTCCACCGTTTCTTCGGTTGTCGATTGGCAGATTCAAAATCACAAGGGTTTCGTGCCCGCATTCATATCGACTATCCGCCACGCGCCCATCTACAACCAGCACGACCGCTGGAGCGTCATTCGTGAGAACATCGAGAACCGTGCCGGTCCGCTAAAGGAAGTTTGGCTTATTCTCGGCGAGACAGACCCCATCATCAATGCCGACGAAATCACTGAGGACGCAAGGGCAGTACTCGGCGAGGACAATGTCAGGGTTAAGGTGCTAGACGGCGTAGGCCACGAAGTCGCCATTGAACGTGCGGATGATGTCGTCCGGGCTGTAAGACGAGTTGGTACCAAGAGCGAGGAGGTCCGAGAAGTCAGGGAGGAAGTCGCTGCTCCCGAGCCGGTCGAGAAGCCTGAGAAGCCCGAAAAGCCTGCGAAGGCCGAGAAGAGTGAAAAGAGCGACAAGAAGGAGAAGAAGAGCTCGAGCCGGAGGAAGCACGGAGGCTCGCACGCCAGTTCAAGCACGAAGTAAGATTCATGAAGAAATGACGAAAATGTGTCACGACGAACCAAAGAATGTATAAGAATATATAAGAAGAATAACAAGAACTCAACGCTTTGACGTAAGTTATAAAGATCTAAACTGTTCATTCAATATGCATAACTCAAATTCTCGTTCTGAAGTATTTACAACGAAAGCAATCCCATCAATCTATCCACTCCACACAGCTGGTCCAGGAGGCGTGTAGCTCGTGGGAACAGGGTAGTAAATGTTGATTTGGATACCCTTGTCATCCGCCTTGTAAGCTCCTGGGAAAGCAACCTTGGGTCCGGGTGTTCCACTGCCACCGTTCTCAACCTTCAACTGCGCACACGAAATGTAGAACTGTGCACCGCCAACTGCAGAAGCGGAGTGTAGCGCGATGTGCTCGACGCGCATAAGGTATTCGCCCGAAGGAAGGGACTTGGGTAGGGGCACTGAGACTTCTTGTTTGCCTAAATGCAGAACGTATTAGCGGGATATCCTGGAGGTAATCGAGACAACAGGAAGAAAGCGGGACAACTTACCACTCGAAGGCCAGTTCATCTGACCACCAGAGAAATCAGCACCCTGACTGTAGATCTTGAACCACACATCACCACTTCCATCCCAGTTAGCAGCCGTCTTGCCCTCTGGCACTTTCGCAAGGTAGAATTGCAGGGGTCCTGGGTGCGAGATGCTGGACACGGCTGTGAAGCCGACAGAGTCTCCAGCGTTGACAGTGTAAGTTTTTGAGCCAGTTCCGGGGGAGAGTTCGTAACAACGGATGGCGTTGGCTGTTACATCTGTTGTGGGGCCGTTAGACTGGTAGTTGGCTGTCTTGCGGACATAACTCCATTGACCAGTCTTTGTCCCTTTGACAGTGAGCTCGGGAAAGGTGTAGTGGGCGCTCGCCGTGCTGGCGGCAGCAAGGAGGGCGATGAGGACGGACTTCATGTTGACGACTGTCGGACTTTGCTATTGTGAAGAGAATGCGATGGTTGTCCTGATAAGTACTGTCCAAGGTACTCAGACTGCCTCTATATATACGATCATCAACGGCTTGATGCACTCGTCACGTACCCAGGTTTCTCTATATTACAGTACTAATGCACCCCCATCATCTACCGTGTGGTACTTCATTTTGACTGCCTGCTTGCGCACGCGATGGTCAAGCATATTGTTCCCGCCGGGTAAAAGAGTGGTTGGCGCTGAATCCACTGCCGAACCTGGATGTTGAAACGCTGGACTAGTGATAATTAATTCATGAGAAACATATTGGTGTTTAGATGAGATGAGTGGCGCGAAGACGTGGTGATTGGCTGGCAGCCTTCATGCCCTGTCCGGTAGTCGAAACACATGACCCGGGGTATATTACAATACCCTGTGTATAACCGATCTGTATCCTGCTTCCAGAAGCATGTGGTGCTCCTAATATGACAGTGAAGCCTTGCGGGAATAATTCGAGTATTTGCAGTCGGAATGAGCATGACGATAAGCTATTGGACATTATCTTGCTGCGCGCTGGTCAATCAAGTTCTTGTCGCTAGCCAGATTGGGCTTGGCCGACAAGACTGATACACACAAGGGCAGCTGCGCATCATGCTCTCTACACTTTATAACGGCACTACGACCGCATCGATGACAGTTCACTCATTGTCATTTGGCGTTCCGGTACTGATTCTGGCCGCTTAGCGAAACGCATGGCCTCCTCAGGCCTATCCATGATTGCCTACTATGGCATTGTTGGCAACCACTGCCTGCCTACCTGAGTATGTCGACAATATTTGAAACGCGCTGGAAATTGTGGATCATGATACTTTACACCCATTAAATCTCGTCACAAAATGCAGCTTAGTAGCTACGGGTACACTAAATCTCATCATCTGCCTCTTCTTCCAGGTCATCATCGTTCGCATCTGGCCTTTCTGCCATGCCCGATTCCTTGAGCAGAACGGGTGGATAGCACGATTTCAGTTTCGATGATCCCACAGATCTGTCTACCTGTATCTCCTTGATCTCCCACCAGTATCGTTGTGTCCAACTAGAAACGCTTGCAGTTTCGGTCGCACCGAGTGACTGAGATTTTCTTACCATGGCAAAACTGCTACTGGTCGTATCGTCGAAGTCTTTAGCACCGAGCAATTCCAGCCTAAACCTACCTTGTTCCGGGTCATTATTGACTGGATCATTGTTGAACGCCTCGAATTCATTATCGAACGACCTGATCGTTCCATCTATCCTTTGCCGTAGGCAATCCTTCGCTTCCACATTACCAATATCGCTGCTATCAATCCAATCAAGTATGTGTATGGATGGTCTCTGCATGAATGGTCGCTGCACATCGTATGATGCGAGGTCGAACACGAGGCCGTCTTCAGCCTCCAACTCATTTGTGTTTGCTTGGATCTTGCAGGAGGCGGAATCGCACCACCTCCATCTATATCCGCCTTCGAATTTTTCTTTTCCTTCTCCCTTGTAGAAGTAATTGAGGGTACATGCATTGAGTATTTCGACAGTGGGCCTGTCTGTAGTAGATTGGTCTTCGATAGCATTAGCGTCAAGCGATGGGCCGACCGTATCCGAATTGTGAGGTTTGTCAACAATGAGAATAAGAACTTGAACAGTAGGCATTTTTACCGTAGAGGGAGTATCCCGGTTTTAGTGTTGCTTGATGATGATGGCTAAGGTGGACATGGAGACTTTGTGATACTTATAGATGTGTGTGTACGCGTAAACACTTCATAGCAATTGTTTGTCACGACGATACGGCAATTCATGTACCAGCAGCAAGGCTTGCCGACAGTTGGTTCTATCTGCTTTCATCTGCACCTTGAGTTCACTCAGATGAAGAGGCCATATAAGGGGGCAGGTGGAGGACTTGCTTTTCTGGCGAAGGATGTATATCTCCAGAGTTACCTACGTAGCGTCCCGTGGTTGCAATCAGCGGTAGTCATGATAAGCTTCACACAACTTTTCGGCCCTACTCTACAACGGCAATCGTACTAGTATCTTGACGTCGGGTTGTGGAGGGTCCAAGCACGGACATTGTGTTGGAGTGAAGCGCGGCCGCCGGGAGAACTCGGACAGTCGGGCGATCTCGAGCGAGCAGATGCACCGAATAGCGAACACCACTATCACCGGCCAGAAGAGAAAAGCAGTTCTTGTTTGACATAGTAAATTGATATTGAATCTGATGATATTGGTATAGTAAACAAGTCGTAGCCCAATGTTGGGTCTGTTGCTAAATGCTAGAAACGCTAAATGCGAAATGCTAAATGCGAGACATGTTTCCTCAATGTCACTTCTCGAGATACACGTAGCAGTGACACTTTGGGTTGGGGTTTGTGTCTGCTCGTGGCCTGACGGTGCGACGCGGCAGCGTTCTGCGTGCGGGATATTCCTTCTCTTCTTCTCAATCTGCATGCGCTTTAAGGCGCGAAGCTGGTACTCTGCTCTTCTTATGGAGCACTTCCTCTTACTTCACTCACTGCACCTCGTAGAGCTCCATGGCCCTCTGTAGATCCTCAAGGCTGGCCTTGTCGCCGTAGGCCTCTTCGAGAATCCTTCTCCTGTCCTTCTTGGCAGTCATCTTAGCCTCCATTCCAGCAATGGCCCTCTCCATATCTTCCAAGCTTGAGCGCTCGCCATAAGAGTCCATGAGCATCTGGTTCTTTTGTTCCTGGGTGAGTTCAAGGGCAGAGTGAACCTTGCGGTTGGCCTCGTTAAGTGCATTGGTCACGCCAAAGCCTATGTTGGCATTAGCATCACCGAGCGTAAGGGGTCGTCGAGGCTGTGATGATGCGTTCTTTGACAGGTAGATCGTACCAGCAGCTACAGCAGCCATAGTAGGCAGGTACCTAATTCTTGTCAGTGCTAGATAAAATTAGGAGCAGGGCGAAACTCACCATTTTGCTACCCTTCCGAGCCTTGGGACGACACTGGCACCAGGGGTGGATGTCATCTGTGCTGCAGCAACATCTTCCATGGAGATGGCGCCACGAGCACGTGTTGAGGTGGTGAAAAGCCTCTGGCGGACAAGAGTAGAAGTGCGGAGGAGGAAAGACATGTTGATTGTTGTGTAGTAGTGGCGAAGATGAATGTGAATGCCAGGTATGGTGATGATGGTCTTCCTCTAGGCGGTTGACTTTTTCGTCTTATATCTTATCGTCGTATGTATGGTGATGTAGTGATGTGTGGTGTTTGAAATGTGTGGCACTTGGTAGCCAAGGTGTATGAGAGTATCGGCCGCGGTTTGACTTCGGTAGTGCGATGTTTGATTGATGGCTTGCAACGTGTATGGTGTTCCGCTGTCCGGTGAGACATACCAAGCGCGGCGTATGCAGACTGTATATACAATAGCCTCGTGCGGGGAAACGCAGGTCACGAGTGGGCTGTGCACTCCTGTGCACTCCTGTCTCTCCACCCAACCCATACATCATGCCACGAATCACAGCACTTGACATCACCGGGTTCCGTGACACAAGTGGACTGGGCCGGTTGGTCCGACACATTCTCGCGTCGCAACCCCAGACCAAGAGACCACTGACGTACCAGGGCGTTGGGTGCTCATCTCCAGTAGGTTTCCGGCCGCGCATGTATTGCGGCTTCGACTGCCCTGCCGGTCAGAAAGGGCTCGGCTGGTGAAACGGCAGCGGCCGACATCCAATCGCACGCAGGGACGATGGAAGTAGGCCATGTGGGGTTAGTTGTATGCTGATCGTGGTTAGATGAAAGTCTTTCGATTGTGGGGTGAGCATGTGCATCGCGTGGCCGGCCGAGGTCCCGCGACCCTGATGTCAGCGTGCATATTAGCAACCTGCTCGTGGAGTGACCAAAAACGTAAACAACACCAACTTCGTCAACATTCTTCATCGTCATCTATACCCGCTTTGATCTATTGGAAGGAAATTTTCGACATTCTAGACTATGACAGCATCGCAGATGTCCATGAATCTGTGCGATTTCAGTATTCAACGATGAACGCACACCCCATCCCTCGAACCTCTAAAACAGCAGCCTTCAACACGACATATGCGGCGCGAAAGTTTTTGAGTTCATCTGCGCTGAACTGATTAATATGGATCGTGTCGCACTCTCGAGGTTTGGCTATGACATATACCCTGCCTTGTCTCAAGAGTAGCATCAGCTTTGAGAAGTTGCTTCCGAGACGCGAACTTGAAAGCTCTGGCTTGGCCGAACGGGTGCTGGAACAGTTTTCAGGACAACGAAAAGGCTATTATGATAGCCGGATTCGACGTCACCTGTATACGGCAAGCAAAAAATACTGTAATCGAGGTTCGAACTCGAGACCCTTCGCGGTTCGCACATAGGTGTGAGGCGAATGTCATAACCGCTAGACCACTACAGCTCCTGCTTCTGATTGGTCAGTAGCGAACCTGTCAGGCTTAGACCATGCAGCAGATATCGAATCATTCCAAAGTGTTGGAAATTATGAGAGTGGAGAGTGTTTGCAGTTGCGAAATTCATGGATTGAGGACGTGGCGGGTGAGCTTTGGTGGAAGCAAGGAGCGACAGCTTACTGTAGCCGAACATTTCCTCCTTATATTGATACTTCCAGCCTCCTTATGCGGACCGACTAGTGGGAACGACGAAGAGTACGCACATGTAGTGTCTTGATTACAACAATACAGGGTTTCTTGACAGTTGCGCAATCTCTAGCTTGGTTTACACATCAATATGAATTTATAATTCACGTATGTACGCGCAACGCGAAGCTTCGTCTTTCCCGGTAAGGCTACAGTCCGCTCCCAACTACTCGCGAGGCTAAAGGCATCTGTAACAAAACTGGATAAGACACTAGTGGGGGTACACCTTCCCCTCCTATATGGATCGATTGAGCAAGGTCTTTTAACTGCCTGTAGTCGGTACAAACATCCGGTACGTCTGTATTCTCTCACCCAACGGACTATACGAAGACTCTTTAGTCAATTGCTCCTATTAACACAAGTGTCCACCGCAAATTCCCGTAGAAGGAATTATCTCGAATTTACTTCACCTAATGTATTTTCAACTCTATTCTTCATATCTGGTCAGTTTGTGGCAGAGTGCCTCCGAGAGAATCCTAGCAACCAACCACCTCGTGCCGTTCCTGTAGCTTAGGCTACGATCGGTGAGATAATTAATACCACTAGCATAGGATCCATCGAACATATCGGAAGAAATGTTAGAGTCTAACTTCATTGCCAGAGTCGCGCCAATTGAAGATAATGGAACGAATGTTGATCACTGCATGTCGTTCACATATGCCGCACACTTAGCGCCAATGACTTCAGCAATCGCTAAGCTCATGAGAGCTGTACCTAACAGGAATCATACTGCGGATTGCCCATTTTCGGGATCATGTGCGCGTTCTAACTCTTGGTACAGAGACACGTACGAATTAGCGGATGTGCTTCATATCATGCATGCTCATGGGGTGTCACCAAGAGAGCACGTTAGGCCACTCAGTGTCTCAATGTGCCATATGATGACTCTCCTTCTAGTTAGAGGACAATTTCATAGATATGGTAGGAGAATCTTGCATTCGAACACAAAATGCTCGATGCAGGTCGAGACTTTCCTAACCAGGCTTAGCTTGGACTATTCACCCGGGCAGCTACACTAGGGTTACTTACTAAGGCCTTTCTTTATTTGGTCAGCTATCTTCTTCACCCACGTATGCATTGAGTTCCAGAGAAGTATCGAAGGAACATGCGGGGTTCGTACGCCCGGGCGTCAATGCAGTCAGATACTAACACATGTTACCACGGGCGTAGAGTAGAACCAATGGCCGGCCTCCACTATGGTCGTCAAAGACATTAGTGGTGGTTATACTCTATGTGTATCGTGTGTAGGCTTTCAGTAGGGTTGTCGTATTGGCGGGATATCCTTGCATTCGTACATCGAATGGATGCCTGAAGATGAATTGATCTTGCAAGCGACTCTGATAGAGGATCACTAATCTCAGGCTCTGCATAGCGACGTGAGAGGTTATATAACTATGTGAGCAAAGGCTGCCGTAGCCATATTCTTCACCACTTTACAATCAGTATTCAGCTGCATATAGTCATGACCAAGTTAATCGCCGTCGTTGGAGTCACTGGAAACCAGGTACGCGCATCTTACGTGGAACAATCGTTCCACAGCTGCATACAATAATAACACAGAATAGGGTGGTTCGGTCGCTCGTGTGTTCCAGAATGAGCCCGGATGGAAAGTTCGTGGCATCACTCGGGACCCGTCCAAGCCATCCGCTACAAAGTGGTCATCTGACAACGTTGAAATCGTAGCGGGCGACCTTGATGACCTGGAGTCACTGAAGAAAGGGTTTGAAGGTGCAAACGTCGTTTTCGGCACGACCGACTTTTGGGCTCATCTGAACGCCCCAGCAACGCACCAAGTTGCGGCCGAGCAGAAGCGCACAGCCAATGAGGTAGCGTTCGACCGGGAGGTTGAGCAAATGAAAGCTATCATCGACGCAACAGCGGCTCATGTTAGCACTTTGGATCGCGTCGTGTTGTCCACGCTTTCTTCAGCGAGAAAATGGAGCAATGGCAGCATCAAATGGAACTATCACTTCGATGCCAAGGCCGAAGCTGAGAACTATCTGAAAGAGACGTACCCGGAGCTGTGGGCCAAGACGAGCCTGCTGCACCTGGGTTACTATGCAAGCAACTGGAAGAACTTTAGTGGGAAACCGGAAAAGCAGGAAGATGGTACCTTCGTTGTCAGTCTGCCCATTAGCGGAGACAAGAAGATTCCAATGGTCGATCCGGTTGCAGATACTGGTTAGTTTCGTTTGCCTTCTATACAGCTATCAACTGACATCACCAGGCAATTTCACGAAAGCGCTTGTTGAGTTGTCACCAGGTAAGCTCATCAGTGGCGCTGGATCGTACATCTCGTTCGATGAGTGGTGCGACACTTTTGGGAAGGTGAACAACGTGAAATGCGTGTTCAAGAAGATGCCTCGGGATACAATGGAAGCTGCGATGGGGCCCGTGTACGGGCCCGAAATTGCTGACATGTACGAGTACTTCGACAAGTTCGGGTTTGAAGGAGGCAATCCTGATGTCGTGTTTCCATGGGATTTAGGCATCGACGTGAAGTACACTTCCATGGAGGAATACTTGAAAGGTGAAGATTGTAGTTCGGGTTTGTAAGTGATCGAGAAAGAGCATCATCAGACCGACCTTAAACAACAATATCATCCTTGTTCCTTCAAGTAGCGGCAAGCTTGTATTGCAAGGTGTTGAAGGCTTGAAAGGCGGACGATTGTGATCGGTGACCGCTATCTTGGGGTGGAGCTCACCCGGAGGGGCTCGTGCATTTAGCGCAGAGCGCCGCATGCCACATTCAATGCTCTTGTTGGCAGCCTTCCCACACTTACTTACACTTTCACCCGCTTGATACCCAACTCCCAACATCCTGAACCCGTACGGCGATGTTCGATATATCACGTGTTGGATCGGGTTTCGAATCACGCATATCGTCTCCTCAATACGAAGCTCCAAATAATTGTCTAATCGCTCTCGAAAGAAAAAGTTGTCGAATTCTGTAGAGGCATCACGTACTCATCCCAGACATCAAGAACAATGCGAATGGAGATCAGTGGGGCAACTGTTGTGCACGTGTACGACGGCGTTTCCCGACACCAGTCCGTGGATGGAACAAATGTCGCACGCATTGCAGGACCGCCTATCGACTGATCCAGCATTAAATAACAAGACAGTTGACCAGATCGAATCGCTGCCCAGGATCACGCCATGACAGCACCTTAGCAAGCCGCACCCGAGTGAAAGGCAGGCTATGGGACTTATTCGCCGTAAGCGGTATCAATCCGTCCGGGGTATTGATAGCGATTGCATTACCGACAGCGGGGGAGTTCTAGAGCCGCCCCCGAGATGCGCCGTATACGATACTTGATCTGGCAGAAATTCAGTCGATAAACCACTTGACAAGAGTCACGACTACCTTCACGCCCTACGCCAAGATGTTTGGGGTTCTGATACTGTACAAGGCTAGGGTCGATGCGCTCGCGCGGGCGATCTACGGTGAGAGACCCCGCCAAACCCGTGATAGTGTTATCCATACAGCGACATCAGCCTAGTAATTGCGGCCCATCTCTCACTCTCTCGAGAAGATATCGTCATTCTCTTCGCTTGGGTGCAGTCGTGGCGCGGTAATTACTTTTCCTGGGTAGTCTCGCAGGTCGCTTCGTGCATGTATGTAGAAGTCGCCCCGCCCCGCATCTCAACGATAAGGCCGTCATTCTTGGTCTTTGACTGTACTACGTAGCAGAATATGCCTCTTTCCTATCTTTCGACATATAGACACCTTGCATTCAGATCGTCGCCATCGTCGCCCATTCAGCATTGATGCCTGATCATCCTTGCCAACACTAATCGCATAGAAGAGAAGGAGTTGGGTTGTTTCGACAATTGATGAGGACAGAATTTGTGATTTAGAAGGATCAAAGACAACTCAATATGGCCTCCAACCTTTTACTGCTACTAGGATTAGCCTTCATCCTCAGTTCAGCTTTTCTTTTGTTACAGCGAAGCAAGCGCAACATCCTCCTACAGCGGCTACGCAACGGCGGTCGACGAGTGTCAGGTGCAAAAACCCCTCCGAGGTCTTTATCACCAGGGAAGAAGGCCGTCTCTGCCACCGAGATCGATTACTCTGACACCTTCCCACCATCACGACGCTTCGTTTTGACCGAGACCAAGAACGAGAATAAGGATGAGTCCCAGGGACCAAACCCAGGATGGCAGAAGAGGGTTTTACCCATGGAAAAGCCATATATGGATGCTGACGACTCTGCCTTCCTTCCATGTGGCTTCTCCGTGAAGGAGATAAAAGCTCTCGGCGACTTTCCGGACTACGCTACACTCAGTGGCGTGCCTCTTCCCGACCCTTACCCAGAGTTTGACATAAACAAGGCATTACCCCGCCCATATAGACCGTTTAGATGGTCTTACCACCAAACAATGTGTATGTCATTTTGACATCCGTCTCTGGCACTGTGCTGATCATCAATAGCCATCACCAAGATGCAAACTGATTGGTGGATTGAACTCCATAACACTTATGAGGAGAGCATCAAGCAGCGGCAGGCCTTGTTTGCAGAGCATGGAGAAGCAGTTCTTCAAGCCCTACCAGGCTCAGAGCTCGCCTGCAAAGAACTAATGGAGATGGTGTTGCAGTTCGTATGCACAAGGTATCCGCACTACTTCAGCCTATCATCCGATAAGAGAAAATTCCACAACGGTATCCTGAAGACAGACACTGATCTCACTACGACCCTACCTCTACACGTTCTTCTTAACAACATCCCTGAAGACTTTGCCCTCATGCTGCGGAACGAGAAAACAGGATTGTACGTATTCCGAGCCGGCGTTATCTGCAGTGCGCTGGGCTGGAATGTGGGGTCGAAAATCGGGCTTGAACTCGCCGGTATACACAAGCCTATCCCAGACTATAAGGAGAAGATGCAGTTCTCCATGGACAGGTATGTCTCATCGATATCATGTTTGAACCTACTAACCCTAATCTCGTAGATATTTTGCCAAAAAGCCGACAGAAAAGCCCATTCAGCGCGGTTCCTGGGGTCTAGAAATCGACACTCCGCTGTACATGCCACCTGGTGACCCCCACGAAGCTCTGCGCAACCAACAATTACCTCCCTCCGAACTACCCCTTTCGCGTATCCATCTTCGCGTAGACTGGCAAACACTCCGTCGACTCCCTTTGTCCGGGGCCGTCGTGTTCAATTTCAAAGCGCTCTTTACCCCGATCGAAGAGTTTAGGGAGGAAAAATACGTCCCCGGCTTGCTGCTCAAGGTGTTGAAGGAGGGAAAGAAGGAGCTGATGGAGTACAAAGGGACGTGGCATGTGGAGCATGTTGTTATTCCCAACTTAGAAAAGTGGCACAGGGAGCAGGTTGATAAAGGTTTGGTTGAGAAGGACTGGGACCCGCAGACGTTGGGTGAGAGTCCTTGGTTTGAGGGATGGGAAAAAAGGTGGAAAGAGAGACAGGGGTTTTGAGGCGGAATTAGGGCTCTACTGAAAAGTGGAAGAGAGATTTTTCATACATTTTGCATATTCCTTTGATATCACACAAACATATTCACACTAATGAACCGCAATCAAGCTCGCAGTCCGAGTCTCTTGGGCAACTTACCCCGATACACCCATGCTGCACCTGCAGCGACTGCACTCAGTGTTCCAAGCACCAACGTAGTATTACTGACCAGTGTCTCCTCATGAACCCTTCCAATCTTCGTCTCTTGCTTCCCCGTACCAAATACAACTTTACTTGCGCTCACTCCTCCAGTACTCTTCTCCACCATCACACCATCATCAGAATGTGCAGCACTACCAGCACCAGCTGTCGTTTCGAAATCCTCCCAATCAACCTTTGCGAGCATCTCCTGATATTCAATCACAGTCCCGGACCAATTATTAGTAATTCTTCCCTCCTTATTTTTATACCAACTATTACATTTCGGATCCGCGAAAGAACTGTTCTTCAGTATCTGCTGAATTCCCTCGTTCCATTCATGTGTTCTGCCTTCTTTGGGCATGATGCCCATCCTCTGGCCCCTGTTCCGCGCATCGAGTACAGCAGAGACGAGCGTGTTGAGGTACCGAGACTGTGCTTCGATCATCAAGATGATGGAGTTGTGGCCCAGATTTGTGTTGGGTCCGTAGAAGAGTCCAAAGTTGGGCAAGGAAGGGATCGTCGTCCCGTATAGGGCTGTGGCGCCGGAAGACCAGATTTCTGCTAGAGGTCGTGATTGCGTTCCAGTTACTTTAATGGGGTGCAAGAACTCTACTGTGCGGAAACCAGTTGCGAGGACAATGGTATCGTGCTCGTGATGAGTGCCATCCTCGAGCTCGATGCCGGTTTCCGTAATCCGACGGATCTTATTGCTCTCGAGAGTTGTTTTGGGGTTGGCAACGGCGGGGTAGTAATCGTCGGATATAATGACGCGCTTGCAACCTGGACTGTAGTCTGGGGTGAGTTTTGACCAGAGGTCGGGCTGGTTGGGGATCTGCGTCTTCATCATCTCTATGCAGCTACTTCGGATGACTTCTGCGAACTCGCTGCTGCTGTCTGTTACGGCGTCATAGAAAGACTCGCGAAAGTCCATCATATTCGCGCGGATGCGCCAGCGAACTGGAGGAAGGTAGCGCAGTACTGCGCGTTTGAAGGCGCTGACGGGCCCATCGAGACGTGGAATGACCCAATTTGGAGTTCGTTGGTAGATTGTCAATGAGGATGTTTGTGGCAAGATCTCGGGAATAATTTGAGCAGCAGTAGCACCTAATTTTGATCAGTTTCGTTTTCCTGAGTGATGAATATCACACGTACCGTTACCGATGATGCCCACACTTTTGCCCTCAAGGCTGTGGCTCCAATCCCAACGCGCCGAATGCATGATCTTGCCCTTGAAGTCTCCTAACCCTTCAATTTCTGGATATTGTGGCTGGTTCAGCTGGCCAACAGCTGAGACTAAAAAGTCGCATTCGATACTATAAGCAGGATTGAATTCTGCGTCTTTACCACCAGTCACGTTGACGTCGACCTTCCAACGATTCTTGGAATCGTCCCATGTCGCGGACTCGACTGATGTGTTGAACCGGATGTATTTGTAGAGGTTGTATTTGCGGGCTACGTTGCGGAGATAGTCCTGCAATAGAGTGAGACAAAGCCAAGGAAGGAAAGAAATCGTGGGGACACATACAAGTATTTCCTCTTGTCCAGGGTACTCTCTAGTCCAATCCGGATTCTGTTCGAATGAATAACTATACAACATGCTCCAAACATCGCAACAACAACCTGGATACTTGTTGTCATGCCATGTTCCGCCGACGCTGGAGCTCTTCTCAACAATGATGAAGTTGTGACATTGGTTGCGCTTAATGAGGTCGATTGCCATGCACATACCTCGGCGAGGTTAGCATCGAACCTCAAGACCTTTGTAGGACTACTTACCAGAGATACCGGCTCCGATGATGACAACTGCAGCGTCAGTGTGGTCTTTGTTCCCGACCGGGACTTGCGGCCATGGTTGCGAGTCACCCATTATGATCGATGTAGCTATCTCTAACGGTATGCGCAGAAAGGAAGTAGACGATCACGGAGGCACGTTTGAAGATGTAGTTTTCGGGAGGAAGCAAGAAGATGGGCGAAGACGCAAAGCGAAGGCTATTCACATGATCGGGTCCGAAGCGGATTTTACAGATGAGCAAGCAGCACGGTGTAACACTACTGGTCGCTCAGCGAATGATCGTGTCGAGACGTATCCGGTCCGAAGTAGCTTGTGGTCCCTTCCCCTCACCACATACCCGAGCGTTGGTTCCCGAGGTTGTCACAGAGTTGCCATCATTGACATACAGCTGCTACACTATCATCGACATGCAGCATTGGGAAAGACTGATAAAACTTTACAAAAATACGCACCATACAAGAACTCCTGCAGCTAGCGGACAAAGCATGACAGATATGATGCATGTACGGGAATGAGCGTGGTGGTCGACCAGGGCGGCGCCTCCTCATAATGTGGAGAAAGCGCTAGTCGGCAGCTTTAGCCCCATTGGGTGTGTTACGACGCCACCATCGAGTCGACAGGAACGACTCATTTGATTGACCTAGGAAATGAGTAATGGTAGTGCAGCCTGGGCGAGTGAATCTAGCTATGGTTTTCATTTGCTTTGTATGACGAACATGCTTCGAGGATATCGTTTGTGATAACACTTGCCTAAATGAGTAGTGCTGTTTACAAGACGGTAGTTGAGGTCATTCGATTTGGCCATCGCTTACTTTGCAGGATCCCGATGTTAATGCTTACCCTCCGTCTTGATATATGCCCAGACTTCCTCCCTTGCGTATTCCCTCTTGTCACCTAGTCGGCTACATGACTGCCATGAGCGTGATTCTGTTCTTTCTAGGGATCGTGCTGATTTGTTGTGTCTCCGTCATCTGCCGCAGTCTCGGACTCGAACCGGCGGGTCTGTATCACTCCCCATCGTACTTTTTTTGCTCGCTTCTCTCCTCCATCTTGCCATTTGTGAGTACTGGCAGGATAGCCTGGCAATCCGGACACGGCTCTTATCCGGCCCCATGCCTCGCTCTTTTGTGCTTTCGATATATTCAGATTTGGACTTTTCGGGCCAGTCTTGAAAGGGTAGACATGCTCATTATGATGACCGTCTCGTCTTTTGTTATGGGATTGGAAATATGACTGGGTGGGTATCGTCTGCGATCTCTTGTGAAGTTGATAGCCTGCGTTTGACTGTCTGTCGCTTTTGAGGCCGTTGTGATGCGCTGCTTCGCTTTGATATTTTGGTGGATCGAAAGGCTGTCGATTTTGACGAGTGCTCCATGTCGACCGTTCACTTTGTCTGACTTTCTCGCGATACTGAACATGTCGCGGATTATCTTGGAGTATGTAGTTCAGTGCAAGGTATAAAAGAACGGCATACTCCCAGACAGTAGTTGCCGTGCTAGTTGAGTTTCGTGGAAGCTTTTGATCTGACGGTCGTGGCGGCTGTACTCTTGGGTTCTTCATCACCAAAGGGGTGTGTAGCCCATGGAGAGAAGCATATCGGCACGATACATTGTTGATTCATTGGAAGTGTATCAGCCCGCGTTGTTGACTCTATAGCCTATGCGCTGCTCTGACTCTGTCAGTTCATGCGAAAGCTATAACCATTGCCGACAAACCAACAATCCAAGCTCTTAAACTTCCTGCAGTGACTGTACTCACAAGTTAGATGTTACAAGTTGAGGCATCACGTGAAGCTACTCGTATAGTCATGATGTATGTAACGCATGGTGCTTGATGGAAGCGCCAAGATCCCTTCGATATTGCATCAAAGCTGCGTGGAACAACCATGGTCAGTGTCTCTGTTCCTCTGGTCAGCAGGACTGCTAGGCTGGTATTGCATTGCCGGTCTTCTAAAGTTCTACGGCGTCTCTCTGTTCCGAGCATTATCAATAGCTCTGGATGCGGAAGTCACGTCTGCTTTCGATACATGGATTTTGGCACTACTGAGATCATCGCGCAATCTCGCCTAGTCGAAGAACCTACAAAGAAGTCGAGCTGATTCCAATGTGAGTCATATCCTGTACGCGTGATGGAGAGTGAGCGGGGATTATCGTATGCTTGGGCATGTGGCACAAGGCACTGCATGAGCCCTGCTGCTGCTGAATTCCGTGTTCGCGCAGTGCTTATTATGTGTACAGGTGCTGCACTGAAAGTAAGGCCGTTGAATGGTGCCGTTGTAGCGTATTGGCGTTCCGGGTGGTCGGTGCAGTGGCTTGCTATCGACTTGTTTCGATCTGGCACCGTGGTTACACAATACCGTCACCGAACGAAAATAACCAGGTGGTGGATCAGCGATCTGCGCGCCTAACGAGTGACATGCCGGGAAATGCTGTGAGAGTTGGAGACCAGATGCGGATAGCTTGGGCGGTGAATATTAGCAGTTTTAGCCGGCACACTTTACCAAGAGGGGACCCGCAACTCAACCAGATAACTGACGACATGCGGTTGAAAGCTTGGTCGACTGTGCTGATAACGAAACACTGAGACGCAAAACGAATGCTTGGATGACGCATACTATGACGATGAGGGAAGCTCGGCCAGCAGCGATGGAGCGATGAAGCGACCGTTTGTCGGCCTGTCCACGAGAGCCAGTGCGCTACGGCAGCACACAATAACCCGTCGGGTTATTCCCAGGATGTCGTCGCGGAAGGTTCCCTGCCAGGGTCGAGGAAGTTTCTTCTCGCCGATGCAAAGCTTCGCCCCTGCCTTAAGGGTGCAATAACAGTGCTAGTATTGCAGCGGTGAAGGCGGCGGCAGGAGGACAGCAGCGGATGATGGGATGGGAGGGCATGTCTTAGTGTGAAACCGGCCAACAGTCGTTCGCTGGGTCGCAAAAAGGAGCGACTTCGTGTTTGATGGAATGCGTTCGTGTGTATGGACATGTGGAATGCAGTCTCTGGATCGAGGTCATGTCCGCGGCCCTTGTAGACTCTCATTCGTGGGGCCGCAGCGCCGCTTATTTTCGATAGTCTGGTTCTGCTGGGAAGGGGCACACGATCGCTGCCTCCGCCGACGACCAGGGCGGGCTGGTTGCTGCAAGGGTAAACAACGCGGGCTGTGGCTGTTGGGCGTCTCGACGAGGCGCGTGCGGGTGGGCGACGATGATTTGATTGACGACGCGCAGATTTGACCGTCGTAGAGGCTTCAGGCGTGCATCCAGCTGATTGGCTGCCTGCGCATTCTACACGGCATCGAGACTCTCCAGGGCTGGTCGTCGGCTGCATCCTGTCTAATGCTAGCTGCCACTCTGAAACTCCAACACCTCCTGGTCGGGCCGGTGCACACCACCAACGCGCATTATACCTATCGTCCTGTCCCAAACTTGTTGGCGGTTCCTGCCTGCCCTTTGGTCTCCACCGCATTTCGATGCATGCCAACCCAAGGCACGTCACCACCTTTTTGTTCCGCCAAACCGTCAAAAGTTCCCGCATGCATGCAGTAGTCGCGAGTAGCTCCGCCTAGCCATTCCTAGCCGACCATACAACATCCACCGCCGACTTCTCTCGCGCGCGCGCGCGCACCCGTTACGTCGTCGTTGCAACCGCAACACTTGTACCACGCCTCTGCAGCCATATTCCATTCCAACATAGTACTTTTGGCCTACATAGCTACCCTAATCAATCATGAAGCAGCGCAAGTTTTCTTTCAACCTGGCGCCAGTCGTATGTCCTATCTCTACTTCTTCACCTCCAACTGCATTCCCAACACTAACTCACCGCTCTGCAGAAGGTTGCCTCCAAGTCAGATCTCCTCGATAAGCCCACGCCAGAACCAACTCCCTCACAGCCCTCGTCGTCACACAAGAGACATACTTCCAAAGACAGTATATGCGATTCGTCGCCCTGGATCAACCGCCGTGTCCTCGATGAGCATACCGAACTCGAATTGCGCCTAGCATGTCGGCATATTCTGCAAAACTTCAAGCCTTCCGATCATGGCATGGAGAACACAGACCCGAAGCTCGACTTTGGAGGGCTTGGTCCCCGACGGAAGGAGAGTAAACCACAGGCTGCTGAGGTTAGTGTCCGCATGCCCACCGGCGCGCCCCCAGAGCTGTCGGCGGCATCGACGTCATTTATGATGCGAAAGCCCAGCACCAAGACCCGGACACGAGCGAAGGCGGACCAGGAGATCAGAAACAGGACATACGGAGACATGCCCGCGCGCGCGAATAGCAGTCGTAAGCGAGCTGACTTTGGATGGCTCGACGAACGGGACGCAGAGAGGGAGGAGAAGTTAAGAACATATGGCAAGACTTCCATGGACGTACCGCGCTCGGCTGTCTTCCGTAACGACTCCGATGAAGATGTTACTCTCCCCGTGGCCGTGACATCAACCTTTGCCAATGCCAAGATGTCGTCTTCAGTGCCCAACTCAGCATCTCTGCCCAACTACAGGAGTATGAACAGGCTATCCCACCATTCTGACAACCCTGCTGCAGTCGCAGACGCACAAGCCGCAGAATGGATGCGTTCAGAACTTGAGAAGAAGCGACGGGAAGAAGCCTCAGAACCTCGGGGCCGATCCAACACTTCGGTCCGACCGCCAAGTCGTGCTGCGAGCATCAAAGAAAGTGTCAGAGAATACGTCTTTCCCGGCTCCCGCAGTCGGGCCTTGAGCCGCGCGCAATCCAAGGATTCCCTTCGTCCCTCAGCCGACGATGACCAAGGTCTCACACGTAGTGACTCGAAATCAGGATGGCGTAGCTGGGGTGTTGCCCGCAAGTTGAGTTCAAGGAGCAACAGCAGACCGGGTACTTCCAAGGGACAGTCAGAAGAGGCTCAACCAAGGAAGTCAGAGTCTGGTGGCATTAACTTGACCAAAGAGCTACCACCACTACCCAGCCTAGACACTTGGAAGGATTTCCAAGAGCCTACAGAGGAGAAGGTGGCATCGCCAAAGTCGCCCATGTCTCCTACTGCTGAAACACACATTGCAAGTCTAATGCGTCCGCAAGAACAGCACCAAGAGCGTTCTCCCTCTGCTGCGAAGAAACACAGGAAGAGCGGATCTGATATGCAGGCCATGCATGCCAACGATGCCTTCCCTGTGCGGAAGTCGTCCCGTAAACAGGAAACCAAAGCTATCCCCCAGCACGTACGAACACAGCCAGGGAGTCCGACAAATGCCGGGCATACAATGACTGGCTGGTCTTCCACTAGCAACCTCGACCAGCGTCTCGAACCGGGCTCCAGCAACCATACCCGCCAAAGGAGTGGAGACAGTGGCTCTGCCTCGAACGGCAATAGGAGTGCCGACGCGTCCACTTTCTCGCGCAAGATGAGCGTAGACACATCATCCGCGCAGAAAACCATTTCGAACGAGCCCAAGACTCCAGGCCGAGAAGAGCAAAAATCGAAGTTGAAGAAGATTTTCAGTGGCTGGATGCATAAAAAGGACAAGAAAGAGGACTGGATGCATAAGATGGAGAAGGAAGGTGTCAAAGAAGGCGTTTTGGTGCAAGAAGGCAGCACAAGCGCGTCGCCTGTGGTGCGATACTAAAGTCTCTTATTCGTCGCTTTCGTGATGGCGTTTTCCATCTTGGGATACTTGTTTATGCCGAATTGGGACATTTCTGTATACATGTAATGACTCTCATACGTAATGTGTAACGACGCAACGTTACTTTTCGTTTTTCTTCTTTCTTGGGCTTCTGGGAAGCTCTGCATTGGACTTCATGGTCATGAAAAGGATGCATCTTTTTCTTCTGGTATTTGGTAGGTTCGGATTGGGGTAATGGGACAGGTTTGGTCTTTCTTCCTGCATAAATTATATGTTAATCGTGCGTCAATGCTCCGCGACTCCTAGTTCCTTATCTCCCTACATGCATACGTGTTCTGGCGTTGCCGTACTTCCCATCGTACGCTGGCGCACGTGAATGCACGCCCTGAGAAGTCACGTCAAGCCAGTAGCTCTTGCCTCAATTATGATTTCGCTTGTCATATATGCGCTAGGCACCTACTTCTACTCTTGTTCACAAAACGTTCATTCACTGTCGATATAGGTCTGTAGCTAGATATGAATGCACAAAGGCGATGACTGACTGCGTCTTAGCTACTATCTTACCTTTACCTAGACGTCCCCACCTTTTCCACGTCACCTCAAGCAGCAATATGCGAAAAATTTGGGTGATAGCTATGGCAACGCTTTACACTTAGTCATCACTGTGCCCGTCAGTCCACAGCAATTTCGTACCACCACAGATACGAAAACGATTGTACGTGCACAAGATACCCATGAACTTCCTGACTGTCTTCTGAATCATCAACTTTACGTGGTACAAGAAGTCAGCAGCTGCAGTCCAGTTGCAATCAACGCCCAATAATCATGTGCAACGTCATCCATCTCTACTATAGATGTCAGCATACGCTACGCCTACGGAGATCGCGTTGCAAAGGTACGAAACACAAGATAACCCGGACGAGTATAAAAGCTGCGTGCACGGCGGAATCGTTCCTCACTGTGTATGCTCGAACTGAATGCAATACCTGTGAGCACGCGAGCTGGGAGAGCAACTGGACATGCAAATTAGAGCGAGCAAGAAAATTTCTATCTAAGCTGATTGAAAGGCGGATGCTAGGGACGCCGGAGGTTTCTGCTCTGGTTAAGGAGCTCGAAGACCAATACTACATGGCTTCATGGGGTGCACGCAACATCTCACACGCTTTCAAGAAGAGTGTGGCGCGGGTCAGCGTTAGCGACTATAGGACAGTATGCTCGCCGTTGAAACAAGAAGTACAGCCGGAAGATGTCGTTGACTTGAAAGAGAAGGACTGGGCTGAGATGGACGATCATGATTATGATGGCGATTACATTGCGAGCACCGATCCGATCCACCCAGTCAGTACCGATTATTCACACCCACTCGACGACGATGACGGGAGTTGGATCTTTAACCATTTCTCGAGCGAAGAACTGGAGGCTTCAAACGATGAGGGGGTTGTGCCTGACTTTGATCAGACTGGATGGAGTTGGAATAACGACAACAGCGAGAACTCGATTCCGATTTTGAGATCTCAAGAGGAGAACCATACGCTAAAGATTGACAAGGAGGACCTCACTGCGTGGGGGCCTGGAGCGGAGGCCCCTCACATGTCCGTAGACATCAGTATGAACGGCTTGATCATGAGAGAGAAGCTCGAAAAAGAGCAGATTGAACTCACCATTGAAGCATTCTGGACAGTGGTCAACGATTCTACAATTAACACGGATCATCAGCCCCAAAAAACCATGGAAGACTTAAGTATACTGCTCTGTGACCTCGATATCACCACAAGAGCATCAAATTCACCCTCCTCGCCATCCACACCGACTGAATTGCCGTCACAGTGGGTTGACGGTTCGTCGGAGATACATACACTCACGACAATTCCAGCCTCTTCTCCATCTCCACCCACAAAACTGTCAAGTTTCAACTCAACAAGAACAGCCTACAATAGACAGCGCAAGTTGCTCGAACAGCGACTACAAGAAGATGCTGACAAAACAAAGTACTACAGTGACTTACTTCTAATCTCACGATGGGAAGCACGAGCATTCGAAGGACCAGAAGGCAGATTCATTCCTGATCCGCCGATGGTTAGCGTACATGAGGACAGCAAACGGGCAATTCCAGGAAGAAATGGACAACCAAAGCGTGCAGACGATGGGTGTTTCGAGTTTCAAGAATTCCATGTGCTAAGTTCATGAGGCTTTAAGAAGTCATAGAAACAAAGGTATCGAAGTACCCTTTTTCATTACTCGTGTACCGGCTATGATGTCATGACATGACCTTCCATTCCCATGTGTCTATTGAACCATCCATGCGCCAAATGCTATGCAGAAATCTCATCGCTGAACTCGACGAATCAGACCCCGTAAAGCTTGGAAAGCAATTCTCAGTGCTTGCAGCATTACTCTCCCTAACCAGCGCACAGCTCTATAAGTCCCCCAGCCTGTCCAGTAGCCAAACCCTACTGCGAAAAGACCCAGTATAAGCGGGCTCATAAAGAACAAGAGGAGATAGGCTGGCCCCATGCTAAGAATTGCTAGAACGAAATGCCACCACCTCTCTACATAAATCATATCAAGATCTTCTGGATCGAATAGCGCATCAGGATGACGACCATCTGCAAGGCATACGATCCCTCGTTTTGCTGGTCTAGAGCGTCATCAGCAACGCAGTCTCGTCATGTGCGAAGAGCGTAGATGAATTGATAGGGATCACCACCTGTCGCCACCAGATCCCTCGCCCATAACAGTATTGAAGAAGTTGCCCTCGCCACCACCGTAGTTGCGTCCTGGATTATAGCCACCATAGTCGGCCATGCCACCGTGCATCATTTTCTTTCCCTGATTCTTGCCATGTTCAACGATAGAGCTCTTTCGGCCAAGGTCCTTGGCCAGGGAAACGGAGTTTGTGATGGATGCTAGTAGGTTGACTAGCTGCACGTCGGAAGCTTCTTGTTGGGACTCGAGTGTGAAAGCGGCAGAGTCTGGTGGGCCCAGGATATTGAGGCGAGCGAGCATGGCGGATACACTGCGAAGGATTGAGTGATCTAGAGGTAGGGGGTGTTGCGCGTCGGGTGTAGGGTCGACCGGCAGTGATGGGTCGGAGAGGTACGACGTTGGAAGGGAGTCGAGGTACGCGCGGAGAAGCATTATTCGCCGACTGAGCATGCGAATAGCATTCATTTTGGCTGTGAGTGAAGAGAGAACTATGCAAATGTCAGTATACCGGCACTAGATCAAGATCGAACTGCTTGGTCCTACCCTCGTCGTCGTCTGGGGTCAAGATGACAGACTCGTCGATAGGAGCGTCGGTCTCCTTCTCTTTTTCCTTCTCCTTTTGCTTTCCCTGTGTGTTCCGCTTGCCGGTGCCCTCGTCGGTCTTGGAAGACTCGGACTTTGCGCCCGCTACATCTGCTGTGCCTTCTACTGCAGTAGCGTTGCCACCACCGCGGGCAACGAAGTCGACAGATATCATCTCCGCCTCACCGGTCTCGATCGAGTATACTAGCTCCCTAAACTTGGTCGACTTAGCCTGTACAGCGCCGTCGATGTCCATAGCTTTGTCGTTTGGCTCGCTCGACACATTGACGGAGATGGACTCGTAGACAGTGAGGGGCAGCTTTCCAGCGGCAGTTTCTTCGGAGTATGCGTTTTCGGGGTGGAACAAAACGAGCAGCGGAGATTCGGTGTAGATTTCTGATATGCGCGAGTGGATAGGAAGGATGTGGGGTTCTGGGCCGGAGGCGGGACCGAGAGTGAACCAGCCGACGATATCTAATTGGGGTTCTTTGTGTACGTCCTTGACTGTGTATTCGTAAGCCTCATTCAGCCATAAATGCAGAAAATGGAGACTAAAGCTTACAGTCCTCAATACGCTTGCTAAACCACTCGTCATCAAGCACCGTCTCGCCATCCTGGTTCGACTGGAGTCTTGCTTGGAAAGCAACCTCCATGGTGATGTTCTGGCCATCTTGTGCACCCAATATAGCTCCGACCACTGGTCCTGTCTGCTGTCGTAGTGTGTGTCGTGTGACACAATCTGTTATTGTGAGGAGTACTAGCGGATGGAGTTGTACTGTCGGACTTGCGTCAGAGGCGCGAGTCGTTGAAACGAGTGGGTTCCCTGATGACTCTGCCATGTCTGCTCGAGTATGGTTTGTCGTCTCCCTATTTGAGTTTCGCGGTAGTCGAGGAGGTGGGTGAGAGCCTTTGGGGAAGGTGGAATTGCAATTGCGATGATATGGTCTTGGTGGGGAGCTTGCCTAGGCTGCAGCTGCCACAATTCGTGGGGTTGTGCCAAGGCGCTTACCACTCTGCGCTAGCTCAACGCGACTGCAGCGCGACGCGATTCCTAGAAGATTGGCGGCTGTTCTGCTTACACTACTTCACTCATCACGAGATTCCACTAACAGACAATAAAAAAAAAGCGTGTAATCTTCGTCTGAGGGTGATCATAGCATTAAAATCTACAGTCTGGGCTGACCTCCAGATCTTTGCATTAATCGCCAACACTAGCTGATTACTCCAGCACAACCAACTCCAAAGCACAAATAACCCAAAAGCGAATGGTATCTCTGTCTTGATCCAGAATCCGAGAGCTGCCCTTAAAACGCCTGACCGGGATCGATGTTTTCCAGTCCATCTTCTAAGTCGTTTCTATCATGTCGTTATACATACCCGAAAAAGCGAATGCACATGTTTTCAGTCATTCGTAGACCAAGATTTTCCTACATCTCAACAAGAACTTTGAGGACAAGCTTGCCATCCTTGTCGACTGTCTTGCCTGCGAGCTCGAAGGCTTCCTTTGTCGATGCCAATCCATGATACCTGTGAGTGATCATATTGTCGAGACTTGGAAGTACACCAGCAGATAAGATCTTTATGCCGGTTGGGTAGGTGTTGGCGTAGCGGAAGATTCCCAGGATGTCGACTTCCTTTAGATGAGATGCCGACATGGGCAGTGTTTGGATCGGCGTGCCCATTCCAACCATGATGAGCTTGCCACCAGGCCTTGTCGCCTGCAGGAGGTTAGTTCCACGCTCATATACCGCTTCGAAAGATACTTACGTATAACCCAGCCTGCATACAGATCTCCTTTCCAGTGCAGTCAAATGTAACGTCAGCACCTTCGAAATCGATCTCATTCTGCGAAGCAATCTGCATGACATCCGCAGCCAACTCCTTAGCTACCGCGAACTTTTCGGCAGTCTCAGTCGCATTGTGTGGGGTCACAATGTAACCTTTGTGCGCGAAGCCGTTTGCCAAGGCATAGTTTATACGTCCATAATCAATGTCTGCGATGACGACGGTTGTGGCGCCAGACACCTTGGCCATCGCAGCTGTAAGAAGACCGACTGTGCCTGCACCAAAAACAATGGCCGTGTCACCCTGCTCGATTTGGGCTCTTCTTGTTGCATGTATAGCAACAGAAAGAGGCTCCAAAAGCGCAGCCGATTCCATGGACACATGGGCAGGTAGTCTGAATAGAGTTGTCAGCTAAGATTCGGGTTTCGGGTCGATCATGCACGACATACTTGTGGCACCATTTTGCAGGATGGTTGATGCGTTCCTGAAGCGTTCCTTGGAAGTGAGGTACCGATTTGGCGCTACTCCGGAACCTCATCTTCGGGCACAGATTATAGCGTCCGCGCTGGCATGACCTGCAGTTGTCGCACGGCACGCCTACCTCCAGAGCAACGCGGTCGCCAATCTGGTAACCGGTGACACTCTGGCCTATGGCGACCACAATTCCGGCAGACTCATGGCCCAAGGATAGCGGCTCACAAGCCTGCAGGTCCCCGTTGCAGAACTTGCTGTAGTAGGAACAATCGCTCCCGCACAACCCAGTAGCCTTGATAGCGATCTGGAGTTCATTGGCGGCAGGGTCAGTAATGGTTCGAGTTTCCTGTTTGGATTCGTTAGCTTCAGATCTAAGGTGTTCGATATACACCAAAACCCCCACGAACAGTGGGTAGACGTGGGATGTGTAACAGAAGAGGAAGGCATACCAGCCGCAAATCCCTTGGCCCGTGTAGGACCGAAGCTACTACAGTCGATGACTTAGAGTAGTGCCTCGCTGGGATTGGATAGATATCTGCGAGAGCTGAGGGAGCCATTACGAGAAAGATTTGAAAGTATGGGGGATGGTGGCAATGGAGCGGGAAAAAGTGAGGGAGAGATAGCTAGCAGAAGAGCACCCCACGGGAACGTGGAGGCTGATATACTTGTTGAGAAGGCCCATTTCGATCAACGGTGGCCTGGGACAAGCTGGGCTTGCCTGAGGTTGGTGCAATCGGCAAGATAATGGTATCGCATGAGAGAGACTTCAAGGTTCCACGTCATTTGCTAGGCGTATCATACTGGCGGGACGAGCATGGATAGGGATGCGCGACCAGAGCTACTTGGTATGGTAGGCATCGCGTAGTCTTTTCTTTATCCCGTTACTCTGAGTGTATGTATGAGGCTAGATCTTCTTGTGGATACACAACCGGGAAGGCTTGCAATTTGCCCAGCGAACTAGCTGGTAGAAACTCAAGCATCCTCAGTCTCGTTTTGCCGGATCAATACCATGTAGCTCCGGGACGTGCACTCACAGGATGCGATATAGGAGCAACGGTCATGATGCGGCGTCTGTGGTGGCCACGTCTCGTCTTGTGTAGTGGCCGTCTATCAAAAACCCGGCGCCGTCGTGAAACAGCGATAAGGCAGTCTGCGCGGTTGTGGAGCCCGCTTCCAAAGGTTGTATTGGAATTTGCTGCACCGAACCTGTCGGTTGTAGTGGCCCTGCAGAGTCATGGATCCCTGGATTCGACGCGCGAAACATCAGCCTGATATGCAGGCTGTCCTGTCTCGGCGTTAGCACGTCTTTACCGCTAAGCCAAAGCTCAAACCATAAGTCGTCCACAACCCCCGGTGCACTCTCAATCTTGGACCCTCTAGGCCTGCATGCCGACGGGAAAATTCGACCGCTGACTGGCTAGCGTACTTGGGTGATTTTCCAGAAGACTTCCGGAAGTCACTTTTGCAATATAAATTCCCGGATATATTGCCCATGTGCGAACGGCTCACGCTCAACGGCGCGCCTTCAGACTGGACTACTCTGGGGATCATGGTGTCAGTCCCGTAGTGCGGCCCCTTAGCGGGATCCTTCTGGGGCAACAGTGGTGGGTGTGGTAAGAGGCCCGTTGGCTGAATGTCGGTTGGAGGTCAGACATGGGTCGTGGTTTGGCTCCCGAGGAGCAGCCCATTGACGAAATTCGTCCTACGCAGAACCAAACTGTCGGGACAGGAAAGTACAAGGGCCTCTTATCGGAGCGACCTCAACGCCAACTGCACGAACGACTGGCCCAAGGCATAGCTAACAGTCAACAGCTGCACCTCCGACCGAGGTGTGGCCACCAAAAGACCATCGAGATTGACATGTGCTATTGTCTGCATGACCATGGCGAAGAAACACCGGTAGCGTGCTGCAATGCCGTCTCAGATCTACGACCTTGACCGAAAAATGAGGTCGAGCACTTGTCATGAAGGATTGGCAGGAGCAACGGTGATCGCGGGTACATGGCAGACCCAGCAATTGACAAGGATGCGGCCACGAGCAAGATGAGATGTCGTTGGTAAGCCGTCCCACAAGAAGGCCTCGGGAGTGTACGTATCTCTCCGACCGACCAACCTGGTCTATTACTCGACAACAACCATCTGGCACGCAGCCGAGCACAATGCTGCAGCGGGACGGCAAAAGAGACGTTGTGGACCAGTCGTCCTTTGTCCATCAACGTTGCATGGCAGAGCACCATGGTGGATCAGACCGTGACCCAGCAATGTTGAGATTAACTTCTTTGCGGGCCCGCATTCGCTACGACTGGACTAACGAACATACCTAATGTGCCTGTCTAGCCAGTCCGCTTCTTGCTCCGGCGTAACAAGCTACGGGATGTAATCGAATAACAGACTTACCGATAAGCAACTCCTCACTTACATTACACATGCCGCCTCTCTCGACGGACTACCTGGCTATATTCAGCGCTGTTATAGACTCCGTCAATGAACGTACAAGAACGCCGGGATCATGCATCATCAAGCGACCGACTCCACGACCCTCATGCATGGGCCTCTAGAAGCGGTAAGCGGTGAGGAAGGTTCATCATACCCAGTTTGAATGCACTCCGCACCGTTTACCAACTTGCGCACGTTTTCGCGATTTACGTTGAATATATCTCAGGCGCTTGCATCTCGGTGATGCAGCGGTGAGGGATTTCACATTAGTCGCTTCCCGAAAGCTGGTCAGCGCCACACGGCATATCCAACCACCACCATCCTGGACACTTTGAGTACGTACTCCTTAGCAGAGGCGGTCTGCCGGATGTAAAGGCACCGCATCCCCTATCGTAGTATCCCGACCAGAAGAAGCTGCAGAGTCTTCGGAGGCACCTCTCCGCATCAGCTTTGTTCCGCAGAAAGCGTGGCATCTCGCTACCTACTCACAACCACGAAGCCGCCACAGGGCTTAATGCTGCTACCTTACTGGCTGTATCTGACAGCGGGGTACCAGTGCCTTGGAATCGCGCACGGACAGAGGGACCTGCATCCGACATATCTCCAGATTGTTTTTACCAGAAAAGCTGGAAGTATCGTCACAATCTTCTCGACCTGGTCTTCGCATGGAAGAATATCAAGGAGCGCTAATCCGTCTGCTATGATTAAGACGGGACAAGATCCAGAACACACAACCCGGTGCCAAATTCCAAGACGGCGTATCTGCTACTTTTGCCGGTACTTTTGTGGTTAGAACCTCCGGAGATACCGAGATACCACCTGCATCACACGCTTCACTTTCAAGCCAAAGGTACCTGACATCTGCTCTCGATCGTAAGCGAAGCGAAAAATACTGTGGAAGGAAGCGCCCAAATGATAACTCCAGCAGGTGGTGTGCTGATGGGCCCACAGGTATGAGGCCGGCGATGCAGATCTAGTATCCACACACCATCCCTCCTCGAACCCTCAGAATAGATGATGAGTGTCGGCATAAGGTCATGTTTCAACAAAATAACGTTATCGGTGCGCTGACGCATACATGCGTTTGCCGTCGTCGAAGTGCCGTTTTTGGCAGCCGTCGAGCGAACCGCTATCTTGGTTACAGTAGTAAGCACTTAGCAATTCATCGGTGCAAAGGATCTCGCTAGCGCAAGACATTACCGATATCGCTGTGTAGCCAAGGGGTTGCGAAGCACATTTCAGGCCATTACGGATAGAGCCGCAATCTCCATGCTTTCCTGGCCTTACCCCGGTAGGTACAAAGCGATCTGCCGTCCTCGATCAACGGGCATGAAAGAGTAATCAGGTATACGTATACGAAAGCGATTGAACATAGACACACCGCCCACTAGACAACATGCTGTAATTTTAGTTGCTCGCGGCGCCGACGTACGCATCCACACTACATACACTACGTTTAACTCGACCGCTAAGGGACTGTCCATCCCATCGCACATTTCCGCTTCATCCTGAATCCAATCCTACAAAGCACTCTCTCGCTTCTTCTTCGCCACCAACCCCTGTCCCTCAAACCATTGGCGGATAATCGTATTGCACTCCTCGGGCTTCTGGGTCAACGCCCAGTGGGCCGCCTTTACCTCTCCTCGTGTCAGCTTGGGGATGAAGTTTTCCATGCTCTTTGACATTTCTGGTTTGAGAACGCCATCGTGCGTGGCTTGAATGAAGAGGACGGGTTGGACGATTTGCTTGTGGGAGAGGAGGGCTTGGTCTTCTTCCCAGTTTGTGCGGCGTTGACGGTACCAGTTCACTGGGATAGAGAGTTAGTGGATAGAACAACGGTTATATGTGTACACACGCTAATGTGCGGATGAATAGTGGGTAAGTAAGGGAGAAGGAGTGCTCACAAGTGGGGTGTATGCCGTGGTTCAAGTACTGCTTGACGTAGTAGTCTAGGTACTGATTCGCTGTTAGCACACCATCGCTTGCTGAGAATAGGTCTCAAGCTGTCTTTCTGAAACAGTGCACTGCTGTCATGCGACCTCAACGTGGCCTACACACGAGATGGTGTGTTCATGTCGAGGCAAGCCGATCATCTGGAACGCTTTCCCGTCTTTCCTGCACGACACAACGGAGGTGATAATGCACAAGTCCAGAAATCCGACCATATCATAGTGCACTTTTGAAATGCGGTATCGTAGTCGCTTATCATATAACCCCACTCTTTTCATTCCTCGATCTCGCGCTCGACACGTGTTGCAACATGAAAGATCATCACGTACCTTTCCATTCAAAACCTTGCTTTCCCCAATTGAGGGCAGATTTTCTCCCAGCACGCCCTTCTCAGGATCAAAGGCGATCTCACCTTTCGGCCCCTTAGCACCATACATACCCTTCAAAAACTGCCTGATCGACTGCTCATCTTTGACAATCTTTTCCACCTCACCTGAAGCGAGGTGAATTTGGTAAGCAAATTGGGGCAAGGGACCATTGGCGAGATCTTCAGTGGACATGTACTTGTCATGAGGAGCAGTATATGGTGTACAGACCGAAAAGACATGTGAGACAAGGTCAGGGTACCTACGAAAGGGGTGAGTCGCTGCTGTGTATGGGTGATCACAGCCATTAAGACTCTAGAAACATACCACTGAGCTGCCCGCCAGACGACAAAACCTCCCCTAGGTAAAGTGTTAGTCGACGAGCCTTTTATTTGAATCACGCAAGCGATGGCTTACCAGTCGTGGCCACCGAGAATGATCTTCGGCGCGCCGACCTCTTTCGCCAATGCAGCAATGTCATCTGATGCTCTCTTAAGTCCATAGAGCTTGATGGAGTTTGGCGGGACTTTCGGAGCGTCCTAAAAATTCCCATGTTAAGCGTTCTTCTGGGGCAGCATGAGTTGTGGGCCTTTCTTACTGTCTCGCCATATCCCATCATGTCCGGCGCAACGACCCGCATTCCCATATCGACTAGGAGTGGGATCTGATACCTCCATCCTATTGATAGGTCGGGCCAACCATGGATCTACCAAGGCAGTCAGTATCTCTAGATGTCCAATGCTCGCTAATATGACAAGATCCGGAATATGCCGCCAAAGCATGACAAGGTACCCAACAAGACTTACCAAAAACACAGTGTGCTGGTAGTCGCCAGAACGAGGTACTGCATAGAGGTAATGATATTTCTGCCCGTTGAGTGTCGCATATCTGTGCTCGACACGAGGGTCTGACACGGGGTCAATTGGTTGGACGGACATGACGTGACGTGTATGAAACTCAGGGTAAAAGAAGAATATATTGCGGCGAGGGTGTGGGAGAAGCTTGGGGTGTATAACAGTAGTAGTAAGGTCACTCTTGTGTGATGATGGCGGTGAGTAAGCGAGTCGGTTTCAGCGATGAAGTTGTAGATTCATGATGGGCTGTTAGATGCGTGCATGCCGAGGTACACTGAAACTGTGGGGTATGTAGTCATTCCGACCCTGACATCACTGTCCTGTTCTTCTTTGTTGCTTGCCCAGCACGTCACTTTCGCATTTGATGCGCAATGTCAAGCATTCTGTAGAGCGTTGGAGATGATGTTGGCTATAGTGTTACTATTATGATCGGAAGTGGGCGATAGTGGTGTAGCGCCCCACTCACCATGGGGTCCAACTATATGATCCCAAGTTCTAGGTAAATACGTGCATCGGATAACCAGAGTGAGGCGAGCACAGCCGTAACCGAGTGCCGTACGTTGTTGTTTTCCAGCGTCCGTGCCGGAACGGTGAGCGCAAACGATCGTACTTGCCTCAAGATTTCGAAAGAATACTGTGCGACCCTCAGCGCATGCGACAACCTACATCCTGCAAATAGACTCAATGAATGATGTATCGTTTGTATTAGGACAGAGCTCGTAGAGCACAAATGGCCGGGCATTGATTAACTTGCGAAGCACGTTTGCTATCGCTACTAGGGCTTTCGTGATGCTACGGTCGGATATTCAAGAATGAAGGGCCAGACTTTGCGAGTTGAGGCGATCGGATGGCAAAGAGGCGATCGGTCCAAGGGCAGCATTGTAAAGGGTATCAATGAAGGCCTGCCAACAGCGATCTATCGGCCCGGCCACGGGCATAGGCAGAAGCAAAGGATTCCTGGCGATCTCAATAGATGACAGTATCCTCGGCGGCTTCTTCGACGACATCCTCTCCGTTCTCATCGTCGTCTTCCTTGATGGTTGGGTCAGCGACAGTTCCATGAGTTGCAACATTGCTGGTCTGCATATCCTCAGTGGCGCGCTCGGCTTTCCCATCAGCATCAGCGGTATCGAAAGGATGATCTTTGATGTCCAGGTCCTTGTCCAGATCCTTGGGGGAAGTGGCGCTACCATTAGTCCCGCCATTGGCTGTGGTTGTTTCTGGAGGTGCATCTGCATGATGGTTCTTACCAGTTTCCGAACCCTCTGCATCACCAATCCTTCCGTCGGAAGTATCCCGCCTCCGCAGATTATCCGGCTGCTGTCGTGCCTCGAACTCCTCTACCTCGCGTTTGATGGTCTCTTTGGCTTCGGTTATTTGATCGCGTATACGGTCTTCTTCGTCGGGACTAGTCTCCCAGGGTTTGTAAAACTTTGGGCAAAGTCAGCTGTGACGGACGCGAGTTGATAGCAGAACACGTACGAGGTGTGGCTCGGCCTTTGTCTGGAGGAAGTGCGCCATGGCGAGTAGATTTTCATGACGGATGCGCATCTGTGGATAGTTAGCGCTCGGCCAAACCCCCGTACGCAGATTGGCAAGCCGTACCGACTGCTTCTCGAAATGCTTCTGCTCCTTCCATCGTTGCTCTTTGCGCCTGGCTGTTCGCTCTGCCTTCCTCTGTTCGCTCTCTTGGTCGTCCTGTTTGCGCTGAGCTAGTTGACGCTTCTCGATCTCGGCACGACGTTTCTGCGCTGTAGTAGTAGTGTTCTGTGAGAGTGCACCCAAAGCGGCGCCAAACAATCTGCGCTCTCGTCCCCTCTCGCGTCGCACTGGAGCGGGCTTGGGGTCCTTGGAGTCCTTGGTAATAGAGTCACGTCTGTCTCCAGTTGTAGTGTCATCGTCGAGTCGCGGTCGCTTTGCGGTGTCTTCTGATAGTGATTCCTGGCGTCTTTTGTGGCCGTTCACAGGGGGCGAGGCTGGCTGTAGTAGGTCATCCGGAAGGACTACAGCTGATGCAATGGGCCCGTCCATGGCAGTACCGCGTGCAGCCTATGACTGTTTTTGGTTCTTTCTACGGTGCTTTTGGCAGAAACGAGAAATCACGTGTGGTTGTTTGCTGGCGTTGTTTGTAATGCAAGGAAACTTGGTGACGCGATGGAAGCTTCGCGCACGGATCACGGGTTCAGCGGACCCCCGAAGCTCCTAGGTCAAGTCACGACTGTCTTTCTTCTGCATACGAATCTAAAGCCCCGAATCCACGCGCCACCACAAACACCACCACCGCTCCCAGACCTACACAAGACACACACTTTTGCCCAAATCGCTTCAATACGGCCTGTCGGTCCTCTGTGCCACATCTATAATTCCGCGCCATGTCTCGCCATCATCCGTAGGTACTTCCACCCAACACAAATACGCGCCTACACTGACATCCAACGCAGCGATCTCGTAATGTGCCGCAAGCAATCCGGCATCTCCATCGGCCGCCTCTGCGACAAGTGCGACGGCAAATGCCCCGTATGCGACTCCTACGTGCGCCCGACCACCCTCGCCCGCATTTGCGACGAGTGCTCCTTCGGCAACTACCAGAACAAATGCGTCGTCTGCGGTGGCGAAGGCATCTCTGACGCCTTTTACTGCTTCGAGTGCACGCGCCTGGAGAAGGACCGCGATGGGTGCCCGAAGATTATAAATCTGGGTAGTAGTAGGACGGATCTGTTTTACCAGAAAAAGAATTTCAGGAATCACTAATGACATAGCTTGGGCAGCTGGTTTTGGTGCAGTCGCGCAGGTTATGTGTCATTGAAGAATACACGAGAATAGGTCAAGCTCGAATATACGGGAAGAAGAAATCGCACGGAATAGCATAAAAAGGGAGCATGGAGTTTGGGCGTCGCGGCAGCAATCTTCAGAGCCGCGATGGGAGTAAAAGCTTGGATTACGGCGTTCTAAGATACCTCAACCATCTATCAATGGTAGTCATGCCACTCTCTCTACGTAGAAGCATTACTGACAAGTCTGCAAGATAGATATGTTATCTTTATTCTAAACCATACTGCCTTGGTATGCCTGTTCACACAAGCGGCTTTGGCTGCACAAAGCAGTCTGCCATGCGCCTATTTAACTACATAGTTTGAGGCTACCTAGTCGTTATTTCGCTGTTGGTCTCACCTTACCGATCACTACTCATACTTGTTCTTCCGCTCGTTCGACGCTGGTACCAAAAAAGACACCCCAAGGTTCGTCCAAGCAAAAAGACAAAAACATACAACAGCGGGGATTCGCTAGTGGTCACCCACCTAACTACTAATCCGCCGGTACACTGCTTGTATATGGCTGAGCGGACGGGAAGCCTAATTTTCAGTGTCCTATGGTCGTATGTATCATTCTGACCAAATTCAAATGATATATCGTTGGTTTGGCATGACCATGTCCACAAGGTAGAAGATGTAATTACATCAATCACCATCGGGCCTAAGCTGCCTACCAAATACGCATGTATAAGACCGAGTATGCAGAACGTCCATGTATCTTAGTATCTCCATCTACCTGATTAATAAGCGTAGAACATCGTAGTCTCGGAGTTGGAGCTCTTGATCCTTCGATTCTCCCGGATCAGCCACCACCGCATGAGCCACGCGCCAGCCGCGCACATCAGCGCCATACCGGCACTCATGGACAACGGAAATACGAACCGCGGCTCCGAAGACTCTGGCCAGATGTACTATTCGACGTCAGTCACTTCATCCAGAACAAGCGACCGATTTGCAAAACTTACAGGAGTCCAGATCAAGCTGAGGGTAGCCGCGACGTTGGCAATAGCCAGAGCAGCAGACTTCTTCTCCCTTGTCTGCCCACATGTTGAAGATACCCACCCAAGGATAATACTGTTGACGCCATACGTGCCGATTGTGAAGACGCACATGGCAAAATATCTTGCGCCTACGTTCATAGTCGCACAGCCGAGCACGAACCCAAAGATAGCCACGCCTTTAGCGATAGTGATATGCCAAGTGCGCTCGTTATAATGGCCGGATGATATCGCCCATGCGATGGAGAATGCACCTGCTATCAGGTATGGTGGGCATGTCAACACAAGTGTGACTTCCTGCGAGAAGCCTAGCGTATTGACAATCGTCGGCATAAAGTTTTTGAAGCCGTTAGTCGCGCTACAAGTTGTCAGAGACGGTAGATTATCGGGGTCGTTGGAACTTACATGTGTAGGTGTTGCATGTAGACGAATACCCACACTTTGGGGTCACGGATAGCTTCCTTGAGACCGGCAAGCATGGAGATATCGGCAGAGTGGCCAACAGTATCTCTTGCGACCCGAGCGTGCGCAAGTTGGCGTTCTTCGGGGTTAAGCCACCATGTAGTTAGAGGCTCGTCGGGGAGGACAAAGCAGGCTGCTACGGCGATGACAAAGGTGGCGGCACCTTGAATTATAAACAGCCAACGCCATCCGCTATATCGACGAGGATTAGTGTATATCTTGTGCTCGCTGCGTACAAAAGGGCCATACCTGATACCATGGACATTATCGAGTTTGAAGACGCCAAGGGCAATGAGTCCGGCAAAGGACGACGCGAGTATGTTGCCAGAATAGAGAATGCTGATGCGTGTCGCAATCTCCTTCCTCGTGTAAAAGATGCTCAGGAGGTAGAGCGCTCCTGGGTAGTAGGGCGCCTCGACTACACCCAAGAAAAAGCGCACAAGTACAATACCTGTGTAATTATGCACGACGGCAGTGAGCCCGCTTACGACTGCCCAGCCCATCATGCAGATACCCATGTACCACGAAGGTTTGACCCGAGTGATGATCATATTACTGGGGATCTGTGGGTGTAGAGGTACGAAGTTAGTGGATCATTCACATGGTTCTCGTGTAGTCACAACTTACCTGTCCGAGGATGTATCCAACAAAAAGGATAGAGATAGCAGTGCTGTATTGTGAACTAGTGAGTCCAAGGTCCTTTTGGAAGCCATTCAGACGAGCGAGAGTGATGGCGTTGCGATCTAGGTATCCATTCAGCATGAGGTCTCCTGATGACAGCTTCATGGTATCAAATTCTTACCCAGGTAGTTGAGCCAGTACATGAGCCAGAGCATGGGCTGAAGTAGATTGTTAGTGGATTTTTGAAAGGCATGCAGATGGCTAACTCACCATGATCCAGATGTCTAATTTCCTGACAAGCTTCTTCTCTTCAGGGCTCGTCTTAGCCGCAGCTCCAGAGTAGTCGACTTTAGGTTGAACCTTCTCCTCATATTCCGTGTGCTGGCTCTGGTATTTCTCATCGATAGGGTCCATGGTGTGAGCTGGCAATGGAGATCCTACACCCTGGACTGGCTCGGGTTGCGGTACCGACATAATGCTGTTCACGGGAGGTTTCGCAATGAGGGGAGGAGAACAGAAGGTCAGGATGAAAAGCCCTGTCGACGGCGCAATGGTTTATATCGGACTTGGACCATTTACCCTACGCATCATAATGCTAGTCTCTCTCCCCATGGGGTTTCCCCGGATAATGGTGTCCTCATACAGAATATCAGACACTAAAGAGAAGCTTGAGGCGCTAAGATCCTAATCTGGGTAGGCTTGCTCCCCCGCACTGACTCGCAGTGGTGGGCCACTACCCCTCGGCGACGCCGCCCCGAGCAGAACTGCGTGTAAGGCAATAATGACAATCGGCGTACTTACGCCGAAAAACATCCATGTAACTGTTCCGCAGCTAGCACGTCCTCCGAGAGATGGCAACGCGTCCGAAGCGTGGTTATTGGGGTGCGAATCACTCCAGCTAACTGATCGCAGCCGGTTGTCGGCATCCTCGAAGCTGTCGTTTAATCGCTGCAATAGGAATAAGCGCGTAATCGGCTGGGCAGATACATGGAGAGATCATTAGCTAGGTTGACTCAAGATTGCCTCCGTGCAAAAAGGTTTCTAGCCAAAACATTGGCAACATTGTATTCCGTCTAAATGAACGTTCAAAGGCAAGATTCACGACCTACACGATAATAGTACTTCCAGCCTATACTTCCCATATTATATTTACCATGCGCACAAGACCGGCGCCGCAGCGCGGCATTCGCATAGGCAACGTTTCTGGCGCGACCGGTGATGCTCCCCACGCCATGCTCCGCATGGCACAAACAGGCGATGTCGACTTCATCACCGGAGACTGGCTATCTGAGATGAACATTGCTTGGAACGCCATAGCCAAAGCCAGTGATCCATCTCAAGGCTACGAAGTTGGCTTTCTGTCCCAGCTCGAAGAAAGCATCGATGTCATCGTCGACAAGAAGATCAAGGTTGTTACAAATGCGGGCGCATTGAACACGGAGGCGCTCCGGGACAAGGTGCGAGGGCTTTGTGTGGGAAAGGGATATGGACATTTGAAAATCGCAGCGGTACTGGGCGACGATGTCACAGCGGAGGTCACAGAAATGTTGCGGAGAGCACCAGGCGAGGGAAGTGGGTTTCGGCATTTGGATCATAGTGACCAGTGCTTTGTGGAATGGGCAAAGGGATTCGAGGATCCAGCGAGTGCGGTGGCGTATATCGGGGCTTGGGGGATTGTGGAGGCATTGAAGAAGGGGGCTGATATTGTGTTGTGTGGGCGAGTTACGGATGCGTCTCCAGTGGTATGTTTGGCTATAATCATCCTGTCTCTTGTGGGAGATCGCTGACTCGGCTGATGCAGATTGGTGCAGCAGCGTGGTGGTACAACTGGAAACAGGAATCGTTCGATGAACTAGCTGGGGCGCTCATTGCGGGGCGTAAGTCCATAGCGGCCATGTTCTGTGCTTTCTCCCCGTACTAACTTCCATTGTAGATCTGATCGAATGCGGACCTTACGTTTGCGGTGCAAACTTTTCTGGCTTCAAAGACCTTCTTCCAGGATTGGTCGACGTCGGCTTTCCCATTGCTGAAATCATGCCCAATGGATCCAGCTACATAACAAAACAGGAAGACCTTGGTGGCAAAGTTACTGCTGCAAACGTCACTGCGCAGCTGTTGTACGAGCTCCAGGGTGAGATGTATCTTAATCCTGATGTAGTCGCTGATATACGCACCGTAAATATCACGGCCACCGGCGAGCCGCGGCGGGAAGTTCTCGTCAGCGGAGTGAAGGGGTTTCCGCCACCACCTACTACCAAGGTCATGGTTGCAGCTCCGGGAGGGTATCAAGCTGAAACTATTTATTATCTCAATGGCCTGGATATTTCTGAAAAGGCGGAGATGATGAAGCGACAGCTGACAAGCATTTTTCAGGGTAACCAGTTCAGCAAACTGTCCATGGAGCTTTACGGTGGGCAGGCGCTTGATCCGAAATCACAGGCAGCGGGTACAGCCATGTTGCGAGTCTTCGCGCAAGCAAAGAGGAAAGAAGATATTGCAGCGAGCAAATTTCGAATACCCATTTACTCCCTTCGTATGCAAAGCTATCCTGGTAAGTCAAAAATGCACAGGACGCACGTCTCTCGAGATTAGTAACCTAATCACTTGTAGGTTATCACATGAACTTGGACTTTCGCTCAATGGATCCCAAACCTTTCATGGAAATCTTCCCCACAACAATACCGATCAGTCAGATCAACCACAGAGTGCGACTGGACGATGAACCGATGATATACGCCCCGTTTCCACCCAGATCTGCCGAATACCCACAGCTGCGACTGTCATACGAGACCAAAACACCCATAGATCTTCGGTCATTCGGCCTCACATCAAAAGCCCCATTAGGGGCCGTTGTGCATGCAAGATCCGGCGACAAAGGGAACAATTCTAATGTTGGTTTCTTTGTTAGGCATGCTGATGAGTACCCGTGGCTACAGAGCTTTCTGACGGTGGAGCGGCTGTGTGCTTTGTTCGAGGATGACTGGAAGGACGGGTGTAGAGTCGAAAGGTGCGAGTTTCCAAACATTCTCGCAGTCCACTTGTAAGTACCCCGGTTTGCATGCTAGAAGTTGCTTCACTGACCCAACGGTACAGCCGAGTACTCGACTTCTTGGATGGTGGCATTGCCAGTAGCTCGCGCATTGACGGGCTCGGCAAAGGTATCGGGGAATACTTGCGCAGCAAGGTTGTAGACGTGCCAACGAGCTTTCTCCAACGGGGTTGCATATAGAATAGGGAGTACATGAACTTGAATGCAGACTCCGCAACAGTGAAAATAGGCCGACATCAAAGATGTGTACCCATCGTGATGTCATTGAGCTGCGGCCCAATACCACCATAGAAGTCGAAGCTGTCGAACCAAGCCTGAGAGAATCGATACACAGACATATCGACTTGCTGTTGATCATACATTTGTTGCAGATCGAACGCTGAGCCTCTGAACTCATTCTCGATAGCCAATGGCGATAGGCTAGATACTACTCGATCAGTCCCCATAGGCTGGAGATATGATGCGTGGTTCCATTGAGGGTGCTGAACCAAATCGGTTAAGTTTGTTTCTGCCGCTGACTCGGACCTATCCCTGTACTGTTCGTCACGATTTCTCGAATCGTTGGTCGGCAAATGAGTAGCGTTGATGGGGGTTGTGCTGAATTTGATAACGTCGATCAGAATAGCATCACTCAATCTATTGAAGATGTCGACGCAGCGTTGCAACGATTTCCATCTCTCCGAAACCGCTACGAGGATATTTGAACACGTACGTGTGTCGCTGATAACTTCCATGGTGCTCGGGTTTTTGTTCAGCAGCCCACCTAGTTGTCTACGATTGGCCTGGCAGTGCATGGTTACAGCATACACATATGACAATCCTGCCATGAATAAAGCTTGTAGTGTAAGCCAGCTGTGGTTCAAGATCCCCATACGATGGAGACTTGCATATGAGGATATGGAAGCCTGAGAGGAGGTAAAGATTGCTTGTACAGCAACTGGGTCTCTTGATGTGTCCAGTTTAGGGGATGGCCGATGAAGCATTAGCACAGCGTTATGATATATCATCTCGAACCACGTAGGTGATGTGAAGCAAGACGAAGGCGTCATGTCATTGACCGAGCTTGGAGGAACGACTCTTTCAACGTTCAAGCGCCAAGTCTTGAGGTCGGCTGCAAATTGATCTCTGCGGTGGCGGAGCTCATCGTCTGGAAGATTCTTTCGACGTTGATTATGCAGAGTCTCGATAATGTCACCGCACAGTAAGCGATACTTGATGATCTGAACGAAGATCGAAACGCGGCGGCATGCGACCAGATGCTCGGCCATGGGTGTCTCGACACCAGAAAGCAGGATCTTGTCGCATAGATCAGACGGAAGCGCTGTGTCGATGTCGTCGTCGCGAATGGCGAGAGGCCTACCTAATATGTTGCTGACTATTCTGCTGCGTAATCAGCTGGTATTCCTTCCTGCGTACTTTCGTATTGGAGTTTCCAAACGCACCTGTCCATTGCCACGATGCTCCAGAAGCAAAGCCGGGAGACTTCTTGCTGGACATGGTCGGCACTCGGTTCTACGTTTCCTATAGAGTCATCGGAGCGTTTGTACGGATATGCAGTTTCACAGTGAAGGCCGATCTCGAGAGCAATTCTGCTCCCTACTCCCACCAAATGCCACATGCCTGTATAGTCTTTAGATCATGCTTGCAGCGAAATGACTCCTCTATTCGACGGAGATATGGCAACATACTGGCTGAGGTGTCTTGCATGGAACTACTCATGCGGTATTGAATCAACAGGATGATTGCCTGGAGAGCGGCAAGTCCCCCCTTCTCCAAGATTGTCGATCCCCGCTTCATCGCCCGCGTGTAATGACTATGCGCACTTGGCAGCCCTTGCCAGTCAGACCGACAGATACTAGCCGTGGCGATAGCAAGCACTATATCGAAGACGAAAGCTTCGCTTGTGGTCCGCGTGTAGAGAGCCCCGTTTGTGCTATATGTTTCCGAAAGTATTGACAAGAGGGTGGCAGGGAGAACCACGGGGTAGCGTAAGTGGTCATGGTTGAGATACGACAATACAAGTCGTCTTGCTATCTGTTCAGATGGTAGGTCGCGAGCAAGCTCTGCAGCCAAAGCCGTTGAGTCTGTAGCTTCGTCATCGCCAACTGGCGTTATCGACCGCGTCGAAGTTTCGATGTTCACATTGGCTCTGATGAAGTTCGCTAGAAGAACTCCGCTTGAGGATCCCAGGTAGTTCCTTTCTCCGGACGCATTAATCGACAGGTATGATACTTCCCCGGCGACGTCGGCTGACAGATGGTGTTGCGGACTGCTACTCTCGTTTGTAGGAAGATTATCCTGAACAACGATGGGAGTATTCTGGCCTGTGCAAGATGCTGGGTCAGTCCTAGTGTGCTGCACCAGACTTCTGTTCTGGGCTTCTAAGCGCTTGATCCTGCGCTCAAGAGTGTCTACATGGACCTGGCTATAGGTGCGGGCTTTCGTCCGATTTGTGTAACGACATTCCGATCCACTTAGGCTGCATCGTCGACATGGGACAGTTTTGTCGCATCGCACCTTTCTCTCGTGACATTGATCGCACCTACGCATTGGCATCAGTGTACTAGTCCGTGGCGAAACACCTTTTGACCAACCGGAAATGGGCTACGAAGACCTACGCTTGCATGGCTAGGATCGTGCCCTTGAGTTCCTAGGACAACGTTTCGAGCCTCGGTGCCCTGATCCGAGGGGTCGGTGTGTAGGCACAAGTGGAGCAAGAAGAGATAGGCTGGACTGGGTCGGCGTCAAGAAGAACGACGGTGTTCGGTATTCGGTGTTCCGCTCCGCTGAAACTCTCGCACGTAACTTGCCGAGATGTTAGTACAGCGTATCTGTGGAGTTGAGTCGTTGATGCAGAAGTAAGAGTATGGCTAGGAAGCAGGTGGGCAGTAGCGTGGTTCGGCCTCGGCGCTCCGCGACCGAGGTTGATTGTCGTCAACGTACGCCACCAATGCAATTGGTTACCGAACGATCTGCCGGCATATCTCATTCGAAAAAGCAGACAACCCGGCGCTGTGGATTTTAGAATATGCACTCGTATCGAGCAAGAACGTCATTAGTAATATAGTCAAAACGTACGCATACTGTGTGTACCTAGGTATGATGTACTGTGATAGCCCTCGCTAATCTGCACAGCATCGATTGAAGTACGCGCAATCGTTATATACCTCAGGCCAGGTTCTCATGCCTTGTTGTTCGGATTACCACCACCTCCTATTTGTATACACTCAGTTACCTCGATGTCATCTGAAAGCAAGTATTACATGGTCAAACATGAATATGTGCGAAAAATCAACACATTCCCCAACTTGTAGCTCACAAAAGAATACTACAAGAACTGCTCAACTAATTGGTCTCACGATCGGCCCCACCATGATCGCCAAGATAATCAAGCAACATACCTAGTCTGTCAAAGATGACGCGCCGCTCATCACCTGGGACTTGAAATTGTGGTACTAGTCTTCCAGGCTAGGTCGGATGATGCGAACATGCCGAAAACAACAGCTTGACATTATGCTCGACCATGTAAGAGAGACTGTATGATTTTGATCTCATAGGAGCATTGTGCATGTGCAGTGACCCTGGCACAGCTTGAGCGGTCTGAGGAAATGAGATAATCCGATGCGACCGAACTTTTGTTTCCGTCACCCGTAGCTTTCTTGTTGCTCACACTTACTTGTCCCCTGTGCTTCCTCGTTACAAAGAGGCGGTGCAAGGAGGGACTAGTAGTTGCGGTTACGCTGGGCATGTGGGACAAGATCTTAGTGTATACTGAGACAATAAGCGTCATGCCTACAACGTGGAGTGAAGGTTAAGTATGGTGTGCGTAGACATCCGTAGTAATAAACTACAGACCTGTTGTGTATGTTATTAAGACTGATATTCGAGCAGTCTGGATATTTCCTTTGTGAGTGAAAGAGTGTTCCAGGGGTGTGATCTGTGAGCTGCAATCCAGGGTACTCTCGTTTCTGGCCGGTATCGGTGATGATATGGACTGCTGGTACATAGTAACCTTACCAGCGAACAACTGGCTGCTGTGCTTGTGAGTGTGAGAAGACGATTGGAAAGGTGCGCAATTTTTCTTCTTTCATTTCCCAGACAAAGAAAACATAAGCTTATCGTTCATCTCGGTCAAAACGACCGAGTGAGAAACTGAGATCATGTGCTCAATGGCAATGTGAGAATTTCTCCATCAGCCTGTATTCGTGCTACTGCCGAATGTTGCGCTGCACAAGATGGTGCGAGCGTGGCGGTGCGAGCGTGGTGGCACGACATATCTCTGGCCGGAACTGAAGAAGACATCGCTGCAGCATATTCCTCGGATAAGAACGATGAAGTAACGAGATTTGTATAATTTGCTACCTGGCTTACGAATATTGAGCAGATGGAAAGTACAAAACCTGTAGATCTTGGAGAGACTGCGTGTGTCGAATGTACTCCGCTTCGAAAGGGAATAACGGAAGCAGAAAGGCCAACTCATGATATCGTGCAACCCGAATGGGAAGAAGCAAGGATATCGTATGACTTAGCCAAGGCCGAGTACTGCGGCCACCATAATTCGTGATTCTTTTTCTCCTGGCCAACGCACCAGCGTCAGTTCATAGAGCGCAGTATAAATTGTCGGAACAGCTGTAGTTCAGGAGTCCATCGTGTGTAACGAATTGGCTGTTGAAACGTCTTGCTGAAGTCTGCATCCCTCAACAACATGTCAGCAATATCAGGCCAAAGACCCGCAGATCACATACATGACCGCTGAGCGGGGAATTTCTGATACGTCAACCTCCACATCTCGGCTGGGAGGTATCGATTGTTGAATTAGGGTCGGCCATTGGGACGAAGATCGGTCGCGACGAGTGGTACACAGTTATGATATCTTGTGTTGGTGTCCACGACGCTGGAATGTATTAGACTTCTTGTTTCAGAACCAGAAGTGCCTTCAATGACGATAGCGTTGGTATCTGTTTGTATCTACTCAGTTGGCTGTAGATCAGTGAAGCTTTATAATCCCGCAGAGTAAGACAGTTGGGACGGCATAACCTCGAAATTATTCGTAGTCTCAATGGACGCACCGAATCACTCGCCCCAAGCGTGCGCCATTTTCTTCATGTTGCAAGTGTCAACCATGTTGTGGCTGGTATAGATGCTGTAGACCATAGTCTACATGAGCATATTGTTGACACGCCTCTTGGAAGCACAAAGTAACCCCTTCACGAATCACACTGCTTTTGGAATTGCAGAGCTGTGAACCTAATGCGGCTATAATTCGTCAGCCTGTATTCGAGAGTATATCCCATTAGAGGGGTTATGCATGTATGGAGCATACCTACTTTGAGCGACCCAATGGTACCAGAATATGAACACTGGCATTCAATAGCACTTCACGCGGCAATGGCCTGAAAACGATACGACGTGCATGAACGCAGCTTATGATGTAGTACAGCGTCCCTTGTAGATTCGAGCGGTTGACATCAGTGTCGATAGGTAAGACTGTAGCGTATTGACTTGATTTTAGATGTACAAAAGTACGAGGTCGCTAACAGTGCGTACAATCTGCCGATCAAGTCCTCGACCGGACAATACGGGTATACGTGTTGCACATGCTGAGGATTCTTGGTGGCCATAGCGGTTGTTGAACGCGCGGACCTGATGATCATGTTGGTAATGGAGCACTTTCCACGACCCGAGCTTGTGCGAACATGTGGGACTATCCAAAGTTAGCTGTGGGTTGCCGTATGTTTGACCGAACCCTGACAGATATGTCAGCACTGAGCTTGTCGATACATGCACATTTTATGACCCTCCCTAAGCCCATGTTCATGTGCATGGGTCACTACACGCACCAGTCCAACAGCAGTAATTTGCTTCAAGCGAGTCATCCTGTCTAGGAGGTCCAAACACACATAGAAGTTGCACCAAAGCAACAATTGATGACAAAGCTGATCGCAACCTTTGGTAGTAAACAAGGGTCAGTTTTGCGTTCGAGCAATCGGTGAAGGTGCGAACAGAGGACTTGAATGTGGTGGAGGCCGAATAAGGCTAGTGCCAATTTGATGAACACGTGCTCCAATCTTTGCTATGCATCCCTTTGGTGTATACGTTCGCTCAAGAAAACCCCGAGAAAAGAAGACATCTGGACGTGCGAAGGTGACTGCCTATCTAGTCAGCTCGCTCCTACCTGTGGAGCAATGCAAAATCGCCCCAAATCAGCTCGGTGAACTGGCAGCCCCGATGGTACACCTACGAGTGGGGACTGCCTAAAGTAGAAATGACGTTTGGCGTTGCATCCAGGCAAGACAACGGTGTACAACAGTGTGCAGAGATCGTGCATGCCCATGGTATCGACACGAATGCGACCTGATAAGAACCGGCGGCAAATTAGAAAATTCGCCAATTGCAAGTGATACGAGTGCACTCGCCCATGCGAACTATCGTCCTGGAGGTAACGTGAAAAACGTACAAGGCGTCTCATGCTGTGTTGCGACGATGGTTGCCTTGTTGCCTTGGTCCCTATTCCCGTCGCTGGAAGAGCCTGTTTTTATATCTGCCGGTAGTATTACGGGATCTGGGTCTTTACACAGGGGCGTGGGCGACAGACGTCTGCGTAGTCATGTAGCGAAGTCTCGAAGAAGCGCTGGGCACGTCTCATACCCAAGCTAGGCGCGGAATGTCATGCCAGTCTTAGGAGCATTTGCAGACGGTACTACAGCTCTTAGCAGCCCAAGCGCAGGTATCCTTCAGATGACTATGGCGACCGTGTCGACTGTAAGTCTCCCCTGTGCTATGGAGGTATGCCTATAGCAAGACGTGGAGTTATGTCCGAGAGCCTATGGAAAGAGATGGAAAGCAGCATGATGATATCCACTTCTGCGACAATTAATGTCATGCTTGGTGAGGCTTTCAGGCCCATACGCCGTTACTCAAGCATCGTATAGCTCCAGCGCTACGTTGCTGTGCCACGTGGAAAGCGAGCCCGTGATAGATTGGATTTTTGAATGCGCTACGATCATGTGAGGGGGAAGCGTGATGAAGCGTCATCGCAAGGGAAAACAGAGGATGACGATGTTGGGTGTTGTCGGGTGACAAGCGAGGCAGGTGAATGATGGCTGCGGAGGTGTGGCTGGTCCCATGGCGCTAGGCAGTGACATCGGTCCCGCAGCCTTCAACCCCACTGCCGTGCGCCCCTCCAACACCTTGAGCAGACACAATACTGAACATCACTACACTCACGCAGAAGGACTTGCACTCGATAAGCGAATCAAATCCAAGCCCAACATGGCCTACAACTTTGTCAGGTCCTACATCGACACGTTCCGAGAGCGGACCGCCGCTATCAGCCACACATCGACCTTCCGCGAGACGGGTCAGATAACACCAGAGGAGTTTGTCCTTGCGGGGGATTTTCTGGTCTTCAAGTTTCCCTCGTGGCAGTGGGCAGATGCGACATCGCCGGCGAAGCGCGTATCGTACCTGCCTGAAGGAAAGCAGTTCTTAGTTACGCGCGGCGTGCCCTGCCACCGACGGCTCGACGACAACTTCGCGGGTGAGGCCGGCCAGGACGAGACAATAGTACGGGATGGCTTCACTGCTGGAGAAGGCGCGACCGACGACGACGGCTGGCTAAGGACTGGAGGCATGGCGGCTAGTCAGGAGGCCAAGGTGCGCGATGTTCGGACGGTTGACGAGAGCGGCAACCTAGGCGCGGCAGAGGAGGAGGACGAGATACCCGATATGGAGGATATTGAAGACGACGAAGAGGCCATCATAAGAGATCCTCAGGGCGACTCAAACACAAAGGCGTAAGTTGATCCGTCCTCGCTCTGCCACCCAACAGGGGACAGGCTGACGTCTACTAGGCCCCTCCGAACGTACACCCTATACATCACATACTCCGCCCACTACCGAACACCGCGACTATATCTCTCCGGCTATGGCTCCACATCTGTCCCGCTCAAACCCATGGAGATGATGGAGGACATCGTGGGAGACTACAAGGATAAGACTGTCACAATCGAGGACTTCCCATTCTTCGACAACACTCTCAAGACTGCCTCAGTACATCCTTGCAAACATGCATCCGTCATGAAGGTGCTGCTCGACCGTGCCGATGCCGCCCTGAAGCTGCGGCTTGCCAAGCTCAAGGCTGGCAAAGATGTCAGCAAACTCGACAGCGGCATGGAAGCACTTGTCGATGACACACGGTTGCTGAAGCTTACCGAGCAAGCCAAGAACAAGGACGGCGATGAGGCCAAGGATGACTGGGAAGTACTTAGCGAGGGCGGTGACGACGAAGTAGCCATCCGCGTGGATCAGTATCTTGTTGTCTTCTTGAAGTTCATGGCTAGGTAAGCACAACTCACCTCGACGTAGCGCACATCGGCTAACAACCTCATAGTGTAACGCCAGGTATAGAGCACGATTTCACCATGGGTGTCTGATTGTCGACATATATTTTGGGTACGAGGCGTTGGCGGCATCGTCATTGGGCAATTACTTTACTCAGCGGGCGTAGACATACCTAGGGCGGGTAGGCAGCAGTCTTCACCATCACCATGATTCATTCAGGAATATACCATCCCCTTGAACTTATTTGGCTGTAGTTATGGCATTAGGTAGAACACGAAACAACATTTATATTGCACTCTATCGTCGTCGGAACCCTCCATATGATCGCTTCCAGTCCCTGATGCCCTCAGGCCGACGCATCTCAAGCTCTTTGCCTTCGTATCCGAAGCTGCTTTCCGCTCGGTGGAACGTTGCACATAGCTTGTCAAAGAAGCTGTCTTCCTCTGAAGCCTTGGGAAGAGTTTGCGGTGATTCCAAGGATCCTGGTGCTACGTCGCCAGAGAAGTCCTCAGACTCGTCAACAAAGGCGTCTTCCTCGTCGTCTGTTGATGTGGGATCGAAGAGAGCGTGGAATTTATTGTTCAATCGAACGCGCCACGGGTCGACTTCAGATGATGCAGAGGATGATAACTTCTCGGCGATCTCGAACTACGACGGTTAGTCACCGTAATCTTTGCAACATCTGACATATGGCTTTTTGACGTACCTCTCTTAGTCCTTGCAGCCGGAATTGCTCTGCTCGTTTCTGGAGACGTGGTGCCGATGGTGAAATTGGCATGGCGGAAGCAAGAGCGAACAGTGCCACAAGGGCCATAACAATGAAGGAGCGCATTTTTGAAGTGGTAAGGGAACAAAGTCCGGACTGATGTAAGAGTGCTCGGTCGGATCGAAATGTGTAGCTATCAAAGCTGAATCGGTGTAGTCTAGCTACTAGGTACCAGCGCTCTTCTCGAAAGTAGCGAAAATGAATGAAGAAAGGAAGGACAAGCACACGCGTAAGTATGTAGCAAGAAGATAAGGCACGTTAATGAGTGGCGACGCAAAGGAATATCCACATCTATATCCGCTGCAGGAACGGCCGGGGTAGTAGCGAACGAAGACCGGTTCGTCTGAAATGCATCATCACCCGCATCTTAGCCATACAAGCTTACTATATATCCGCCAACCGGCAGGTCAGACGTCTTCAGAGGTTACGTCGCCCTGTCAATTATTCCGAAACAGCGGTCCGCGCACCAAAGGGAAACGATCAGCGGCAAGGAGAAGGTGTTCGCGCAATCTTTAGCCCGTGATGTTGGGGCAGAAAGTCAGGGTTTAGACCACGTACTGAAGACGCCAGTGTAGGCTCAACCGACTTTTGCTTGTTCTCGACACTGTCATAGGCAGGGGTGGTGACAAACGCGTGGACGACCTGCCCAATATGGTTGGAAGGAAGGTCATGACATGACATCCATGGATCCGTTGAGGGGAGCCAGGCGTGCATCAACGTCTTCAGACCAGAGCCAACCAACGCCAGAACCGCTCGGCTGATGTTTCTTCACCCGAGATCTGAACAGGTACGTTTCTATCGCTGCTCCTCCGGTTGGGCACAATGTTTCCACTTGCATGATTCCCGGTACGCCATCGTTATGCCAAAGTGTGCGGATGTGAGTTCTGTTACAGAATACGCCGGGCGGTTGAGCTGAAGGATTCCGGAGATTTAGCCTGGAAGTCGTTGGACTGGACTTGGTTGAAACAGATGTCACAGGTGGATTGCGCGTCAACGCGGGCGCTAACATTAGCGCAGCACTAAAACGTGCACGGACCTAGAAGAGCAATCGGGGTTAAACAAAGCAAACACTCCCAGCCTCTCCATCACGCCGACGTCATCAGCGTTGCGCGACGTTGGGAACAGCTTCATACTCACCTGGAGAATATACACTTGAACATCACATATTACCGCATACACATCTGGGCCTCTTAACGATGATCAGCTGGACATCCAAACAAGACAGCCGAAGACACAGGACTGGCTTCTTGGACACGTCTTGACCACCCTTGCTTGGAGCTATCGGCAGAGCATCAAATTACCCGATATGGACGCTCAGGATCAATCACACCGGATAATGCTCCCAGGATCACAATCACCAGCATCCACAATATCCGCACAGGCCCTAGATCTCAGCGGACTCCCACCAATCGCTATATTTACTGCGCATTTGAAGGACGATGAAGTGAGAAAACTCAAGGAAACGTTGCGCCAGTACGACGCACCGCTTATCACCGATATCTCAAGGGCGAAAGTCTTCATCGGGAAGGTGGGTACTAAGAAAAGAGCTGAGTTTGAATTAAGGTCTCGAAAGCTGGTAGTTCAGGAAATCGTTACACCCAAACGGCCAGCAAGTCCCGTGAAGACACAGAATCACGACAGCAAGAGACGAAGAGTTGGTGAAACATCAGGTCGGCTACCAGCGGATGAGCAAGACTCTACTACCGATGACGAGGCTGGTCACAACACCAACACTGAGGATGAAGCACCAAATACAAACAAGCAGCACATACCGTTACCATCACCTTCGAAGTCCGACAATGGTCCACATTCTGCACCAATGTTTGAGACTTCGTCAAGTGAAGACGTCATTTGGGTTGTCAAGTTTGACTGGGTTGAAGCTTGTGTAACTGCAGGTCATCTACTTCCACTACAGGACAATCTAGTATACAAAGGCAAAGTTCTTGAAAGGCCTAAGTCATTGACTACAAAATCCATCAGAGATATATTTGTGGCGCATACCAAAGCAACGCCAGTGTCCCAGACGCTCTTGGCAACACGACCACATCCCGTGCAGGACATCTTGGCCCGCGCAAGATTGGATGCGCCTACGGCCTCGAAGAAAAGTACTTATCAACCTAAGGAACTCAGAAAGTATGGCTCTAATCGTTTCGATGGCAAGACTTTTACTCGTTCTTCCCAAGCTGTTGGTCACTCCCATGCTTCACAAGCTGCACATCTTTTGCAGCAAACGACAAGCGAGTATGAAGGCGAGGACAGTGATATGCCTTCACCACCGCAGTGGGTGAAGAAGGGCGTCAAGTACGCCTGTCAGCGCTTTACACCTGGCAACGGACCTAATGAAGATTTCCTTGACCAACTCAAGAAGATTAGAACTGCTCGAACCCTAATCGATGACGACATTGGTGTTCGTGCTTACTCGACCATCATTGCATCCATCGCCGCATATCCCTATAGACTTAGTCACCCACGAGAGATTGCACAATTACCTGGTTGTGATGAGAAGACTGCTCTCCTCTTTGTAGAGTGGAAGAACACGGGTAAGATCCAGGCCGTAGAAGATTTTGAGACCGACGAATCAATGAAGATCCCCCGTTCCTTCTACAATATTTGGGGTGTTGGAGCGAAGACCGCACGGCATTTCTACCACAACAACCACTGGACTGAGCTGGATGATATTATCGAGTACGGCTGGAACGATCTGGACAGAGTGCAGCAGATCGGCGTCAAGTATTACGACGAATTTTTGGTGCCGATTCCACGATCCGAGGTTGAGCAGATCGCAGCCGTTGTTCGTAAGCACGCAGTAAAGCTTCGCGACGAACGGATAACTGTGACGATTGTAGGCGGATACAGACGTGGCAAGACAGAGTCTGGCGATGTGGACATGATCGTGTCGCACCCAGACTTGGATTGTACAGCAGGATTGGTTCAAGAGATCGTCGAATCATTGGAAGAAGTCGAGTGGATTACTCATACCCTCACACTGAGCCTGAAAAACACCAATCGGGGTCAACTTGCGCTGCCTTTTCGATCAGCGAGGGGAGCGGGCGTTGGCTTTGATACGCTTGATAAAGCACTTGTTGTATGGCAAGACCCATCGTGGCCTACCCGTGACCAGGATATTCTAGAGAACCCTAAAGCAAAGAACCCCACTATTCATCGCCGAGTCGACATTATCGTCGCTCCTTGGCGAACAGTAGGTTGCGCACTCATGGGATGGAGTGGCGGTACGACATTCCAGCGTGATCTCAGGCGATATGCGAAAGCAGTCAAAGGCTGGAAGTTTGATAGTAGCGGTATTCGGAGTCGAAGTACCGGTGAAGCTATAATGCTGGAAGGGCCCAATGGAGTCCATGGAACACCAGAAGATGCAGAGAAAAAGGTCTTTGAAGGTTTGGGTCTGGAATACATACCACCCAAGTATAGAGTAACATATTGACATCACACGGTACAGCATCGTGAAGGCTGTCTTTCTGCTTCACTAGTTTGCACCTGTAGAAGATTTAGTAGATTCGTCACGACGAGTCTTCACACGTGTGTACCACGTTCTGAGATGTCTCTACGAAATACACGATCGCCAATATGTTTAGGACTCTAACAACAGCATTCGAGCACAACCGACTAATACAATGGAGGCCACAAAAGCCGTGGACGAAACAGAAACTCCTGACGCCGTCGAGCGCGGCCGGCTTATCAAGGGATTTATCATGACTGTACAGTTCATTATCAGCCTCGTCATGTTCATCGTTGTACTGCCATTCTTTGTACTATGGCGCGTTCCAATAAGCCTTCTCTATCTGATCAAGAAAGAGAAGGAGGAGCCAAAGAACTCAGATCAACAAGGAGAAAGGGAAAGGGAAAAAGTAAAGGAAAATGGGCAAGAGAAAGATTATGACGAAGAGGAAGAACCAGAACTTCTGCCCCCAAAGGATGCTTATGAGCGCGCCATAGACCGCTTCAACAAAACCTGGAAAAAGTTCAGAGACCTTTCCATAAACAAACCCGTCGTAACTTACTGGCCCCGCATAGCCGCTGCCATCCTCCTCGTAGTCCAAACCAGTTTCTCCCTTGCGCTTCTCGAAAAGTCACTCGTCTATCATATCCCCTGGTTCATCGCACACATCTCCAACAAGGAATACAAAACTAACAAGAACAAGGAATGGCGGAATGACTTTCTGTTGCACGTAACCGGCCTGACTATGACGTGTGCACCCGTTGCTGGACTGATGGGAGTGGGAGTAGGAATTATGTATTACATGGTCAAGATAACCAAGTATGGGAAGTTCAAGAAAGGAGCTCGGAAGAAGAAGGGCGGCAGAGGGTATGATAATCCGAAGGAGAAGTGCAAGGATGCGAACGAAGAGGGACACAAGGTCAAAGAAGCGATTATGGGGGTTGTGGATCATGTCATGCATCCGCATGTACCACACCCGCATGTACCTCATCCGCACCTGCGTTTGCATCCGCATACCGGACATGAAGCCGGAAGAATAAAGCCAGAAAATTCACCGTATGGTCATCCGGGATACAGTGAGGATATCATATTCGAACAACCGGGAGACGTATCATGTGAGAACCATGATTTCGTTCAGCCGCCGCCCGTCGTCATTAAACCTCCAGAAAAGACAGCCTGGTATGACAAGAATCCGTACACATTGGCTGGTATCGCATCTATTTGGACTGGCAGAGAGCAGAAGACGAAGGCAGGATACGATGGAAGGGATGTGAGGAGGCGGAATTTCGAAGAAGACATCGAGATGGCAAATAGAGCAGGGAACATGTGAGGGACAGCATGAATTGTAGTATCCCCTGGAATATAGTTTTTGCTGCAATACTCATAACGCCTTGCTAGCACAGACCAAGGAAATAGCTAAACTGATAGTACATGTAGAAACAAACCCCCGCATACAGCTCCTGGTATCATCACTCAACTCTTAACCCCGCGCTTGCTCTTACGCTCACACAACTTATTTAGCAGCCCACTCAAGTACTCTTCTTTCCCTCCAGATGCCACTTCATAACCTTCTCAAAGATTCCCTTGCCATCTCCCTCCATGACATCTCCGTGACAAGGAATAATCCTGTTGAATCCCCATTTGTTGATCCTCTCCATACTAGCAGCAAAACCCTTCCTGTCCTTTGCACTAGTCCCATACCAGATGGTGCGCTGCTGCCACTTCGCGTCGCCCTTGGTACCCTGCAAGGCCGTGAAGATCTTTGTCAGAATGCCACTGTTCGCATCAATACCCGTTTTGCTAAACTGCTCTGTAGCAGGCAGGTTGAACATGAGGTCTGCCTGGATGAGAGTGCGGGTAGGACGGTGGTGGAAAACGAGCTCCTTGTTGATGTGCGAGGGGACGTACTCCCAGTCGAACTCAGCGTCGAACTCGGGTGATATGGACTCGACGCGCTTATTTTCGCCAAAGAGGATGGAGAAGGGGACTTTTTCGTCGTTTTGCTTTTCGCGCTTTTCGGGGAGGACGTCGGGGCCCATGACTTGCGCGTTAGGGTATTCCTTGTGCCAGGGACCAAGGAAGATGTGGTGCTGTTGACTTTATTAGGGAAAGTTCTAGGTGCTTTGCAGGACTTGAAGAGCTTACTTCTGCATCCAGGGCTGCAATGTACTTCACTTCGCCCATCTCGGAGACCTTCTGCTTGACATCGTCGGTCAGCGCGACAGGAGAGAAGACCGCAAGCGCACCGGATTCGAGGCGCACTATTCGCGTATATCAGTAGGTGCTTGTGAGATGTCGATCGAGTACGGCATACCGATTGTTCCTCTTCCGCCAATCTTTATGCGACCGAATCTCCAAAAGGGAACTGATAGAGTGGTGATAACGCGTGGAACGACATCGCGTATCACCATAACGGCGGTCGGGTCGGACGGTACTAGTTTCGACGACATGTTGAGTTATGTGAGTGGAAGAATGCGCAACTGAAGAAAAGCAGTGTAGAAAAACAAGAGTTGTTGCGAGGATGCGCCGGATGCTTGGTATCTAAGATAGAAGACGTAATGCAGTCAGACCCTGAATGACGCAATGTTCAAGATCGGGAGTGAAACGACTCTAGAAATGCAATTCAATAGTGATTGTGTTGGACGACAACCTATATATCATGACGAACGTCTTATTCGGATCAAGGATACGATTTTGTCCGCTCAAAAGGAGGGGGTTATGGCATGTGGGGAGATGTCATTCGAGTAAGGTGCTAGCTGTCGCGTGAAGCTGCAGGGAAGCGTGGGCCGAGGCGCCGCAATTCGACAGTAATTAGACGCGGTCGCGCTTCCAAAGGTTTGTCAGCTACGTCACCGCGTGGCAGATTCAAAAGATCTAGACTTGATGTTCAAACCTTCGCAATGTGCTGATGCAGTTGGATATCGCAAGAAATTCACATTGTTATGATAAACTCGGGATTGCGAATTTGATCTGGGTTTAAGTTTTGAGTTCGCAAATGTATATGTAGTATGGCCTAATCTGAACTGTCGTTGACATTCACATGCTACTTCTAGAATTTGCATGTCGCGCTTTGGTCTTCGGCTTTTCCGGTAGCCGTTCCAGGGGCCAACTAATCACCGACCCACATCATCAGCGAGCACACGGTGCATCCTTTTCTGGAAACTTTCCTGATGTGTGTAGAGGCTCGGCGGACGAAGTTGGGCCGCGCCACAGTATTTGGAAGCGTCGCAGACTGGCCATCTGGCCAGACTTGTAGTCTCTCGTAAGGTTGTTTTGCTTCGTGCGATGTCTCACCTGGCATTTTCAGCGCTGAGCTCTGCCATCAACCCTCCGGCATCCCTTGCTTTGGCATCCTCTTCCAGTCTCTTCTGAATAAAGGCACCCATCTCTTTGACCTTTTGCATTGCAACATTTGTGCAGTTCAGCAAAGCCAGTGGGTTGATCGTGGCTCCTCCATACTTCGCAATCTGACATATCTCGCCATGTTTGTTCATGGTAATGATGACCTCTCCCTGTCTGACTTGTTCTTCGGCCAAGTTTGCATCTACCAGGAATATTTCACCTTCGAAGTATGAGAAGGTCACGCAGAGCGGCTGATGGAGGATGGACAAGGGTATCGGTTCGCGTTCGCGTACGCTAAGGATTGTAGCTTGGTCGCCCTCTACTTGGACATCGGGTCGTCGGAAGTGTTGTAGTGCGGCCATGACGGCTATGCAAGATGCATCGATGAGCCCGCCATCATGGTCAATGATGTGTACATCTGCGCGGAGAGCGAAGCACTTCAAGCCAGCAATGATACATAGCGATTCGGTGTCGAGAGCGTTGGAGCGACGGATGGCTTTCTCGAGTATGCGCGAAAGGATGACTTCAGCATCTGTGGGACTAGCAACTCAGTCAGATACAGCGAGAAGTTGGTGAACTTTGGAACATGTGTACCGGCCAACTTCAAAGGCTGGAGAAGCCATTGGAGAGAACTCTGTGACTATTTGGAAGATACCGTCAAACTTGCGCTCTGGTAGTGGTGTCGTCACATCTACCGAAATGCGCGCGATGACCCTGAAGAAGGTTAACTTGCGCACTCGGATCCAAAGAATATTGTGTACCTCGTCTTGCCCAGTTGAACATCTGCGACGCCATACTCGTCGCCAAAGGTGAGCTCAAGCGGACGGAAGGCGTCGAATGCGCGTCGGTCGATACGAATCTGCTCCTGCAGCGCTTGCTTGATGAATTCGCGCTCATTGAGCGATATTTCAGCTTCTCTGGGCATCTTGACCTTCTACGACAGGTACGTGAGGTTGTCGTTGGTGAAATCATAGCTGTTCAATAGCCATAGAAAATGATGCGCGGGGACCGGCGCCGATCCTTAGCGTGATTTACGACTTGGAGCTTCTATGCGCCATTTCTTTCACGCATCAACAACTCACCACCCCAACTACGCGCAAGACTTCCGAAACCCGTGCCAAATCAAAATCCGATCAATTTATAAGAAACCAACACAATGACGACGGCCCACAGACCTACGTTCGATCCCGCACGCGGTAAAGAGGCCCAGCGAGGACCCGCCTATCATCAGCGACTTCTACCAGCGCATACAACACTTAAGCACAGACAACCAGGCCAAGGCGGTGATGCTGACGCTCAGCGCGACCTTCGCGCCGAACTTCTCGAGGCTGAGGCGCGTCACATCGCGAAGAAGAACGGCACCTACGTTGAACCGGAGGCGGCAGCTGAGCCGAATGCGCACAAACGTCAGATCGATGCTGTACCAGCAGCCGAGGAAGGAGAGGAAGATGAAGCAGCTCAAAAGCGGCGGCGCATAGAGGTGTTAGAAAAGTTCAGGGACGTAGATGCAGACGACAGCAGCACCGAGGACGAAAGTAGCGATGAAGAGTAAGTGCCGAGTCTGTCCCGGCTTTCAATCCCTTGCTAACATCGTTCCAGGGACGAAGACGAAGAGGACGAAACCGCGGCCCTTATGCGCGAACTTGAGAAGATCAAGAAAGAGCGCGCTGCAGCCAAAGCCAAGGAGGAGGCAGAACGCGCCGCAGAAGAGGAAGAACAACGCGAAATCGACGTCGCCCGAGGCAATCCTCTGCTCAATGCGAAAGACTTCACCATGAAGCGCCGATGGGACGACGACGTGGTCTTCAAGAACCAAGCACGAGGCACCGAAGACAGGAACAAGAAGAAGGAATATATCAACGACATGTTGCGATCCGACTTCCATAAGAAGTTCATGGTATGTACCCCTTGAATGTGCCACGCATAATACTCACTAACACTACGCGACAGTCCAAATACATCCGATGAGGTCATCGCCTTTCGTAGTATTACTTATCCGACTTTCGAATATCATGCATTGCATTGCGGGCGTTAGGGTCCTTGGCGCACAGGCTCTGGAACTTCTTAAGCAATCTACAAAGGAGTGTGGGATACCCCAGATCTTGGCGGGTATAAAGTAACCAGTGACGAGACGGAACCTAGCGGGACTCTTATCGCTATCTTGGATCAGCGGCGACGACCACCATTTCTGGATGTCAGCTTTATCTCTCGCTTCAGACCATCGTTACTAGGAATCGATCGAATGAACGGCATCTATCGAGGTCCAAATCTTGTTTCAAAATATGTCAGAGAGAGGCTTTGCCGTGTAGCAGAGACAGACTGCTGTGTTTTGCGCGAAGAATAGTAGCAGACGCTCCTTGAGCGGCTGTGGAAGCGTAATTCCGTACAGAACCGATAGCTGAACCTTGGGCCTAGTACGAGCCACTATCTCCTCCGATCCACATAAGCGGAATTTAGCGTGCCTACAGGGAACACCAAGCACACCTTGGCCAGGTCTTCCACCCTCTTATAGAACTTCTGCTGCAGATGATCTACGCCTCCCCCAGCAAAGTGACCTCATAAGGCTTTTCTGCCTTTGCCAGATGCTTGTTTATGCTGGGGGTCAGCACACGGCAGATAGTAGAGAAGGAGGCGCAGATATTATATAGTCAATCAGATATCTCTGTGAAACTGCCCAAACAGAACTACCATTCCAATCAACTCTACGTCTTCTCCACATACTCCTATTCTGTTCCCCATTCTCTAGAGATACACGCATTTACTCACAGTTCACCGCACGGACAACAACGACGACAACAATGGCAGGCTACGGGAACCGCACAGCACCAGACTACGCCGCAGAAGACCTCCAAGACCAACACACCAACACCCGTCTCGGCCTCATAGATTCAAATACCGCCTACCATGAGCCCCATGAAAAACACGGTTCAGGCATAACAGGCGGTGCTGGCTTCGGTACGTACCTGATACATCTCCTCATCTGCGTCCCAAGAAAAAAACAGCTATACCTGTATATCCCTTCCAAGAGCCAGACGACTAACGATGCCCACCACCGATAACAGGAAACAAACGCTCCTCATCTATCCCTTCAACCGACAATTCTGAATTCCGCTTCGGCTCCCATTCAGACACGGCACCGTATTCAAACGCCACGCCCATGGGCAGCGGCTCTACGGGTGGTGCAGGGTATGGGAATAAAACCGGTGAGATGAGCGGGCCAGGTCATGATTCTATGATGGGCAAGGTGGTGGAGAAAGTCGGTGGTATGTTATTCCCTCTTTCTTGTTTGATCGTGGCGATACCGTGGGTGGTGGTGATGAGGATGACGGTTCCAAGGCACAGGTGAGTTGCATTAGAACTGACTCGATGACAGGTATTATGAAGAACGAAAAACTATCGGAGAAAGGTAGGGTGATGCGAGAGAAGGAGGGGTTTGGCAGTGTGCCGGAATAGGGCGGTGTGTTGTTTCCTACAACGGAGTATTTGAAGCTTTATTTATAAATGATCCTTATTTCAGAGGAAGAGCGGGTGCGCTTGTTTTCTAGTTCTAGTGGAGACGGTAGTGTCCATCATTTGGAACACCGCAGATGATATTGTCCCATTCACATAAATCAAGAACCTGTTCGCAGATTTAGGACAACAGGCAACGTGAAATTGAAGTATTGTGCTGTAGCTTTGACTGTCCCCATGTCCTAGCCACACAGTGTTTCTACTTGCCCAAGAGCGCGCGTACACAGCATGGACTCCTTACTTCCTTCCTCACTCTCTCCCTACACACAAGGTACTCCAGGAAATGCAAAACAGAAAAGAAAAGAAGAAAATTCTCGCATGCCTCGCAACCATGTCCACTGATGCAAAGCAGTAGCAGCCGCAAACAAACTTAATATATGCCTTGTGTGCGGTACTGGAAAGTATCGTAACTATCATCATGTCAGTAAAACCGCCGTTGTCGTCCAAAGAACGAAAAAAGAGAAACGAAAAGGGCAAAACTCACAGTCGGGTATAATAACTTCCCACACTCTTCGCAACCAGCTCCTCGACGAACCCTTCAGCCTCCTCCCTACTCAAATGCAGCATCAATCTCGCCCTTAGACTGTTCGTCACAGTCTGCGCACCCGCCTTGAAACAATCCATACTACTATTCTTACTCATGAGATCAACTAGCATAATCAGCCGCTCTGCATCCTTTCTCAGCGCCTGGAACGCCTTTTTACACAACGTCTTGAATTCTTCGAACGCAGGGCCTGTCACACCGCCTAGCACGTCAACGTAGTCTTGCGTTAGCTTGAAAGGCGCGGCTTCAAAACCCATGCTGCCGGGACTGTTGGACAACATGAAGCCAAAGTCGATATGGATGATGTGGCCCATGTTGTCGATGAGGAGGTTGCCGTTGTGGCGATCTTTGAGCTGCAGCACGTAGCAAATCATGCTGTAGGCAGCGAGGGAGCGGGCAAAGCAACCTACACCCGCAATATAAGCTTCCGAGTCTGGTTCGCCAAAGGTCTTGAGCCAGTGATCTTTCAGGGTCGCGATGCGTTTGCGGGGGTTGGTGCCTGCTGCTATGCTGGCTAGTGTTAAGCTTCGCTTCAGCGAGTGGAGAGACACGCCGTTTGTAATGGTTTCGATGAGTCCGCAGGATTCGCCTGTGACGAGGATGCGCATGCGTTTTGTCCAGACGGGTACATTTGCTTCTTCCCAAATCTTGGTGCAAACGTCGATGAGCTGGCAGGCAAAGGCTTCTTGACGTAAGTCGGCACCTGTCTTGACAATGACACTGATGAGATCCCAGTTCTTCATGTGGCCGTATGGTGAGGACCGTCGTATCCGTTCTCGTTTTGCACTCCATTCTTCACCGAAAGTCGCGGCACTGGGATCGTCACGGTCACCCTTCCGCCGCATACCACCCGTCTTAAGATCATTCTCCATACGAGCTGCACCTGCACCCGAGTTGGTCGCGACCGGTAGACCATCTTCAAGCTCTTCTGGTTCGCCTGTGATTGCTGTTGGATCTGATTCTGCCATGATTGTGTCAAATGTTGGTCCCTGATCCTCGTTCAAGAAGTTTTGCTCTTCCAATGTCTGCATACTAGCAATGATCTTGGCTTTGATGGCTGCCACCTCGCCCTTTGGCCGTTTTGCGCCGCTTGCTTCAAGTTGTGCGAGCATCTGAGCAGCAGTGCGCATGTGGGTTGCGAGGGCCGAGAAGTCTGGTTGGTCGACGGCCTGGTTCCGTGAATTGAGGTTTGCTGGAATTGTCATACGCCTGATAGGGCCAGGGCTGTTCGATCTGCTGATTTGCGAGTCGGACGTTCGTGGCGTAGAAAGGGTAGCCACTGAAGATAGAGTGTTCGCTCCGCTTGAAGACCTTGGGGCTGTGGCCTTTCCATTGGCGGTTGCACTAGGTAATGTCACGCGCGCCATTCCAGACGCAATGTCGTTCTCATCCATATCCTTGATGAGTGAGGTACTACCCAGGTCTCCAGTAGCAGGCTCGAACACACTGTCGGATCCATTGGGCGGCGTGCGATCGAATGCAAGATACTCGGCATTGGTAATGTCGAAAAGACGTCTTCTCGAGGTGCCCTTCTCTAGCATCAGCTTCTCGAGCAACTGCTGATTCTGTTCGGTGTCTGGGTCGAAATCAAAATCCTCCTCCAGAACCTCAACCATGAGCAGGTAAGGTACTCGCTCTGCACTGTTGAGACTAGTTGATTCCGCGGGGTTTATGCGCACTATACGGTGATGCTGGCTTTGCGACGGGATCCCGTCCTTGAGAGTCGGAGGCGATAATAGAGGTATGTCTACTTCGGCTGGCAAGTCCTGATCTATCAACGCTAGCTCGGCTCTCAGCGCGCTCAACCGTGCGGGTTTTGGAACAACAACCAAGCGATTTGAGATGTCCTCGAGAGCGCTCAGGAACTGGGTTTCGTTGCGGAAGTAGTTGGATCGTAGAAGTCGAATTTTCTGGGTACGGGTCAAGGCAGTAGGTGTAAGAGGCCTTGGTGGTAGTCCCGACTTGCGTAAGCCATGTTGAAGTGGGCCTGGTCCTAAACCAGCAGTCGCTGGGGGAGTAGGGAGGGGGGACGATTTGCCGTCTCGGAAGTCGGGTAACGATGACGAGCTGAGCCGGGCTTCTGACGCTATTGACAACAAGGAAGGGCGGTGTTGCATCGAAGGGGCCCGTTGAGCAGCTGGTGGCCGCGCTGCCGCCTTCCTCAGCTCTTTGGGGTCGCGGGGTCGCGAAGACGAAGCCTTGATGGAGCGCCCATCTTCGGGGTCTGAGTGCTGGGCGGCTACCCTCTTCTCCTTGCTTCTTGACGATCCTCCCGTGACAGTCTTGCTCCTTCCGACCTTGGCCGTCTGCACGTTATCCGAGATGATGTCCTCGACGGGTCTGGGTTTCCGCGCCTGCGCAATTGCCAGAGGGCCGGCGTGAGCTGGGAGAAAGGGTGCGGCTATGCTCGCAAGGACCAGACTGGAGAGCACGGTGACGGGAAGTACGTTCTCCTTGATCTTCTCTCGGCGCTGCGGCTCGGCGGATCCGAAGACGATGCGCTGGACCCGGTTGTAGATTCGGCGACATGTCTTGAAGGCGATGGAGTTGGGGGCGCTTGCGAGATCGTGGAGATAGGTCTGGAATAGCCAAAATGTCTAGAGGGCAGAGGTTAGCACCCGCAGCGGCTAACAAGACACGGTATCCGCAAGCCCACCAGAAGCGCGCCGTTGACCGACTCCTCGCACAAGTCTATTATGAATTCCTCCAGAGCCATGGACTCGTTGTCGATGCTGATGAGCAGGTGACATAGCCTGTGCCCCGCGTATGTAAGCTAGCTGTTCATGTCGTCGTAGTAATAGTGGAGTGGGCTCGCGGCGACGTACTGCGGGAGGAAGAACTCGAGCTCCTCGTACGCGAACTGGCGCAGCTTCGAACAGAGCACATAGTGGATTCCGACGTGATCGGCATACCGGCTGTTGAGATATTTGATGTCAGTCTTGGCTCCCAATGCGGTCGTCTCGGTGAAGGGACAGGGAGAGGGAGAGCGCCGCGGCGGCGGTGCTGCGGGCAACGGTGGCTTCGGGGAGCGGCAGCGACTCACGCAAGGTATGCTACTGCGAGGCTCGGATCTTGGTTGAAGTGCTCAGATTCTATAAAGCGCTCTAGCAGATTCCAACTCATCTGGGACGGCTCATTGGGGCTCAGTACGGGTGGAGGGCGACAGCATGCGGTGAAATGCTCAAAAGGGTCGCATAGGGAAAGATGGGGCGCGACAGGGTTCAGCGGGCGGAGATGACCAGCTCCGCCTTGCTTGGGAAGATAGCTTAACAATGCGATCGTCCGCCTTTAGTCTTATATTACTTTCTCGCCACTGATCCGTCCTCTTGACGTTCCCATTCGCAATTTCACCTCCGTGACATCCGCCCTTCGTTATGAGCAATAATACCAGAAACGCAAAAGGAAACACAGATACCCGCAACCCAACGCCGTGCAATTGGCCTTTGCAAGAGGCCCAGACCTGTTCGCGCGCACTGAGCAAAATATCGTACACCAGCAAATATATACAGCAGGCACGTCGGATTAGTCCGCTGCGTGCAAGTCGACAAAAATGTTGATAGCAGCCACCAGCACTTCAGCAAAAATAAGAATAATGACGATCCACTCAAGCAATTCGCCCTGCATCCAGTTAGCAAAACACTTGTACATGAAACACGGCATTACTTACGTGCGTCACAGTCAATTGGTCCTTGAGAACAGCAAGCAAGTCCCCAATGACGTTCAGTCTTTCGGTCAAAAGACTGACTCTCTGATCCATTTCCAGATAGCTTCTCACGGCTTGGTACACAGGGTCTAGCTGTGGCTCGGCCCACATAAGCTCTGGCGCGTCCAGAACCGATCCTTGCAGATGTATACTAATACGGAGGATGAAGAGCTCTCCTATCTGCATGTTGATTTGCTTTTTGTTCAGGTTGATCTTGCCAGAGCTAGCGATCTCGGCCGGGATGTCTTTTGTCTCATCGATAGTGTTGTCTACTAGATCCTCAAAAAGCGATGTCTTGACACTCTGAGAAAGGCCGTGGCTGATGGCCAGCTTGATCATGTAGTTCTTCTTGTCGCGTAGACTAATGAAGTCGTTGTATATCCGGGCCTGATACTCGCGCGTGTAGTAAAAGTTGAATTCTTCCGTCTCGATCTCGTCTTTGCCGAGCTTGTCGACTTCGAACTTGGCTATTTCCTTCAAGAACTTCTTCTCTTCTTGCAACGTCATACCCCATATGACAACAGTGCCATACTCGAACAAGAACACTTCCGGAGTATGCACGCGTGTATCGAAATCTGGCGCGTCCATTTGCGGATCCGAGTCGGCGTGGGTGATCGACGGCCGTCTAGGGCCAATAGCTTGCTCATTCGCAATGTCTGGCGCATCGCCATCCTCGTGCAAGTCGATGAGATCCTGCCTCCTTCTCTCGTTCTCGTGCTCCACCTCAATGGCGCTGTCCGAGAACCTTCTCGGCCTCTCTTCCGTAAAGCCGTCGAGTACAGCAGTGCTGCTGACGTCTTCTGGGCCTTTTGTTGATCCATAGTTGTACGGCGAGTATATGCATTCATCGAAGCGCTTCGGGGCGGCTCCTCGGATCTTTTGCTTGCCTTTCAGAAATCGCATCATTTCATCGAGCTTGTACGACGCGGCCGTGCAATATGCCGTCACTCTTGGCAGTCGCTCCCTGTCTGCCTTTCCTAGTCTGGCTGCATCCCTTCGCGCTGTGGGGTCCTTTATCCTGGTGTATTGCACATAGACATCGCGTCCGCTCTCTTCGTCTTCGGCTTCATCCGCGGCCGGGTCGGGAAGGAGCTTGAGTTTCTGGGCTGTCCTCGTCGTTCTCTGGGGACCGATCTTGGGCACCGGCGCGGGGGGGATTCTGGCAGGCGCACCAGAACTGTTCCTTCTCCGCAGCTTACTGTTCAATGTCGAAAGCATGGGCTGTCCACCCTGGGTAGTGGCACCATGGCCGGAAGCGGAGGCGCTGTGCGAGATTGACCGCGACGGTGGTTTCGGACTAGTCGATGTGACGGTTGGGTTGAATGTGACAGTTCGCTGAGGCTTGGGAGGTATCGCTCGACTTGAGCTCGACATTGACGAGACCAAGGGAGTCGTCTCGGTAGAGCTTGACGCCATGGTGATCAATTCCAGCCAAGGTGCGAATCAACAGCGAAGGTGAAAGTGTCACTAGACAGAGAAGATGTCACAGTCGCAGATGCCCCGGAGTTCTGACGGCGCCATACGTCGGCGTTAGTGGATGCGGTTGGTGACAAGCGCGTAAGCTGTTTGTGTCGACGAGACTTCGAGCAATGACGTTGTAAGGATCTATGCTGAACTAACGGTCGCAGCACGGGCCTCCCACGTGCAAGAGAACGCTACTTGCATGGCGGCCGTTAAAAACCAACTTCCAGGAACCTGGATGTTGTGTGACTCCCAAGGTTCTTTTTAACGCCTTCGCGCTTGTGTGAGTTTGTACGAAGTTCGACCGCGCGCTTGCGTTTTCAAGATCTGCATCGGACGCACTACGTACAAAAGCGGTTATGATTCGTCGAGCGTCTCTTGATACTGTACGCAATACGCGTAGGCAAGCTTGGGGGATATATTAAGTCAAATATCAATTATAACTCCATGACCTCAGTCTCGTTTGCTTCTCCATTGTCCTCCATCTTAGGTTTTACAATTTGAGCTGGTTGCTCCTGGGTGATGATACCAACCTCTCCTAGCATAAAGCGGCCAAAGTACAACAACGCGTCTAGCATCTCCTCTCCGGTGGGTATGATGTTTTCTTTAGGGAGCAAAAAGCCGTAGCTACCGGTGTCTCTCAACTTAATCTGGTAAGAGTATCTGACCTTGAGCTCGTGGTAGAAAAAGTCCAGTGCACTGCCGCCACTGGACTCGATACGTGGAAGAATGGTCTTCTTCTGGTTGGCGAAGGCAACATTGCCCTCGCATGCAGAGTTGACCTTGTATGTTTGTCCTTTGCGGGACACGCGGATAGCTTTCGCCAGGCCAAGAGCGAGTTCTTCGAGGTCCTCAATTGCTGGGGGTTCCTCATTGCAAGAGTAACTATATGGGTACAGGATCTGTTGAGAGTATGAGTGCAGGTCTAGGAAACCAACAATTTCAACATTGTTGTTGTCAGTCTCGTTCCTCGCCCATTCCGCGAAGCGCGCTGATTCTGCGCCTTCGAACGGAGCGCTACCAGGATATGATTCGCTGCAGGGGTTCGATTGCAGAGAAGCGCCGTCCCATTTGAAAGGGTAGCTGCGGTCGAGGTCAATGCCATGGCAGAAACGAAGACTGGTGGGCTGGCGGTTCTTGCGCCAAAGACGATCGGTCTCCCAACTGTAGACGTATCCGTCTGGGTTTAGGGTTGGGACGAAGACGAAATCAAAGTCCTCCATGAGACGAGTCATTTCACGGTCCTTGCCGTAAGCATTGATGAAGCTCCAGGCTAGGTAGTTTACGGTGCTTGTGGATATCCACTCACGCGCGTGGATGCCGCCGGTAATGAGGATCGTCTTCCGCGGCTTGGACGGCTCCTCGTTGTTTGTGGGGTGCACGCCAACACGCAGGGCGGGTATGTCACGGCCTTCGTAGCTTATTCCAATGTTGATTCGGCGGACGTGTGTGGTGAACATGGAAGCCATCAGACTCATCCATGGGTTTATGACGGAGAGTGGCTGGTAGTCTTGGAAGAAGATGTTGCCCTTGCCCGATCGCGAGGACGGTCGGAGGTTTGAAGAGAAGCGATCGTTGTCGGAGGTAGGTGTAGAGTCGGGCGATGGGTAGGAGTTGAAGATTGCCTGTGCAAGGCCGATGTCTTGAAGGAGTGGTGCGTGGGAGTCCTTCAGCGATGCAGGCAGCAGGCCTAACAAGGAAGGCACGACGTCCTTGGATACCCGCAAGTCTGCCCAGTCCTCATTGAACTCCCATACGTCGAGGAAGAGGATGTCTGCCGCATCTGCTAGTGCCGAGGCTTCTTGGGCGGTGCCTATCTTGAACCTCAACACGACATCATCCCTATACTGCGCGACCAGCTTATCGCCCAGCGCATCGCGGCCAGTCTGCGCACTCTGCCCACCCAAGCTCTTTTGGTGCTCGGGCAGTCGCCAGATGTTGCGTATTATCGCGTCGGAAAGCCGCCGCCATGGTCGTGGGGACGGATTGTGGGTCGAAGCATAGGTTCCTGCATCGTACGGAGACGGCGCTGCGTCGTGCGGGGCGGCCGTTGCCAGCTGTGGCCCGAGAAGCAGCAGACTCAGCAGAGCGCAAACGGGCTGGCGCATTGCGGGTATGGGTGGCCGGGCAAGCGGTGAGCCAACTATGTATGCGATGCTATGGTGGTGGCCAGCAAGCGCCGGGAAGAGGGTGGAGAAGGTGTCGTGTGCCTGAGCATAGCATGCCTGGAAGAAACGTGGGAATTGTGGCTGGTGGAGCTTGCGAGGCGCGGCCATTTACGCCAACGCTGCGCTAGGCACTCTCCACTGCGCTGCAGAGAAGACCAGTGCGCTCGTCAGTGCCTTGGTGACAGCTGATCTGCTACCCTTAGGCCTGGTATCCTCCCCCTATACAACATAGCGAGACACTGTGACGTCGACTGCCCTATCCAACACCTACGTGTCCAACGCCGTGCCCAGTTCCCGACCGGCTCTCACATCTCACCTCCCCGACTAATCCTAGCATCACTCCGTCAGCCTTGTGGGCGTGCCGCATCCGAGCCATCCTACAGTCCAAAGAGCCCATAAAGCGACGCCCTTGACTGACCCCCTCCAACTGCCCACCCCGCTGTGCCATGTCAAGCACTGTGACGCCCTACTTGCATTCATGAGCTGCTAGTTGGCGCGAGCAGCCATGCCTCTGCGCTCCCTCCGCCCCGGCCGTAGCGAACGAGACCTCAAGCGACGGAGTACCCTCGACCCTGCCGGCTTCTTCAAGCGCGCCGACAAGGACGCACGCTTCGACAGGTCGGCCGAGAATCTGGACCCAGGTCGAATCGCTGCCTCTGAGGATGGCTACCGTCCAACATCCACCGACATTGCGCGGCCCTCGACAGGCCACGATGATGATGATGATGATGATGATGACGACTCCCCGCCTTCTCCACCCGTACAGGAACACACTCCCAACACCAAGCGCTTCAGTCTGATGCGCTTCCGCCATGCCTCTGATCCGCAACTCTCCGCCAAGGCAAAGGAACATGCCGCCCGGGACGACGATGCACCGCCCGTCCCTCGCGTGCCCGGTAACCCTGCGCGTACGTATATGGATGCATCCCACATGGCAGAAGGCTGTCGTACTGACGTAGAGCTGCGCAGCGCCCGCAATCATCACCACTGCACCCACCGTAGCCGACCACGAAGACGAGGATAAGACTCCCCCCAAACGGAGCAGGATGCAACAGTTCGCCCTGCGCCGGCGCTCATTCGATCCGAGCACGTTTGACAAACCGACGACGCTGCGCAAGTCGATGGAGAAGAAGCGGAAGCCACTAGGCTTCAAGAAGAGTCATGGAGACCTCCTGGACGAGAAGGCGCGAGCCTCGACGAGCAGCCAACGCCGCCCCGACGTGCTTGCCGAATCGCGAGAATCTGCGGAAAGCACCACCTCTCTGGCTCCTCCCACCAGGGCATCCGAGTCGTCCAGGTCAGATGGAAGCTCCGGCGGACACATTTCCTTTGAGTCGACCCCACGACCCGCTCACCCGGCCCGCGTTGGCTCTGGACGATTTGGCTTTGGCCGTCGAAAACAACGTGCATCATTATTTCCACTCCCTATGAAAATCGAGCCTCCGCAGTTCCCCGACACAGCACCTGCTACACCACGCCAGTCCACCGGCGCGAGGAGTTCGGCCTCAATCCATCATTCACCAACCGAAAGTCCCCCATTGACCGCCCGGCGCTTCACCCATGGAGAATCTGGGGCACAGACGCCACCAGTCCCTTCTGCATCGCAAGTTGCTCTAGCTGCTGGTGCTTTGAATTTAGCCTCATCTGGTCCAGGCACTCTCTTTCGCAACGACTCGTACAGGTCAACCCGATCCGCTCGTACCTCGCCAAACAACAATGGTTCAGCTCGCATGGGGCTTAGGGGGCGCTCATCGACCATGGGATCGATGGGCGGGCGGTCGGACGGCGCAGGTTCGCCAACACCACCCGGTGGACCCAGCGGAAGAAACTCCACCTCCACAGCAGGAAGGAGTAGCTTCAGCAATTTGTTCGGCCTGAGTTCAAGATTTCGTCAGAACTCCGAGCCCCATTCACCTAGGCATGCATCACCTGCTCACGGCCTTTTAGGAAGCTCGGGCTTGTCTTCACACCAGAATTCCATGAACATTAGCCGGGAAACACTCATATTACCAGATCGCGAGGAGGGTGAAACACCTGGGCGGTATTTGGAAAAAATCGAGGCCAACAATTTCGACAAGAGCGTCGTTGCAAGCTATCTCAGCAAGACTGACGATCCGTTCCTTCTTGCAGTATTACGAAGCTACATGCGAAAGTTTGCTTTCTTCGGTGATCCAATCGACATGGCCATCCGCAAATTACTCATGCAGGTTGAATTACCCAAGGAGACGCAGCAAATCGACCGTGTTCTGCAGGGTTTCGCTGATCGGTATCATGAGTGCAACCCCGGCATCTACATTAACACAGGTACGAAGACAACTATTTGCATCTCTCACCATGACTGACACATTACAGACAAGGCTTATTTCATATCCTTCTCAATCATCATCCTGCACACAGACGTATTCAACAAAAACAACAAACGCAAAATGCAAAGGCCGGACTACATCAAGAACTCTTCCTGTGATGGCGTCTCGGCTGATGTCTTAGGTTGCTTTTACGACAATATTGTCTATACGCCATTCATCCACATCGAGGACGAGGTCGACCTTAAGAACATCACCTCAAAGAAGAGCAAGAGAACTGCAGTGCTCAAGGGGCCAATGAACGATCCAGCGCGCAAAGCGGCCAAGGAACCCATCGATCCGTACACTCTTATCTTCGAAGGAAAATTAGACGCCCTCCGTCCTACGATTCGAGACGTGATGCAATTGGACGATCCTTACAATTACACTGGCACTACTGCGACGCTAGATACCAAGAACGTTTACAAGTTATTCTCCAAATACGGCGTCATACAAATCGTCTCCTCTCGGTCAAGACCAGAAGCTTTCATGTCCGATGCTGCCCAAGAGAACCCCTTCGGCACCTCAGTTGGTATCGTCGAAATGCCGGTCACAAAGGTTGGAGTCTTGTGGAGAAAGGACACAAAGAAGAAGAAGGCACGATCGCCTTGGCAAGAATGGGGCGCTGTTCTTACGCGGTCAGGATTGTCTCTTTTCCGAAACTCTACTTGGACGAAGAACTTGATGAGCCAGCACGATCAACATCTCAAGCGTGGTGAAACTGGCCCAGTCGTATTTCAACCTGCACTTCCCGACTTCAAGCAAGATCACATCATACCCATGGATGGTGCGGTCGCGCTCGTTGACAACACATACAAGAAACATAAGAATGCGTTTGTCATGTTTTCAAAGGCAGGCGAGGAGACGTTTTTAGCCGATAGCGAGAAGGACTTGAACGAATGGCTAGGCGTGCTAAACTATACCGCTGCATTTGAGACACTCGGCGTTCGATCAAGAGGCATGATCGGTGGGCTGTACGAGGGCCAAAAGAACCGAGGCATGCGACGCCTTGAGTCATCGCATTCTACCAAGACAATACCAACAGCTACTGGCGATGTGACGATACAAAGTGGCAAGATCGACAGCCAGTTTGCAACGCAAATGATGAACGCCCGAAAAGATCTCATGCAAGTGCGCATCACCGAATCTGAGGACAGGCTTACCAATGCTATAAAAGAGCTGGAAGCACGCCTACGGGATGCGAGACACCTCCAGATTCTTGCTCCTATCCAACCGAAAACCCGCGAGCTCGTGATTCATGCTGCGGGCCGATTGTCAGCGAAGCTGAAATGGATACGTATTGACATTTGGCGGATGAAATGCCACCGTGACATTCTGGCTCAGGAGCTGGAAGATGAGAGGCAAGGCATTGTTGAGCAACAAGCACAGAGTGACCGAGCCTCAGAGCCTACCCAGGCACAGCAGCCGCAACTTTCTCCACAGCAGTCGAACAGAACGTCAAAAGTCAGTGGACTCGCGCGGTTGACTTCAAAGACCAGCTCAATGACCAGTGGACCTAAGCAGGTTCCACTGTCTCCTACATCATCAGCTCGTCCAGGTACCAAATCCTCTAGAGACACTGATTTTGGTGGAGATGAAACTTTCAAGACACCACCAGAGACGACACAGTCAAGCCCTAAAGACCCTTCAGCACAGTTTCAGGCTTCGCCCATGTTGTTTTGTCCCAGCACATCTGACCGTCGAAGCTCGTTTGCCAGTTCCTCAGCACAGTCTCCGAGAATGTATCCTTCTGACCATAGGCCTTCGATATCGACAACTGGCGACGGCACATTAGGCTCAGATTCTGACTCCGACTCTGATGATGATTCTCGCTACGCTACTCCACCTCCAGGGGAGGTGGGTGACCTGGAACCGAGAACGCCAGAGCCGACACCTTTCGAGGGCACTCAGCCGGAATCTGCCATTGATGTCGACTATGAGCAATCTCTCGCTGCTCTGACAGGGTCGCCTAGATCTCGTACAAAGCAAAGAAGAAGTCTGCATCGCACTCTTCGAGAATCCCGTGGCAGCTCTTCTCACCGCCGCGGCCACAAGGGTAGGGACTCTGCCTCTACGATTACCAGCGAAAGCACAGAAGGTGACGGGGGACTGGCGCGTAGCAAGGGTAGCTTTACCGTCCATGGCAAGAAGGCGTCCGTCATTCAGTTTGGTGGCGATTGGCACAATACCACAGCAGAAGAACGCTTGAAGACAGTAAAACAACTCCAAGAGGCGGCGGAAGCAGTCTCCCCTGATGAGAGGGATGGCAGCGTTTTCAGCAATGGCACGGCGGGTGCGCTCTCTCCCGGAAGCGACGGTAATGAGCCGCTTTACGTCTGCAAGATGTCTGCAGACACTACGAAGTCGCGACACGTGTCATCCCAGACAATCACGCCTGCAAATTTCCGCGAATCATTCAGAATAGACCAACATGACTCTGATGGCGAGTCTGACATGAGCGATATTGCGGAGGAAACCCAACGAACCTCAGACGACCAGCCAACGATGAAGGGCCAAAGTCCAATCACCGAACACGTGGAACGACCCATACATAGTCCAAGGACGACCACAGCATAATATTTGCTTCTCTCCCCTCTTTTTCCTTTGCATTTTGGATTTCAAAAGTGAATTTATGGACATACCAGCATCGCTAGAGCGCGTTCGTGTTTCTCCTTTGTCGACTTTACCTACTCTTCTACGGAACTTGCACGCACCTTCATACATAGCATGGCGTATGTGGGCATTGAATTGAATTGCGACGGGGGCGCTTCATATGCATAGACGGACTCTCAGGATGGCGTTTCCTCGAGGATAGGATTGGTCGAAGACACAGTGAGGATTTGGGTTAGCGGATATGGTCGATACCAAAGTTGATGCTGCTTGTATGTGGATGACGATATTTCGATTGTGGATCAGAATCGAATAAGTGATTGAGATCCCTGTTCTCATCGTTGAAGTGAAGATGTTCCTTCCCCATGACAATAGCGCTAGTGTTGATTGGTCACTAGCCTTGCAGGACAGTTTCCTACCCAACAACAACTTTCCTCCACGATTACTACCGCACAAGCGCATCATCCACCATGTAATACAAAACCACATGTCCGCGAGGTTTCTCCTCGCTCACACTCACCAGCTCTCGCACCTCGGCTCAGCGGCATTTAGCAACTCCTGCAAAACTCCCTCAGCCCCCTTCTTAAGCCATCCTGCATCCCTCTCGAACAGCCAAGCTATAGTGGCGCACCATATTGCATGAAGAGAAAACTTGCCTGGCTCCGCAAGGCTCTATACAGACCCACCCTCTATTGGACGAAAGAGTGAAGTTTTCGGAGCTCGGCAGCCGCCTATGGCTTAAGCGACTTGATGTTGCTCGCATCGCGAAGATCTCAAACCTAAAGCGTCGCGAAACTCCAAACCTGACGAACGTGACAGCCCTGTCAGGATTGTCGCAACGCTCTTAGTGATACAGGGACACCCGCGAACGTGTGCCTGATTGCCGTTCACGCGCCTAATACGATACCTCACGATAGCATGATGAGGGCGTTTATAAGAGAGGCGTGATGGCGCGCTGTTTGTTGTCTTTTCTTGGTTATCGATCATCGGTTTCGTTCCAAGTCAGTCTTTACGTTCTACATTCTTTTCCTTGCCCTCCGGTAGGGTATCTTACTGCTTGTTAAACGTTCGTTTCTTGCTCCACAGCCAATCACGTATTTTCTATTCTTCTCACATATAAGACGAGACATTCATATACTGAACCGAAGATGTACACCAACGCCATTACTATCCTCACTCTACTCAGCGGTCTTGCTATCGCCGCTCCGACTGCCAACATCACACCCCGCCAAGGCAACGCGTGCTTCATCATCGGCAACGAAGTCCTCCCTGGCGAAACCGCTGATGTAGTCAACCAAATCCAAGCCGCTGTAACTTGCGATCCCAACGCAAAGACACTCGAAAATGTTCCCGACGTGACTTCTGGCAGTCAGACCTTCTCTAAAATCGACTTCAGCACCTCTGGCCAGACACCTCTACAGTTTGCTACCAGCACTTTCACAACAGCGGTGCCGCTTGCCGACTCCAACCTCGAGGCTTTTCAGGACGCTCTTAATGTCTATCTAGCTACTGAAGCTGGCTTGCGCTCTTCGGGTGGTAACTTTGGGTTAGTTGTTCCTGTACAAACTGAATACGAAACACATACTGACATGATATATCTTAGATTGATCAAGGCGCCAAAGTTCTTCTTGGAGATGCAAATTAGTAGGATAAACACGGCGAGGGGACAGCCGCCTACGGATGCGGCACAGCAGGTCGATCATCTGAAGGATAAGGTTACGGAGAACGCTGTTCGAGAGGATCAGGCAATTCTGGACCAGGTCGCACAATTGGCTACTCAGCTATCGTAAGGGCGATAGAGAAGTTGTGGTTGGAGTGATGGAAGGAGGAAGAGTGGATGGATCTTCACAGGTCTTAATCAACATTGACCATTATGTATCACATTCGTCAACTAATCAAAATGATACCCATACACCTATCTCACAACTTGTGTCTCCTTCATAATTTACTATCCCCACCACCAACCTTCCCCCGCCATCCTGTTAAGGTTGCACCTCCATCCATCTCCACGGCGTTTCCGGTGATATGTGCACTAGCCTTGCTACTCAAGAAGAGCACCAGCCCACCAAAGTCACTAGGTTTGCCAATCCTGCCAGTTGGTTGTCCAGACGTCAACGCATCAGCGTATTTCTCCAAGCCGAAATTCGTCATGCGGCTGGGGAAGACTCCTGGACAAATGACGTTGACCATGATATTCTTAGGGGCGAGTTTCGAGGCTTGCATTTTGGTTAGGTGGATGCATGCGGCTTTTGCTGGACCGTCTGTTCACACTGTCAGCGAGGCAAATAAAGACCTGTTGGGAGGGACAACATACAACTGAATGTGCCAGTCCCTGGTTTACTCAATCCACCTCCCTCTCCGGTCGTAACATCCACAGTCGTGATACCAGCCATACTGGCGATATTGATGACTCTGGATGGATTGTGCATATCAGCCCCCTTGGTCAACAATCCTTCACACCCCACTGTCATGTAAAATATGCTCTTCACATTCAGTGCATATAGCTTGTCCCACGCATGCTCTGGATAGTTGTAGTAATCATCTCCCCAACTCGCCCCCGTATTGTTGACCAACACCGTCAACCTATCCGTCTGCTTCTTCAACTCTTCACAGAGACCTAGACATCCGGCTTTGTCCTTCAGGTCCGCGACAATATAGGAACAGCGGCCTGGGCCGAGCGCGTTGAGGCGGTCAGTGGTAGAGCGCAGTTCGGATTCTTTGCGTGAGGCGATGAAGACGCGGGCGCCGTTTTGGACGAAGGCTTGTGCGGCCATTTCCCCGAGGCCAGTCGCACCGCCTGTTACGAGGACGACATGTTCGGTGAAGGAGAAGAGCGTGGTGACGCGTAGGTCGTCTTTCGAGGCCGCGTGCGTCATCTTGGGGGTGGTGTGAAATGTTACACGGTGGTTGTGGGAGTGGTTCAGGTGCAATTGAGGTCAACGGAGTACAGGTGAGCTTCAAGGGGCCATGTGTATATGCGTAAGCATGCGCGGACGCGTGACGATCGATTCAGCCATGTCGGTAGAGCCGTAGTGGAGAGATGGTATGAACCTCGGCATCTTGGAGATACTATGCGGGGTGCTAGCGCGTCGCACCCACTCGACCTTGAACATTTGACATGTTTTGTCGTTGAATTACATTGCCGATGCCTTATGTAGCGCGACTTTAACTTGTCCATCGTACTACCCTGGGAACAGATCCCTCATTTCCCGTTCCAAGCTCAGCTCTTAGCTCATGCAACTTTTCTACTGGGTTCTCTGGGCTCTCGGAATCGTACTCGATCGCATCTTCTAGATAACCGATAGCGGCATCTACGTCTCCGAGTGCTTTGCAAACGATATGCGCCTTGAAGCTCATCAAGAACTTTTGCTTGCGAACCGGTACCTGCACTGCGTCCGACGTAATAGACTCTTCTTGCGCACAAAAGGGCTTATCCGACAGGAAACTAATCATCTCCTCGGCAACCTTGCGCGCCTCTTGTAGCAATGCCACACTGTCCGATGCATCCGCTAACTCTAGTCCCTTAGGACCAAAGGTACCTGCGAGATGACATATGACCTCGACTAGATCCGCAGCAATTGTGCAAGTTGCGGACCATAGCATAAGAACCGTGTCTTCTGTCGACGGGCTAAGGAAACCTCCATAATTGCTGCGAATGCAGTCCAGTTGGCAATCGTAGACTAGGCGGGCGTACTTACAGACCATCTTGTATTGTATGACTGTGTTCTCTGGGGTATCGCTATTCACGTTCCGCCTGAACATGTCAATCTTGAGTAGATAATATCCGGCGCTCCCTTGTCGCTGCCAGTGCTTCCTCAAGTCCGCTGTCAGGAGTGGAGGTATCGCGTCATTGGTGCTGACAGCAAGAAATTTGTGACGGAGAAAGGGATTCTCTAGCCAAGGGCCCACGAGGATCTCCAGGGCTCTGTCTTTGGAATAGGAGAGTGTTTCGAGAAGTGTGAACGTAAGAGACGTATCGAGCAGGCTAATGGAGATTAATAAATGGAAAGAGTGTACAATGTGTACTAAATACACTCACGAAGCTGAACATTTTCTGGCGATCTGTGTCAATTGCATCATGCTTGTGGCCGGCATCAAGCAGTATGGAGTGCTCTCTGCTAGCAGCCTGCTTCGAAATACGCAGCTGTCCCATTCCATAGCAACGGGAAATCTAGAGCAATCTTTTTTGATAGCTCCGGAGCGGGACTGCAATTGCGAAATGAGTGGCAAGCGGTAAACTTGTTCATCGAGTATAGAATTGCCGAAACGCGAATAATTGGTCTTGACCACCACGCACAATTGACTGCTCAGAAACTTCAACACTTCTGTGTTGACTTGTCGGTTCAGAGTGAGCAGCTTGCATATTGGCGAGGACAGTGCGACATCTTTGGTGGCTGTTTCCGACGGAATGTAGGTGAGAAGCTCGTGGTAAATCTGCTCACGAATGGTGATTGGAACAGTCAGAAGGGTCTGCATGGTTGAAGTAGAGTACAGGTTTTAAATGGGCAAAAAAGGTTGCGTCTTTCATCAGCGGAGAAGACGAACAAAGTTTCTTTAGTATCTACGATTGCTACTAGGCAGCTGCGCTGCCGTCTACGAATGAGAGACGATAGAAAAAGCGGGCCCTATGTAGTGTAGTTTCTTAAGTTAGGCCACCACAGTCCAGCGTGATCCCCACCATAAGCTTAGGCAGCCCGTAATCCCTTAAGCTGCACCCCTCAGTGATATGCTACATATCATACCTACCTCAGAAGGCATGGTATCGTATCTATCTGAATACAGGTGCAATGTTACAGAGCGGCAAGTACTGTTGGTGGTTCAGCTTGGAAGTAAGCTTTTGTTGGCTCAACAACGTCTTGATATTTTCACAACTGGAGACTACCATACTCAGCTGTAGCATATTCTTTCCCTGAACGAGAGACGGAAAACTTATTGCTAGTTTGGCTCGACTTGTGGAGACTGACATCAAAGATACCAGGCACAACCATCGGCCTCTTGAAATGCACTTCCATCCACAACGATGTATCTAGCAGGAATGTTGAGCCTCCCAAATTTGGCGCACTCTGCAGAGCTTTGGCCACGACGTGATTTCCGTGCGCTATCTTTCCTGGTAAACCGAAAACTTTCGCAGCTAACCCTGATAGGTGTATGAAGTTATAGTCTTTGCAAATTGCAGCCCATCTTAGCGGATCGTCCACGGACAGCGATACCTGCGTAGTGCTTTCGAACAAAGGTGTTGTCGCCATGCTAGGCGGTGTCTCATCAGAATTTCGTGGAACCTTCTTCGTTTGTACTTTGCCGAACTCTAGCATGGTGAAGATTTGGCGAAATATGGTATCCACAGTCCCATCACTCCTCCCTGTAGGAACGTTGATCATGACCTCCAAATCCCACTCGATACCTCTTTTAGCCTGTCTTGGATTTTTGTGTACTATAGCCTTCAAATTAGCTGACCTCATACCCACAAGCGTCGCTATGTGGCATAGATCCTGGCGTAGTATCTCGAACCTGTTGCGGACGTTGACGGCACCCAGGGGACTGATTGGACACCAGGGGCTTGCGAGGAGGAGAAGCATCGCGGGCTCAGTCATAGCGGACAAGAAAAGTATGAGTTGAGCTGGTGGAATCCTTAATCCTGCGCCAGTTCCTCGTCCACTTGCTATTTGATATCGAGCGACGTCTTCCACATCTATGATGAAAGGCGAGTCGAGCTCTAGTCTGGAAGACTTTACGCGCGGAACTCCGGGTATCGCGTACAAAATAGATTTCATGATCATCGCCATGATAGCCAGGATGATCTCCTCCATTCGAAGTGAGGCTGGGGAAAAGGATAAAGTGACTTTTCTAGGGCTGAACAGCAAAGGAGTCAGGCGATACCCAAACGAGACGAGCACGCCGAAAAGCATGCCGGCCACAAGCATCAGCATCATGGTTCAATATATTTGTGATGATATTTGATGCTGAAAGGTTCATGTGGACATGATTCAGGTGTGACAGGAGCCACCCGGGCACTTCTGCCGCTAGCGGCACCATGATGTCATCACTAGGTAGTGTGAAAGTCAAACGCGACAGCTCCCAGCCTCCTGCATACCAATCGCAAGGAACACACTCCATCATCGCGCCATAGAAGTAACATCTCTCAGCAATAATCCACAACGAGCGACTTCGACCGTTTGCTTAATCTCTTCGATCCAGTTCTCTCCAACCACAACTCATCCGTTCGCGCCAGCCCCATAATGGCACATCTCCTCCGGCACTTCCGATGTCCACAATCTGGGCATTTGTTCCCAACCTCAGTAAACGACCATATTTGTTCGCCTGGTCAGGTCAGCAGATGGTTTCACATAAGATGAAGATGACATGCAGTGATGACAGCGCCAGCTATAAGCGGTATCTGAAGCTGTACTGCTTGTAAAGTTTCCCATCATACGCATGCAACTCTCCTCAAGATTTGAGGGGGCTGGGTACCTGGGTCGCGTTGATTCTGAAGAAACGGTGGTGCGGCTGAGAGAAGTATGTCTGATTTGTGCAGTCGTCGCACAGGAACTTCAAAGCGCTACGAGCTTTGGGGAGTTTGGATCCTGAGTGTATGTGTGCTAGTTACTCATATTCCACTGCTTGTATACGGATATAGTTTAGAGTTCTGGAAGCGTGGCGTAGTTTGAGTTGATTGCTTACGTTGCTTAGCGTAGTTGCTATGGCATTCACAGATCATAGCCAACAAAAGTTGTAAACGCTGAACGATCTGTCCCCATTATGTTTCGCTCATCTGGAGCGTGACAGGCTATCAAGATGCGCTTTACCATACATGAAAGGAACAACAAGAGTAAAGGTGAAGCTACGGCTTCGACGTATGATTTCCTGAATAGAGCTCTGAAGGCCCGTACTCAGAAGTATTACCTGGCATCTCTGCAGGACTTTGACCGCAGCTTTCCGTTTGGTGGTGCCAATCATCGGCCATTTCAAAGACCTGTAGAGGGTACGCATTCGTCTGGGTGTGCTCGGATTTTCCGTCTTGATACGTGAGACCTGTAGGCTGGAAAGGATGTTCGTCTTGTCCTGAATCGGCTCCAGTATATCGCATTCTGTCATTCTTCTGTCTCCTTTTTGATAGGGACCACAATAGCACTGCAAGTAGTGCTAAGCCAACAATCGGCCCTAAAACTGCGCCAGCGATCCAGGTTTTGTTCCAAGAATTCGAATCTTGAGGTAAGGGTGTATTGGTCGCTGTTGCGGATGAGGTCGCGCTTGCCATTGCGTTGCTCGGAACGGTCGATGATGCTGATGCGGACCCTGAAGAGCCTGTGCTTCACTTTAGACCAGACTTGCTTCAGCACATGAGGGACTTACTGCTCAGCTCGGCTGTGACTGTATTCGTAATAGTAGATGGTTGCGGGGGGCCATTGATGTAGAATCCTGAAGACGAAATCTGCTCTGGATACGGATCGTCCGGCCCAACTGGTGCGCCAGCAGGTGTGAAGCGCAATACCCAATAATCATTTGCTGCTAGTGCTGCAGATGGTATGTTTACATCCCACTGGTATGATGAGTCAGTGGTGATGTCGATGCTACCTATATCAAATGTCAAATCAGTCACTACATCATGCTAGCTCTTATGACTGAGAGGTGTCGCTTACCAGCGATCTTGAAGTTGTAACTAGCATCTTCAAAACTTGTAACCCAGAGATCGAGCTTCTTGACGTCGCATGAAGTACAGTACATACTGAAAGCTTCTTGCAGTTCTGATTTCCAACGAATGGTGAATGGAGCACCGCTTTGCAAACTTGTAGATCCATCAGGAGTTGCGGGAGCAGTCCAGCTGTCCTGTACGGTTTGACACCATGCCATAGAGGCTGTTATCGTAAACCAAAAGACTAGAGACAAACAGCGAACCATTTTTGTAGAGCGTACGAGCACTTGAGGTATCTCGTTTGGTATGTAAGAAACATGCAAAGAAGCTTATCTTTAGTGCTGCGGTGATCATTCAGAAGCGTTGTTCCTGAGCGTCAGCAAGAAGAGACCGTGCATTTGCATCAGGGGTTGATGATGTAAATGAGAGAATGCCGAAGGATCGGAGTTGCAAGGAGTATACATGGCTGGGGTGTCATGATAGAGACGCCTCGACCAATGAGCGCGACGCGAAAGAGACAACGCCGCAATTTTGCAGTGGTCAAAACACGCCAGCTACGCGCTGTGTGTGGCACTCTGGAAGGCTCAGACCAGGGAACGATACTCCAGTCTGTGATACTATGAAGTCAATCTGTTGGCATCGTTGTTGAGGACTAATAGTTCACTCATCTAGAGCGTTGATGGTCTTCAATGTGGTTGAGATGGGAAGGTGGGAAATAAGCCCCCAGAATAATTTGCGGCACAGTTACGAAGGCCTTCTTCGTCTTAATGTGAAACGCTCCAAGGGCTATAACAGGACGGCAAGCTGTAAGTTGCTGCGGCAGTGCGCGTGTGAAGTTTCCGCTCAACTCGTCTCCTCGTTTCCCTGAGCGCCTCCGTCGTGTTCCCCTCCCGGAATCTTAGGGACTCTACCATGTTTTTCAGAAGATGGAAATGGTGTCTGGCCGTCATCGCTACCATTCTTTTCCTTGTAACAATATCCTCTTTCTCAGCTCAGCTCACACCTTCGAGAACATCCATTCTTCCGCTAGGACACCACGATCAAACGCCCCCATCGCCGCCGAAGCCACAACAAATTCCAACTGGAAATTCTCAAAGCTCGCATGCGTGCCCAGCGATACCGCCTAACCCAGTTGTGACTCCAAATACTGGCGCTCGGTTTGATTGGAGAGCGATTCCGAGTCACCACCCGGTCGACCACTATGTGCAACTATCGTCGCAAAAGCCTTCGCCTAGAGAAGCTGTTCAACGATCTCCTAATCCAGCGGCATTGAATGCGAACAAGACTGCCTTTCGCCGAGAGGCTGTCAAACAGACTTTCCAGAGGAGTTGGAGATCTTACAAGGAGCGTGCATGGATGAGAGATGAGCTTGCACCTATCTCGGGTCAACCTCGAACCACTCAATTCGGTGGCTGGGGAGCCACCTTGGTTGACTCATTAGATACTTTATGGATTCTGGATATGAAAGATGAGTTTGCAGAAGCTGTCGAAGCAGCGCTCCAGATTGATTTCAAACCAAGTGATGATCGCGAAAGCGAGATCAACATGTTTGAGATCATCATACGCTATCTGGGAGGCTTCATAGGCGCCTACGACGTGTCCGGTTGTCATGACGCCCGCCTTCTGAACAAAGCACTCGAAGTGGCGGATATGGCATATGCGACATTCGATACATCGAATCGTATGCCGGTCTCGAGATGGAAATCAGGGAAAGCAGCAGGTGGAGAAGAGCAACTGCCAGCACGCTCAGTGCTCATAGCCGAAGCAGCGTCTGCTAGCGTAGAGTTCACTCGTCTCTCCCAAATTACAGGTGATATGAGATATTTTGACGCCATCTCCAGAGTTACGAACGTCCTGGACGAGCAACAAGGATCTACCAAGCTTCCTGGCATGTGGCCCATCAGCGTGGATATGAGGACACCAAACTTAACCTTTGATGCTTTCTTCGGGCTGGGTGCCATGGCCGATTCAGCATTTGAGTATCTACCAAAGATGCATCAATTGCTCAATGGTTTCGATCCGGCTGACCAGTATCGCAAAATGTACGAATACGCAATGGACACCGCGATTACATACACCATGTTTCGGCCGATGGTGGAGGACAAAGCCGATATTCTGATCGCTACCGCTAAACACGATGGTCCTGACGGGCAGAGAGATGATACTGGGCAGCATCTAGTATGTTATGCGGGAGGTATGCTGGCGCTTGGAGGGCGGCTCTTTGACAATCAAACCCATTTCAACGTGGGCCGAAAGATCTCTGATGGCTGTGCATGGACGTACAAAAAAGCGCCAAATGGAATCATGCCTGAGGTTTTCTCCATGACGCCTTGCCCGTCGCAGTCGGAATGCGATTACATACCGGGCGCTGCTCCGTTCAGCGCCGTGCATGACGGTCGTTATATCCTCCGACCAGAAGCAATCGAGTCGGTCTTCTACATGTTTCGACTCACTGGAGAGACCAAATATCAGGACATTGCATGGGATATGTTCCGGGCCATCGAATCAAACACCAAAACTGAGTTTGGTAGTGCCGCACTCCAGGATATTATGAAGACTCCACCAGATAAGAGCGACAGCATGGAGGTAAGTCTCGAATGCCTAACGCGCGTGAAACAAACACTGACATGTCCGTAGAGCTTCTGGCTTGCTGAAACTCTGAAATACTTCTATCTCATCTTTAGTGATCACGACCAGATTAGCTTGGACGACTTCGTGTTCAATACTGAGGCACATCCTTTCCGGATACCTTACCGATAATGATATGATGGCGTGAGGCTTAAAGGAACTTCAGGATGTTCGTTGGGATGCGAGCGACTGGGTTGCGCGCGAGGGTACGCGACTGCGCGATATATATTATGACGAGGATAAAGATATCTGTCCTGGAACGTATCCCGTTTGTGCAGCTTTATCGACGTGCCGTAAAGAACTGTGGTGGCTGTGAGACATGTTGGCCGGGGTTGACCGGATCCGGGAGCGGGAACATGCGCCGCGACCAAGCTTTTCCCTGAAGCTTGAGCGCGGATGGCGTTGCTTCGAGCCTTGACCTTTGACACGCACAGGAGACGCGTACGTTCCACTTCATAGCATCAGGCTTGCAGAAAAATCGCAAACTCGAGTATTGCGACCTACAATTCCGTGCTAGGTGCCGACTTGCCTTTCCGTTCACTCCTACTCCTCATTTATAGCGCGACTACGCCAGTTCGGTGGGTACTCAACGAACATGATAAGCCTCGGTGTGTCGCTGCCGAGTTCCAATTCCGCTTCTCGATTAGTAGGATGACGAAAGATAGTGACAAAAACGTGACGACGACGGCTAACGACCCTTGTCTGAAACCCGAGGGCTAGCGACCAGCCAATAGTCCTACATCTGGGGTCTCCACTGGGGGTCCCCGCGAAAGTCTTCTTCCGCTGTTTAATCGGTATGGGGAGAACGGGTACATAATATGGGGTTGCCACCTAAACAAGTGTGTTCGAGACTGCTGGCCTTTCTCCCTTGTACTACACCTCCCCGCGGTCCACCCACAGGGCCTAGACACTGAGAACCACCCATAAGTCATGGAGAACGACAAAGAGATTGTCGCAAGCGAGCCGGTTCGTAGCGAAGATATAGAGCGTCTACCTACTCATGGTACCTATCTCGACAAAGATGAAGCAACACATCTCTCAGAAGAGCATCGGCAGTATCTCTTGGAAAGACATGGCACACTTGAGCTCGATCCTATACCCACTATGGGTACGGCCGATCCATACAACTGGCCCCAGTGGAAGGCAAGTCACTACGAACACATCAGTTGGACGGCTGTTAACGAAGGACACAGAAAGTGATGAACCTCTTCTTTGTCGCCTTTCACGCTATGATGTGCGCATTTCCTGCTGCAGCAATCATTCCGGCCTACGAGGACATCTCCGAAGACCTAGGTGTTAGTCTCCAAAGAGCATCGTATCTTACCTCTTTGCAAATTGCCATCCTTGGAGGTGCTCCGCTGTTCTGGCGGCCACTCTCTACACGATACGGACGCCGACCTATCTTCATTATATCCTTGATCGGTAGCTTGGTCTTCAATGTTGGCTGCGCGAAGAGTCAGACATACGCTGCCATGGCAACTTGCCGAGCTTTCCAAAGCTTCTTCATCTCACCCCCGAATGCAATTGGCAGTGCCGTGGTGGTTGAAACGTTCTTCAAAAAGGAGAGAGCGAAGTTCATGGGTATCTGGACGGTCATGATAACTCTTGGTATACCTCTGGCACCGCTCATCTTCGGCTTTGTTACGTACAATGTCGGCTACCGCTGGATCTACTGGATCCTTGCGATCGTGAATGGTGTCCAAGTCATCCTTTACACCCTTTTCGGACCAGAGACGCGTTTCATCCGACACGGCGACGTCCAACATGCGCGATCCGGTCTCGCAGCCTACAAGGAGATGTACTTGAAGTTCCGTCGTATTGACCCTACGCCGATCACCCTCTCAGAGTTTATCTCGCCCCTTCGACTGTTCAAGTACCCATGTGTAGTCATTCCGGCTTGCGCATACGCGATGGTATTCCTATTCGCGTCTGTTCTCGCAACGGTTGAAATTCCGCAACTCTTCGGGGAGAAGTTTCACTTCAATGCCCAGCAAATCGGCCTACAATTCCTCGGCGTCATCGTCGGCACTGTTATCGGCGAGCAAATCGGCGGACACTCCAGTGACCTCTGGATGCGATGGCGTGCAAAGAAGATGGCTCCCCTCCGGCCTGCTCCAGAATTCCGCCTTTGGCTGAGTTACTTTGGTATTCTTCTCACCATTTGCGGTGTGGTCGTGTTCCTCGTGCGCATCGAGCAAGCCCCCGACCTACACTGGAACGTAACCCCCATCGTTGGTGCTGGTATAGGTGCAGCAGGCAACCAAATTGTTACCACAGTTCTGATCACATACGCTGTAGATTGCTATCCTGAAGAAGCTGGTAGCATTGGCGTGTTCGTTACTTTTGTGAGGCAAATTTGGGGCTTTCTCGGTCCGTTCTGGTTCCCTCCCATGTTTGAGAATGTAGGAATTGCGAACAGTGCTGGCATTGTTGCGGCATTGCTTGTGGGCGTTAGTCTTATCCCGGTCATGTTCACGCATTGGAAGGGCTATACTATGAGGGGCCACATGTCGGAGAGAATGTAAAATCAGCACAAGGCTTTCCCTCGTGTCGATTGCACCGAACTTCCGCACGTCTGAGTAGTGTATCGTCACATCAATGACACCATAGGCATCTTGCCAAGAAAATGCTTGTCGAAACTGGTAGTTCTGTAATGCTTCTGGTTCTTGCATGCAAAAACCAGAACCATTGCGCTAAGATACGAATCCGTGATGACTAGCTCATAACTTCGCTTCCAGTCCTTCCTTCTGGCACAGCTCTTCCGCCTCTGCTACGACATCGACGCCATACACCCGCGCTTGTATATCCGCATCAGCCCACCTGTCCGGCACCTTCCCTGAACCTGCCTTCATCGCTGCGAAGATCTTGTCACGTTCCTCTTTGGCCTTACCCGCTCCGAGGTGCATTTCTCTTCCGTTTTCCGCTGCAAGCTCGACGAGTGCCTCCGCCCTTGGTTTCCTCAGCTTCTCATATAGTCGCAGTGCGTGCTCGATGGTCTGTGGCTTCCCGTCGGCAATCCGCTTAGGAGACAGCACAACACCCAGTACAGCACCGTCTTCGATCGCCTGGGCAGCACCTTGTGCCATGTGCGGGAGCGTAGGATGGCAAGCATCACCAACCAACGCGGCTGTACCATGCACCCAGGTAATCAATGGGTCATGGACCCTTAGCTTCCACTCGACTACTTCACCTTCTGGCACTAGATTCAACATGCGATGTATCATGGGACAGAAATCGCCGTAAACTTCCAACATGGCCTTCTTGCTGCCCTTAGTTGTATATTGAGCGTCCGGTGCGCCGGCAAAGCTGATATCGGGCTGTGCGGTAGAGATGTTGTATATTTGCTTATTGTGGATCGGGTAAGCGATGATATGCTTCCTCTCACCGATCCAGCGTGTCACGGTATCGGATTCGATCAACTTGAGTAACTCGGGGTCATTCTCCATCTGGTCGCGGTTCAACATAATTCGATAGGCAGCCTGACCCGAATCGCGAGCAGCGCCGGTGTGACCAAGTTCCTTGAGCATAGCGACGCGTGTAGAGCTTTTTACACCATCAGCACCGAGAAGAACATCGCATTCGGCTTCTGTTGATTCCCCTTGACCCGAGGATGGCGAAATAGTGAACTTTGGTCTTGCGCCAAAACGCACGTTGGATATGTTGCAACCCAATCTGAACGTGATACCACTCTCTTTTTTGCAACCCTCGTACAAACCGTTCGCCAAACTAGCTCGATGACCAACCATGTGTGGATATCCGTACTTGTCGCGGACGTATCCCAGATCTACGTACCCTAGCTCTTTGTCTGTTGTGCCTTCCCGGATGGATGTGTTTGCGCATTGGACTGCCTCGTCGCGGATTGGTCCCCAGCAACCTAACTTGTCCAGGATACGAGCCATATTGGGTGCAAGTTGGATACCAGCGCCCACAAACCCCATGTTTGTTGCATTCTCATATATTGTGATGTTCTTGTGGCCTGCTTTCGCAAGTGAGAGTGCTGCTGCAAGACCACCCATGCCTAGTATGTTGTTAGATGCTATCAAATTGTATAGAAATGAGACGTTGAAGATATCGTACCTGCTCCAACAATGGCTATCCTTGTGTTTTCCGCCATTCTGGACGTTGTGCTTGTGCCTCCTTTCACTTCTTGGATAGTGCCAACGATGGGGTATAGGATCGGAAGTTGTTGATAGAATGTGATCGTAGTCTGTTCCTGGATTGATATCCTCCGAGAAATAGAGAACCTGGCAAGAGCTCTTAAGACACTCTTCAGCTGCTTCTATATTTCTGCGCACTCGACCTTACTCCAGGTTCTCCACTACTTCCGAGCTCTTTCCCGCGCGTAATGTTCAGCCACCGGAAGAGGTATTAACCGGAAGTCTACGAATCCCCAACGTCTTTCAAGAAAGCAAATACGTCAATAAATGTCGCAACGGCCGAAGCTCAATCGTATCCACTAAGCATGGACGTCGTCGTGAACATATATCGGAGAATCCTTAAGGCCCGATTACACTTGAGATGGAGTCGCTGTGGCCAGCTAACACCCCACAGTGGCGGGGCAACGTTTCGAAGGTTAGCGCATCTTCACCCAGCTTCCTGGCCCCACCGCCGTCATGGACGAGCGATGTTCGGCATATGCGGAGTCACGGAGTGCGGGTGTGCCGACCCTGCATGTTACCATCGCATTGGTCGTGATTGCACGATCTGCGAGTGAGGCTCAAGACAATGCTGTGTTTGTCTTTCGTAGCATTTAACGTGATGACGGATGCCAGAGCGTCGATGGACGGGTCATCACATTGCGATACTATCTGACAGTATGTATCAAGCAGGACTGCGACTACGCCCGATGAATGCTTCACCGCCGCATTAGAACCACCCTCCACTTGGAGACCCATGGGAAGCGCATGCGTTCTGATGCTAGATTGCTCTTCCTCCGCCATGCTCTGCTGCGTATCTTCGCTGCTTCTTCGGAAGCCCGCATCGATGATGAGAGTTGCTCATTTTAGATTCGGATACTCCGGATACGCAGCCACAGATGCATTCCTTTTCGATGCATTAAGTTGTTGCTAACGTGCGATTGGCATTACGGCTGCAATTGCTACAAAGCATAATCAAGCGCCAAACTTGACGGCAGACACTCAAAGCATTCACTTGAACATTTGGCGACACGATCGACTCCATATCGACATTTGGGTTTGCCGATCAAACATCCGATGAGTACTGGCACTCTCTTTGAAGCGGTGATGACATTCATCAAAGATAACTGCTTCATAGCGTCCTACATGTAAGAAGCGAGGTTATGGCGCATACAATGCTCTAGCGAAAGGTGGCTGCGAATGTTGCATTGTTTCGCGTTCTGGTTACAAGCTACATCAACCTAGTTAGCTCGTACACAACAGATCGGGGTCGCGACACATAGAGAGCTCTATGTATATCGAGCCGGAAGCCGACTTCAGTCCCGTGGATACGTGATGAGGGGCTGCCATACCCCGCGCTAGCGCCTATCTTCCAATGTGGGGTGACTTCCCGAATATCTCAAGGGGAGACAGAGAATTTCCTACTCTCCACCGATTTCACGAGGGTGGTTGTGAGTTCATCAGCCGTTGCACTGAAAATAGCTGCATGCTCATTGGATCCTAGATCCGGCCATCAGAACAGCCACTCATCATTACGTGTTACAAAGTTCGCGTGGAGGAAGAGCGTTCACCCGGAGCTGGCTTCCAACTCCAGAAAGCGAGAGAAAGACCGACGCAGGCATAACGTGACCTTCGGCGTCAGATCAAGCACCTGAAGATAGTAAGCATCGTCGCTGTCATCAGGATTATAGCTTCACGGAAAAAGCTTCTACCTTTTACACCAGCTTTCCCTCGCAAAGAACGTCAGAAGAACAGGGTCGTACACGAATTGACACATAACACTCAACCATGGCACGACGAAATTCATTTGACCAAGCGTCAGCTGGCTTCCGTGCCCATCTACCGGACCTTAGCAGTCCGCGTTTCACAACAGCGGCAGAACAGAACATCTACGAGTATGTTCAAGATATGCAAGACAACCGTGCTCCACCATGGCTATACGATCTGACAAAGGTCTGGGAAAAGCTACTGGAAGAGCCATACAAAGGTATCACAAATGACGGAAAAGTAAGGGAAGGTCTCTTCAAGGCACAAGACGAAGGCGCGGATGTGAATGGTGCGGTTAAGAAGGCCGAAGAGCTACTCGCCGGTCTGGACGGTGAGCAGAAGAAGAAGGTCTCATATCCAATCAATGCGAGAGAGTGGAGAGCATGGAGTAACCCAGAGTTCCTTCTAAGACCATTTGGGCTGAGGTTGGAAGAAGGTACGCACACAACGCCTAAGTGCTTGGTTGTATGTTGACTTTCTAGTTCCCGAAAGCACTGCACAGTCAATCCTGGCGGTGGTAGAGGCATCTCTTTCACCAGAAGGCTACCAAAAGGCTCTTGCGGCCATGCGTGTAAATCATTTCCTGGGCGAAGTCTGCAAGCTACCCAACATCTTGAACAAGTACTCTTACAACTTTCTGCTGTTCGGCACACCCTCCACCTCCGCTACATCGCCTTGGGGCTGGCTCCTCTACGGCCATCATCTTGACATTTCATGTTTCTACAAAGGATCCCAGGTCATTATGAGCCCCTCATTTACCGGTGCAGAACCGAACATCATCGACGAAGGAGAATGGAAAGGCACCAAGATCTTGCACAAAGAAGGAAGCCTGGGCTGGAAACTCATGCAAAGTCTCAGCCATGAACAACAGCAAAAAGCACAAATATTTAAGAAAATGAGAGACGAAGGCATGAAGCAAATTTACGGCAATTCCAACAACGACGAAACCAAGCGCGATGAGCTCATTACTGATACCTGGGGTCCGGACGACCAGCGGCACAGATGTGGCGCCTTCCGAGACAACCGTATCGTTCCTTACGAAGGCGTTCAGGTCTCGTCCTTCGACTCCTCTCAAAAGGAACTCATCTTATCCATATGCCAGGAGTTCCTGCTGTATCATCCAACCAAGGCGCGCCAGCTCAAGCTCGAACAGATCAAGCAACACATCAACGAAACGTACTTTTGTTGGATTGGAGGCTTCGGCGAAGACGACGCGTTTTACTTCCGTATACAGAGCCCGGTCATTTTGGTCGAATTTGACCATCACTCCGGTGTATTCCTGACGAACAAGGAGCCAGCGAAATACCATACGCATACCATCGTAAGGACACCGAATGCAGGGGACTACGGACAGGCCATCAGGGAAGGAAATGAAAAACTAGAGTAGGTCACAGATACCAAAAAAAAATCAAATCCACGTGTTAAGAATAGGGCAGAGGAAGGCTGCACCGTACACCTCGGTTGTAAAAACTCCTGTACTGAATAAGAAAGAACATGAACAGCTATATGTGTCAAACCTCACTCTCATATCACTAATGTCCTCCGCTTAAAAAGATACAAACTCTTAGATTGTCCGAGGCGTCTCCATCTATATGACCCTTCTCCTACGTTAAAAGTTTCCACTAGGGCTGTATCCTGCAGGCATGTAGTAGACAATCTAAAAGCCATCTTCTAGTACATCAGGAATATCAGCGATAAGCGTAAACTTGTTTCCTGGTTCACCGTGATTCTTTGTCAGGGCGCTCGTGTGCATCAAACCTGGTTCTTGTTGTTTAATAGACTAGAGTAACACTGCTCGGAATTGTTGTGGCTTGTTGGCTAGAGGAAGAAACTGACATTGATCGGTAGGTCGTCAGGTAACCGACGATCATCTAGTGTTCGTCATTTACGTGGTGGATTTCTATGGGCGCCATGCTGCGTGTGTTGGTGATTGTAGATTCGTGCAGAGCGTCGTAGCTTTGTAGACTACGAATTTCCTTGCGGGTGAGTCAGTTGTACGATGTCATCGTGTATATCAGTAAGTGAATGGATGTGTGATGGTCTTTTAGCTGTTGCTTATTCACTTTTCCGCTTCTATGAACTTCCAACCTTCCAATCAGTGTGCGCATGCACAGTTCTGATAGTATACCAGATCCACTCATGTTGTAACCCTAATGGATGATCAAAGATCACCATATCACCATTTCCGTCTCCTACCCCTGTGCCGGGTATAAAGTTCAAACGCATATCGCCAGCCTCCATCAGAACTCCCATTTCCAATATCATAAGCCTTCGCAGATCCCGCTTGGCTTCGGCCATATCCAATTGTGGTTTCTCTGCGATCCTGACAGTCGTCTGGGAACCGCGATCCACCTCAGCAGTGAGTATAGCCACCTGCACATTTTCTTGTGCAGCGTACACAGGGTTCATCACCATATGCCACACAATGCTTGTGTCTTCAAAAAATGGATAATCATCCGGATTCTGAAAACGTCGAGACCGAACGCGGATAAGTGGAGTTCTGGAATTCATTCTGGAACTGCGCACGACAATGTAGACAGGAACTGTGGCCATGTTCGCGGATTAAAGGCGAGAGAACGTAGGTGCACTCTCTAGAGAAGATGGGCGAGTCCATATAGGTTGCTGGGTTGCTACTTCACCTGATGACCGACTGCGCATGACTGCAACAGGCTACGTGATCTGCGCGAGACTGAGCTCCTCAATCGAACTAAAGCGATACATTAGAGAATATGACCTTCACATCTAAAGTGAGAGTGAGAACCAAGACGCTGGCACAACGCTATCGAATTACACTGTATTGTATCAGTGTAAAACTGTATTTTCTAGACACCTTGATCTACTGTAGGCAGCTCTATACCAACACAACTACCTTTCTCTGCTGACTGTATAGACTGTCTCACCTGGTCAATCACCCACCATCGCCCAACTTGAATTGAAATACCAACATGCTATCGACTGTGAACAATAAGATGTACTCGCTTCACGACAACGATCTACAATCTTCATCCTTCGGCAGTTCCACTTCGATGCATTTTGAGGAACTCGCCTTTTCTCTAATAGCGCCGCTGTCAACGACAAACACTTTCGAAGAAAACTATCAAGAACGAGCTCGCACGCCCCTAATGTGGCTGGTTTTGTCGACAAGTTGGAGGAATTCAACATTGCTACCATTGATTAAGGACATGACATGCCCGTTCTGCTATCTTCCCTCAACACTACCACAGTAGAATACGGGTTATCGATTCTCTAGATGGGTTATCGATGTGTAGGAATCTGAATTGCGCACAAAGCCGCCAGTTTGTAGAGGAAAATGGCAATGCGGGATATGCGGCCTCGAATACGTGATCGCATCACGTAGCACACTGATAATATGATATCTTGACTTGATATATATTGATACGTATTTCAATGATGTGTGATTCTCTTATCTAATGCGGCCGGCGCAATGGATGTGCTTCAGTGTTGCTGTGCCATCTTTAGTATCACCTCTAAAACGTGGTCCTCAACGTGAAAAGGGTCAAACTCACAACACGTATTTGTCCAAGCTGACAAGATCTGGTTCACTGAAGATCAGGTAGAAGTATTTGAGTGTCTCCGCCATCCAAAAGCTTTCACATTCATCCAGCTTGAGTGTCTCTTGGTCTTTCGGTATCGTCACGTCTGCGATAGCGGAATGCGCAAACTCGGCCATGGTAGCATTGTTGATGGACTCAAACATGCGCCAGGCAGTATCTTGGAGGGTGGTGTCGCCGGTAATGCGATAGAGGACGAAGACGGATTCGATGGCTTCGGGGCTGTAACTGTCGTTAGCGGTGTACGTATGAGGTGGTTTGCGTTCTTACCGTAGCAGGAATCTAGGGTCTCCAATCTTAGAGAAACCAGGCTGGAGCCCTATCTCTTTGATGACGTCTTGAACGTCATAGTGTTCAGCGTGGATGTTACTAGAATACGAGTACTTGACAGAAGCGTGCCACTTCTCCACGTCCCATGCGCAGTCTTCTTCGCCAAAGCAGGGCGTCATTCTGAAGGTCTCTGGCATGATACCAGTAGGCATCGCTTCATAAGCCCAAGTGCAACCATCTACCAGCTTACGAGCGATATCTAGCTCATCGGTCCGGTTGAAGATTTTGGCACCTAGAGCAACCATGCCACCCGTGAAGCAAGCAAGATGTTGGCCATTTGGTTCCAGCTTGACAGAGCCAAAAGAGCTGATACGGGCATCGCCGGAAACGAGGATATCTTGACCCTGTGGTACCCTGGGTCTGAAGAACAAGTGTTTCTTTGCTGGTTCGATGGCGTTCTCATAGAGCTTCTGGTATTGATCCGTCAGTCCCCCCAGCAGTAGATGCTGTTTCGGCAAGTATTCATATAGCGAATCTGTCATCCCACCCATTGTGAATGTTCCATCAACATTGTATACTTCCGGACCCGGGCTGACGAGTACGGGGAACAGGCCGGGCAGCTTGGTTCGATTTTGATGCTTCTCAAGCATATTGGTGACCCTCGCTATGGCATCATAGTATTTTAGGTCGCCGGTGAGTTGCGAAAGGCGGGTGAACTCGAGCGTCAGAGATCCAATCTCTGCGCTGAGTGCTTGCGCATCGGCTTCTTGGTGGCCATTCAAGGCAGCGCTGATTTATGTCAGTATGTACGGGTCGCCGGCGTGGTACAATCTTACTTCTCCCAGTCCCATCGTGTGATTGGCATCCTGTTGGGTGTATCAAATGCAGCATATAGCATGTCTCCCAACTCAGTCGCCTTGTGTAGTAGTGTATGGTGTTTCGCCTTGCTCAGATCGTATGCGCTGAGCAGACCGCCGAGGTAGCGGATAGTAGTTTCGAAGACATTTAGACGCGCGACGCCTGCAGTGGTGAAATCAATCTTCTTGATAGCATGTACAGCCTTGTCGAACTCTTCTTCCAATCCCATGATAGCCAAGGTATCGAGCGCGTCTACCAATGTTGCTCCACGCTGTCCAAAGCCATTCTTGAAGCCTCCTGTTACCGGAGCCACTTCGTCCTGTAGCCATGCGTGTGTTTTGTATCCTTCCCAACTATGCAGGAATGCCTTCTTCACGGCTGCTTGTCTATGCAACCGTTCCGCCTTCTTGTGCTCGGTCTCAACTCCGAACTCATGCTGTATCCGTGGGATGGTAACCGGCGTGCCAGTGGGTAGAGGGGCCAGCGAAGAAACTGGGTTTCGTATCGGTACGCGCTTCCATGCTACAGCATGATCGATTCGATTCGATGACGTGAAAGTCGGCGAGGGGAGCTCGTTTCGGGTGCTGAGTTGGCGGAAAGCGAGTATAACGAAGGTCGCGAATACGAATAGCACAGCAATGCGTCGGATAATGGGGCTCATAATGCCAAAATGTCTATTGAGGGTATCTCATGCGTCTAGCAACTAAAAGGGAAGAAACGCGACTGCTGCGTCGCAGTACACAGGCCTAGCATTCGAAAATGCAAAAGAGTGATCGGATCAGAAGGAAATGTATCAGAACTACAATAAGCAGAAAGAATGACAAAAGATACAACACACAGGACGTAATTGTTGATGGTGGGATGGAAGAAGAAGCCCCATGGTGATGCATGTGCTAAAGATAGGCTCAACTGCCGACTTCCGACCCTCCGACCCTGACCTAACAGGGGCTGGTGTCGCATCGCAGTCGTCGACCCCTTCACCATCACGATTAATGTCCGTATGTTACAAGCTGTGGACACGATGAGGAAGATACAACAGACTTCATCAATAGGCCGTCGCTTAGTTGGCCAATTGCATGCGCATCACATGATCTGTGGTAGGCAGCAGCTATCCAAAGAGCTCACGAGCAGCGCCAGACAGTAAGGCCCTCAGCCACCAATGTCATTGGTGCATCGCAGAACGGCCTTCCGTTCACGGGATGTAGGATCAAGTTGTAGTCCGACATGTCAGCAAGAAGCCGGGAATTTAACGTTGCCTCAAGTTATATGAACTGCGAACTTAAAGCTCTTGACTCTTACATTCTAATCACTGTATACCAAGTCTTAAAACCAAACTCGTGCTGACGGAAGACACTACATCATATCTTGACACAATGTTCAGCCTCTTCGGAGATCGCGCTCCTTCGTCGCCTCCGAACCCTGCGAAGCTCCAACTCCGACCCAACGAATGCCAAGTGCTCAGCCTACCTGACGGACGCACTCTTGGCTTTGCAACCTACGGCTCTACGGACCCCTCCCATCCAGTCGTCTTCCTCTTCCATGGTCTTCCAGGCTGCCGACTCGTCGGAAGAAGTTGGGACAAGCTCTGCAGAGACATCGGCGCACGTCTCATTACTATCGATCGACCGGGCTGTGGAGATTCGACTCTCGCTGACCGTCGCCTCATTGACTGGCCAAGCGATGTCGTGAGCCTTGCCGACTACCTCAATATTGATCGATTCAGTGTGTTAGGTGCTAGCGGAGGCGGACCATATGCTTTGGCTTGCGCACGCTTCATCCCCAAAGAGAGACTCCGAGCTACAACTGTCGTATGCGGCATTGGACCTATCGAGGCGCTCGTAGACTTTGCACCATATCTCCCATGGCACGCCAGAGACATAACGCTATGGTTGTTACGCCAGGGAGCCCTCCATGTCTTTCTGCCACACGTCCTCATTCGCCCCTATCTTACTAGGGACCCTTCTCATCTTAAGCGCGTCCTCGAAGACCAGGCTAAGACTGAAGAAGAGAAAGAGCAGTTTCGTGACGAAAAAGGAGAAACTAATCTCGATGATGTTGTTGCATCACTACTTGAGACCTTCAAGCAAGGCTCTGGTGGGTGCATGCATGACGGCGCTGTACTTACGGAAGATTGGGGCTTTGACTTGAAGGACGTGGACAACGAGCGAGTGTGGCTAATACATGGCGACCAAGATGCGCAGGCGCCATTGAAAGGTGCGCAGTGGGTTGATGAGCGGTTGGGGGGCGGAAAACTCAAGATCCTGAAAGGCAAGACGCATTTCACAATCTGGAAGAAACACTCGGAAGAGATATTTCGGCAAAGCGCTGAGGCGTAACCGAGTCCGGACGAGAGATCGGGGTACGAGTTGTACTGTACATGATTGTTTTCCAAGCTTGGTAGTGCAGTGCGTAATGCGCAGACAGTCTGCGTTGATGTTCCACCACATGTCCGATGCTGTCACTCGGATTTGCGGACCTGAGGTCGGCTCTAGACTTCAGCACCAAGAATGTCTCCAGTTCCCAACATAGTCAAGTAGGTTTCACACTGGGTCCAAAGGTGATGTAGCAGTATACACACATATATATACTGTGTGTTTGTTACTTTCCAGCAACCATAAAGTGCGACAGCTTCCCTAGCATACCATCTGAGAATCTTCACAATTACAATGCTTTTTTCCATATTCAACCCTACCTTGTTGGCTGCGGGTCTGCTCATCGCCGCCGCATCATGTGCACCATCTTGTTGTTTGTCGCCTTCATGGACACCACTTGCCCCTATCCCACTTTCTCCTCGCCAAGAACACACGACTGTTTTCGTTCCGCCATCCACTATCGCAATCCTCGGCGGCGTTGTCCCGTCCAACACTTCGTTTCCGCCTGTATACACTACTTCGTTGATGCAGTCTTACTCGATCACAGACGATATATGGATCACCAAAGCCGGCATGCCACGAGGACTAAATCACGCCAATGTCGCTGTGGTGGATGGAAAGATATATGTCTTGGGCGGTTTGGCGGAGACAGGCGAAGCGGACGGAGGAAAGAGGGTGTGGGGCGGAGTGCCCGACTCTTGGGTGTACGATCCTGTCACTGATTTATGGAAGATGATACCAGGTGTACCCGCTGGGGAAGAAAGAGGTAGTGCAGCCGTCGGTACCTACCAGTCAAAGATCTATCTCGCCGGCGGCATGACGGAACTTGAGCTGTTCGAGAACGGCACTCAGAATAGCGTCTCAGTTGTTTCTATCTTCGATACTAACACGAATACGTGGCTCTCCGTCCCAGAGGCTGCAAAGTATTTGCCAGAAGCCCGAGATCATGCAGGTGCGGCAGTGGTAGGCGGAAAGATGTATGTTCTAGGTGGACGAGATGACGGACAGGAGAACGTTCGCGACACGGTCTTTGTTCTTGATCTCTGTGATCTCCACGCCGGTTGGAAGACTAGCGCGGCGCGCATGCCTACTCCTAGGGGCGGTGTTGCGGCTGGTGTAATTGGAAAGAAGATATACGTCTTTGGCGGCGAGGGCAATGCGCGATCGGAAACTGGGGTGTTTGATCAGGTTGAGGCATACGACACTGTCCGGGACCGATGGGTGAAAACTGGGAGAATGAGGCTACCTAGACACGGAACCTACGCTGCGAGTGTAAACGGGAAAATTTACATTCCTGGGGGTGGCGTAAGTCAGAGCGGTGCGCCAGTGTCTGACTTCGACGCCTTTGTGTTGTAAACCTGGATGATGGCATGATAAGGAACCGGTAGCCGGTTGCGACCGGCGTGGAATGACTCGAACTAGGAATGTCCTTGGGACAGCATTTGTGATATTTTGAGTGGAGAGAAATGCTGAGACAACAAGCTGGTTTCCTCAGATCGGGACGGTCTTGCTTCAATCACTTGCAAGAGTCGGAATGTCGATATGGGGTAGACCACTCGTTTTACTAAACCATATCGTGCGAAATATCTAGTCAATGTACTCCTTCTTTTCCTCAAGTACATCATGAATCGATGCGCACAGTGAGCGGTGCTAGCTTTTGGTCAAGTCTGAAACAGGATACCGGTCATAAGGCCCACAACAGCCCAGGGGAAGGCATCTAGAAGCCTGGGGCCTACAAGAAGTGGGATTCGCATAAGATTCGCTGTCAAGGGAAACGTCTGCGGGAGAAGCTGCTACGTGCAGTGCCCATGGTGTTCCCTTACTCGTGGGTAACGTGCTTGCATTCTGCCGAACTGCTGCCGACGCCACAAATATAGTCTTGAAATGTGTGAGACAGATGCTCGTGTTGGGGTCAAAGTAACGGGTAACCGGATATCATAGAAACAAAGGCTTGTTTAGATTAAGGTGAAATATATGGCACTAGTTTCACCGTCTGACATTTCTGGGTTACTCGCTTGTGATGTGCCGGCGGTAAGCAGGAGGTCTTGTTTCGGCAGATCTCAGTCCGTCCGGAAGGCGATAGGATTTCAATGAGTACCATCGTTCATCATCGCAATAGAGTTCGACGATCAACTATAGCTTTGCGATGGATACATGCGCGACGATGATCTTTGCGGAGCGTAGTAGCCGCAAGAAGCAGGAGACAGTTCAAAAAAGAGGTAGCGTGGCTGATTTAACGCTAAAAAAGGAACCTCGGAGCGAATTCACCACCATCAATGTCACCGCCAGGGTCATTGATCTGTCAATATCGCAACTACCACAACCTCCATGGAATGCTCTATTCGCCTTATGCGCCTTCGCTGTTTCTCTTTGTAGTTGCAAGAGCGAGAATTCCACTGCCGAGACTGCTTCATATTATGCTGCGCCACTGAACCAGGCCTTTAGCTAGGCACGTTTCAGTATCCGTGCCGTAGCCTTGGAATCGCCTCAGGCGTTTAAGCATTACTGGGCAGGTACGGATGTGGCGCTTGTCACCAACTACACAATTTCCAAGCCGGCCGATTTCCGACGCACTTGCAAGCCCCCTAACACCCTGCACCTACACCTGCTGTCTTCACTCGTACGATCCACCAGTCACATATCGCGGTTATCCCTTGAGACGTGAAACACCATCTGCACCCCTCACGCTAGATTGCCTGCTAGGCATGCTCTGAGCAAATTCTCCGTACCGGCTTCTTAATGCACATACCGAGATTCACGTTTCCACCACTAAGAAAGTGGACTATGCCAGCACTGTCAATTTCGTCTGTTCACGTCTGGTCCATACCAAAGGTTTCGGGATGGTCCATATTGGGATGTTTCTCAGGGTTGATATATACCACCGGTAATATATAGGTTGTTTACCAGCCGCAGTTGTTTCGTTTCCATTATCACTCACATTCAAGCTTTCCAAGCCTTTTCTCTTCCGTTCGCTACCAATCGCCAGGATGCGTTACTCTATTGTTGCTTCGTTGCTTTCGGCTGTTACCGCAGTCTACGGCTATGCCGACCCCATGGCTTGCTCTGGTATCTGCAACAATGCTCACGATCCAGCCCTAATCCGTCGCTCTGATGGCACCTACTTCCGTTTCTCGACTGGTGGAAAGATTGCTATCCACAGCGCACCTTCGATCACTGGCCCCTGGACCTACAAGGGTGCCGCGATTCCGGCTGGTTCCAAGATCAACTTGGCTGGCAAGGACGATCTTTGGGTAAGCACTAGCATATGTCTAAATAGTTGAAGACAAGCTAACCAAACTCAGGCTCCTGACGTTACGCTAGTCGGTGACACATACTACCTTTACTACACTGTCTCCTCTTTCGGTGTCCAAAACTCTGCCATCGGTGTTGCGACCAGCAAGGACCTCAGCACTTGGACCGATCTCGGCGCAACTGGCATCCAATCGAGCGCTGGAAAGAACTACAACGCCATCGATGGTGCACTTTACTGGGACGGATCGAAGTTCGTCATGTCCTTCGGTTCGTTCTGGAACGACCTCTTCAGCCAGAACATGGCCAACCCACCCGTGAAGACCAGCTCTTCCACAGTTACAAACATTGCTTTCAAGCCTGACGGCGAGCATGCTCAGGAAGCTCCGTTCATTGCTAAGAACGGCAACTACCACTACCTCTTCTTCTCTGTTGGCAAGTGCTGCGGTTTCGATACCAACAGGCCTGCCAAGGGCCAGGAATACAAGATTCAGGTCTGCAGGTCTACCAGCGCCACAGGTGGCTTCAAGGACAAGAGTGGTAAGGACTGCCTTCAGGGTGGCGGTACCACTGTCTTGGAGTCTCACGGCTGGGTTTACGGACCTGGTGGTCAGGGTGTCTACTACGACCCCAAGGAGGGACCTGTCCTATACTACCACTACGTCGACACCCGCATTGGTTACGGCGATGGCCAGAAGAAGTTCGGTATCAACAAGATTGACTTCTCCAGTGGATGGCCTGTCGTATAAGCGTTTGTCGCAGGTCCGGCACAGACTATTAGCCCAGCGTAAGCTGCGTCTCCGTCCACTTTGGGCACCTTCTTGTCTATATATTTTCACAAATTTTCTCACTGTACATACTCACAGAATACATTTGCATCTGCCAACGGTTCCACCATCTTTGACAGCCTACTCTGGTGATTTGTGATGTAGAGGACTATCGAGCTACCTCGCCCTGTACAATCAGCATCGGTAAGCACCATTACCGTGTAAGCGATGCTGACCATTGAATTTGCACAGAGCTATACTAGTGGCTGCGAATGTACTTGGTACTCCGAGAAGATATGGCCGGCGAGGAGCTGCTGAAATGATGTTCAAGATTAGGGGCTGCGCTTCGGTCCACGTCAAGCGCATAAGGTTTGCGTCACCAGCCCAGCCACAGCCGAGCAGCCACAGCCACGCGTCCACAACAGCTGCAGGAACCTCTCAGAGCACTGCAAAACGTCGCGTCATGCTCAAAGTATCCCCTGTTTGCTCTCCACACACACCCGAGGTATTTTTAGATTTCACGATATATATCATATGTATCAAGGTTGCTCTGCGCGGCCTCGGCAAAACCTATCGCGATGCGTTCAAGTACCATAACTCGGCCTATTGTAAACCGGATCTGCAGGATCTGCCTCCGCGTACGCATTGACTGAATTTCTCTTCAGTCATACCAAGAAACCCGCACGCGCTTTACGAGGAGCGCGTCGCGATGCCAGACACCAAACTCACGCGCTTCTCACCATCCCAAAATTCCAACAGCTTCCGATATCGGCCGCTGGACCCCTCAGAGGGTGAAGATATTCGCCTCTTGTGTCTCTACCCTGGCGAATTCCACGAACCTATCCGATGCGACCTTCTCCACGCGAACCTGGACGATGACATCGAATACGAGGCTCTCTCGTATACCTGGGCCTCCGAAGATGGGGACGCTAGCTTATCGCAGCGGATCAACTGCGCTTACTTTGGAGAGGAACAAGTCTCTGATCTGCCAGTAACATCAAGCTGTGCGTCTGCATTGCGCAGGCTGAGGTTGATTTCACAAGAAAGAATGTTGTGGGTCGATGCACTTGCTATCGATCAGAGTAATCTGCAAGAGAGGAACCAGCAGGTTGCGATTATGGCAAGGATCTACTCGGGCGCGTCACAGGTTTTGGTCTACCTAGGAGAAGAAGATTTAGGATTCGGCTCGCGCACTCTGTGGATGGACACCGAGAGACGTCAGATCGCGTTGAAGAAACTTTTCGCAAAGAGATGGGCCTCACGAGTGTGGGTGATTCAAGAAGTAGCACTGGCGCAAAAGTTAACGATGGTCACGGGGAATGCATCCTGTCCTATGGACGCCAATCTGATGAGCCGTATCCGAGGAAGAGCCAAAATATCCAGACTGCAAGTCCCTGGCCCATTAGCTTGGGATCCGCTAGTCAGTGCTCCGACGAGGGATCTACTCACGATGTTACAAATGACACACAACTGCTCGTCTACAGATCCTAGAGATAAAGTGTATGGTCTTTTGGGCTTGGTTGGCGAGCGTCTGCAGAGCCTCATTGAGATCGATTACTCGCAAACCGTGGAGGAGGTGATGACACATGCAGCCGCCGCGATCATCATCTGTAGAGAAGACTTTGAGATCTTAGCATACGCGTCACTCAGAGCTAGACCCGCGCACAAGTGCTTGCCGACTTGGGTGCCGGACTGGGCAGAATACGATGGCGAAATTACGCTGCGTCCTCAATTCCAAACATCGAAGATAGGTCCCTGGAGATCTCTAGAGAAATTGATGGGGAGCAGGTCATCGACTCGTCGGCTCAGCGAGATAGATTGGGGAGCAGCGGTCGATATACCTGCAAGCTGGCCAACTAGCCTCTCTTCGAAGCCGTCCTTGGAAGTTCGTGGACACTGCCTCGCGACTATCGACAGCACAACCAAGCAAGATAATGGGAGTTCGCAATGGCAAGACGCCCAGGATTTTGGTGTCAGCTTGAAGGTTTTAATCGAAGATCACTCGACGCTTAAAGATTTCGATATGCAGCTATGGCCTACACGATTCCAGTGGCTCTTCAACCCCTTTTACATGCGCCTCGATGACTCGCAACTTCAGCCAGATAGTATCTCGGCTATGAGGAGTTTTTCAAATCTCCATTGGGCTGGTCTCCAACAGTTTTGCACTGAGCTTCAAACACTGGGGAAGAACAAATACATCTTTCGAGCTGAATATCTACCTGCGATAACGAACCACGACTTCGATGTAGGCGACACTGTATGGGCAATCGATGGCTGCACAGTTCCACTGATTCTTAGATCTGATAATACTGTAAGACAGAGCGATGCCGGCCGCCGAAGCTATACGATCGTTGGTGACTGTTACCTGTTTGCGTTATCACATATGGATTGTTGGACGACATCAGGAACGGGACTCGATCAACGATGGGATTTCAATCCGTTCCGCCATATGGATGCCTTAGGAACACAAAAAATCAATCTACATTGATGCGCACTCTCCTGATTTAATCAGAGGACTCAGTCTCAGCCTGGCGTGACTGTAGCAACCACCGATTGGTCAAGCACAGTCCGCACCATGCATGCACCATGCATGCACCAAGAGTCTAGACTCTGCTTGTCAGCTTCCCCTACAACTCATAGCCGCTGCACTGTCGGTGGTCTGATACTGCCCAACCTTCGAACGGACTTGTGACTCTTGTACGTTAGCTATCCATCACGATGACCGAATCGTTATGCAAGCATCCGGATATACGCAAGTTCGACGCGATAAGGAGCTGCCTCAGTTGTGGTGAGGCTGTGTTCGAAACCTCATCTCCGACAGCCCACATTCACAAGAGTGATGCGACAGCTTCTTATCAATACACAAAGCTGAAGTACAAACTCGGCCGCGAAATACGACTCGTCCTCGTTCTTCCGGGCAGCGATCAAGATGCACTCCGGTGCCAGATAATCCATGTTAATCTGGACGATGACCCTGTTTACGATGCTGTATCATATACGTGGGCCACAGAGGGTGGGGACGCGTCTCATTGCATGACTGTTCAGTGTGAAGCAGGTGGTTTCATACCTGTCACTGCAAACTGCTATGCTGTTCTCCTTCAGCTTAGGCGGTCTGGCGGTATACGAAGGCTCTGGATTGATGCAATATGTACGTAGAGCTTCCGATCCATAACTCAACGCAGCGCCTGCTGATGCAAAATCTTGACCAGGTATTGACCAGACGAATGTCAACGAACGTAATCATCAAGTCGGGTTCATGGATCAGATTTACTCCAATGCTCGGAGTGTTCGCATCTGTATTCAGGACTCTTCGTTAACGGCCTCTTTACGGGATTACAACCGGTTGTTTAGCTGGCTACGCTGCACAGGATCTGAGAACTACACGGGAATTCAAACGCCACTATGTTCTGATCTACATCATCTCCTGTCACTTAGGTATTTCCGCCGGGTCTGGGTCATTCAAGAAGTGGCCTTGGCGCGAGAGGTATGCTTACATGTGAACAACAACGTACTACTATTGGACTCCGCCGTCATGGACCGCATGGAGAGTCTTCGCAAGCAGAATCGTCTTCGGATTCCATCCGCCTTGAAATGGTCGACGTGTCGGACGATCGAAGCTGGGATCGTTGCTTGTTTGCAGGCAGCCATGAAATGCAACGCCACTGATCCACGAGATGAGGTCTATGCGGTCTTGAGCTTGATGGAACCTCAGGCTAGATCACTTATACCTGTTGACTACTCTCTGGACCTTGATGTCGTCTGGCGTAACGCAATTGCAGCTATCATCATCACTCAAGGCAATCTGGATATCCTATCACACGTGGGCGTTTACCGGCATAGATCTTTACTGAACAACAGAGTACGAAGATCCTACATGAACCGGGTAGATATCGCTGGGTATCTGGAGAGAGTAGCTTCCAGTAATAGCCATCATCTCACCTTGCCTTACTCTGAGGGGCATCGTGCAACTCCCTGGCGCGCACAACTCGTAATGCCATCAAACCCTTCGGATATTCCCCAGCAATCTGCCACCTTCTCTATCATAGGGCCGCCTGTCAATTCGAACAGCTTGTTGCCACGATTTTGTGTACGAGCACATTACATTGATCGTATCGATGTACCAATGGTCTTCAGGCCCTCTCTCAAGAAGAGGAAAAGAGGAAAAGATTATGGCAATGATGCAGTGTATTATGATTGGGACCAGGAACCGTTCGACCGTATCAGGAGCTACAGTGTTCGATCGCTTGTAGCTTTTTTCAAAGCAGATGTAGACAATGTATCAACGACTGATCCTCATAAGCCTTCACACGGAACCTCTGGCTTCCACCCTGGTACCGTTACTTCTGGGTCTGAAAGACCGGAAGCTCTCATTATGAACGACCCCAGTATTGAAGATACAGACTTATCGGAATTCATCCGTATCTGTCAAACTTCAAGAAAAGGAAGACCGTTGTTCACCAGTCACTTCAGCGTCGGTTTTCCTGGGATTAGTTCAATGAAACGGATAGTTCAACAAGGCGATGAGATATTCGCTATCGATGGTGCAAGGACGCCCTTCATCTTACGCAAACGCGGCCGTGTCGCTGAAAATTACAAGATCATAGATGAGTGCTATCTATGGGCGGCACTGGAGCTTGATTGTTGGAACCCGGGGACTAGGAAGGGAAGGTGGGGACCAGGAGTAGAGAGACCCACTACCACGCAAACACGCATGATCAACATATGCTGATACGAATCTGTATCAAGTCAACGGCCCTAGTAAAGAAATGGCGTACATGTATACATCCGAAAGTCATCAAAAACGAAGAATACGAAAAAAATGTGGGATTGCAGGACCACAAAACTGATAGAGAACTGACACTTCTTCTGGCTGTATGGATATCATGCTATCTGATGAGATAATTTTCTGTGGCAGGTTGATCATAAACACAAGGCCGACGGTGCGGCATTACATAGCATTTTCAAAGCGTAGTGATTGGGAAGTCGTTTTGAGAGGTAGCACAACTAGGTCGGAGCGCCCATGTACCCCACTCATTTTTGATAGTGGACGTTGTAGCGATGTCCTAAAATTGATACTATCAATGTTTGAAACCATGCACATACGATGTACGATTACTGCCTGGGCAGAAGCGACGAATTGCTTGTTGTCAGACTAGCGTGTATAAATGACGTATAGATGATGCTCAACCATACTGTATGCTCTACATCCTCAGATACCTTATTGAAGATCATACTACTCCTCCTTAGAATACTGCACCCCTATACAAATACATTCTTGAACATGTCGCATCAAGAGAACACCAAGAACGTACCTGAGGAACACCAAGTTCACAGGACGGGCTCCTGGCTTCCAGCAGACCACCGCGTCCACAAGAAATGGCTATCAGGCATCATCGAGCGGGTAGAAGGCAATCCTAAAGAGCTGCATCCTGTGTTGCGAGAGTTCAAGGATCTGATCGAGAACAACACACGTATTTACATCCTGGTAAACTCCATGTTTGAAGAGATACCTACGAAGAAGCCGTACAAGAACGATCCCGTGGGCCATAAGCAGGTCAGGGATTATCATCACATGTTGGAGCTGTTCAACCATATTCTTACAACAGCACCGGAATGGAGTGACCATGAGTACTCTATTGGGATGGTGGGAACCCCTTTCAATGCCATTTTGGACTGGCCAATGGTGAGTATATCTGCTTGAGCCTCATTCGAATACATGCTAATCGCATTACACAGGGTACACCATCCGGATTTGCCTTCTTCCTAGATCCCGAAGTCAACAAGATGATCAAAAAGGTACTCAACGCATGGGCAGAGTTTCTCGACTCGCCAGCATCAGCATATGTGCTCGGTACTGATAAGATCGGCTGGCTCAGCGAACATGGCACTCACGATCTCGCATTGACAGCCAACATTGGCCAAACGTCTCACTCCTTTGAAGAGATGTTTCAATGCGACCCATCCAAGGAACATCATGGTTACAAGTCATGGGACGACTTCTTCACCCGTCACTTTTACGAAGACAAGCGACCTGTTGCCAGCCCTGAAGACGACAGCGTCATTGCCAACGCATGCGAGTCGAAACCGTACAAGGTTGGACGCAATGTCTCCAAGCGTGACCGCTTCTGGTTGAAGGGTCAACCTTACTCACTCAAGGACATGCTCGCCATGGATCCGCTGCACGAGCAGTTCATTGGCGGCACCATCTACCAGGCCTTTCTATCTGCAATGAGCTACCATCGCTGGCACGCGCCCGTCAGCGGCAAAGTCGTAAAGTCGTATCTCGTTGAAGGCACATACTTCTCAGAACCACTTTTCGAAGGCCTCGGTGATCCCTCAGCTAAGGGTGGTATCGACGAAGAAGGCGAGAAGACCGGCCAAGGTTACCTCACTGCAACTGCCACACGCGCCATCATCTTCCTCGAGGCAGACAACAAGGATCTTGGCCTGGTCTGCTTCATGGGTATCGGGATGACTGAGGTCTCAACATGCGATACCACTGTCAAGGTGGGACAACACGTCAAGAAGGGCGACGAGATGGGCATGTTCCACTTTGGTGGAAGCACGCATTGTATACTGTTTAGGAAGGGTGTCGAGTTGGAAGGCTTTCCGGATACACAGAATGTAGAGCACAATATGCCTGTGAGGGCGAAGCTGGCGACTGTGAAGAAGGCTACTTGAGAAGCCTGATTGAAAGGCAGCAGCGGATCAGCTCATAATGCTGATCGACCCTTAACGTTCTTATGCACCCTATTCATACCGAAATTAATTCTTCCAATAACGATAGCAAAGAGTGTCAAATCGTCAGATGTGTCAGGTGCTTAGCATCCAGTGCTGAGTTGAGGGGAGCTGATCCGATCGGGAATACGTCATACGGTGAGCGCCAGCTAAGATATCTAGAATGTAGCGCAATGATGAATCATTGTACAGTCCGAAGAGGAACAAGTCCAAATTCGGGTATCTGTGATGCAAGAGATGTACTTGCTCCGGGATGCGGGAGGCTGAGGCTCTTCGGCGGATGCTTGGACCTAGCGTAAGGCGGTGGCCAAAGCGCCCCAGCTCGGAGCGTGGATCTCTACATCACTGACGAGCCGCAACACCACCAAACAACGTCGCCGCCCCATCCCACACTTTCCTCTCTCCCATTCGACACTTCCGTCTACAGCCTCTGCTTTACCTGGGAGCAAGTGGATACCCCGATATCCGATAAATACACACGACGACCCCGCCACCATGTCTAGCGGAGAAGTGCTCAAGGCCGACAAGGACTTTACCAAGGAAGTCGATGCGGCTATTCCAGAGGCGGAGAAGCTAGCTTCTGTATGTTAAATGACTCCCGAAAGTGAAGCAAAGCTAATGTAGTTGATTAGAGCAACCCGCAAGCTGGCATCGATAAGCTGCTCACGCTCGAGAAGCAGACCCGCCAGGTACATAACTCGCAACCTTGTGCGCATGGGCATGTATTGACATTGTCCAGGCCTCAGATCTCGCCTCCACTTCCCGAATCATAATCGCCATCGTCACAATAGCAAAGAATGCGAAGGACTGGAACTTGATGAATGAGCAGGTCCTGCTCCTCTCCAAGAAGCATGGACAGCTCAAGCAAGCCACCACCAAGATGGTGCAGACAGTCATGGGGTTCCTGGATGAGACACCCAACCTCGAGACAAAGCTATCCGTCATCGAGACACTACGGACAGTTACTGAGGGCAAGGTAGGCGGCACCAACGGATGGGACACGTGCTGTTGCTGACACGGGAACAGATCTTTGTCGAAGTCGAACGCGCTCGCGTAACCCGCATCCTGTCCAACATCAAGAAGGAGCAAGGCGACATTGATTCAGCGACAGACATTCTGTGCGAGCTGCAAGTCGAGACGTTCGGCTCCATGACCCGCCGCGAGAAGACCGAGTTCATCCTACAACAAGTCGCGCTATGCATACAGAAGGGCGACTGGACGCAGGCTGGTATTCTGAGCAGGAAGATCAGCACAAGGTATTTTGCCCGGAGACCAAAGAAGACTCCCGAGCAGCTTGAGAAGGACCAGAAGGAGCGGGAGGAGAAGGAGAAGAACCGAAGCCCCGAGGACCCGCCCATTGAGCCAGAGGACGATGTAACAGATCTCAAGCTCCAGTACTACGAGCAGCAAATCACCTTGGCGAAGCACGACAACAAGTACCTGGACGTTTGCAAGCACTACCGACAAGTATTGGATACCGAGGCTGTGGAGGAGGACCCTAACAAGCTCCGAGCAGTATGTACAACGCCCGAGTATCTCTGCAAACTATTACTAACGTAGTCATAGATCCTTCAGCGCGTCATCTACTTTATCATCCTCTCGCCGTACGATAACGAGCAGTCCGACCTCATTCACCGTATCCAGCGTGACTCTCGCAACTCTCAGATCCCACAAGACGCACAATTAGTTAAGCTCTTCACTGTGCCCGAGCTTATGAGGTGGCCAATGGTAGCTAAGCAGTTCGGACCTCACCTCACAGAGACGGACGTATTCGATGAGAAGAAGGACGACTCGGACGACCCCAAAGCATTCCAGAGATGGCAAGACCTCCGAAAGCGTGTTATTGAGCACAACGTCCGCGTCGTCGCCAAGTACTACACGCGCATTCAGATCCCGCGTTTGACAGAGCTGCTGGATCTCACAGAAGATGAGACAGAGAAGAACATTAGCGAGCTAGTATCTGCAAAGACCATCTACGCTAAGATCGACCGACCTGCCCGAATCGTCACGTTTTCGAAGCCTAGGGATGCCGACGATGTGCTGAACGAGTGGAGCGGAAACATGAAGAGCTTGCTGGGTCTTCTTGAGCGTGTTGATCATCTCATCACCAAAGAGGAAATGATGGCGCGTATTCAGCCTACCAAGGTGGACAAGAGCAAGGCGATCAAGGGCAAGGCGAAATAGGAGTCGCGAAGATCCTCAGGTCTCCTCAAGACATGCGTGCAAGACGGACTGCATTTGGTTGTGTAATGGCCTTGTGAACTGTAACGCTGATGATGATGCATGGAAGTGGGTATGATAGTCTACGAACGGGCGCGTTTGCAAGCAGACCCTGAAGGTCGAGCTTGTACCGATGCGCTGCCTGTGTTGGACATGTCGCATGGCTGAACTCGACACGCTACGAAACATAGAGTACCTGTGCATTTGCCATAGGATAACAAAATAAATCAAAGCAATAGCTACAACAAAGACACTCCGACTGAATTGCTGTGTTACTATCACTGATGTGATCGCTCTTGTTCATAGCACATGTAGCAGCTAGATGAAGCACCCGCGCGTTGCATCATCTGCCAAGACACTTAAGTACAGACGCGGACTAGCGCAACGCGTCCGACGCGTCCCTTCCTTCCCCGGAGTATGGCAGTCACAGCCGTTGATAGTCTCAAACTCTCACTACTTTCACTCCCCACACTGTAACACCACGACAACCATGGCTCGCGGCGTCGAAGGAAATGAGATGTCAACGCCTCGCGCTTCACAAAAGAAGCAGCCCGCCTCCGCGTCGCAATCGGCAAAGGGCCAAAAGTCCATCTTGGGTTTCTTCCAAAAGAAGTCTACCAACTCACCAAGCCCCGCGCCATCCGATGCCACACCAGTCAACAAGACTCCAACATCAAAATTGGCCAAGAAGGCGTTCAATGATCCGCCCGCAGCCATCACACCTGTGCCGAGCAGCGATGCTCCCGACTACTCGAGTCCCATCAAACAAGAACACGAGTTGACAATAGGAAGGGGTAGGAACAAGGAGAATGGTGTGTTATTGCGTGTCCTGAAATTCGATTCCGTAACTGACAGCGTACTACCAGAGCCCGCAGATGTCACTCCCAGTAGCCCAACACGCAAGGTACGTGCAACGTGCCATTGTGCATTATGACCGCTCTCCTTAACATTTTCACGCAGGCACGAAAGCCGGTCAACTATGCCGAATCCGATGACGAAGAAGAGGACGTATTGGGTCCAATTGCGAACAATGCTAGAGGCAGAGCGACAAAACGCCAGCGTGTCGTTGTCGACGACGATTCAGACGACGAATTCGGATTAGACGCGGCCACACAGAAGGCTATGCTTGAGGAAGAAGATGAGGACGATATGGAAGACTTCGTTGTTGCAGATGATTCTGACGAGGAGGTTGTGTCGAAGAAACGCAAACGTTCAGCAGCGCCTAAGAGTCGTGTCAGGACAGCTCCCGCATCATCGCCGCCTATAATCGAGGCAAAGGACGATGAAGACGATGGAGATGTTGTAATGACTAGCACGTCGACTGCACAACAATGGATCTATGATCCCGAGAATCCAATGGTCTTCAAGCCACGCACGTCAATACAAGCGACTAAGAAGGACCCCAGTAAGAAGACGAAAGAGCGACCGAGTGCATCAGAACCTGAGACGAGATATCCATGGCTCGCGCACCAAATGGACGCTGATCGGCATCCGGTTGATCACCCAGACTACGACCCCCGTACACTTTATATTCCCCCGGGCGCTTGGGGCAAGTTCTCAGCTTTCGAGACGCAGTATTGGGAGATCAAGAGCAAGTGGTGGGATACCGTTGTCTTTTTCAAGAAAGGCAAATTTTACGAGCTCTACGAGAAAGACGCCTCGATAGGCCACCAGCTCTTCGACCTCAAGCTGACCGATCGGGTCAACATGAGGATGGTGGGTGTACCAGAAGCCTCGCTGGACATGTGGGCAACACAGTTTGTAGCGGCAGGGCACAAAGTTGCTAGGGTTGACCAGATGGAGTCGGCTTTGGGCAAAGAGATGCGCGAACGCGACGACAAGGGCAAGACTCCGAAGAAGGCTGGCAAGGAGAACAAAGTGATTCGAAGAGAGCTCGCTACAGTACTCACATCCGGTACACTTGTAGACACAGGCATGCTTCAGAGCGAAATGTCCACATACTGTATGGCCATCAAGGAGATCGACCGCAACAACCTGCCAGCGTTCGGAATAGCGTTCGTCGACACTGCTACTGCCCAATTCCAACTCTGCGAGTTCACCGACGATATCGACATGACGAAGTTCGAAACCCTCATTGCGCAGATGAGACCCGGCGAGCTACTCCTGGAAAAGTCCTGTGTATCTGCGAAAGCTCTACGAATACTCAAGAACAATACACCACCCACAACAATCTGGAACTACCTGAAGCCTAACAAGGAGTTCTGGCCAGCGGACATCACCATTCGCGAATTGGAAGCGAACAACTACTTTGAGTCACCTACAGAAGACAATGTCGAGGCTTGGCCGCCAGTTCTCCGCGAAGCTCGAGAACAAGAACTGGTCATGTCATCATTCGGTGCTCTTCTACAATACCTGCGGTCCTTGATGATTGAGCGCGATCTTGTCACACTTGGAAACTTCCAATGGTACGACCCCATACGGAAGGCTACCAGTCTGGTTCTTGATGGTCAAAGCTTGATCAATCTGGAGATATTCGCCAACACATTCGATGGATCCACTGAAGGCACTTTGTTTGCCATGCTCAATCGCTGCATTACTCCGTTCGGTAAGCGATTACTCAGGCAGTGGGTATGCCACCCTCTTGCAGATGCGACCAAGATCAATGCGCGTTTGGACGCCGTGGATGCGCTGAATGCCGACTCTACCATCATGGAAAACTTCAGCGCGTCTCTCAGTAAATTGCCAGATCTTGAACGTCTCATCTCTCGCGTACATGCGGGCCGATGTAGGGCACAAGACTTTCTCAAAGTGTTGGAAGGCTTTGAGCAGATTGAGTATACTATCAGCTTGTTGAAGCAATTCGGCGAAGGCGAGGGTCTTATTGGACAACTCATCTCCTCCATGCCTGATTTGGCTGCATCACTGGAGAAATGGAACTCAGCCTTCGATCGAGACATCGCCCGGAAAGAAGGACTTCTCATTCCCGAGCCTGGCATTGAAGAGGACTTTGATAACAGCCAGCAGGAGATCGACACTTGCAAAGCTAACTTGGACGTATTGTTAAAGAAGGTTCGGAAAGAGCTCAATTCAAACGCTGTTCAATACAACGACATCGGCAAGGAGATTTACCAGCTGGAGGTGCCCAAGAAGGTCAAAGTTCCCAACAGCTGGGACCAAATGTCAGCCACTGCCAAGGTTACTCGATACTACACACCTGAGCTTCGAAAGCTAGTACGAGCACTACAAGAAGCACAGGAGACGCATGGCCAGATCACCAGGGAAGTTGCCACTCGCTTCTGTCAACGCTTTGATGAGGACTACAAGGTCTGGCTTGCGGCCGTCAAGATTATTGCTCAGCTAGATTGCTTGATCAGTCTTGCGAAAGCATCTGCTTCACTTGGAGAGCCTAGCTGCCGTCCTGTTTTCGAAGAGGGCAATCGTACTGTCGTTGAGTTTGAAGAACTCCGCCACCCGTGCATGCTCAATACAGTCGACGACTTCATCCCCAACGACATCAGGCTAGGAGGCGACTCTGCCAACATCAGTCTGCTCACTGGTGCAAACGCAGCAGGTAAATCTACCATCCTTCGCATGACTTGTATCGCGGTCATCCTCGCACAGGTGGGATGCTACCTACCCTGCACATCAGCTAGACTCACTCCAGTCGACCGCATCATGTCCCGTCTCGGCGCCAACGACAACATCTTTGCTGCCCAATCTACCTTCTTTGTTGAGCTCTCTGAGACACAGAAGATCCTTTCGGAAGCTACACCTCGCTCCCTTGTCATCCTCGACGAGCTCGGTCGTGGAACATCTTCTTACGACGGTGTCGCGGTTGCACAAGCTGTTTTACACGACATCAGTTCACGCGTAGGCTGTGTCGGTTTCTTCGCCACCCACTATCGGTCTTTGGCCAAGGAATTCGAGTTCCACCCTGAGGTCGAGAACAAGCGTATGCGTATCCACGTCGACGATGCATCGAAGTCCATCACCTTCCTCTACAAATTGGAGCAGGGCGTGGCTGAAGGTAGTTTTGGTATGCACTGTGCAGCCATGTGCGGCATTCCGAACAAAGTCATTGAGAATGCAGAGAAGGCGGCTAGGGAATGGGAGCACACTAGTAGACTGGGGGAGAGGATGGAGGTCAACAAGGATGAGGGCGGTGTTTATGTGCCGCTGGGTCTGCAGAGCGACGTTGCTTGGACGCTGAGGGAGGGCTTGGAGGGAGTCGGTGATCGGGCGCTGGATGTGCTGCTCGAGGCCATCTCTGCGCTATAAATGTGTATGGTGTCGTCCAGGGAAGTGTGTAAGATATGGTAAAAGGCGTACAACGGTCGAGTTGGTAAGGCTTATGGGATATATTCATATGGGACGGGGTACCAGATTTCGGTCGATTTAGCGTTCGCACTGTAATCATGTACTGTCAGTTAGCGTATCGTATGTCAATCAACCTTCTAAGAATGATATAGCAGCCTGATGATTTTCATGCTGTTTCGCACTGCCAACTATCACGCAGAAGTCTGTGAACTACTCGAGGGTTATATATACCGGAGTGACATCGAAGCAAGTTATTCATGATGTAGTAGTAGTAGTCATGCCGCACTATACGCAGGAGCGTGTATGAGGCGAATGCTACTTGTAGTCGCTAGAGCCTCAGGATGCTCGTACCAGATGTCGTACCCATATCGCTGAACGCCTTGTTAAGACCCGATTCTAAGACACTACACGAACTTTTCCCCTTCCTCCTCCGCCCACCTAGTGGTCTCCCCATCTCTTCGTTCTACTCCTCCTCATCTTAAGCAACTGACTTCCTGTATCCAGTAGCTGCATTCCTACCTCCACCAACACCACCACCAAAGTTCTCAATGCCGTCGAGGAAACCGTAGCTTGCGCTACCACTACCGTTCTCAAGGAAACCAGAACCTTCCTCGAAGCCCGGTTCCTCCTTCTTGATCTTGACCTTCTTGTCTACCAGACCACCAAAGTCTTCATCATCGTCACCGTCGTCATCGGCTGCCGAAACGTCCTCGGATGGCGATGAAGTTGGCTGACGGGCGCCCTTTCGGGCACGCTTGGCGGGTGTGCTGGAAGAGGTAGGGGGACCACGCTTCTTAGGAGTAGAAGTTGGAGTAGATGTAGCTTTGCTGCGACCCGGACCTCCGGCTTTCTTGGGGGTGGTAGGACCGTCTGTAGAGAGAGACTCGCCGAGGAGCTTGATCTTGGTCTTGATCTTGCCGAATGTTACGCCGGCGGAGCCGACGGTGTAACCGGTGAGGGAAGCCAGTTTGTGCATGTCGATCTAGGCATGGACGTGTTAGTATGAGTAATAGATTAGCAGAAGATGAAGTGACAAAGAGTATGTTGAGAGTGCTAGGCATTGACATAATGAGGATTGGGGGAGTTAGTGGTGGCGCTGGAAAGTATATACCTTGGGCTGCGTCTCCATACACTGCCAGGCGAGGGCGAGGACCTCCATCTCACGAGGTGAGAAGCTGACCTCTTTATTACCAGCCATGTTGATCTTGTAGATATGATGTATGTTAAGTGTTTGGAAGTGCGTTGGAGCCAAAGCTATCGCGAGAGAGTAATGGAAGAGCGATGGAAGAAAAGACTAGAAGAGGCGGGCATACGTTCTTTATATGCTATCCCACAGAAGTAGAAAGACCCTTAAAATTAGCGGTGAAGTTGACAGTTTGGTGAGATTTGAGCGCGTGGTGAGAGTGGCTAGGCAACCTAGAAGAGGAGAGAAAAGACGCCTTCACTCTGTCTTTGAAGCTCCAGCAGGAAACTGTAGGGCAGCACAGCGCGCAAGTGAGTCCGGCTTGAAGATTTGTGCAATTTGTATAGTATATTCTCGAGGCAATTGGAGACGCCAGCATACCGCCGTGCTAAATCCTGCGCACTTCCTTACCCTGCAATTCGGGTCTCTCCACGTCCAGCTCGTCCCTCAGTGCCGCATAGAGCGAGTCGCCCAAGATGATGGATAATCCCAAACTCCAGACGAGTGTAATAGCATAGAAGAAATTGGCGTTTCCCGATCCAGCATAGATCCACAGGTGGTAGAAGGCGGGGCCCAAGAATGACGTATACAGGATGCTCGCTGATGCCAAAAAGGTATAACGCATGACTGTGATATAGTTAGTTTTGTCGCGGTTTCGCGGGAAAGGCATCTACTCACGAGGAAATAGATGGCGGAACATGGGCACCAAAGAAAGGTAGAGCGCAGCATCCGCTATGCTCGGGTATGGAGTGAAGATGGCAAAAACGCCTGTCAAACAGCATGCTACGAACAATGGCTGCTTGTGAAGACGGATCGTCAGGCCAGGCATATACGACGCCGCATGGAGCCAAAAGACGCCAAGGAAGAACTCGCGGAAGGAATCGAACATCTCAATGAAGAAGTACCACCAGAGTCCGACGTTGGGTGTGAGATCTGGCAGGAGAAGACGCACACCGTATGTGGCCGACAGGAAGTCCCATGAATCCATCAATAATGCGGAGCCTGTGAGCAGGGCGCCTATTGCGCCTGCAAAGCCAAGAGTATGGGTTGTGATGAAGGATGTGACATTTGGCGCAGTCTTGGACTTTAGTGTCTTTGCATCATAAAGGAGGACCATCAGCGGAGGGAAGAGGAGTATCGGGTGCATCGAAAAGTAAGAAGCAAAAGCCGTGGATAGAATGAAGGTGAAGCTGGCGCCTTGGGAGGCCTTGGCCATGGCTGTGAGGATGAAGAGGTTCGTCAGGGCCGAGGTAGAGCGTGCGATGCATGTCAGGACGGTGAAGGGGTTGAAGAGGAAGCTTCGAGGTGTTAGCATGTGTCCTGTAGAGGAGTGTAGTAGTCGTACCCTGCTGCGATGGCCGTACTGCTCCATTTCAAGTCCTTCCGCGGCGAGGCGAACAGTCGCGTGACGGATGCGAAGCCGCTCTCCGCCACTTGAGCCAGTGCATTCGCGCTCAGTAGGTCGACGATAGTATAGAAGATGTTGGTGGCCAGAGGGGCCTGTGCCGGGCTCGGGAAGAGGGAGAAGAGAGGCAGCAGGAGGGGTGCCTGGTGGTATACGCCGCCGTCGTAGGGGGAGACATTATGGGTGTAGAGGAAGACGCCCTCTTGCACTATCACGTGTCAGTGATAGTATACACACTCCATGTCGGATACATACATCTCTTGAAGCTCGTCACTGGTGTCGACACCTCGACACGTCCTGCGAGGAGGTCTGGTAGTGCGGGAAAGACTGTGAAGAGAAGCAAGCGCACGGCTGCGGCGGCTCCGAAGAGCAGCAGCTTCTGGTGCGTGTTGTTCTGCTGCTTGACGGCCATGGTAACTCTCTCCTACGCAATCATGGCTCCATGGCGGGTCTTCACCTCGGCGCTGGTGTTCTGGCAAGATGCATGTTGGTGGACCCTGGTCGCGCGCTAATGCCGGATCCATGTCCGCTAGTTGGCCGCATCTCGAACTTTTTTGCGCCCGCCAAAAGTTCGACCATCTGCATCGACAGAATCGCGATTCTATACAGACAACACAATGGCTGGTCGCTCAAAAAAGAAGGGTATGCGCGTCTACAACTGATCGAGATGTCATTTTTGCTGACCAATCCATAGGCACCTCTGGTGCGGCTAAGAACTACATCACTCGTACGCGCGCCGTGAAGAAGCTTCAGATCTCGCTCCCGGACTTCAGACGACTATGTATCTTCAAGGGAATCTACCCCCGTGAGCCGCGCAACAAGAAGAAGGTCTCACGAGGCTCTACCGCTGCCACCACCTTCTACTACACAAAGGACATCCAGTATCTCCTCCACGAGCCGCTGTTGGCAAAGTTCCGCGAGCACAAGGCTGTCGCAAAGAAGATTGGTCGCGCTCTCGGTCGCGGCGAGTCGGGAGATGCATCGCGCCTCGAGAAGAACCTCATGCCCAAGGTCAAGCTCGACCACATCATCAAGGAGCGCTACCCTACCTTTGTCGACGCCCTGCGTGACCTCGACGATGCCCTCTCTATGCTCTTCCTATTCGCCAACCTCCCCTCGAGCGACCACGTCCCTGCCAAGACCATTGCCCTTTGCCAGCGATTGACCCGCGAGTTCGAGCACTATGTAATCACCTCCCACGCCCTCCGCAAGTCCTTCCTCTCTATCAAGGGTATCTACTACCAGGCGACAATCCAAGGTCAGGACATCCTTTGGCTCGTACCATACAGGTTCGTCCAGCGAACCGGTGGCGACATCGATTTCAGGATCATGGGCACCTTTGTCGAGTTCTACACCACTCTTCTCGGCTTTGTCAACTACCGCCTCTACACATCAGTCGGCCTGGTATACCCACCCAAGTTCAACGCAAAGAGCGACGAACAAGGTGGCGAGCTGGCTGCATTCCAGCTCGAGGGCAAGGCTACTGCCAACGACGCGACTAATGGACACGACGAGGATGCTGAGATCAACCCCGAGGCACAGGCGATAGCGGACAGGATTGGAGCCATGTCTGATGTTGATGAGGAGGAGAGCACCACAGCTGTAGCCAAGGTTGCTACTGAGGACGATGAGGAGGAGGCTAACGACGAGATTGACAAGTTCGAGCCGACTGCGCCCGATGCCGACATCCTACCCCAGCCGCAAGCAAGCAGTGCCGAGATTGCTTCCCTCTTCGCGCCCTTCACCTTTTACCTATCGCGAGAGACACCCAGAGCATCGCTCGAGTTTATATTGAAGGCGTTTGGCTGCAAGAGAGTTGGTTGGGATGGAACTCTCGGCGACGGTGCTTTCACAACGAACGAGTCGGACCCGAACATCACTCATCAGATTGTCGACCGACCCGCTCTATCCAACGGCACGTCTAACGGAGATGACGAGGACGCTGCTGCTCCCAAGGTTCAATGGCCCTACTCCATGATGCCTGGACGCACCTACGTCCAGCCACAATGGGTTTGGGACAGTATCAACCAGGGCAAGCTATTGCGACCAGACCACTACTCCCCTGGCGCAGACCTGCCGCCGCATCTTAGCCCTTGGGTCAAGCCCAAGAAGGGCGAATACGACCCCAACCTTCCCCTCGCTGCGCAACAACCAGAGGGTGAGGCCGAGGCGTTTGAAGACGAGGGTGACGAGGACGAGGAAGCCTTCGACGTTGACGGAGATGAGGACATGGATGCCATTGTTGACCGCGAGGGCTCAGTCGAAGTTGGCGAAGGCATGGATGTCGCTGACGACTCGGAAGATGACAGCGAGGAATCTGATGAGGCTGATGAAGGTGAAGAGTTTGACGGCCTCGACTCTGACGCTGAATCAGACATTTCAGAAGGAGAAGCTGCTCGTCTCCAGCATCAGCGTGAACTGGAAGCCGAAGCCCTTGGCAAGAAGCTCGAGGTCAAGAAGCCGACGAGGAAAGAGGAGAACGCCGCCATCCGCAAGAAGGCCGAGAAGAAGAAGCGCGCGGAAGAGGAGGAGCGTGAGAGGCAGAAGATGATGTTGTCCAACAAGAAGCGCAAGCTCCTCAAGCGTATCGAATACGGTGAAGACAAGCGTGCTAATGAATCCGAGAGCTTGCGCAGGAAGCGCGCAAAGGTCGAGAAGGCCAAGGCTGCTGCTGAGGCCATATAGGCCTGAGTGACATGTATGCGATGCATCAAAAGCTTGGGCCGGCGTTCATTTGGGCAGGAGTTTTGGGCGCTTAACGATAACTCTATATGTTGCATGTAGTAAAATGCGATACCTATACTGGCTCCAAGTCATGGCCGTAGCTGTCTGTATACACATCCCGACCAAGTATGCTGTGATTGGTGATGAGCATACGCACAGACGGGGGCTGTCAGACGGGTGGCGCAGCCATCTTTGATCAAGAGACTCATCAATATTCGATGACTCAAGCAGAGGTATAACAACGACGCTTCTGCACCTACTGTGATCGATGCTCACATTTTAATTGCAGTAACACTTATATATCACCAACATCTCAACCAACACCATGTAGTCTTACTTTGCTTGCAAACTCTGCACCATAATGGTTGAGCAACGCTATTGTCAAAACTCAACCACAGTTGACCGTGGAACGTCCTATCTAGTTGGCATACATACCATGGTATAAGCCCATCTTCAAACCTGCGCGTCAGGTCAAACTCAAAATGTATGTCTTGTCCACAGCAGTCTTCTCTGTCTACCCTCCTCAGAAAACGCCATCAAAGGGTCCAACAACGTCGCTAGACACAAAGAGCTAAAACGAGAAGATGAACCCATAACGAGAGACCCGCATACATATATTAGTACCCGATCCACCATCGTCGCCGCTACCTAAAAGCGCAAAGTGCCGAGCCGCTGCCGAATAGCACCACTTCGGACGGAAAAATTGTTCTTGTCCAGATTTTTACTTTCTTCCAAGTACCAATAGCAATAGTTTTTGTCAAAGGTATAGAATTCCTTGAAGCATGGCAGAAGCAAAGCTGACATGGTATGAGCGTTCCTGGTCATTGCTTTCACCTGGGGCAACAGGCTATGCTGTCACGTGATCTCGCGTTCACTCGGACAATCACTATTGTATCTTCAAGCCAACAGGCTCGGCTGTGGTCACCCAACTTCTGCTTGAAGATTGGTTCGTTGGTGGTATCACGACCTAGTCCGCGTCTCGCATCTACATCTCACTCTGCCGGACTCGATACCAGGAATCTGAAGTCAGCAACGCGACTATCGGCCCATCCTATCGAGCATTTGAAAATCCAGGTATCCGCCTGCAACGCTTCAAACTTCACACAAAACGACCAGATATGGCCTCCAGCATGCCCTTGGCAACTCCTCTCTTCCCCAACCTCCCACCTGAGCTCCGCAACGAGATCTACTCCTACCTTTCTATCCCCCCTCCCAACTCAACATCTCTAAACTCACACCTCCCTCTGGGCCTGAAAACCTTCACCTGCAAACATACCACCATCAACCTCATTCCCACACACCATGGCTCAACCTCCCTGCTCTCACTCCCACGGGCCACTTTCCCCGAAAGTCTAGAATACTCCTCGCATCTCCTCAGCAACGCGATTACCCTTCAAATTGGAGTACATTTCCACGGACGCGTCAACAACTTTGTGCAGGTGGATTGGAACAAGAAAATCTCAACGCATCTGAACAAAATGGCCAAATCTTTCCCATGGTTGAAAAAGGTGGCAAAGTACGATATCCAGATACTATGGGAACCAGTTGACGGGGCGCTCAAGAGTAAAAAAGGAAAGAGGGTCGCGGGTCAGATACCGCTTGATATGGTGGTGTGTCTGACACAACTCATGGATGCCGAGGTGAAGAGGAAACGGGGGAATGTGAGCGTGGGTCTATGCTTGGCACATTCGTTCGCAATCCAAAATGCGCTTGCTGAGCATAAGTTTGGATTGAACACGTTTCTCTTCAACAACGGCAGCGGGGATCCTGAGTTCAAGAAATTCGTGAGGGAAGTAAGGATGACGGCACATGAGTATCATCTGCCAACGCATCCTCACCCAAGGTTTCTTGCTGTTCCTTCCCCTGGGGAGTCGAAGGAGAAGGCATTAATCAGGGTGCAAGATGGCGTGGTCAGTTGGAGTGAGTGGACCAAGGGGCTGCTGGTTATGAGCAGGACGCTGGATGCGGAGGCGCCTAGAGGGAGTGTGCTTACGCAAGGGAAGGGCGAGGCGGAATTCCCAATGTGCCATCTCATGGCGGAGTGTGTGATGAGGTAATGGAGACTACACTGCATCGTTGATGTCTGAACGAAAGATCATTGCTCACTGTGATGGCTACCAATGGTTGTGCTGTAGTGGCCAGTGGCGATCGACTCTGTTTCTTGTATATATAGTCAGAGGTTCTGAACCTACATAATTTCTCCCATCCTGCGGCCAATGATTGCAAACACGACCCTATAATGAGTGTAATGATAGTTAAAAGGTTGTGTCCGCCTCACGTCTATCTACATTTTGTTCGCTTCGTCCTCCAGGTTCCTTGTGTTCCCTCTCCTCCATCCGGTATCTCTTTTCCACCTCCATCTTCTACTCTCCTTCTTCCCAGCGGGTCTCCATCCGATTTCAATGCTGCCCCTACCATCGTGTCTACTACATCCACCTCTCTACGCCCAAGCCCCCACCAAACTCATGAGGAAGGCTCCCAAGAACACAAGCAAACACGCATACACCCTGCGCTTTCCCCTGAGCACCTTCCAACTCTCGTCGCTCAAGAAATCCTCCGACATGAGTTCCACAAGACTTGCGTAGACGAGGAAACCCGCGGAAATAGCATTCATGATGCCGACGACGAGAAGACCAACTTCAGAGTCGGGAGAGTACAGGGTGTGAGTTGCTATACCGATTGCCATGCCGCCTGGTGTAGTGCAACCGTATGCGAGAGCCATGAGCCAGGGCTGTGCAGCGCGGGGCTTCCAGTTGATGTCTGCGATACGTACACCGAGAGCGAGGCCTTCAAAAGTTTGATGGAAGACAATGGCAATGAGCAATACGGTGAAGTCGTTACCAACGGAAACGGCAAGTGACATTCCGATGAAGATGCTGTGGAACAGGATACCCATTTCCAAGAGAAAAACTTGCATAATAGCTTTCTTATGGATTTGCTCGGGTGTGAGCACATGGTTGTGCTCTCCAGTTTCTTGGTCCTGTTCGATAGCATACTCATCACTGTCTTCCTTGCTATGAGCACCTGGAATTTCCGCTGCAGACCCACCAACAGATTCAATCGCGTCAAGTCTTTGGCCGTCTTCGCGGTAGCGGGAGAGTGTCCTACTGATGCTCCCAACTCTTCCACGCAAGACGCCTAGATCGCGGACTCGCATGCTAGATTCGGAGTACGTCCTCTGCATTGCTGGTTGTGGTGGAGCCGGCGATTCGGTAGTCTCGTGCTTTGGCTCTTCTTTTCGGCGAGACACAGCCTCCGCGCCCTCGTTACCACCGCAGACATGCTGGGCCGGAGAAAAAATCATTTCAATTAATGTGACGAAAAACACACTAGCTAGCATGATAGCGCCTGGCATAGCCTGGTAGTCAGTGGTCCAGAAACTTGACAGACATGGATCGTTCAGTGAGCCAAAAGCGGTGGGGAGTAGATGGACAAATGCGGTCGCGACTAAGACACCAGTACCGAAATGCTTTGCGCCGAAAAGGAAGGCAGGTGGAATGCGCAGCCGGGGGAATTTGAGTACGAGCATTGGGAAGGCACATCCAGTGCCGGATACGAAGAGAATAATGAAGAGACCAGCGACATGCAGGCCCAGATCGTAGTTGGGCTGCGCTTTGCCATCTTCGCAGGTACTTCGCCTTGGGAGACGTTGAAATGATTGATCTGGAATCCGTTATTAGTAGTGACGCTTTGACGCAAAACGAGTTGTTCCGTCATACCTTTGGGCAAGAAAAGTCTGGGAGCGGACAGGTTGCCGCTAGCCCAGGATATCAAAATTGAAGTACACAGTACTGATACTAGCCACTTTGACCAGCTGACGATAGTGGCGGTGAGGCCACCTTGGTACTCGCTCACATGTCTGGTTGTTCGGGTGCAAGGTCCTTTAGACGAGTCAGCATCGCAACCTTCATTTCCGAGTTATCGGAAAACTGCAACATACCGTTTAGGGACCCTTTGACACCCTCGCCCGTAGTGTTCGGCGGTCTCTTCTCCATCTCTTGAGCATTGGAATCATCGATTCCACAGCGCCGGAGACTCTGTGTGCCGCTGCGCAACCGGTCTGCTTCTCCTAATTCCCTTGCATTCGCGATGCCGTTTAGGTCCTCACAAGTCGTCAGATCAGCAGCGAAGCGTGGCGGACTCTGATTCCATTCCGGATGCCAAAGGATGTCTTCATCGGTTTTGGAAGGGCAGTTCATTTTGGGACCTCGGTAGCCAAGCCCTCCTTTCTAGATAGGGAGACGATGGAAGGTGCGTTTTGTAGTAGTGACAGTAATCTAGTCGGTAGAGCGCGAGCGATGGGTTGATACGTTTGGAGGATGACGTGGAGATCGATCAATAACGGTGGAAATAGTCGGGAGATATGACATCTGACGGAACTAGTAGTGGTCACTATGGTCGGTTAGCGGCTCTTCCGTGAGTGTCATTGCCCAATCACATGCTGGGGCCAAGTGCCAAGACTTTCCGATCCCCAGTTCCGCCACGCGTAGACGGCCGAACGGGTGCTGGATCTTTTGATGGGTCTGTAATACAGCCGCCATTACTCTAGTCAAACTCCGTGTCTCAAAATTGTACAAAAAGCCATACTCCCTCTCATCACCATCTCAATTACTGGAATCGGATGTTCGGCTTGCCCAGCACGTAACGATGCGCGGCCGGTGGAGACTCTCAAGAAGATCGAACCCGATGTCTCCCGTAGAGCCATGAGCACCAAGACGTGCAAACTTTACCGATGCGGAAATTTCTGGGGTAATGGCACCAATAGCTAGTCTGGACCATGTGGTACTCCGACTGCTGACTACAACATGCGATTCTGGGCATCGATTGACTCAGACCTATTGATGAGCGCCACGAGTCAGCAGCATCTTAGAATAGACGCTATTATGTGACGAGTAGTTCTGAAAAAGAACATTTTCTTTAGCTGGCATGTGAGCACGCGACCTGCAGGACAGCCACGATTGTTTTAACGTTGCATTAGTTGCTCCAATGGACATGTGACGGGTAGCCCACACGGTCGCTTCCGAACATTTCTTAGCGCATGTTGAAGCGCGTTCTCGTATCATTGGTGTCTATGGGTATCACTTTTCACTGCGCCTTGGCCGTTTCCAATACTTCAAGCGCACCGCCAACCAGGTGCAAGCTTCCAGTTACCAACACCATAACTTCAGCATCGGCCCCCGCCTGCTTGGCATAGTCTTGCGCCACCTTTCGTGCGGTTCCGACTGCCTCTTCGATTGTGCGTAGCACATGCACTTCTGCAGTGCTGTCAATATCAGACCACGTATTCGCGAGCGCCTTCTGCACTGCCAATGTATCTACATCCTGCTGGTTGGTGTTCATCGACACGAGATCAGGCTTGTACCCTTCGCTGAAGGTTTGATTGGTCGTAAAGATGACGTGTGTGAAAGGAGACTGCGATCCAGACGTGATACCGCTCTGCAGAGCTGTGTATAGAGCTTTGGCAAGTGCATTTGCGTCTCGGGTTTGTTGGTTGAAGATCAAGATTCGAGGAACCTTGGATTGCGAGGTAGCGGTGGATGTAGCCATTTTGATCTGCTCCGCGAACCACTTTCCAGTAACCTCGATGCTTTCCATTGTGTGCCCTCCGTCGATGTGCCATGCAACGTTGGTCTCGCGTCTTATCTCGCATCTGCCAGCCCATCGCACTTGCTCTAGGCCACGAATGAATTCGGAAGGGAGTTCGATATGGGGAACGACGGTGGGGTCAGGCACCGAAGTGTGGCCCAGTGCTCGCAGGTGTGCAGCAGCAGCAGCTATTGCCACGGACGCATTTATTTTCTGGAACGCTGCACCTAGCCCAAGCTTGATCTCGTTGTTGGCTAGAGCCGGATGTATATCGATGGTGTGTAGCTTCGTGCCCTTCTCTGCCGCCCGTTCTTCCAGAACGGTCATGGCTTCGTCCTTTTGACGCGCCGTAAATGCGACACTGCCTTCCTTGAAAATTCCTGCCTTATGCCAGGCTATCTCTGGTAGTGTAGAACCGAGCATCGCGGTATGATCTATCCCTAGACTCGTGACGGCTGTGACAGTGGGTTTTGTCAAGATGTTGGTGCTGTCAAATTCGCCGCCAATGCCACACTCAATAACAGCCGAGTCCACACCCTCCTTCAGATACGCATGTAGCGCCATAAGGGTCAGATAGCGGAAGTATACTGGCTTTGTGGGCACGTCTGCGGGCGCATTTTCGGTCTTCGCTGCTGCCTCCAGCTTGTCCCATACCTCGAAGAAGTATTTAGCGAACTTCTCCTCTGATATTGGCTCATTGTCGATTTGTATGCGTTCACGTACGAATCGCAGATGTGGGGAAGTGTAGAGGCCGATCTTCGAGGGTGGAGTCTGCGCATCGCGGGAGGTTGCGTATTGCGACAAGATAGATGAGATGAAGGCACTAGTCGAGCCCTTTCCCTTTGTTCCGGCGATGTGTATAGGCCTCAGCCTGTCAAATTCTAAGGGCTGAATATGTCGTCAGTCACCATCCTCAGGTGGGGTTCTCGGGAGCCGCACACCTCATATCCAGCTTTGCGACACCATTCAATCATCTCCGGTATCGCCTGCTTGTTCATACCGCGACCGGATTTGCGGATCGCATCGACTATGGAGAAGTTGGACTGAAGCGTGTTCAGCGCCGCAACCGCAGCCTGCGATGGTCAGCCCAATCCATGCGCACATTGCTAGAAACATACCGCATAGTCGCGCTTCTCCATCGTGGCGGCTGTGTGATAAAGGCGGGCAATTGGTCTAGCGCGCAAGCAGCACGTGCGTGTCCGGGCTATGAACATGAGGGCATCGTGATGGATGCTTGAGAGACTGTCTACGACTTTTGTTAGTGAAAGAGAGCCCGCCGCCGATAGCCGATGACGCATCAGCTCGGACCCTCGTTCTCGCATGCCTCAAATGGACCTCCGATCCACCTCACCTCTCGCTTCACTTCGAACCGATGCATCTTGTTTTGCTCTTCGCAAGCAAATATGTTGACCTACTCAAGAGACCACTGAATTAGTGTCTACCAACGCTACTTATACAACTAATTTTACATACAATTACAGGTTCATCGTGTTGTACGCCGCACCCTCATCCCAGAGCGAATAGTACGAGCCGAACAAGTCCAGCGACTCGCCGTCGAGCATTGTCCCCCCGTCATTCCGGAGATTCCATCCTAGAGGGAACGGCTGCAAATCCGCGTATGAAGGAAAAGCTGATGACACCTCAGCGACTGTTGTTTCCTGCAGCCCCTCAATCGGGGCCACACCTCCGGCATACATGGGAGACGATTTCGGGCGGCTGTTCTTCTCAGAGTCGTTCTGCGCCCGCACATAAGATCGCGCTATCTGTGTGAACTCTGATGCGATGGATCCTGGGAGTGTTCCCTGCGAAGCGTACTCCAAGCCACTGAAATGACCACAGCCAACATCAAGCAATGCCAAATTGGCTGTGGTTTTTGAATGAGTCGGATTGTCTATGACCATGTCGAAAAGAACAAGATAAGCGGCCAACGGAACGCTGGCAAGGACCCTGCAGATCATCAATGACTGTCACACGAGCAAAATTATTTAAACTCACCAAATGGGTGTGTAAGGCTGCACGTCGATAAACTTTGTGAGCTCGAGTACTGTCCGTGCTGTACGCATAATGCCGTGCACTAAATCACACCGAGCGTCAGACTCATCCTCCATTTGGAGAGCAGTACGATCAAGATGCAACATCGTGCCATGATACAGATAGTGGAGCCGTATACTAATATCAATCATTTGCGTGGTTTGGGTATACGGCCGTATGGGTTGCCCCGGCCGAAGCTCCACGGGGATCGTCTTTGCCCATGCTCCCAGTTCGGACTTGAGGTTGTGGATGGTCGTATTGTAGTAGGCTTTCGGTCTACCTCGTACACTGACAGAGAACAGAGATGCGTATATGCGACTAAGGAGTCGTGATATCCGAATTGACGCACGGGTCCAATCAAACGACGTGCCGCTGCACGATAGCGGCTGAGTCGGGATAGCACTGCTGATATCCGAATCCATGATGGCAGAGCATCTGCCGATATTGAACGACATGTTTTTTTCAAGAAAATAGAGAACATAGAATGTGCGGTTCCGTTCATCGTTACCCGGAGCCGTCGATCTATTGTACCCCAGTGTTTGTGCCTTCTTGGCCCCTTCTGATACCATGGCGTATTCAATTTGCAGACAGGAAAGATTCGAGGCAAAAATTGCCATGGCTGTCAGTGCTTGAACCGTGTTCAATGTGGTCCTGCTAATCAATAGATCTGGGAAGATGGCTAGAGCCGTGCCGAAGAATCGCCAGCTTCCACTCTTTGTAGGCTCATAGCTACCTCCATCGAGGTACTGCGAGCCCAGGGCGAGAATAGCGTAAAACAGTGCGGACCACGACTTTTCGCTGGCGAGTTTGTCGCTCAGATTCGGACTGAGAGCGATGCTTTCGAATCGCCGCCTGTCGAGAAATGGATGAATTGGGTCAACATGCTCAAAATAGGCTATACAGTCAACCACGGACGTAAACACCAGACATTTACGAACTTACCTTGAATGCAATTCGCGATGTATTCTTCTTCGATATCAAATACACGGATACGATCGGAGTCTGGCGCAGGAGCAGGTACTCGCTCGATAGTTTTCATTCGCTCTCCAATGATATTGGTCACCTTTGCCCCAGCATGTGATACGCGGTCATGACCAAGACGGATGGCCAGCTCCTTCAGTCGAGCCTCGGGGAAGAACGTCAGACTGTACTCGCTTCCTGTTTGGAATTTGGTAAGCTGACAGCGAAGAAACAAGAACTGGTTTATGATCTCAACTTACCGAAAACACCGAGATCTTGCAGGCTCGGACTCTGCGCACTGAGCGCATTGTCTTGATCGGGAGTAGATAGAAGCCTGTCTACGTACAACTCTTGGAGTCCGTCATACTTTGACATGCTTCCGAACGAGCTATGATCATCGTGGTGAATCTCCGACTCGTCCCTAAGTTCGGAGTCCACATTCTTTGCGGAGCCTATGACGGATTCTTGCTGCGAGCTTGATGCATATCGTCTCTTCCGTATGCGGACAGGACTGAAGTTACAGACCTCGTTTCTTCGAGCGCAGTTGAGACACTTCGTAGCACCTGGATGTCCTATTCAATTATCAGTGTTACACTTCTGAGGATGAAAGGGTGGTTCAGTAATCAGCGACCTACCGATACCACCACAACGAACTTTGCGAGTTTTGCATGGATCGCATGTTTTCATCAGTTTACCGCCGAAATCCATAATTCTCGAAGAAAGGCTTTGAACATGCAGGAAGACTTCGGGTGCGTAAAAGAACGAGGAATGGCGTCTTCATAAAGCTCGGAGCCGAGGAGGTGCATTGATAGCGTTCGGATAGACCCGCTTTAGCCTTACGCGGCTACCGAGATGCGAGCTTCCTTCCGAAAACATGGAAACAAGTTCAGAGTTGACCTTCTCTCGTCATTACCGATGAGCAACGGCAGCAATGGATGCCATGAGTAAGAGTTTGATATATAGATTTGGTCGTTCGACCAGATCGAGCATCCTGCCATTGCTGTACCATCACCCTGGAACTGACCATGTCACCCAATACTTCTGATGATACGGATGACGAAAAAATCATTTCTTCTGCCCCTCAGAATGATCAAAACGAAGAATCCCCTTCACCTGCTGCAGTCGCGCGCCTTGTTCGACGCGTCTCGGCTGCACATGACCCAGACCGGAAAATCGACCCTTTTGACGTCGATGACCCAAATTGGACTCTGGAAAGGACGCTTGCGATTGCTATTGATCGAGGAGCACGGGATGGTGCAGGGCCTCTGTCACCACATGTGACGCTTGCGTGGAAGGATGTCTCCGTATATGGCGACGATGTCGGCAAGGCTACACAGCAAGACGCGCTGTCCCTCTTCACCAATCTCATTCCTGCGATCCGCAAGTCATTGAAGAAGCCGCAAGAGAGAAGGATCCTCCATGATATTGACGGAATACTCGCTCCTGGCGAGATGATGTTGGTCCTTGGGCCTCCATCCAGTGGTTGCACGACGTTGTTGAGAATGCTCTCTGGACAGATCGAAGGCTACCGGAAATGGTCTGGATCTATCAGCTACAGCGGTATCAATCTTGAGACCATGCGAAAGCGATTCGCAGGTATGCTGACCTTCAACGACGCTATCGACCACCACTTCCCCTACCTTACGGTTTCTCAAACTTTGGAGTTTGCAGCCAGTACCAAGACACCCCGGATGCGTATAGACGGTGTCTCACGAAAGCAGTACATCGAAGGCGTCAAAAACATCCTCATGGCAATCTTCGGTTTAAGACACACAGCCCAGACCCGCGTGGGGAATGACTTCGTACGAGGTGTATCTGGAGGCGAGAGGCGTCGAGTTTCAATCGCTGAGATGGTAGGTCTTGTTGGAATAGACATCGTAATGCTTACGATGCTGACTGTGAATTAGCTTCTTACTCGAGCTTGCGTGACCTGCTGGGACAATCCAACAAAAGGTCTCGATAGCTCAACGTCTTTAGACTTCGCCAGAGCGCTGCGTGTTGCCACCGACCTCACCAACAACGTATCCATCTCTGCTTTGTACCAGCCAGGCGATTCACTGGCTGGCACCTACGACAAAGTGCTGCTTCTCCATGAGGGTCGCCAGATCTACTTCGGAGATGTGCACGCAGCGAAAGGTTTCTTCGAAGCCATGGGCTTCGTCTGCCCCTCTCGTCAGACTGTCGCAGAATTCCTGGTCTCCATAACTGATCCGAGCGCACGAGTAGTGCGTATAGGATATGAGAACCAAGTTCCGCGTACTGCACAAGAGTTTGAGGATCGATGGAGAGCCAGTGCTGATTACCGCAACTTGAGGCTGGCGATCGAAAGACACCTCAACACGGTCGACTCTATGCAGAGTCAGGAACTGAACCGATTCAAGAGCGTGCGTTCTGCTGAAAGAGCCCCCGCTACTCGCGTATACTCGCCCTATACTCTGAACCTTGGCATGCAGTTCATCACGACTTTCAAACGAGCCGTTCAACGGATCCATGGAGAGTATGCCTACTTTACGGCTATCACCGCGACGATGCTCATCATCCCGTTGATCATGGGGTCGATGTTCTATCAGATTGATCCTGGAACAAGCGGATTCTTTTCCAAAGGCGGTATCATCTTCTTCATTGTCCTCTTCAACATCATCATCAATTTTGCTGAAATTGTTGCGCAATTTTCGCAGAGACCGATTGTTGAGAAACATCATGCCTACAGCATGTATCACCCGTACATCGATGCCCTGGCTACAATGATATCGCAATACCCAGTTAAGATCATCAACATCATGCTGTTCACGGTCATTGTTTACTTCATGGCTGATCTAAAGAAGGAAGCCGGTCCATTCTTCCTCTTCGTTGTCTTTACCTACCTTACTACGGTAACCATGACTGCCTGGTTTCGCATTATCGCAGCATTCACTTCGACTGTGGACATAGCGTTAGCTGTAGCTGGACTATCCATTCTCCCGCTGGCCATGTACGGAGGATACATCATCCCCCGTCCTTCGATGCGTCCTTGGTTCAAATGGATCTCCTACATCAATCCTATCTACTATACCATCGAAGCCCTCATGGCCATCGAGTTTCATGGACGGCAGGCACCTTGCCAGCAGCTCATCCCGTCTGGTCCTGGATATGAGAATGTAGACATACAGAACCAAGTCTGCGCCGTTATCGGAGCTAGACCAGGTGTCCCGTATGTAGTCGGAGACGAGTATATCGCTTTGTCGCATGGCTACTCATATGACCACGTGTGGCGCAACCTTGGCATATCGATCGCTTTTTTCCTGGCATTTACCATTATTCATGCCGCGACGACCGAGTTCATGAAGTCGTCTAACGGTACTTCCCAGATGGTTTTTCGGAAGAATTCGCCTTGGGAAACAGCAAAGCCTCATGACACGGAAAGCGGTGCAGCTGGTACATTTGACACTGATGAGAAGGTTGCGACTGGTGGGAGCACGCCAGGTATCGAAAGCGGCAAAGATGTCTTCTCTTGGAAACACCTCAACTACGACATCGACATTAAAGGAACTACACGTCGATTGCTGTCCGATGTCGAAGGCTTTGTTGAGCCTGGTACACTGACGGCACTTATGGGCGCTTCTGGAGCGGGCAAGACCACCCTACTTAATGTACTCGCACAGCGTGTTAGTGGAGTGGGTATCGTAAGTGGTGATCCAACGATCAACGGCGTTGGCTTGGATGCCTCGTTCCAGCAGCGCACTGGCTATGTACAGCAGCAAGATATCCATATGGCTGAGATGACAGTCCGCGAGGCTTTCCGTTTCTCTGCGTCTCTTCGTCAACCACAAGAAGTATCTTTGGAAGAGAAGTATGCCTACATTGAGAAAATCATCTCAATTCTTGGTCTGGAAGACTTCGCAGAAGCCGTGATTGGCATTCCAGGAAAAGGACTTAGCGCAGAGAAGCGAAAACGTACTACGATAGGGCTTGAACTTGTCGCACGGCCGTCGTTGCTCATCTTTGTTGATGAGCCGACATCTGGCCTTGATTCTCAGTCAGCGTGGTCCATCGTCCAACTGCTCCGAGATCTTGCCAATGCAGGCCAGGCAATCCTATGTACCATTCATCAGCCTTCTGCTACTCTTATCGAACAATTCGACCGACTGCTATTGTTAGCACGAGGTGGAAAGACCGTCTACTTTGGAGATCTGGGCAGAGACTCACAAACGGTTCTCGATTACTTTGTTGGCTACGGTGCACCCAGGTGCCCAGAAGGCGCGAACCCAGCCGAGTACATTCTCGAACAAATTGGAGCAGGCGCCACGGGACAAGCAACACTCGATTGGCCTTCAGTATGGCAGTCATCTATGGAGCGCAGAGCTGTTACTGAACGCATTGAGCACTTTGAGTCATTAGGCCGCTCCAATCCTGCCCAGAATTCCAGCGCTCCGATGCGCAAGTTTGCGACAAGCTGGTGGCAACAATACCTCCTTGTACAGAAGCGACTTTTCGTGCAGCAATGGCGCTCGCCGGGCTACATCAACAGCAAGATTGCTATCAACGTCATCGGTGGGCTGTTCATGGGTTTTACTTTCTACAAAGAACAAAACTCTGTGCAAGGCCTACAGAACAAAGTGTTCTCAGTCTTCATGATCCTCCTTCTCTGTCTTATCTTGATGGTTCTTGTCCAGCCTCGGCTCATCGAACTCCGTAAGATATACGATGTGCGCGAAAAGCACTCGAACATGTACCACTGGAGCGTCTTCGTAGTGGCAAACGTGCTCGTGGAGATACCTTTTAATTTTGTCATTTCAAGCATGTGCTTTCTCTGCTGGTACTTCCCCGTGGGCTGGTGGCGCGACATATCTGACGGGCGAGGCGCATTCATGTACCTCGTGTTCAGCGTCTACCAAATCTATCACGCAACCTTTTCGCAGGCGCTTGCCGTCGTCACACCCAATGCCGAAACAGCCGCTATGTTGACCATTCTCTTCTATACGTTCATTCTCGCTTTCAGTGGAGTACTCCAACCGCTTTCGCAACTCGTCGGGTTTTGGCATTTCGCCTACTACGTCAGTCCTTTTACATGGCTCGTCTCAGTCATGATGTCTACCGGTGTGCACGATGTTCCGGTTCAATGCACGGTAGCCGAGACCAACGTCTTCCAGCCTCCTCAGGGGCAGACGTGCGGCGAGTACGCGGGCGCGTTTGCGAATGCGAGCATGGCGACATTGTACAACCCGGATGCGAATCAAGACTGCCAGTTCTGCCAATTCGCAGTCGCGGATGTATACCTTGGTGCTTTGAACATGTCATACGACGACCGCTGGAGGAACTTTGGCTTCCTGATTGTTTACACCGCGTTCAATGTGGCTGTGTTCACACTTGGCTTTTATTTGTATTCTGGTCCCGGATTGGGCAGTACGCTGAAACGCGTCTTCAAGGCTAAGAAGGCCTGATTGTGGTATCGTTGTTCATCGTACTTGGTGGGTGAATGTAACTTATAGATTTCGAGCGATCGTGTTGTAATACAAAGCTATTGTTTATTTTCGAAGTTGTTTTCTGAGCGCGTGCTGCATGAGGTGAGGGTGATTGACGGTAAGGTTGAGACACAATAACAGACAGGGTTTGGCGGGTCAATTGCGGGGCGCCGAAAGTAGCCTAGCGCATGTGGTCGTAGCTCTCTCACTCGATTGATCCTCGATGGACAATCCGACCGCAGCCATTGTTTCGACCGCAGCCAGCGCCTTTATCAACCACCGCGCGCCCCTTTTCTTCTTCTCTTCCCCCCCATTGTCGCACGACGCACGAAACCACATTGATTGATATCTTGACACTCGTCGCGCAACCGGACACATTACAGTTTCGTTGATTACGCGCCCCTTGTCGCGTCGAGCTTGCCACCAGTACTCACCCCTGCCATCACAACCACACGCGCAATCATGTCGGACTACTCAAAGATGAAGAACGACGAGCTGTCGGCGCTTCTCAAAGAGCGCAAGCTACCCCACACTGGCAAGAAGGCAGAGATGGTCGAGCGTCTACAGAAGAACGACGCGGAGAAGGCCGGCGCGAAGCCTGCTGCTGGTGCTGAAGACGAGATTGACTGGGACGACGAAGCCGATGATGCCGCTGCTGCGCCAGCTGCCACCACCACCACGGCGACAGCAGAGGCCGTCATTCCTAACGCAGAGACTGTCGCAAACGCCGGAGGTCAAGGCCAGCCGCCGAACCCACAAGCCGTACCTAACCAAGTCGCCGATATCGACCCTGCGCAAACCGACGATCTGACCACCGAGCCACCCGCCGAAGGCGCCGCCGCTGCCACCCAAGAGCCCAAGCCAGAAGAGAAGAAGGAGCCCACTCCCGATTACTCAAGAGGCCTCGCCGCCACCAACCTCGACGAAGAGATCGAGAAGCGCAAGAAGCGTGCGCTGAAGTTTGGTACAAAGCTCGAGGACGACGAGGGCCTCAAGAAGCTGGAGCGTGCTAAGAAGTTTGGAGAGGTCGCGGCTCCCCTTGGCCTTGACCAGGCTCTCCCAGAGCGCCGCGAGAAGCGCCGACGAGAGGGTGCCGGTGAAGATGCTGCTAGCAACAAGCGCCGCGAAGGAGGCCGTGAGGGAGGACGCGAGGGAGGTCGCTCGGGTGGTCGTGGAGGACGTCGCGACAACAGGCCTCGCAGCAGGGACAACCGTCCTCGCGAGAACAAGACAGGTGGTGGTGGCGCCGGCGGCAGCTGGATGAGCGAAAAGGACAGGGCGGCCGCTGAGGCCAGGAAGGCCAAGTTTGCGAAGCCAACAGCTTGAGCATAGTAACGCGGTTTCGATGGTTTTCCCGGTTTGACCTATGAGCGGCCGACGAGCGAGCGACTTCGAAGACGGAACTTCGATCCCGCGACAGCACTCGGACATCGGTTGAAGAGCTTGGACAGCAACGGCGCACTCCTTGTATAACATATTTTTGCGGACTACATTTTACCCAATTTGCCGGACCATCTGCGATTGTCGCTTCTTCAGACACATCACGGATATATCAATTCAAAGCTCATTTCTCTACACGGACTCCTCATCGTCTCTTCACGGTTTATTCTTTGCATATCATCGCTCTCTGGGCTCACATAACGAAGCTCTCGCGTAGACATTCGTACCGAAAGCTCTGAAGCCGCCATCAAAATACGTCCATCCGCCCTGGCATCCGCGCCTTCTAACAATCCAGCCGCGTGAACAGTCGACGCGTTTTGGAAGCCAGGCATAGCTTATCATGCCTTCCGAAGATGCAACAAACTACTCGGACAAGTTGCGATTGCAAAGTCGGCGTTTGCAACATCATCAACGCTTGCAAGCTATAGTTGCCTTTCATCGACAACCCGCAATGCATCCTACACATTTCAAGTCTGCAAGTACCACTTATGCAGTCAACGTATGCTACTGCGATATCCATACAGTATTGACAGATCAACAAATCTATAGCAACTTCATGTTGCGTACAATACTCATCTCCAAGCACGCGTTCTCGTGTGCCACTTTCGTGATGCTAGTGCTGTCAAACGCCACAAAAGGTCGTTGCATATTCCCGACCTCGGTAGCTAAACGCGATCCCCGCACGTAAACTAACACAGCCAAAGGGGGAAAAGAACGCTTAGCAATCGTCACCGTTAAATGGTGCAGCCCACTAAGGGAGGTTGTAGGGATATTTAGACGGTGGCAGTCCCCGCGCGTAAATCCGCGTTCATGATCTGCATATGCTGTGTTGCCTTTTCGCGTTTCGTTGACTATGACTCTTTGTCCTTGATTTCCAGACTGAGACGACAAACTCGATAATCGGGCCGCCAGACTATTTGACCAACCTATTCAGGATCTTTAAGAGAAAAAAAAGTGCATGACTCGGCATTCGAAAATCGGAATCGGACAAGAGTCGGAGTAGTCCTACAACCGGTACCACTTGAACGTACATGGGAGGGGAAACACTCATAACAAGTGTTACACATCGGAATAGCCAGAACCAACGATAAAAGATCGCGCAAGGGGGCTCGGAAGAGGGATCAGAGACCGTCGAGAGTCTCACATGATGTCTCAATCAGATGTGGAGGAGAAACATGTCATCAAAGACAAAGCGGTCTCTCAAGAGGACATCAGCCGACCTTCATCTTCCATCCACGATGAACTCAATCAACAGAATGAAACAGTGCAGAACCATGAGTCAGTGGAGGACAAGGAAGCGCAAATAGATGCTCGATCAACAATGACCACAGAGTCCGCCATTCCTCCACCTCCAGATGGCGGGCTTCACGCTTGGCTGAAGGTCTTTGGAGGATTCATGATATATATCAACATCTGGTACGTAAAACTTCGCTCTGATCACGCTCGCCCCCTTAGTTGCATACAGCCATCACAGACAACCATAACACTAACAACCACACCAGGGGTTTCACCCTAACCTACGGCGCATTCCAAACCTACTACCGCACCACCCTCCTCCCATCCTCCTCACCCTCCGCGATATCCTGGATCGGTACCGTACAAGCTTGGCTCCTAATCGTCATCGGCGTCCTATCAGGCCCGCTCTTCGATCTCGGTTACTTCCGCAGTATGCTCTTAGTCGGCAACGTTTTAGTTGTGCTAGGTATTATGATGCTCAGCTTGAGTACAAAGTACTGGCAGGTTTTCTTAAGCCAGGGCCTTTGTATGGGATTGGGCGCGGGATTATTGTATATACCTAGTCTGGCTATGGTGGGGGTTTGGTTTAGTAAGAAGAGGGCGGTTGCGTTGGGAATCGTCATGAGTGGGATTGCCGTTGGTATGTATTCTTCCTGCTTGTTTCATCAATCCAGGCCTTTCCTTGTGCGGAGAGAAAAGATTGGAAGACCAGAAAAGGAAACCTAGATGCGACGGCGAGCTAACATATCAAATCAGGCGGTGTGATCTACATTATCATGTTTGATCACCTTGTTAGAACTGCCGGTTTCCCTTGGACTATTCGTGCCATAGGGTTCGTTGCCTTAGCCGCAGCTCTCCTTTCCATCCCCGCTCTCCTCTCCGGCTCCGCGTGGCTCAAACACAAACGCAAGCGTCGCGCTCTCTTCGACAAAACCGCACTCCACGACCGTCTTTTCCTTATCTTCACCGCATGCTCTTTCAGCACTTTTCTCGGGTATATTGTACCGTATTTTTACATTCCGACATATGCGCGCGAGCGGCTGGGTAGTAATGAAAGCACAGCGCTGTACATGCTAGTGCTGGCCATCGCAGGGAGTTTCTTCGGAAGACTAGTCAGTGGCGTGTTGGCGCATTTTCTCGGCGCGATTGTTACATGGGCGCTTTGTGCGTTTTCGAGTGGGGTATTAGCGTTGTGTTGGATTAGCATTGAGACGGAGAAGACGTTCATTGCTTTTAGTATACTATGGGGTATGTTCTTTTCGCTACTCGTTAACGACACTACTGACACACAGCATCATGGATCTTGGCTGACAGTGGCTCAGGCTTCTTCTCAGCGGCCCTCGTTACGGTGCCATCTGCTGCTTTTGCCAACATCACGCCGGATCTTTCGCGCTTGGGTACTAGGCTTGGTATGAGCTGGAGTGTGTCTAGCATTGCTTCGCTCATTGGTGCGCCGATCGCCGGGGCTTTGCTCAAGAAGACGAATGGGCGGACCAATTTCATTGGTGTGCAGGTGTGGAGTGGTGTGTGCCTGATGCTCGGGACCTGCTGGTTGGTGGTGCTCTGGATAGTCACTGTGAGGACGCAGAAGAAAGGCTGGAGAGTCTAGTAATGGTAGCAAATGAAGCTTCAGGATTGCGCTTTCAGCTTGCAAATGGGACACTGGAGTCCGATCTAGCTATCCAATGATCTTGGTATCTTGTGTCGTACTGCATCGGTCTGCTCAACGGGCCGTAGCGAGAGGATGTTGTGGCTTGCTTCCTGACTACTGTGTTCTAACCACGTGCTACACATGTTGTGGTGTCGTACCGATGACGGCCCGCAATCGGTCCTATATCCTGGCCCGGATTAACGACAAAATGAACGTCAACGATACGAGAACTTATTATTTGCCGGCGGCAGTAGACGCCCTTGAACAAGCTGGACGTTATGCTTTTCCCTGTCTGCAAGACCCACAGCGGAGATTTTAGATCGGCGGCTGAAGACGCAGCGAGCTCGTCGGCTTGGATTTCCACGCGGAAATGGGATAACCTTGATACACAACGAATCTGCGATACAACACCGTAATACAGCTCTGGATGAAGGAGTAGGTTCTAGTCATACGCTCGCTCAACGTGTGATCCGCCTGAAGATCAAGGTGTGCTTGGGGTTTGGCTAGAAAAATTGGATCACATTGACATACCCAACAGATCCTTCTGCACTGGAGGCCTTACAAAAGCAAAGAGTGTACGAGAATGGGAGGTTGAGATTGGAGGTGTTCAGCTGGCAATTGCAAATTCCTGCAAAAGTCACTCGATCACGGCTCCACCCACCGTCTAGCCGCTTTAGAATACTGCACTCTGTGGTGCGCTTCACTTGCTTGATCCACTCTACTGGTGAGATCCTCGTAGCAAATCTTCCACATCTTGCCATCGCTGACACTAGACAGCGTCGATTAGCGTTGTATACAAAACGTGTGGATCCTGGGACGCCGTGAAACGTGCGAACGTGCGATCCTGCCTCCCACCCTTGCTACTTAGCAACCATCATGCCATACCGCATAGCATTGGTGGAGATCGGGTCGCCGATCATGATCTAACGTTGCGCCTTGCGCTAATGGAAGGGCTGAGAATAAGAGATCTCGAAACGAACATGTCGATTTGAGCTAGTGAGTATCCTTGTCTCGCGTGGGGTCGTGGACGTCGCAGCATCGTTCCAATGGCTATAGCACCAACACATTACCATGTATATCACAAGAAAATGACGTGAATGTGTAACACTTTGACATAGTAAACCATTTTTCTACGCGATGCGATCAACATTGCGCCAACTGGCGTATTGTCGCAAGTGTCGAAATCATGAACAGGGTATAAGTCTTTTGCTGGGGTCATTATGGAGAATCCGTGAAAACACATGTGTCATGCTTGCTGATCCGCTATCTAATCTTCTAGCAATTTCACACCGCGATTTATACTTCAGGGGCTTGAAAGGTCTGTCCCAACGCTGCTGCTGACGATGACGATCTAGTCTTCAGCCTGCTTGGTGACAGATCCGATTAGGCCACCCGAAGACCCGGAGATCTGGTCACCAGGCCCACCTGCATGGCAGCGTGGTATCACATGGAAGCCAGCCCATCGATACGCGAAATCGCCATTGGCGCTTACGCTAGGAAAGGACTACATGTGCCATTTGGCCTGTGTATGGTCCTATAGTTGGATAGAGCCGCATACAAAGCGTGTTGATATGACCACTAAAGAGTTTGGCATAGTATGCCTGCTTATCTGCGGTTGCGGTCTGTAGGACCATTGTCCAGGTTCAAAGTTAATTGACTTATCAAATGGGGAAATATGCACGAGAATCTGAAACCAATTAGTTCAACGCCTCTCCGGCCGAACATCGTGCGGATAAAAGCCGTCTTTGTGTATAGAACGCTAAGCAATATTACCAGGATGAGATAGTGCTCCGTTACCATGCTCGCTTTAGTTTCTTAGTACATGGAACAAAAATGAACGGCTGATTGCACGCTCCCCAATAACGCACTCGCGTACAACAAATGTGTGAACTTGTTATATTCCTACGCATTATATGTCTTTTGTGCTGCCGAAAACATCTCCAGATGTCAAGCAATTTCCTAACGACATGATCATTCGCCAAATCGACTTCGAGTTCAATTCTGTAAAGAGTATCAGGGCTGTCATGTGTTAGAATTTGCTCTGTCATATGGACTCAGTCAAGCTTACTCTGTACGACCCATTGACCACCATGGGTTCGGCTCGCCCCACCACGGTAGTATCCGTATCCATACGTACATGTAAAATCATGCCCATGTGCTCTCGTCCGTTGAGTGTGTTTGCCGCGTGTTGCGCCAGGTCCTTCGACGCAAACTTGGCTGTTGCCACACCCTTGAAGACACCAGTCCTGCTGTCCTTCATAAGCTGTATATCAATGGCGTAACCGACCGTCTGCAACAATAGTGCATTGACATCATCTGATGTGCACTTGTAGCTCAAGTTACGAATGAAAATGCCGCGGGCTTCTGTCAAGACTGCTCCACCCTGGACATTCACTGGCATTCCATTCGTACTAGTCGAGTAGACTGGTGATGTCGGCAACGCATAAGCTGGGTAAACTGGGGCAGGGGCGTATGCTAGTTGCTGTGGGGAATAGGTATGCATTTGCGAGTGCATCGCATACGGGTACCTGGACTGTCCGGCCCCATACGGCATTGACACCGTAGTGGTACTCGCTCGGCCGCCACCTAGCTGATGCACTCTTCCGATATCGATGCCGCAACGCCCAGTCGAGTGGCCTCCTTCCGGTACTTCTGGAAACAATGTGGAGCAGTTGCAGCGCATCAACCGGTAACCGTCACCCTTACGGCTGGTTTCCCAAACATGCACCAGCATGCCTTTAGATCGGTAGTAGACTTCTACAAAGAAGGTTAGCGTATGTTCCCTGAGTCTCATCCCTCCAGCTACCTACTGTAGACTGCGTCGGCATCTTCCCTGTCCTTGAGTCGACACCAGCCCTGTATTTCGCCTCGTCGTTGACCCTGACTAGCGTATACATCAGCCCACCCGGGCTGCTCTTTGACCGCTTTGCGAAGATGATCCTTGAATTCTTGCCACCCAGTCAGGTAGGGAGCATAACGTGTAGTGCCAGATACGACAAGCAAGAAGTCTTCGTCGCCTTCTTTCCGGGATACTGTGTATGACATTATCGTATATGGAGACGGAAATTTGCGGATAATGTATCTTTGACACCAGCAAGTAGCCACAGTGTGAAGTTGTGAAGCTATGGCTGATCACAACTGATCGTGCAACGGATTGGAGCCAAAAGCTAGAGCAATGTCTGAGAGTAGTTGTGAATGTTGGAAGATAGAAGGAGAACGATTTGGAGGATCGTGATAGACATCATGTAGGACGAGATCTCTACTTCTACTTTTAAACCATGAGTACTACATACTCTATAGTGTCCGATATCGTAAGTGTAAGGATCCAGGTATCCTAGTCGGCAAACAACCAGATTGCGCATTTTGGCATGAAGCCATGTAGGAAGATTCCCGCTTCCCCGCGCCACGATCTGGAGCTGACAATGGATCCATAGTGTGGGCGCCCGAACTCCTGTGTGGCGGCTGTAATGCGGGATCTGACGCCGCTAACGGGACTGCCCTGCGCCACCGGCCCTTGGTCACAGCGTCATCAACTTTTTTTTTTGGAATTCGTAACCGTGCCTATCATATGCCCCGACTGTCTATTTACGCTCGTTGATCGTCGAGGCTGTTGCAAAGTAATTCCATCTGGCGTGGGGTAGCACGTGTTCACTGACTTCGAAGATCAAAAACGAACTAGTATCTCTGTATTTAGTATATGGGTCATATGCTTGACGTATTACTCTCACCAGAGTGTCTGACCTTAGAGATGATAGGCTTTGACGTGCATGTGCTGATGGAAGCGCTGCAGTGTGCCTCGGGTGCTGCCGTGGTTGCAGGTCCTGTCACTATACCCAGCCCTTGCTGCATTGTCTGTGATTCATCATCTGCACGTGAAGATGCAGGTTATATTATTCGGAACGACCCATTCAATTGCATGCTAGTTCTGTTCCGCGGGATAGAACACGGCGTTGACCGCAGAGTCATATCTGGTCAAGTCAGCACCATGCATTCGATGAGGCGCTAGCGTAAACGCAGAACTAGATACTGTTATCTTTACTACAAGTGTGGAATAGATGTTTCCATGTTCTTTAATAGGCTATGTACCCTTGATCAAGATGTTGTTGTGTACAGCAAGATCAACATGACGTCCAGATGATAAGCTTCTGATCGAAACCGCCGGAGATCAAATGCTCGACTTTGTTGTTGACGTCTGATTGATTAGAGCTGGGTCCTACCATTTGGCCTGACCAGAGGCATCGTAGCTTCGATCCAGGTTCATGTGCCTTCAACGATGAAATCAACTTTCCGCTCTTGGTCTCAATACCACGAACTACTCCATCGTCAGAGCTCACATATACTCCAGAGCCGTCAGGACGCCATACTAGGCGTGGCGTAGAGTAAGAAGTTTGTGGTGCTAGAGTGGAAACGTTGACTAGTATAGCTGATTCCTCTTTGTCTGCAACGAGCAATTCAGCCCTGGCTTGCGACGCTTGTGTCAAGGATCCATCCAGTCCTGAAGTAGTTTCTGTATCCGATACCGAAGATCGAGTAGGAGGAAGCAAAAGCTTTACTATCAATAGCTTCATATGCGGTGTACTAGAAGTTGCGATCGCGACAAGGTATGGATTCGTGGGGCAGACCTGCACATCGGATGGCGTAAATGCGACCCACGCATTGGAATGTGGAGCGAGATTTTGCTTGCCGATCAAGGTGAACGTTGGTGACTCTGGGCTCGGCACAGCGTAATAGTGTAGGAATGTAGAGTCTCTACAGGCGACAACCAGAACTGGCGTACTATCTCCCGGTAAGCTGACAAATACGGTCGATTCAGGGATGCTCGGTAATGTCAACGTAGCTATCGGATCTCCAAGGCGTGAGTATTCAATGCTGCTATCGATTTGGTATAGGACTACTTTAGCGTCCCATCCTGCACTAGCAACAAGCATGGATCTGCCTTCCGAAGCCCAAGTGGACAATTTGACTAAATACTTAGAGTGGTCTTTACGTTGCTCCAATACTTCGTTGGCCGCTGTATCAAACAGTGTCAACTTTCCAGACATTGAAGCAACGAGTAGACGCCTGGAATCCACTGGAACGACGTCTAGAGTTGGTGAGTCCTGGAAACTGGAAATAGTATGAACACAGTCAAGCGCATGTGAGCTCGGATCCAACAGGTGCAGTCGACGATCGGCCGTAGTGACGGCAACATATTGTTGGATCTCCGCCGTTGATGGTAGCATGAGATCGAGAACCGACACACTGAGTATGTTGGAACGATTCGGTAACGACTCCACCACTCTTGGCTCAACAGGCGCCTGGACGGTCCATCCTCGCTCACTATCGTCGACCCCAAGCTTCTCGAAGTTTAGGCTCAGATCGAATGTCTTCTTTTCTTGCAATATGGACTCTATTGTGATCGTACTACCAGAAGCTGAGCCCGTGTCAGAAGGTAGGTCAGCTTCTTGCATGAAGCTGTTCAAAGTCTGGCTTAACGTTAGTACCTTCCTACAGTCGAGGAAGGGATGACGTAACCTGCGTGTACCCGTTTGCTCTCAGGTACCGCGCAACGAGTTCGGCTGCAGACGGAAGCATATTTCAGACCGTCTCTCCTCTCGGTCGCTTTGTTACAACTGATGGCGGCTGATGGCAAGGCTGATTTGTCGCACGTAGATGTTGAAGGGTGTTGGTGGAGGAAGTGGCGATGGCCGAGCTAGCCCCGTCTTATCGATAGCGCGACCGCTAACCATCCAGCCCCCCACACGATCTTGCAGAAGTTTCAGTAAATCACAAAGCATAGTAATCATACATCAATAAATATACTTCTGCAATGGAGGCAAGTGCTATTGTGTGCGTGTGTGTGTTTTGATGATCAATCTAACATTAATAGGAGAGGAACTCGGTTCGCGAAAAACTAACGGAAGACTTGGTGGCGCTCCAGGACACTACAGTCGAAGAACCGTACAGCATAGTATGCCGTCTCAGGCTTGCAAAAGCATACCGGACGCTCGGATACCCAGACCTAGCCGTAGGAGATGCTTATAAGGCCTTGATTTTGGTAGATGAAGTAGTCGAAGAAGGCGAATACCATGAAGAGGCTTTGCAGGCAGCTTGGACGGATGTCGTCTCTGAGCGCATGGCAGACCTGGACTTAGACGATGAGACGAAAACTGCCCCGTTCAAGAAGGATGATGTGTTGGCATGGGCGCAAGCACGATGGTCTAAGAGCGCGTATGTAAGCAGTTGTCGGGTGAGAGCACCTTTTGATTGGGATGCTAACTGATCCAGTCATGATATACTGATTGGGTGCTTGTTGGATTGTGGGTGTCTCCGCAGTGCATCTGAGTATATATTTCGCGCGAGAAAGGCTTTTCCGGAAGAACTGATATTCGAAGATCACGAGAAGACTTTGTGGAAACACTTACGGTCTTACTTTGAACGTGAAGGAGAGTCTGCTGAGGATGTGGATGTAGAAGAGTATCCGGATAAAGGTTTCGTTCGACGCGAACGGTACCCTTGGAACCACCATGAGCCAGACCGCTTCTCGAAGGAGTGCCTCGACTTTCTCAACGAGGAGCTCGCGGATATTGCACCGAGGCTAGAGGTTAGGGCGTCCGAACTGCCTATCCTCAATACCACCATGATCTCCAATGGAACAACACCGGAATACCGATATACCAAGCAGCTGGGTTTATTTGCAAAGGACGACATAACCCCTGGCTCGACTGTTCTAGAGGAGAAGTCGTTACTTACCGCCATATCAAGACTTCATGAGTCGTATTGCGATGCTTGTGTTATACCACTTTCGAACGGAGATGATACAGTAATATCCTGTGAAGAGTGTGACGAGGTATTCTTCTGTAGCGAGGAGTGTCACGATCTAGCACAGGACCACTATCATCCTGCACTTTGCGGTGTTATTGTAGATCAGGGAAAGGTACCTGCACGTGAAGCAGCAGACTACCTCTATTACCTTCTACTTGTTCGTGCACTAGCATTATCAGAAACCCAAGACGTTCATCCTCTGGAGCTGAAGGAAGTGCGGTATATCTGGGGCGACTACCATGGTCAAGACCTAGATCTTGCATGGCAAGCGGCTTCTTCAGGTGGCTCAAGCGACGCGTTCACGGGACTACCGCAAACACTACCTTTTTCATTCAAGAGTAACGTACTCATGCCATTGCATGTTCTAGAGAAGATGGACATCAACATCTTCACGCAGAGTGAGCGTTACGATACCTGGATCTTCAACACGCTGTACGCGAAATTCCGCGGAACAGCATCAGCACGACAGGGTCTCGATGGAAGGCCTGAGATTAGTGCGGTCCATCCAATGTGGTGCCTCGCGAATCACAGCTGCGATCCAAACGTGGCTTGGGAGTGGCGTGGCTCAATGCGGTTCTGGACCCGTGAGGAGTTGGTCGAGTGGAAGGGCAGAGACCCGCACATAGGGCCTGGTCTCAAGAAGGATGAAGAGGTGTTTGGCCACTACTGCGACGTACGTCTGTCAGTCAAAGACAGGCGAGAGTGGGCCTCAGGAGCACTTGGTGGAAATTGTATGTGTGCTAGATGCGTCTGGGAACAGGCGGAGGAACGGAAGCAAGGTGCTTTGCAGTAAGGCTCCTGCCGTCGCCCGCAGTATCGGGTCTGTTTTGAGGGAGAAGTGGTCAAGGTGTAGAGTTGGCTGCGTCATATTACCGAATACTAGTAGATGAACACGGGGTCGATGCACAAGCGAGGTGCAAGACGTGGGGATCTGGTGCGACACGAGTATACAGAAGTGGCTTCGACTGGAGATATCGGCAATCGCGCCATATCAAAACCATCTTCCGACCAATCCTTATAGCCGTGGGGGCGGCATATCACAACGGCAAAGATCAGACCATAATCCAACGGAGCGGGAACATCCGATCTTTCGTCACGATGCAGATCGAGGGTCCTGCACCTCGTGGGAAGCTGCATATGCCATTTTGAAGTAACCTCAATTGGCATGTATTTGTCTCACCTTCAATCCCAGTCATCTCCACTAACGGCAAGACAGCCCACGCCGACAGGCGCCACAAGCAGGCGAACTTTTCGTGTAGCGTCATTCCATCATGCTTTTGGTCCCCACTCGGCTGCGTGTATATGGACAGTATCCGATCGGTGTGCTGCCTGCACTTGCCTCACTTTTCCAGTGTCCTTCCAACCTCTAGCTTGTAGTCTTGCGCCCAGGATACCACCATCTTACGCGGTAATCAAGCCAAATCCCCCAAACTCCGATTCCAGACGTTCTACCAGGAATAGTTGCTTGGCAAGTGCCACGATGTGCGTGTGTCTGTCCAACGACCCGTGGCATCGAAATCTGGAAGGATAGCGCTACTGTGCCTTTCACACTGAGTCAAGCACATCTACTCGGAACTTGCTTTTGTGAAAAGATTCTCCGCAATCTACTAGCGTCATCGTCTTACACTGACCCCTGACAAGCGAGTTTCATTGACTAAGTAGGCGGACAGAGCCGCATCACGTGCTACCCGCTCTAGCCAAGGGGTTGTGGCTCTACATCCACAGCGCCAGAATTCCAAATTCTTTGGGTCACCGGCTGAATGTGTTATTCGATCTCGTTTGGGCGACTGGGATCACGAATCCCTTTCGTTGACACGCGATGGCTAGATTGCGGTTGTCTGCAGCCGTCCTAATGTCTTCAGCCATCAGTATCAACGATAATAATAGAACTGGCTGTGACGACTAGCGTTGATGTCTGGCATTTCACTGCTTCGAACCTGATTTCAATATTGCTCTATTGTAGAATGCGACAGGTATTGCTTGGGTGGTTCTTTTAGTGTATTTATGTCGTCAACTAGAATCTCTGAATAAAGACTATGCTAGCTTAGTCATAACACTTCTAAGATTACGTATAAATGGTCTGCTTGTGTTCATTCTGCCACAACCGCTACAATGGCAGAGATCGCAAGAAGAAATTTGTAACGTCTGCTCTAGGTTGTGTAAGAGTCACTTTAGCCGCTGTGAAGAGACACCCCAGCCTGCGTTCCGTGAAGATTTACTCGGAATCTCTACACTTCAACAGGTAATATTCAATACCATCGTTTCCATCACTAAGACTGTGGACCACAAATAGAGTCCCTCTCCACAAGAGTGCTTGAATCTGTAAGACATAGCTGTGGATGACAATAAGCAACGACTCGTGTGAAAGCCAATACATGCTACCAGAACTAAAGTCAGCCTATAGTCGCGAGTCCAAGTAGTCACAACATTACGCTTGAATATCTCTGCTATCAAAAAAAGTCTATGTAAACACTGGCTAGCTTATGGCGAACTCTTGGACGCGCTTCAGATCAACGTTCACGATTTTGTCTCAATAGCGATGACTATCCACCGAAGTCATGACCGGGTCACCAGGCGATAAAGCGTTAGCATATTACAGGGTTCCATGCACATTCGCCAGAACCAGGATTCAATGAGAGCCACCGATGCCTATCTCCGCTTCCAATTACACCACAATTACGACACTACTCTCAACAAAAGCATGTAACTGATCATGCAGCTCAACAGTTCCCTCCTTCTCCTTTTGGGAAAGTATACTGGATTGTTTGTCTATGCCAGTGCTTTGTGCCACACTTCACTCAAACTACGGCAGTCTGCGGATGACTCGCATCACGAAGTCCAACTGGAATGGAATACGAGCGCGACCTACCAGGCAAAGTTTCATTATCAGTGGGACGGCAATCACTATCTCCACTGGATCTTGAGCAAGAAACTGGTGCTCACATCCGACGGTACGAGCCGTCTGCCTATACCCTAGCTGCATACTTGTAGTAGGCAATCACTGCCGCTGCAACCGCCCTTCGTGCCTTCCTCTAAAACTAGTGTCACTCCACTTCCATTGCACCTTGGCTCCCTGATCACTGAACACTTAATCCTGCAGGAATTCAGCAAAATGAACTGTCGATCTCATGACCACTAAGAATTGCAAAATCAGGAGAGAATCGTCCCCAATGAGATTTGCGCACCTACACGCACACCCACACATGCGTAGTGCCTGGTTTACTGTCGACTAGGGAATGCATCTGAGAAGGAGCTCTTGTATACTGGGCAACTTTTACCATTGCTACGTATAGATATATCGAAGCACCGATAGGTTTATATGTGGAAGTGTACGCTCTAATATTAGTTGCACAGCCAATCAATCTGAACGTCAAACTCTATAGCATAAACAGGAATTCACCTGGAAAAAGCTAAGTACTCAACTAATGTCATGTCAACTTTTATTTCCAAACTATGCATGTCACCAGCCATGACAGCGGAAAAAACACACGGTTGCTCGTCATCACTAACACGACACTACGATATATTGATATCGTTTCATGTTCGAATAAATTCATGATTGTCTGAGCAGAGACGCCTCGTCCCAATACACTACCAAAGGCTATCTATAAGGTATCATCACATACATAGTCTAAGTCCTCCTCGGGAATGATAACGTATACCACATCACCGTCCCCACATTTGTCCTTTGAGGATCAAATATTTACTCCAAATCAACTGATGAGCTACTCAGCCCCAGTGATCCACTCCCACCACCCACCATGCGGCAACCCCGTCTCAATTCCACATGCCCTACAAACCGCCACAGCAACAGCGCCCAGCACACTGATACCGCCTAGAACCTTGACGAGCACGAAACTCTGTCTCCTGAGCTCATCGCCAAAGTTACACAGGCCAAGCGGATCCCGCGAGTCCAATCCAACAGCTTTTGCATACCGATGACTGACTTTACTACTATTCTTTTCATCGCCGTGGCGGACGACCGCCCACTCAGCTCTGGGTGGTCCGCGCGGTGATGCGACGATTGTACCCTTAGATACTTCTTCGCCGACACGTTCAAGTAGCCATCTCGCCCTATCATTGTTTTGCAGTTCCTCAAACCGTTCCCTTTCGTTGCGGCGACTGCGCTGTAGGTCTGTTGCCCATCTTGCTATCCTTATCTCACTAAGGCCTTGTTCCCCTTGTCTGGCATTGTTGTATCTCGCGAGAGAGAAGTTGCCTGGGGGCTCGAGTGTGTCTGAGTTTGCGAGGGAGGGTGAGGATGCGAGGAGTGGGGATTGGAGGTTCGAAGGGTAGAACGGAGATCCAGAGCCTGGTACCAAGACACCAGATGGTGACGTGGCAGAGAAGACTGAAGATGCTACGGATGCTGACGGACATGTTAGCTTGCGTGACGCCAAAAGAGATGATGCTTTACAATTCATGTTGGCCCCATTCAGTCCCACTGAAGCTGTTGTTGGACTGCGTGGTTGAGCCAGACCTTGCATCATCATGGAATCTCCCGGTAGCTTCGTCCTACGTCGCCATGCTAGAAACTTCTTCGCTGCTGAATGCCGAAGCCAGGCAATAGATTCCGGATCGAAGACTTGGTTTACTAACGCAGCCAGTTCGGAAGGCAGAAGGGGCTGCACGTAGTCAGGTGACACTAGCAACGATGCGTCCATGTTGTCATTGTCTGGGCTAGATGTCGAAGAGACTGCGTAAGGATATGTCGGTGTAGTGAAGGGATATTCGGCTGCTTCGCTTGGTTCTCCGGACGACGAGGTCCTGGCAACCGGAAGGCCTTGCACGGCAAGTAATGCGTCGTCCATGGCCTTTCCGAAGAAAAATGGTCTGACAGCAGTGGTCTGCAGGCGAGCGAGGATAGAGGTCTTCAGAACCACTACTTGCTGTGCCGATAGAGTGTCTGATTTTGCGATGACGGGCACAACATTGGTAAAGTACGATAATCGTTGCATGTACTCAATGTCTTTTGCTATGTCTGTATCTATACGGAAGTCAGTAATAAGCACGGTACTAGCGAATGTTGAGCTTACGCGGTGGTAATAAATATATCACGAGGTCAACTAAGACACCCCCACTACCACTGACGACTCCAAGCACATCGTTGTCTTCTAAGGTTGTTACGGATGATGTTTGATATAGCATTGACTCAACATAGTCTACCACCATGCCAATATCTTTCTCCGCTGAACCCTGCGAATAGCCGGGTGTGTCTACGAAACAGATGTTTCTTTCGAGTACGGTGTCAATACTGCTCTTTCTTCTTCGCAGTACGCCACTATCTTCGGCATCAGTCCACCAATAGGGATAAGGTTTCGTGCTTGCATGGATTTCAGTTACTCGTGTTGTAACTGCGTGCTCTGCTTTCTTTGTACGAGACTTGGATTTCGGGGGGCGTGGCTGCGCATACGATTGGGAGGGTGATAGCGGATCTACGTGCACGATGTCTTCGCAGACTTGGACAATGGATCGAACGAGAGAGGACTTGCCGACACCTATATCGTGCTGTCAGGTTAGCCTCTGTGCAAAGTAATTTGCGCGCATCGCGTCGACCACGCACCTGTTTCACCCGCCACCATAACTCTGAGCTTTCCCATAGCTTTTCCCTTTGTTGTGAAAGGTCTTCTGGTAGGCATCTGCATCTCAGGCATGACGAGCTGTGGAAAGCTCATGGTATCCTGTTGCGTCTGCATCTGCTCTTCCTCCTCTCCACTTGAGACAACAGCCTGGCTCACGGCATCATCCATAGCAGATTCCTCGTCGGACAGCTTGAGAGAAACAATAGAAGCCGACCTGGGCGTGCTCCCCATGGCGGATGTGGGGAGTGGAGAAGGGATGTCGGCGCTCGTGACGGGCAGTTTGAAGTGAGTAATCGAGTCATGGTTGGTAAAGTTCCTCCTCAGTTTCCGTACCGAAGTGGTTCTGGATTTATCTTGTGGCGGAACTGAGTCTGTCGAAGAGCTGTGGGATTCGGATCTTGAACTCTTCGCACCCTGATGCCGTGTCTTGCTAGCTGTTTCTGTCTCTGCGCCGGCTGCTGTACCTTCTGGGCCAAAGGCAGCGTCTAGAGTATCTGCAAGACTTTGTACTCCAAAGTTGTTATCTTGCTGTTTCGCTGTAGAAGTCGCACTGTGAGGAGCCATGGTATGCTCCAAATCCCCGACGCGTTTCATGACGAAGGTAGTGGGGACATTGCTCGAAGGGGCGGCAGGATGATCCACGCTTGACTTGCGAGACCGCGGCTTGACAGTAGGAGGCAGGGCGTCACCGCCCAGTTGCGGTCGCATGTTTGCGGTACTCTTGGGGCATATGTTGTCGAGTGTACGAACACAGAAGTTGGATGGCGACACACCTGATCAGCCTCAATAGGGATGCCGAGTGGTGATGTGATGCACGCGACGGCCCCGCTTAGCCCCGCGCGATCTACTGCACCCTTAGTCCTGCGATAGCGCGCCGGTGTCTTTTAAGTGGAGTGGAAGGAAGAGCAAACGGGTGTAGGTATCATGGTACAAGTCATCCCCGATACATGAAGCGCAGGTTGCCGCGCCCTGAAGCTTATGGGCTGTTGCTGATGCAGGTGGGCTTGCGCGTCCTCGAATCAGCTATCACCGTAGCGCTAGGCTAAGCCATTGTCGCACTATCAGGTGACGTTATCAGCAATCACAAGACGACCGCACATCAGTTCCGTACATAGCATTCGAGCATATATCATTTATTGTATTCGTACTAGATCATCTCACAGTTTGGCTGTCATTGTCCGTCTGATCCTCTTATCGTCGAAGCCATGCTGTACACCCATTACACCAGATGCCATGACATCCCTAGCCCGTACCTAGGACCCACCAGATAGCCTTCCCTAAACATTAGGTGACCAAGAATGCGACTGCGAAGAAGAGAATACGTTCGAAAACGACGAAACAAATACACACGGATACAGGAAGGGAATATGCAGAAACGAAACCACTCGCTATGCAAGGGCTCAGAACCCTAAGACGAACGCGTACGCCCAGACTTTTCCTCGAAATGAAATGACTTTTATACAAGCGCTGAAAGGGGTCGAGTACAGTACATGGCTAAAGCCGTCAGTCGTTAGGCCGTCGAGTCAAACGGACTCGACAAAGGATGGATGGATGGATGAAGAATAGGAAGGAAATGAGGTGTTAAGTAGCGTGATTCCTCTACGCCTCCTGGGGGGCAGCACCACCACGACCGCCGCGCATAGAACCACCGCGACCACGGGGCTGGAAGTTACCGCGGGGACCTTGGCCACCCATGCCGCCACGGCCACGAGGAGCACCACCGCGAGAGAATCCACCTCCCCTGTTGAATTGACCAGGGTTCTGACGGCGTTCCTCGACCTTAATCTCGATACCGTTGATCGTGTGGGGGTTAGCAGCGACAGCAGCCTGGAATCCAGCGGGAGTCTTGAAATCGACGAAAGCGCAGTTCTGAGATATGTTAGCTGGAACGTGGTATGGCTGGGTGCTTTTGCTTACCTTGCCGCGGCTGATGTCAAGGTACTCGATCTCACCGTACTTGGTAAGGGCGGTCTTCAGAGCAGCGTCGTCAACCTGGCTGTAGACGTTCTTGATGTAGGCGCGCTTCTGGTCGGGATCGGCGGCGGGTCCTGCATTCTGTGCACGAGACTGCTCCTTCTTGTGTCCAGTAGCTGTCTGCCAGCCAGCGGCCTCACCCTGGCTAGTCGCTGGGGACTGGTCACGGGCGGGTGCTGCAGTCTGGCTAGAGGCGGCGGCAGCAGCAGCAGCAGTAGGTTGAGAGGGAGCGGCGGGGGTGGCCTTGGAATCCTTAGGGGCCTGCTGGGCGGCGGGGGCGTTAACGACGGGAGTAGCGACCTTGTGTGCGGAGGCTGCGAGGCTGGCCCAGGTCCGGGGAGCGGCAGGCTTAGGAGGACCAGAGGGCATGGCGACAGGAGCGGCCTTTTGTGCAGATTGTGCGGGCGCTGAGGCGGCTTCGGCAGGCTTCTCAGATTCGGTGGTCTTCTCAGCAGCGGCTGGCTCTTCGGCGGTCTTCTCCTCAACAGCGGCAGGTGCCTCTTCCACCGCAGGTTGCTCAATCTCCTCTGGAACCTGTTGGGCAGGAGCGGCGGGCGCAACTTCCTCTACAGACGGCTCCTCTTGCGCGGCCTGGTGCAGCTTGTCGTCAACCTTGTTCAGATCCTCCTCGCTGGTCGCGATCTCGTCACTCTTGTTCAGGTCTGCATTCTCTGGGACGGCAGCAGTAGGAGCTGGCTCAGTGACACCATTGGCGGGTGCGGCCTGCTCCTGCTGGTCCTCATCCTCCTCCACGGGTTCGTCGGCAAGGTAGCGGAAGATGTCGTTGAGGACGAAGTAGCCGTTGGTCTGTTCGGCGAGAACAAAAGTCTGAACGAAGCGCTTGTGGGGCTGGCCTTGGTTGGAGATCTCACCAATGACCTGGATGACGATGTTGGCATCGGAGCCCTGGGAGTCGACGTTGGTGACGCGGACCTTGGTGTCCTTGAAGTCGAGCTCCTTGATACGCTCGTTGATGGCCTATGCATGTGTCAGCTTGTGTATGTTGCAATTGGGTATGTCTCATATACCTTCTGGCCTAGGCAGACGTTCACCTTGTCCTCCTCAACACCGGAGACATACTGGGAGCGCTTGTTGTAGAAAAGCTGTGATTTGAGTCAGTCGCGTATCCTGCAGAAGAAGGCTACTGGGCAGCATGCGACTTACGTAGAGTCGGTCGGGGCTCTTGCTGAGGGTGGTGTAGTACTGCTCGACAAAGTACCAGCCGACCTCATCCTTGGGGATCTCTGAGGCAGCGGCTTGTTGTGCGGGCTGCGAGGCAGTGGGCTGTTGCGAGGGTGTGAAGTTGGAGGCGCCGGTGGAGTAGCTGTTCTCGTACTGCTGCGGCGCGTAGTTGCCGTTGACAGGGCCGGATGACTCGGTGGATGCCATATTGAATGTGAAGGTGGTGGGAAGGATATGCGGCGGGACGAAGGGCGAGTTGCGTTTTGTTTTGCGCGAAGTCTAGTGGGGTGCGAGGTACGCGAGGCAGAAGATAGGCGCCTGGATGCTAAGAGAGCACGTCAATGTCAGTAGTGTAAAAAGCTGCCATCGGGCTATTTGCGCATACCGGGCCGTTGTCACAGAGATGGAAGGGAATCCGTCGAGACTGGAGGCTACGTGGGCGGGGTGATGGCGGTCGGCGGATTAGAGGGCAGAAAATACAAAGCTCCCTAAGGATACGAGAGAGATGGAATCAGAGCGTCAGGGTAGTAAGAGACTGGGAGCAGGTTGGCCGGTTGTGCGCGTGCAAGCAGTGCTAGTGAGGACCACACTGATGAGGAAGGCAAAATCGATTGGAAGGCTGGTGAACAACCAAGTCTGTGCGTCTTCGCGTCTTCCCGATCAAGCGAACCTGCCCTGCACCTCCACATGTCGCCTCTCCACCATTACCATCATCTTGCTCTCAGACGCCTAGATAACTCTTTGATCAAGTCAACTCTTGCCAATGGTTGCTTTGGTAGCTTTCTTCGTGCTTCCGCCTATGAAACAGCAACTGCAGCCACTGGTTGGCTATGCACGACCCGTGTCAGTACCAATTTTGCCCAGGTAGAATGTGGCCGTCTCCCTGTTACACGTGCTGAACCGAACGCAAAGAGATATGCTTTGTAGTCGAGCCCAGTAGAAAGCTGCTTCACATCGCTGCTTACATATATGCGTTGCATATTCAGTACAACGGCACCAGTACCCTGTCGGACGCCATCTCGGACATGTCACCATCTCCGACATCTCCTTATCCATGTCCGCTAGGCACGTTAGTCCTCAAACCTTGCAGGTTTAACACCGAGCTCACCAGCAGAACATTTCGAAAATCCGAGCTGTTCTTTTTGGAATATGAGTCACTAAGTCCGTACTTGTTGCCCTTTTTCTTGTTGTGGAAGGGGCGCACGTTGTAGGTGTACCATGTTACTGGCTCGGTGTGTCGGCCTCATACCAAGGCGAGGCCGAGACCGAGCAGCCCTACGTGCAAGCTTACCCAGATTGGGACCATCTCTGCGTTCCACGGAGTCCAAAGCAAGTAGCAAAAGTTGCTACCTATCTTACAGCCAATCTCTTGAATCCACTACTTAATCATGTCCAAGCCCAATTTTTCAAGACTTGTGTCACCAACTCCCCTTACTTTCTAGCCTCCAATCCACCACCATCTTGTCTCACCATGTCACAAACGACAAGCTCAGTGGCCTCGATTCACGAGGAGAAAGCACGACTGCCTCATACCGACGTCGAACAGCCCGCGGTATCACTCGACGAAAAGCAACCAGATACGACCGAGCCTCCCGCGGTCGTGAGTCCATTCCATCCAAGTCAGTTTCCTGATGGCGGAAGGGATGCATACCTGTGTCTCCTCGGAGGCTTCTGCTGTCTGTTCTGCTCATTCGGATGGCTGAACGCCGTTGGAGTGTTCCAGAGCTACTACCAGCGGAACCAACTCAGTGACTACTCGCCTTCTACCATCGCCTGGATAGCCTCTCTCGAGATCTTCGTCATGTTCGCGCCTGGACCTATCGTCGGATTCATCTATGACAACTACGGCCCCAGATACATACTGCTATTTGGCACCTTCTTCCATGTCTTTGGTCTTATGATGACGAGCCTCTGCACCGAGTACTGGCAGTTTGTTCTCGCACAAGGAATTTGTAGCCCCCTAGGCTTGAACTGCATCTTCCAGGCGGGAACTAGCACCATCCCTACTTGGTTTTTCAAGAAGAGAGGGCTGGCGTACGGAGTCATGGCTGCTGGCAGCGGACTAGGCGGTATCATCTTCCCCATCATGGCAACGCACCTCATCCCCCAAATTGGCTATGGCTGGACCATGAGGACATTGGCGTTCCTCATCCTCGGTATGATGGGTATCGCATTCGTCACTGTCAAATCTCGTCTACCACCGAGGCCTAGAAAATTGGAGCTCTGGGTGTTTCTAGAGCCCTTCAAGGATACTCGCTTCATCCTACTGACCATTGCGTCATTCATGTTCTTCATGGGGATGTGTAAGTTCCTTTCTTCGTGCAAACTTCTCATAAGCCATGTACTGACTCGATGTCTAGTTATCCCCATCAATTTTATTGAGGTTGAAGCCATGTCGGATGGAATGTCAACTCGCTTAGCGGGATACCTCCTGGCTGTCCTCAACGCCGCAAGCATCTTCGGCCGTATTATCCCCGGTGCTCTCGCAGACAAGGTCGGCAAATTCAACATGCAATCATTGTGGTGTCTGGTAGCCAGCATCCTCGTCCTCGCATTGGCTCTCCCCGCATCTAGCAATGCGGCATACATCACATTCGCTGCTCTCTACGGTTTCGCTTCGGGTGCTTTCGTCTCACTGTTGCCGGCCCAGATAGCACACATCTCCAAGGTCGATCAGATTGGAATACGCGTTGGTGTTGTATTTGCATGCATATCGTTTGCGGGCTTGGCCGGTAATCCGATTGCGGGAGCTATTGTCGATCAAAATAATGGAAAGTACTGGGGGCTGAACGTCTTTTCAGGTGCCATGCTCATGGCAGGGTCGGGTATGTATGTAGTGACGAGGATGTACATTGCGGATTGGAAAGTCTTTGCGCTAGTTTAGTAGTCTGTCGAGCTAGGAACATACCATGTAAATCTACGTGTACAGTATGCGTTACATCATCAAATCACCTTAACCATTGACTGAATGCTTACAAAGACACATTGCTTACAACCGGGTGCGGAACTTTGAGGTTTGACTTTGGTGCTGGTCGAGGTCTGTGAGCGCCCGGCGTTCTTAAATCCGCACAGCGCACGGACCATGGAATTCGTGATAGACGACTGCTCAATACCTAGGTAGCATCGTCCCGTTCCGCATTCCACCACCTCACACCCCACATCACGAGCTATGTCCGTCCCGCTGGATGAGTCCTACCCAAACGCAATCTGTCAGCTTACGTACGCTGAGTTAAACACTGGGCGCCCGGACTGATGAAGCAGGGGTTTCAAGGTTTGTCCGTTGTTCGACGGTTGTACGATTTGCACATCACTTCGTACATGAACTTTCATGACCTTCCACCGTTGTACGCATCGCGCGCCACACACTTTTGCTTGACTTCGCTTAAGCATCACTTGCCGTTCTTTTACCGTTCCATCTCGATCTATCGTACCCAAAGCGTCGTACAAACGGGTAAAAACAAGCACAACGGAAAGACTTACCGAAGCCTGTTGTGCGACCACTCTTTGTACGCCGGACATTAGGAAAGAAGTCATGCCCAAACAACGTCAGACCTGTACGCGATGCTCCCAACGACGGCAGAAGTGCGATCGAAAAGCGCCCTGCACAAGGTGTGTACAGAATAACGAAGGCCATCTATGCACTACCAAGTGGGTCAATGGATACAACCCAAATATTCATCGCAAATACCCCAGAAAGCCCTCGGGAGCTAGTGGAAGCGATACGTCTTCGTCTATTCCTTCTCCCGATGTAGACTCTCAGGCGCTGCTACCCTTGGTTCCTCATGCTGCACCCACGACCGAGGCTCGATCGAGTCAAGGCCAGCCCCTTGCAGATTCAGCATGGCGAAGCAGCTTGCCTGGGATTAGCATCGGTGCAATACTGAAGGAAAAGGATGCAGATGCGAACCAAACTCTTTTCGACAAAAGTTTTTCTCACGCCAGATCGAAAGGACTAGCGCGAGATGCAGCGAACGGATCAAGCCCCCTTGCGGGTTGCTACTCCAACGCAGCGAGAATAGTGGAGACACAGTATCTACAGTCCATCTTACCGTCGAAAGACAAGCTAATGCTGATTGTGGATTACTACGCGGAGTACATGATATACTGGATTGGTGGCATCTTCCATGCGCCAAGCTTCAGAAGAAAACTGCTCGTGGCCTATGGTCAGTCGTCTGAGCTCGATCTGCAGAGTCTCGATTGGAAATGGACTGCACTCTTATGTAAGTCATCTCAGTCACGAACGATGCAAGAGTCTTCAATGTGGCATGCTACTACTGGAAAGAGTTCCAATGATGTACTCTACATTGTCTTTCACTTTAGAAGCCACTGACGTCGAGTGCCGTAGTTGCTATCCTCTCATCGAGTATAATTGGCTCTGCAGAAGGTGTTTCAGCCTCCTGGGGCTACTCACTCGACGACAAAGTCCAGCTAGCACGTGTATGGGGTGCCGCATCGATCTCATGTCTGAATCTTGGCAACTACACGTCGCAATATAGCATTCACTCGGTGCAGACGATATATATCATGCACGCGTACGAACATCTCGTCGGCTCAACGAACCAATGGATTGCTTTGCGAAGCGTCTGCGTTGTCATTGCGAAGGGTTTGGGTTTGCACAGGTAAGTGTTACGTACTACTGAAAGAAGTATCGGTAACTAATGTTCTAGACTTGGCCCGCATCCAGACGATGAGCGAATAACCGAACTAACTCCAGATCAGAAGGAAGCCTTTATTGAGCGTGAGATTGGTCGCAGGGTGTGGTACGGGGTTGTGTCGCAAGAGTGGTATGTTTACAGCTCAATCAAGATGATTTGATAAGAACCAACTCATAGATACTATAGGTTGTGTTGCACTTCGCAGGCTGCCTATACGCTGACCCTCCAATGGCGACATTTTACGAGCGCAAGGCCACGCACGTTGGACGAGGAGACCATGACGCCGCTCTCCAATCCAGCAACCCCGACAGTCACCGCCGTCGGGCATTACTTCTTCGACTACGCTGCGGTACTCCTTGACGTTCATAACACTATGGTGGAGCTTTTAGATAAAGACGACGCTACCAAGTATGCTGCGATACTCAAACATGATGGTGAGATGCGTGCTACATGTACGGAGAAGGTGCCAGCATGCCTCTCACCCCGGACGCCGTACGATCCCAGTTGGCCTCAGTGGGTGACTTGGGCGAGGAGACTGCATCAAGCGTCCGTCAACCATAAGATTGTCATGAGTAAGTGGTAGCTCCATATTGCACCCATATGAGAACTGCGCTGACACTACTTACCATGCTCAGTTCACCAAAACTTCTTGAGCAAGAGTTTCAAGGATTCACGCTATACATACAGCAGGTGGGCCTGTATGACCGCCGCACAGAACATTATCAACATATACAACGCCCGGGATGCCAACGAGCCGCAGTGGTGGGTCGAGCAAGCTTTTGTCGTCACGGCTGGTATTTGCATGATATTGGAGCTCTTTCACCGCGCTGAGGCGGATGGGGAAGCTCAAGAGTACCAACTGTACGTGAAGAAGGCCGTCAGGTTCTTACAACTGTTCTGCACATCGAGTGTTGCAGTACACGGTGTCCGTCTTCTCATGTCGCTCTTGCAAGAGTATGAGAAGCTGAAAGAAGCATCAAGCACGAAGACCGCAGCATCGATGGAGACTTCAGCCTCACGGCCCTGTGCTTGTGTTTCCGACAACATTGAGGACATCTCGATCACGGACGCGGCCCGAGGAACTCATGCGTTCCCTGTGGTACCTGACATACAATTGCCATTCGACGATGCTTTCAATTTTGATATCGATGCACTAGGCTTCGATGATTTGATGGACTACCTCCCGAGTGTAGAAGGCTCGTTGGATAATAACGTCTTCCATGCTAGCATGTTGTCAGCTAACGGATGGCCGACGTGGTAGTCTTTCTTTATGGAGAACCGCACTTGCCAATTTCCATGCTCGTTCTTTCCAGACGGCACGCAAGTGGTCTGACATCAGAGTAGCTCTTCCCTCGTCAAACATGGCTTTTGGTTCAAGGTATAAACCAAGGTTATTCTACTGGTTTATAATTCCGACTTCCAGACTCACTAGTCCTAATCGCAGAGCCTTTGTTTCTTCCTGATTACACTGCGCAAAATCACCCAACAATGTAGAGCAGAACACATCCCACTATAAGCAGGAACTAACAAAGATAGTCTGTCAACAACGCCACCATGTCTCAAGATTCCGATCTCCATACGACGCTCGTGCTCGACGCATTGAGTAATGGCCTAAACATATCCATGGCAGAGCTCCTCGGAATCCTAGGTCGACAAGCCCCGATCTCGAACCTTCTCCTAGAGCCCATTCTCAAATTACAGCAGCTTGCCGCGACCACGACGCTGCTTGCTGTACCGAGCATCCATTCACAAAAGAAGGCGGCACTGGGGCCCATCGCAGGAGAAACGGAAGAGGAACGCAAAGACCGGAAGAAGTTTCTAATCACGTACTGGATCGCTTTGGGTCTTGCTTGCCTGATCGCTGTATCTGCAGTCTGGACCAAAGTGCACATGGCGGCACACAAGGGCCAGAAAAAGTTCGAGACGAAGAAGAAGCCCCAGTCGGACGTTGAGAAATGGCATTTGCGGCGTCAGAGGGAGCGCGAGGCATCATTGCAGATGGGACAGGTCGATGATCAGGCTCCAGGCGCATAACACCGTGGTTGAGCAAACGAGGGCGGATATGGTGTTACGGTGCATGAATTCTATACAGATGGCCTATATTAGTATATTTTGCCCCATACGAAACCGGATGTCTTCTATAGCTCAAGAACATCCCGTATATGTTTCAATCGGTGTGTAGCTTTTCCCACAAAGTCACAGCCTTTTCCTTGTCGTTCTAGGCATGCGAGTCTCGGATCCCATGAATTGGGCCTTTGACTAACAGTATATGCCGAAGACATTCGAGAAATCTTTTTGTCTATTGGGAACAAAGACTGACAACTGAACGTTCTTTAGGACGTGCTATTATTTTGCGTGAAACTTGTAAGAAACGAGTGCTTCGTTCACAGATGAGGAAACCGAATAGCCATCCAAACCTCGGCAATTCTTCATACCCCACACACGTCGATCTCCCGTCGTGCATGTTGTCTACTACGGTCGCGGCGTACTATATTATACCACCTTGTTAATTTCAAATGACTATAGAGTCTTGATTAGAACGAAATGATGAAGGCAATCCACATCGACAAGTTCGTCTCTGTAAGGCCATCCACGGACTCGATCGCAGCACCACTCTGTCTAATTAACACCACCTACTCAGAATGTCGCAGACCTACAACCATCTACCATCCTACCCTCAACGCCCAAATCACCCCGGGATATCCATATCAAAATCAGCCACGCCGCGGTAACACACGTCGACCTCCTCTATGCGCAGGGTTTGCATCAAAACAACCGCAGACATGTCCAACCACCCTTCACCCTAGGCACAGAGTTCTCGGGCGTCGTGACCCATAGCCCAGAAGATTGTTCATTCAAACCCGGCGATCGTGTCTTTGGCGGAGGTTTAGGCGCCTATGCGGAACAGATATGTGTTCCTGAAGATGCCGTTCGTCGTGTCCCATCTCGGTGGACGAATGCCGAAGCATGTGCAGTAGGCGCAAGTGGTGCGGTCAGCTATGGTGCTTTACTCTCCGTTGCGCAACTTCAAGCTGGAGAGACGGTACTTGTACTTGGTGCCAGTGGTGGACTAGGTGTCATGGCTGTGCAGATTGCAAAGGCTATTGGTTGCAAGGTCATTGCTGTCGTTGGTGGATCTGAGAAAGCTGGGGTGGTCAAAGGGATTGGTGCGGATGTTATTGTGGACTATGGAGACGAGGGGTGGGAAAACAGAGTTAGGGAGGCGACTAAGGGTGGAGAGGGGGTGGATGTTGTGTATGATGGGATTGGGGCTGTGGAGAGTGGGATCAAGTGTCTGAAGTATCGGGGACGATTGGTTGTGGTAGGATTCGCAGCCAGGAATGGGAGCGTTGAAAATGTAAGGACCAATCGAATTCTGCTCAAGGGAGTTGCAGTACTTGGTTATGTAAGTACCATGTTCCCATGGCTTTGCTCCGGCCGTTCTGTTGCGAGAGTGGCTTGCTGACCCATGGTAGCGGTTTGGAGAAGACGGCAGGAGAGACCCGCAAAGAACGAAGGATGTTTGGGACGGCTTTGTCAAGCTAGTGGATGATGGGAAGATACGGCCTGTCATATACAAGGAGGAGTATGCTGGGTTAGAGACGGTCAGTAAGGCGCTGGAAGATGTAAAGGCGCGGAAGGCATGGGGCAGGTCTGTGGTAAGGATATGCGATGAGGAACAGATGGGCGAGAATGGTGGACAGAAGGCGAGGCTATGACATCAGTTATGGTTACATTTCTGCACACAGTGTGCGCTCGACGCGTCACTTTGTATCCGCATTCGCCTTGGGCACACCGAATCCCCACTTTGCAGAACATGTGAAGCCAACGCGTTAGTGATGCTTCACCTCATAGGCCTTGTGGCGTCGATTCCCCCAACGGGCGCACGGCCCCTTGCGGCGCGCCGGCTTAGCGCGGTTTCTTTGGATGGACCTGGTTCGACGTTCCCAAGGTTAAAACAAAGCCGTCTCCATCGACGCTTGTCGTCTGCTCTCACTTCTCCTTCTTATCCCTCTCCCACCGCGCGCCGACGTCGAGAACTGATCAACCGTCAGCCTCACTCTCACACTAGTCTGGTCGCCGCAGCCGCACCCCCGAGCTTCGCGACAGCTTTCACAGGGAGACGCCTATTTATCACGACACCAACTCGCAATTATGGCGTCTTACGGCAGCGATCCCGAGGAGGAGGAAGAGGACTTCAACCCGGCACCTGAAATCGACGAAGATGACATCGCGCCAACCAACAAGGCCTCGCGCAGGCCGGCAGACGAAGACGAAGAGGATGAAGTCGATGCGCCGAACAGGATGGGCAACGATGACGAAGACGAAGAGGGCGGCGGCATAGATGTCGACGATGACGACGACGATGAGGAGGATGACGAAGAAGATGAAGACGACGAAGATGTTGTCGTACGTCTCAATAGGAGCATCCCGTTCTTTGCCCAATTACTGACCATCCTAGGCCCGACCCGCCAAGCGGAGAAAGAAGGCGAAGCGAAACATGTTCATTGATGTTGAAGCCGAAGTCGATGAAGACGAAGAAGAAGAGGAAGAAGGCGACGATGAAGGTGTTGATGAAGTCCACCCCGACGACCTCCTCGAGCCCACGGGCGCTGATCTCGACGACCGACACCACCGCGAACTAGACATGCGCCGCGAAGTTAACGCTCAAAAGGATGTCGAGGAGCTTGCCAAGGAGTTCGACGAGAAGTACAGGCGACGTGAAATGCAGAGCGCTCGACGCGGTGGTGCTGGTGCCGTTCCCCTGGCCTTGCCCACTGTCGACGATCCATCTATCTGGGGTTGCAAGTGCCGTCCTGGAAAAGAGCGTGAGATTGTCATGGCTATTCAGAAGCGCATCGACGAGAAGATGCGCGCGGGCCAGCCAATCCAGGTCTACTCTGCCTTTGAACGAGGCCCTACAGGACCTCAGTCTGGTTTCCTCTACGTGGAAGCCGACTCGAAGCAGGCTGTTGTTGAGCTGATTGAGGGCATCCAAAATGTCTTCATGGGCTCTGGCCAATTCTCCATTCCTCCCAAAGAGCGTCCAGATCTGCTCCGCAAGAAGAAGCGCGCGCCATTAGAAGTCGGCAAGTTTGTGCGCATGTTGCGACCTCCCACATACAAGGGCGATCTCGCAAAGGTCGTAGAAGTCTCGACTAACGGTCTTGACTGTGTCGTACAACTCGTACCACGTCTAGACTACGGCCTGAACGACGATGCCAACGCCGCACAAGACAACAAGCGCAAGCGCGGTTTCTTTGGTCGACAGACCGAGCGCCCACCTGCCAAACTCTTCAACGAAGCCGAAGCGAAGAAGCGACACATGAAGCATCTCAGTATGACCGGATCTGGCAATCAAAGGGCATACACCTACAAGGGCGAAGACTACCAGAACGGCTTCCTTATCAAGGAAGTCAAGGTCAACTGGGTCAGCACTGAAAAGGTCAACCCCCGGATGGAGGAGTTGCAGTTCTTCGCAATTCAGAATGCAGATGGTACAGAGACCATGGATCTTCTGGCAGTCCAGGCTGCGCAAAAGGCTGCAGACTCTGGCTCTGCCTTTGCTGCAGGAGACAATGTCGAGATCTACACTGGTGAACAGAAGGGTATCCGCGGTACCACTGTTACCGTAATTGGTGACATCCTTACACTCCGCGTCAGTGAAGGCGATCTTAGGGGCAGGCGGATTGATGCTCCTGTCAAGACTCTACGAAAGCTCTTCCGAGACGGTGACCACGTAAAGGTCATTGGTGGTAGCAAGTACGTCGACGAAGTTGGTCTAGTCACCAGGATCAAGGACGATAAGATTACCTTGCTTTGTGACTCTACCCAGCAGGAAATCACTGTCTTTAGCAAAGACCTGAAGCGCGCTGCTGATTCGGCAAACGTCGGCGCTGACTCCAACTTTGATCTCTACGACTTCGTGCAGATTGAGTAAGTTCTCTCGCTGCCAATACAAGATGACCTACTAACGAACTATAGTGCCTCGACCATCGGTTGCGTTGTCCGTGTCGACCGAGAAGTCCTACGAATTGTCGATCAACAGGGTGATGTTCGCACACTCCTCCATACACAAGTCTCACAAATCGTCGGAAGGAACAAGCATGCTGTAGCAACCGACCGGGACGGTTCTGAGATCCGACACGAGGACGATGTCAAGGAATATGGAGGCGAGGGCCGTCAAGGCAAGGTTCTATACATCCACCGAGGTACACTCTTCGTCCGCAACCGCGAACTAGTCGAGAATCAGGGTATCTTCGTGGTCCGAAGCAACAATGTTGTTACAATGGCAGCAAAGAGTGGTCGCGCCCAAGCCCAGGGCCCAGATCTTAGTGGCATCAACCCTGCCTTAAACGCAGGAGCGAACGGCAATGCGACCGCCATGCCTCCACCCCGCGCATCTTTCGGCCGTGATAAGCTCATTGGCAAGACAGTCGTCATTCGGAAGGGTGCCTACAAGGGTCTTTTGGGCATTGTCAAGGATACCATGAACGACGAAGCTCGCATCGAACTGCACACCAAGAACAAGCAGGTCTCAGTAAAGAAGGAGCTCCTCACTGTCAAGGATCCCATTACCGGCCAAAGCGTGGAGATCGGAGGCAAATTCCCTAACCGCTCGCGCGGAGGTTACTCAGGCGGTCAGACAAGCTACGGCGGTGCTGGCTCTGGTGGACGAACACCTGGCTGGGGCAACGCTGGAGGTGGCGGCCGTACGCCTGGCTGGGGAGGTGGCGGTGGTGGTCGCACACCCGGCTGGGGAGGTGGTGCCGCAGCTGGAGGCCGCACGCCTGGTTGGGGAGGTGACGGCGGACGCACAGCCTATGGTGGAGGTGATGGATCGCGAACTGCTTATGGTGGTGGTGATGGCTCTCGAACAGCTTACGGCGGCGCAACTGCCTACGGAGGCGCCACATCTTACGGCGGAGCGACAGCTTACGGCGGCAACGACGGAAGCCGTACCGCCTATGGTGGTTTCAGCTCAGGTGGTCGCACACCTGGTTGGGGTGGATCGGGAGGAAACACTACTTCGAAATCTGGTGGTCTCTCTGCCCCCACGCCTGGCGCCTATAACGCCCCAACACCAGGTGCTTACGCGGCGCCTACACCCGGTGGTTATGGCGCGTACTCTGCCCCTACGCCGGGAGGACCACCTATGGATGCTCCCACGCCTGGCAACTACGCTGCGCCTACACCTGGTGATACATCGGGTGGTCGATATGGTCTTGCGGCGCCCACACCAGGTGCGTGGGATGCTGCAACGCCAGCACCTAGTGGCGATCCTGGGTACGATTAGTTGCCTAGTCTAGGAAGACCATCCACCAGGACACTCACATCTAAGAATTATGTTGCGCCTCCTTCTGGTCGTAGACTGGATGGTCCACAGGATGCTGCGACTCGGACATCTAATCCCAATCCTGAGTACGATTGGGTACCTAGTTTCTTGTAAGATACATGGGCAGTCGCGGCGAGAGTCAGTTTGCGCCAGGTTGCAAAATGGTCTGGGTCTGCGTAACGCAGATGAGATCGGGGTTTTTTGTGTTCGTTCATTGCATTGCTGGAGTTTGCAAAACAGGATATCTTAAAGTCAGACTTCAATTCCAAATATTTCTTCCATGAGCATATGAGTACTCTATTCGGTTGACGCTTATGATAACACACAGCTGATGTAGTATGGATGTGACTGTCGACTTGTGCGTATTCCGAGAAAAATTACAGGTTGTGATGGCGACCGTCGTTCAGAGACTATTCTTGCTCTTTGGACAATTTTGAGGCAACGAATAATTCGCATTCAGCTACTTACAGGCTAAGCTATGAGGCCACCATTCTTAGGCGTCCCGTTGCTTGTTCACATGTTGTTTGGTCGGCAGTTCATAGCGTCAGAACCGTCCAGACACAAGGATGCATAGGTCACAATATGTGTTCGTATAAATAGAAGACTGGCGTGAGCCAGCAAGAAGATGAATCATCAAGCCTAGATTGGTATTGAACATATTCCTCTAAACGATCTTCTAAATAATAACTAGTAGAAAAAAAATTGGTATCACCCCACCATTTCTCTCTGTGTAAATGCAAAGCAGTCGAGTATGAAAAACGAAAAATGAACACCTTTCTACTACTCGGCTCATCTACAACTCCACCTACTCCTCAACGATGCCACGGAATGTCTTGACAACAAGCAAAGGAACGCGAATCTAGTACTTGCGTACGCGCCTCTGGACAGGAGCGGGAGACTCAATAGCAGCGTTGACGCCAACCTTTGCGTTAACAAGGGGCAAGTCAGCGGAGATCTCAAGGCTCGACCTCGACATGGGAGCTGCGGCGGGGATAGCGGCAGGGACAGCCGAGGTGTTACCACCAGCAAGGGCACCGATCTCGATCATGTTGTTCTGGCCAAGAACGTTCTGGATGAAACGGGAGTTGAACTTGACAATCTTCTTGATGGCGTTGAAGTCCTCGACGTTGACGGGAAGAGGGTCCTTGACGATGAGGAAAGTTACACCCTCGGCGCAAGGAGGAGTGGTGAGGGAACCACTGTATGTCTGGATTTCGGACGTCTTAAGGACGGAGACGACGTCGGTGAAGTCGATACCGTCGGAGATGTCGGTCTTGGTACCAGGTGTGGTGATAGCGGAAAGGGAGGACGACAGTGACTGGATCATAGAAGCAGAGTCGTTGGCGGAGACCTCAAACATGAGCGCAATGACGGCGAGCTGGCTCTCATCATCGACACCCTGGTGGACCATGTGAATCTCAAGAGGGAAGAATTCATCGTTGACGTGGTGCTCAGAGGGCGCGTGCATGTGGAACTGGACAAGGCGGTAGTTGGTACCAGCATAGCTGGTGGTGCCGTTGACGACAACTTCAATGGTCGTTCCGAGGTTCTCAAAGACCACAGGGCCGGCGGGGATGTCGAGGGTGGGCCTGGAAGGTGCCGCGGTGATGGAGGCATCTGGTGGAAATTGTCAGTAGGGATATCATTGGCCGAGCTCGGAGGATGAACATACCGACGTTGATAGGAGACTGGTTCTTGCCGGACTTGCAGGCTTCGTTCTCAGGAGCAAGCGAAGCCCAGTTGAATGGACCGTTCATAGGCCCATAACCAAAGGTGTTTACCTCAACGGTCTCTGCGCGCTTGAACTTGGACAGGCCGTGAAGGCATGTTGCGGATGCAGTCGAAGCAAGGAGGAGTGCGGAGAAGAGCATGATGAATGATAGACTGAGCTGAACTGTAAAGAGTGGAAAGATGCTGTAAAAGACACTGAAAGAATGTGAAGTGCTGCTGATGATGTTTCCAAACTTTTCCGAGGGCAAAGTCGCTCTTAAGCAAAAGACAAGATTGTATATGCCTCAGTATACAAGACTAACAAGAGCAAGTACGCGTGCGAAGTCTTGGTGTCGATGCTAACGATCAACGTGCAACACGAACGAAGGTGGAGTATAAAAGTAAGACAGGATCAACCCAGCCGATTACAAGATAGGTAAGGATAGGACAAGAGAAAAATAAGCCCGAAGACCTTGAGACTGGGCCAAAGAACGGTAGATACGAAAGGAAGGTGAACGGGTGAGAACGGACCGTTTAGAATAGAAGATAATGGAAGATTGGAAGTGCCGGCTTGAACGAGGGGAAAATGCTTGAGGTGGATCACCAAGCTCAAGTTATAGCTAACAATCACACGAGCATTGCATCTCAACGATTTCTTCCCGATACCGTTCCGGTCCCTTGCTTGCCGAACAGCCATACCCCTCCGTGGAAATAGACACAGGCCAAGAGGACCAAGTCATACGTCAAGATGCCTCAGGAACGCCAGCGCTTGGCCATTGTATACAGAATACAAGATGAAGGAGCGGGGATATTCCCATACAGGTAGGTGCCAAGTTGAATTCGTGGTTAAGAAGGCGCCCAGATGCATACAGAGGGGCCACACAGGGGTCAAGAACTTGTGACAGTTGCTTGGTATGCTGAGACGTGGAGCAATCCCTCGTGTCGGAAGCGAGACAGAGTCATGGTGTTCCCTTACGCTGACAGCGGACGGATGTGACGTGCTCTACTAACATCGGCGCCGTCACAAGTGTCCACAGAGATTGGCGATCGTCATTGCGTGCTGATTGTGTTGTACAGATTTACAGAAGTCGCAAGATGTCCGAGTCGTTAGCAGACCGTTAGGAGGATGGGTATCCCTCCCAAGACTTACCATCATCTCGCAGCGCCAAGTCTGGGGAATCATTCGATTTTTACGAAATAACCAGGCGACGTTGTGGCCCAGCTTCGCCACAGCAGAACAACACCCTGGTCCTGAAACTCCACATAGGACCTCGATCCTATGAGAACTGTCTTGGCAGGTCCAGGCCATGTGAACGAGGCTGCTTTGCGACGCGCGACAGGGATGCGCGTCCTATTGTTTTTACCCCTAGCCTATACCTCCGAACCAAGAGCCGGATTCTCGCTGCTGCTATAGGCCTGAGTCTCGGACAGGACTCTACCGTTCCCGTCGTATCTTCAAACCGATGGAGCGTTCGCCCACATGCTCTTCCCTTTCGTAGAATCAGTCCACTTGTGAAACTGGGGGGATCGGTGTGAGAACGAAGGGTGAGCGGCTAGCTCATAGTCAGGCAATTAGCAGAGGGCGCGAGTCTCCAGTGCGTTTCTGCGGTACGCCCGTACCTCAAGATAGACATCCGGATATCGTCGTGAGCGATATCTTGAGGGGCTTGGCAGGTGAAGTATAGCATACGCGGACGCCAAGCTGAGACGATGGCGTGTGTGGTGGTTAAAGCGATTACTGAAGGCTTGCGAAAGCAGGGACACAGGATACACGGGATACGACAAGTAACCGCGGTAAGCATTTGTGGCGCAAGCTTGTAACAAGCCACATTGCGCACAATTATCCGCCACCATGCTACCTCCCATCGCAGTACAGCTACCCGTCAGACTTTCCCGACTACCAAGATCATCGATATGTAGTGAGCATCAAAAGGCAAAGATCGCCGCAGTTCACCCTACTCCACCGTTAGGACGTTGAACACAATGCGGCCCGACTTGCAATCTCCGCATCCAAGCTCCTTCCCTGTAATTAGCTAGCTGTAACAATGGAGCCACAGGAGTCCCAGGACACAGCTGAGACTCAGCTTTCAACACCATGCCTAGCATCACGAAGACAAGCTTGGCACTATACACGCCTCGTCGAGGTACAACATGACCTGACCATCGGTCTTATCGTCGGAAGTAGGCTGTTCGACTCGTTTCTTCGCAACACCCTGCCAAGTATATCCGCGTGTTTCTCTCCACCTCAAACCTTTGGCATTCGGTCTTATGCTTGCGAGGCGTTTTTCTCTTATGCGCGGTCTTGTTCGGCCTTGTATACATAGGCAGCGTGGTGTAGTTTCTTGTATACTTGGGTGCCCAGAGGTGTTGTGCGGAGGCGGAGTGTACTGTGACTTGGTCGCCAATGTTCCTGGGCTCATTCCCCATGTCCCGGAATAACTCTCCGCTCTTGGCGATCGGCCTTACGTGTGGCATGACGGGCTGATTGCACTCACGTCGAGATCTCGAGCTGACGAAGCCTTTGGCTGAAGAGCATTCTCTTTGGTGCACCAATTACACGTGAAGCATTACTGCTACCGGTGGTGGTATTACCGGTTGCGGAACTTAAATTCGCCTGGTCCTTCGTCGGACTTACCGTCCACGTGGGCACAACGGCGACAAGTGAGTGGTGACATACCATCGGATCCAGAATCAGCGCTTAGCATACGGTGAGCAGATCGGATTTCTGCTGTATCGTTGCTACAGACAGGGAGCAGCTCGTAGAACTTGCTTAGTTCAGCAGAGGTTGACATCACGCGACACTGTGGAGCCTGTAGACATTGGAATATTATGCAGGCATTATGATTAAATCTTCCTTCCGTCTACTGTGCATGGTATCATCTAGCATGTCTAAAACGCTCATAACTCGTGTCCTCATCCTGAGACCGACTGGTACGGCCGAAGTATTCTTCGCCACCATCCCTTTCGCCCGCACTAACGAGTGGTTGGCGGCTACTCGTACCGTGCAGTAGTACTGTGTCAGCATTGAACGGGGTGGCCGGGATATCAACATCGATGCCAACGTCTTCGAACCCTTCATCAGGACGCGGCGCCTTCTGGTAGCCTTTAGCGTATGAAGTCCCCTGTTCTAGCTCCTCCTTATCTCCTAGTCGTGTTCGACTCGACGCCCTAGTCGAGGTCACTGATCCAGACGGTGAACCCCGTCGTGCATACGGGCCCATCTCGGTGAGCGTAGTGAAAGTAGAGGGAGTGCCAGGCCTTGACATGTCTTCGGGTCGGCCGTACAGCTCCCCGTCGCCACCAAATTGTTCCCGGAACTCTGCACGCTTCTTGAAGTTCTCGAAGTCGAGCTCTGACTCGGTGACGACTTCCACATGAGGGATTTCTGTCCCACCACTTACATGCTTGCCTGGCTGATGAGTATCCATTTCTGTCATAAAATAATCACCGAAGCGGTCATAGCCTGGTGTTGATGGCATAGCGCGATCGGTCGAACGGCGGTGAGGTGCATCGAAGATATCTCGATCAGCGTTTGACCGGTGGCCATATATCTCTTTCAAGAGATGCTGAGACTTTGCGTGCACCATTGGCGTAAGCAGCTTCTTGTATAACGCGGGGTGGCCATAGCGAGACGAGACCTTGGTGCTCTTCTTCGATTTCGGGTGATCCACGGAATGGGAACCCTCTACATCGGAGTAGGGGAGCGTGGAATAGTACAGCAGTTTATCGTCGAAAGCTCGCCTGCAGTACCACTTGAAGCCGAATAGCAGGAAGGGTAGCGGAACCATGGCATACAGCATGTTGCCGGTTCCTACTTGTATATTATCAAAATCGATCGATCCAACACCGTTTGCACCAACGACCAGCGCGATAACCGCATCTGCGAAGGCGACCGCGAATAGCATGCGATTTACTAAGAGCTTCCAGAATCTACCGCCAGACTCGGTCTTCGTGATGAAAACATACTGAAGCAGGTACTTTTTGAATACGCTATCCATGGCGATGTAGAAGGCTGTCACTGGGAAGATGATCGGTTGTAGTGTTCCCATGCAGAGACCTACAGTCGACACGAAGAGGTAGTTGTTGTAGTAGTCGGCATATGGGAATGGTTGAGGCGCGCTGAGCTCAATAAGCTCTCTTGGAGTTGGCGAGAAGAAGGTACGTTGGAACCAGGACCACAAGAAAATCCAGGCTTGCGAAAGATCGATGGCAGCACCAAGGTTTCGCTGCATTTGCCAGGTAAGCCAGAAGGTAGACACATTACACAACCCGGTCATAACCTTGGTGAACAGATGGCCATCCTGAATAGCTTCCCAGACGCCTTGATCTTGCGCTGCAACGACGGCAGCGACGAATCGCCACGCCGAACCGAATACAGAGAAGACGAGGAGGTTATTGAACACGAAGAAGGAGTACAGACGAGCAGTGACATGGCGTTCCCTGGAGGTCTTTGAGACATCTCCGGAGTGTGTGAACAATCGACGGAACTGAAATTACGGATATCATGTCAGCTTATATCTCAGAGGTTGCTTGTGAGGGGTTTACTGACCACCACAGGAACTCCCATGTACATTAGAGTTTGCACCAAGGGAGCCAAGATACCCTGTGCAATAGCCCAACCTGTCGGGTGGGCTTGAAGGTTCGTCATGAACGCCGGCCATACAAGCCCCAAGTGGGAGAAATCTGACAAGAAGACGGATGTCAAGATGTTAGGAACAACGAAAGCAATGGTGAACAGTACTACCCATAGACCATCCCAGAAAGCACGTATTCTGCGAGTCCTTCGTGTCATCGGAAGGTTCTGCCAAAGGAGGTCATGGGGTTTGGGGGCGAGGTAGACGTCACAACCAGCAGGGCCCTTCTTCCTCGTCGCATACGCAACCGCATGAGCATCTTCGATGTGCGCGTAGGATGCGAATCCATAGGGCATGGGATTTCGCATGTCGACACCTTCTCGTACTTCCTTGATCGTTGTCTCCAACCTTGCGATTCGGTCCGTCAGGTAGTCGATCGCATCGAGTTTCCCTTTGCCATGCATAGCTTGATCATTTTTCATGGCTTTGCACGTAGGACGCTTGGCGGGCAGCTTGTTTGGGTTGCTCATGTACTCCGCCAAGTGCTTCTCGAGTTGGCGGACAGCGTCATCATGCGCCTCAATAAGCTTTGGCAAATCCTTAACATTGCGACCGATCACTGTCCGGGGGATGGTATCGATCGACTTGGCTTGTTCGACAAGCTCGACAAGCCCAGCATCCGTTCGCGATGAGTCGGGAACGTGTGTAAGCTTTTTGATGTTAGCGAAGTTTCTTGACTACAGTGACAAGACTTACCAGTAGCGTTCGCGAGTGCAGGCTAGACTTGTATTCCTGAGTGTTGAAATACGCACGCCTAAGCTTTAGAATTGCTCTGTAATTCAACCAAAGGAAGAAACACACAACACCCTGGATCAGATATGCCACCACGACGTAAGCCCAGAATTTCCTTCCAAATATGTACTGCGGCGTAAACTTCATCAGCGTCGGTATCTCTTTCCACTGCTTGTAAAGCGGCGAGCCTCCTACGACATTGACGGGTATCAGAATGCCTACGCCCACCACTGTCAACACCATGAAGATGTCCCGAATCATTCGAAGGAACCGTAGAAAGACGACCGCATCCAGACCGATAGTGTCCACTAATTCCTGCTCTTTCACATTTTTGACTGCATCCAACCAACTGAATGGCTTCTTGTCCAATTGTTTCGGTCGGTGTTTCTCATCGGCATGTTTCGCTCGTGGTGCATAGACTCTCGAGTTGCGTGGTCGGAGAAAGCAGAATACAACGACCAGTAGCCCGGATATAACGAAGGAATATACGATAGCGGCGTAAATGGAGTTCTCTTGGATCTGAAATATGGGTAAGTATGATGTTCGCAAGGCTTCGACGCAACATGTGTTTGTACTTACTTCACCCTGAAACGGATCTGCAATCAGGTCGAGAAACTTATCAGTACCACTTTCGCCATTTTGTCGCCTCCAAACATTCATACTGGAAACCCCCCTCTTCAAGCGAATGTACTCAGTAGTTGATGTCGGAAAACGTCCCGGAAATGGCAGCGAATAGTAAAAATGACGTTGTGTGGTTGGATAACAGAGTAAAAAAGAATAACTAAGAAAACAAAGTGATTATGAGAGAAGCTTAGATTTACGCCGATTAACGAGGTACGCGTAACGATCCCCCGGACTTCTTTGTTGGGACGATGTCACAGTACTAGAATGCTCTTTCCGCGCATCGCCGCCGAGCGACGTCATCCCCGCCGCTTAGTGTGGGTCAAACGCTCGCTGAAAGAACATTTCGCGTCGAAGCTTTGAACAAATCGGCATCATGGTGTGAAGCGGAATACGATCTGGACCATCATTCCAGGCCTAAAAATAGTGTATCGTGGGGTCAGGTTGCACGCGTCCAGACCTTGGGACCGAAAATTTTGGTGCACTATCTCGTGGACTGCCTGTGGGACTTGGCAGGGTCCCTGATGTACTCCAGAGTAGCAATAATTTCATGTGCCTGTACCGCCAATCATCAGCTGCATCAGTACAAGACGTTCGACGATCAGCTCGTGAAGATCAGGAGGGTCGTGTCTCAAAACAGGACAGCACAGCTCAACATGGCGAGGCTTATTGTGACGTCATGGTCATCGGCCAACCTGCGGGAACCTAGAGTACGAGATAGCACGTTTATCTAGAACACCGTGTGAGGCCGACTACAATGTAGCGCTAACATCTGGAGAAAGCGGGCTTCTTCATAGTAGCAGAGCACCGCGGACAGTACGATACGACAGGTCTATTGACAAGTCACTCGGACAGACATAGCGTTTGATCATTTATCAATCATGTCTTGTTCCACAGGCGCCTTTATTATCACTTTTCCAATGAGCAATCTGAAGGCATATGAGCCCAATATCACGTATACTTTCAAATATGACCCACAAAGCTCGCTACATGCTCATTCCAAACCAACTCTTAATGCCATTCCACCTACGCCCATGGTAGCTCTCTCCAACATGCTGCATCATCAAACCGGCCATCGCGCACCTTAGCAGTGCGCGGGTGTCCACCCCGTAGGGAAAAGAATCTATGGATATCACGAAACGAAAAAAAGAAGAGAGGGGTATGCAAAAAGTGAGACAAGATTGCAGGGAGGTGACTATTCAACCTCATGCCTTCTCCTTCTTCTTTTCCTTTTCCTTCTTGTCGTGATGGTGGTGATGCTTCTCTGATTTTGCGTCCTTCTTAGCTGCGGCTTCTGCCATGAGCTGTTCGAATGCCATGAAGTCGCCTTCTTCTTCAGGATCGCGCTCGGCCTACATCTAGTTAGCATCCATATCATCCAAGCGTAAGACAAAGAGCATACCTTTTGAAACATCTCACCGATGATCATCAGTGCGTGGGCTCGTTCCACTCGCTTCTCCAGCTTGATCTTCTTGTCGTTGAGAACAGAGTCGCATACGTCCCTAAGTACGCTCTGGATCTCGAATTTGCTGCCTCTCCAGGCCGCAGCGAGAATCTTGCCAGTAACACGCTTCTCATATTCAGCCTTCTTCTCGTCTGTCCAGGCTTCCCCGCCCTGTTCCTCTAGCTTGGCCATTTCCTCCATAGTAAGCTGCGCGTCTATCGCCGCAGACATGGTGGACCAGGTGTCCTTGACGAGCGTGCCCTTATCCTTGATACGGGAGAAGAAGCCTGAGATACCGAGGAACTTCTGCGACTTGAGGAATGAAGAGGCCTTCATGATGTACGTGGCACCGATGGCGTGGAGGATCTCAAGACCGAAAGATTCCATCTTGAGGTTCTCGATCTCCAGATGAATCTTCTCCTTGAAGGCTGCGGTAACATCGGTCGCCTTGTCGGTTTCAGTCCACACCGAGATACGGTCGATGAGCTTCTTGGCGAGGTTGGCAACACGTTCGTCACGGATCTTTTTGCGTTCCATCTCGTATGCCGCGAGCTCTTCCCGCTGCTCCTTGGTGAGACCGGCCTTCTTCTTCTGCTTCTCACGTAGCTCCTTCTCCGCATCGGTCATGCCCTCTGCCTCCATACGTGCCTGTTCCTCCGATTTGTCCATGATGGCTGCGCGGATTGGTATGCCTCGTGATTGCGGCGTGCTCGTTCGGGACGGGGGCGATGCTGCTCTCGGTGCAGTAGACGATTCGGCAGTGTTATCAGCATATGCTGGGGGCGCCTCAGCGTACACAGGTGGTGGTGCATCTGCTGCGTGTGCTCCTGCGCGCTCCGCTGCTGCTTCAGCTTCCTTGGCCTGAGCAGCAGCACTTGGGGCTGCGGTCTCTGTGGTACCGGCAGCTGGGGTAGCGCCAGCTGTGGCAGTTGCAGGTGTCTTTTCTGCCTCGACCTTCTCGGCTTCTGCTTGGGCGGCGGCTTCTTCCTCCATCTCACGCTGGGAGATCTCCATGGTCTTGGTCAGGTCCTTCATCAACGAGATCTCGCCGATCCTATGAGTGTTAGCGTCTCTCTCCTAAATACAGACACCGCTGTAGTGAGCCATGGTGCTGTCCTACCAGTCCACGAAGGCCTCTCCACCAAAGATCATGGTGAAGAACTCGGATGGATCCTCTGTGCCTCTGTTAGCGTTCTGCAACCATTACTACAGCACGTGTATATCCATACCAAATCCGCTGCTAGGCATCGCACCCTCCTTGCCATATTTGTCGTATGCTGCTCGCAGCTGGTCGTCGCTGAGTATTTGGTACGCCTCGCCAATCTGTCACCCCATCAGCCCCGCAATCCTGGTGGAGTATCGAACAGGATCGCCATATCCTCTGCTCAAGAGTAAATCAACGTACTTCTTGGAACTTCGCGTGTGCTGTCTCATCGCCAGGGTTCTTGTCTGTATGGGAGTTAGTCCTTGAGGCTTTGGAGAAAAGTCGTTGCGCAATGTACCGGGGTGCAGTTTGATAGCGAGCTTGCGGTACGCCTTCTTGATTTCGAGTTCCGTCGCGGTGGGCGGCACGCCGAGGGCGTCGTAGTATGCGGTTTCCACGACCATGGTTGCGAATACCTAGGATTTGGGGTGAGTGGTGGGAGCGATCAAGAGTATATGCGTTGGGCGCGCGTCGGCAGGCTACACATGCCCGTGAAAATGCTGCACCGCCACAGCCGACGTCACCACGCTAAAAACATCCGAATACCCTTGACAGTCCATCCACCACATGCGGGTGAACCATACTCGGCAGGTGAATGCTACAAGTCGTTCACGAGATGCGAAAGAGGATTTACTGGGTTGCCAAATTCATATACTCTTATTCATAGATATGCTAGATAAGAGAGCTGGTCTAAACAAGCTCAGAACCCCACCCGTTCGAGGTATACCCGCCATGGCCATATGATTCATTTGAAGAACCCAATATCACCCTTCGCCGCTCCATGCAGACGCCATGCTAGAATTTCAGTCCTTGTATCATGAACCGTTAAGTGGGATACTTTTAGACCAAACTGGAGACAAATCGAGAAAATGCAGTCGAGGGTGGAGTGTGCCGTGTGTCCGAGGACGACGGAGGATGTTGCAAAAAGCAAGCATGGTGTTGCAGACTCGGAAGTGTGCCGGAGCTTTTTAGACGCTGAACTTGGCCTTTGCACGGGTGCTACCGGCGTTGGCGGCATCAGTGTGACCAGAGAACTCGACGGCCTCGTTCTCCTTGAGCTGAAGCGCCTGCTTGAACCGCTTGCCAATCTTCAACAAAACCTCCTTGCCCTTCTCCTGGGTCCTGCCCTTTCCAGCGTCGCCGGGGATAGCGCGGCCGACTGTGCGGGTCCACAGACCGATACGGTAGAAGCCTCGCCTGACGTTGACGACGACGCCCATGACCTCATTGTCGTCCTCGTCCTCGAGGTTCTCTCCGATGGCCGCGAGCATAACATGGAGCCAGAGCGCATCGATGTTGATGACCTTCTTGTCCTTGAACTGGAAAGCCCATTTACCTCCGTGCTTGTTCTGCGCGTCTTCCCACTCGGGTCGTACGCCCTTCTTGAAGAGATGGTAGTCGGACTTGAGCGCAAGGTCGGATGTGGGGGTGATGTTGTTCTGTGTGCGATGTCAGCTTTGCCCGTTGTTGCTGATATTGGAACAAGACTTACGTAGATACCCCAGAACTCCTCGACTGAGTCAAATGAGATGACCTCCTTCAACAGCTCGGCCCAGTTGTCGCCCTACAGTTGTTAGCATGGAACAATCGACGCCCAAGAGGGGGCAATGTCGTACCTTGCCGCTCGGGGGCTTGGTGAACCAGAGCGTCCATGTGTTCATGAGCGGGTGCTTGACGTTGAAGTTCTCGGGGTCGTGGAAGACGGTGCGGATCTCGCCCTCGCCTCCGGCATTGTTGGTGGAAGACTGTTCCTCGCCCTCGGCGGAGTTCTCAGTTGGCGAGATGGGGATCGTGTCCAGCGGAACCTGCTGGTTGGGCTGCGGTGCTGATGCGACTTCGGCCATTGTCGATGTGCTTGTGGGGTGTTGTGGGGGTGGATATGGAGGGTGCCTTTGCTAAGAGAGGGACTACAAGCGATGGTTGCAGTCGTGTGGTAATTTGGCGGTTGGTGGTGGGCGGGATCAGGTGAAGGCGGGGCTGTCGCAATCGCACCAGGCGATTATACGGGAGGAGTCGCGGGGTTGCGCTGCCTTTCTTGCGTCGAATAGGAGAAAGGACAAGTGAGAGGTGACTGTTTGCGGCGGGCGTGTCTGTCGGGGAAGAATATGCGTGCAGTCGCAAGGCAATTCGTGGGACCCTCTAGGCTTGCTTGGCACGTACCTCGCGCTAGGTCCCGTTTCAAACTGTAACACGGAGAGCATAAAGAAGCAACCGGTTGATGTCATGGCAAAACTAACTTTACAACTAGCTACTTTTTTCGTGTCCACGTTACTGCGGTCAAGGGAGCTCATGACAAACTTCCTCTCAAGCAGCCTCGTCGCCGAGCAAAACGCGTTTCAATATAAGCACATCTACGGCCCGACCTCAGCTATGAAAGAGCAGGGTTGGAATTTGACATCCGTGCTACAAACATCACGCTCACATTTAATCGTGCCGCAGCATGGCGCGAAAAGTATACATTAGTAATTGTTATCTGCCCAGTTTCCCAAATGGCTGAATGTCGCCTGCATAATACATGTAAACGCGAGACGCTCATAGCTCGCTCTTGTTCAGAGTCTCGTGGACTTCTGTGACCACCTCGGGTGTCTTGTCGAGTCCCATCACTCCCATCAGCTTGCCAAACTCCAGCTTAAATTGAGTGTAGGCAATGTCGAAACGCGCACCCGCGAGCCAGGCGACAAAGAGCTGAACTTTATTAGCAGTTGTTGGAGGCAACGTAGTTGCGATACATACCATAATGAATGTGATGACCAGAACTGTACCAACAACAGCGGCGACAATGTAGACCAAATCCCAGTTGGCCTCGGAGTCCTCTTTCCGTTTCCGCTCCGCCTCCTCGATGGTGGCAGGTGCCTTCTTGTCGACTGGTGGTTGTTGCGTCGGGAATATTGACTCGATGAATTGCTCAATCTGACATGGTTAGCAACAACGGCTTCAACAGGATCTATATGACTCACTCTTCCGAGGGTGATGCTGATCTTAAGGAAGTTGGGGTCGTGGGGGTTGTTCTTCTTCGCGATCTTGCGAGCGTATCTCCTGAAGACTTCGCAGACGAGCTGCAGATTTTGTGTCGACTCAACCATCAGTTGGCACGCCTCACCCTTGGTGATCTTGACGTTCTTCTGGAAGAGGGCATAGTTCTGGAAGCAAGTCTCGAGCGTCGCAATGGCCATGGTTTGCGGGATAGCGCAGAAGTTGAACACGCTCTGCTCTCGGAGACCCGCGAGATAGTACAAGCAGTCGTCTGCTCGGGTCAACGCAGTCAGAATCATCTCTGAGCTGCAGTTTAGGGCCTTCTGCTTGTTCTCGGGCTTGAAGAGGTCTTCAAACTCATTAACGTGCTTTGACCAGATCTCCTTAGGCCAGAATCGCCGTCCATCATCAATATCCTCCTTGATGTCACGGGTGATGTTGACTTGTTGGAGGAACTGGCCCATGGACTCCATCAGCTCCGGCCTCTTCAGCAGCGCAGCGTTTGCTAAGCCAGCCTCAACAAACAGACGTGTGCAACCCTCGCCTACCAGACCGGCGACGTAATGGCAGTACAGCTCGTATTCCTTGATGGTCTTGACGCCAGCATTGAACTCGGCGTTGTTCGCGTAGTCTGCCATGCCGTTGCCCATGCGCTTGGTAATGTCCTTGATGATGTCCTGGTAGACAGGCTTGATCTTCTTGAACTCCTCAATGACCACGTTGAACTCGACCAGAAGTTGCCTGTCCTTCTCGTTCGGGCCGTTCTCTGTGAAGTTCCATCCATCCTTGTCCAAAATGTCCTGGAAGTTGCGCAGTAAAGGCTCCTTCTTCTCCAGGGGTATCGTCATGTCGTCCTCGATGGTGTCCAAACCGCGCAGGACTAGGTAGAACAGCGTGACAGGCACCAGAAGCTCGGGGTGCAGCTCGAGGATGACGGCAGCGAAACTTCGGCTGGTCTTGTTGAGGAAGTGGAAGCATCGTTTCAGGGACTCGCATTCTTTCGATTCGTCGCGCTCGTGTACTGCGTTATGCCACACTTTCCTAGCCAAGCATCAGCCGTGTTCCAGCTTGCGCAAACTTTGGCTGCACGCAATGGCGCCTTTACCTACCATTGAATGATTGACCGCAGTTCGTTGGGGTGGACCACGTAGTAGAGCATGCTCAGAGGGCTAGGCATGATGGGCCAAGTTAAAGGAGTCTTGGATAGAGGGGGTATTAACAGATCGCTTGAAATCGGTGGTATAATGGCAGGACGCGGACCAATTCGGCGAAAGAAGACAGGATTGAGAAAACAGCGAGTACCTCGACTTCTCTGGCAGGTTGAACTGTCTCTTGGGCGCGACAAGTGTGAGGTCTAGGAGCGTCTCCGCAAATTGCAACAATTGGACCCTGTAGCGCACGGCCTTAGCAACCCGCGTTTCTGCACCTCCCCCTCGGATCAGGGATGAGAAACACCGAAAACACCGAAACTCGCATCTTCGTTCCTGAGTACTGCACGACCCTGTTGCGATTAGTGCGAAACGCGACGGTAGGAGATAGTTACTATCGTATTGCAGCCAGCTCTTTGCGCCTGAGCACTAAGCTGATCACTTCATAGAGCCAAGCAAATATGTAACCGCCTTGGTGCCTACAATGCAGTTCCCATGAGAAAACTGCTGTTCGGCAGTCCGTTGTATCCTTTACGCTTAGTTCTAGGGACATGAGTGGTCAAACAGTATGTACGTGAGGTGACAGACTGATCAACTCCATTGCCGTTGGTATTTCAATTCCAAACATGCTTCAAGTCCATCTCCTTGGAATAACTGCCCCCATCTTAGGTATCAGTCAAACTCTCTGAGTGTACTAGCATCCCTTTCAATCCCTAAAATGTGTATTGATGAGTTGCTCTGCAGACGTACTCGTTGCACACGACAGGCATAGGACAGCTTGTCGATGGGGCTATCTTCGCTCTGTTCAACATCCGGCTTGTCTGCGCCATAGCACAACAAACATCATAGCCAAACCTTCCCCATTCAGCAAACATTAAGGCTCGAAATCCCTGTGCAATTCAAATTGACCTACAAAATCACAATCTTCGGGCAGTGAAGCAGTGGCAGACACTGTCAATAATTACGCCACGCGATGACGCCACGGGCAGATTATCGATAAGCGACCCTTCATGCTTTCCTCCAACTCATTCGGAAATGGCAAGAACAACCCAGCATATACGCACCTCAGACTCAAATTATGGCATCGACACAAACTGCTCCAGTCGCTCTACCGCGCGTCGCAATAACGTATTGCACGCAATGTAAGTGGATGTTGCGAGCAGCCTATGTACCTTTCTCCACATCCTCCGCTAATACGACGTCCACTAATGAGTGACCAGTTCGGCCAAGAACTCTTATCAACATTCGGACTGCAAATTGGAGAGATAGCACTGGTACCCGCGACGGGTGGTCTCTTCACAGTTGAGTTGGTATGTTTGAACGAAAGTTTGTATTAATCCATGCTAAGTTTGATAGACGTACTTGCCGCCATCTGAGGAAGGCCAAAAGGCCGAGGCAAAGAAAGTGCTCCTTTGGGATAGAAAGGCTAAAGGAGGTTTTCCAGGTTCGTAATCCAGCGACATGAAAGTGGCAAGACGAGTGGCTTACATGTTGCAGAGACGAAAGTCCTAAAGCAACTAGTACGAGATCACATAGACCCTAATCGGGATCTAGGGCATTCGGACAAACATGGCAAGAAGAATGAAAATAAGACAGAAGATAAGAGGCAGAACTCAGAGGGAAAGAAAGAACAGGGTCAGACAAACGAGGGTGCAGAAGTCAAGAGAAATCCAGATGGAACCATTTGCGAGGACTGTAAATAAATTTGCGCGAAAGTATATCATTTGCTTTGCGACAGACTAAATACCGTATGACCTTTCGTCCGCTCATTACCCTTCAATGGAAATGCGGAAAAAGTCCACACCCTTGAGAAACGTGAGCGCTCAGCTGTTCATCATATCGAGATTATGCGCTCCTGGAATAGACAAGAGCAGTGTAGCTCTTTGCTCCCATCCGAGAGTCTTGGTCTGGCAGTAGCTTCGGATTATACTACCATGGGCTAGAATCAGAATCACTCATATCTTCCTACAAACCATGTCGGTCGACCTTATCGAGACGCTTCATGAGACGAATATCCATGCGATGGATGTTCTTGCGCATAGTCGCCAGTTCGCTACGCAGTTGTTGAATCTGGCGATCGGCGTCTGCAGAGATCTTCTGGACATTGCTAAGAGCTTCGCAGTCAGATTTTAGTATTGACGAATAGTAGGTGCCCTCTGCGTTGGGAACACCAAGTGCTTCAACTAGGTTGTCAATTCGGAGACTATGTGATTCAGAGGCGGCTTCGAGTTCCTTGTAACGCTGATCCAAATCCTCAAGCTTGATGGAATAGATCTCGCCTGTAAGGTTGGTCACAGCTTGGGCACGCTGGACGAGGGAAATGACTTGAGAGTGCGTGCCGAAAGGGTAGGTCTGCAGTGCCAGGTCAAAGCCGCTAGTGCTGTAAAACTGCACCGCCGCGATACTGGCAGCAGCACCCATAACTGTTTTGAGAACGACCTCGGTCACACTCCGCAACCAGCTCTTGCGTGGGGTACTCTCTGCAATCAGGTCCTTGACGATGGAGATATCAAGGTTCTGAGAGGATTCCTCGATGTGTAGTGAACTCCGAAGCAGGTCCAGCGCTACATAGACTCGATCTGTGGCTTTCGCGCAAGTTTTGAGAAGCTTCTTGAGCTCTTTTGTGATGAGAGCTTTGGCTTTGTCTTTGCCCTCAGCGCTGAGATCAGACTCTTCAACCTCGTCGATACAGCTAGTAACCTTATCTCCCATCACGCCCATACAGAACACAGCCATCTGACTGACCGCTAGGGAGATCTGGGTGGCCCTGCTGAGTAATATCCTAGCATTGGCAACGGGTAAACGATGAGCTTCCTCAAACTCGATGGCCTTATCGTGGAGGTCGAGGAGCGCAACGTTGACCGAGCTGTAGCCACCAAATGTAGCCCACATGTAGAGCGGCTTCTTGCTATCATTCTGAGCTTTGATGTATTCATAAAGCTGAAACATAGCCTTTTCGATGTCGCTCATAGAGCCGAGAACCTCATCCGCGCGGTTCCGCTGAATCTGGTATTGCGTTAATCAGACACCGGGACACGGGACAACCCGTACTTACTTTGACTGCTGAAGTGGACTTTTTTGCTCTCCCATCGGCATAGTCAACCCTTCTTTTGTGCGTCACAATCGCGCTATTGACCATGTCGCTGTTTTCTGGACTCTTTTCAGGTGTGTCGTTCTCGATACCAGCGGCCTTGGTCTCTTCCTCGGTAGCTCCCCTTACCTCCTTCTCGGCTTCTACTTCGAGACGGAGGTTCTCCTGGAACTGATTGACAAACTCAGCCTTCTTGGGTTCGCCATCAGCATTGGTAGCGTCGGTGACGTTTGGCGCGCGCGGCTGAGTTGGCGTAGCAGCAATAGCGCCGTCGCCCCCGGATGTATCTTTCTTTGTTTGCTCGTCATCATTTGCCGTTTGCGTGTTGGAATGCTGCCACAAGCCATCGCTTGTGTCGTCCTTGTCGGTGATTTCGGTCATGCTCGCCTCGCTGCCGATGCTCATGTTTGTGGTGATGATGGATCCGATGTTAATAGTGCAAGTTGACTTGTTGTTGAAATCAATATGAAATGATGATTGTCACAGCTTGGGGTATTACAATGTTGATAAGCTCGAGGTGCGCGCAGACTGACTGGGGAGGAGTGAAGTCGAGGTGGGCGTGATTTGCGCTCAGTGTTGATTGGTCAAATTTGCGCAACACACTAGCGCAATTTCCTGTTTGAGCAGTATGAAGGGAAAGCATACATTCTGGAAGGCAATCGAGATTGCGCAGATGGTCAAGGTTGGAAGTCATCAAATAACATGACGTAGTTCACAGGAAGGACGTTCGAGAGGGCAATTGAAAACAGTAGCAGGAAGTGGTGGCTTGCCTTGGGCAGACAAAGAGAGTGGCGGGAATGGCATTAGAACGAAAACAAACCGTGAGGAAGTCCACGGTTCAGACATAGACACTCGACCGCCGAGCTTGCGCCCCTTCAAGCCTGTATTATCGTCATATGAAAGAAGACGAATGTCTTTGAGGCGCATGAATGCTAAGAAGCTGCGTAATGCTGCTGCAGTCAGTGTAGGTGAATGATCGATTGCCTATTCTCAGGACATGAACAATGCAGCCACCTCTAGTCCGAGGTAATCAACCCAGAACGCTGTCATGGAGAGTTTGTGGTCCCCAACTCACAACGGGCCAGTATGGTGCGGCATGATCCATCAAGAACGCGTCGCGTCCTCGGACGCGGTATGCTTACATGTGGAGACCAAAAGGACGCGCGGATACGGTCATGTATGCATTCCAGGGCCACCTGCATCCCCTGTCTGGTGTTACTGTCATCGATTATCTGGTCGTTAGTCTATGGCTCGACACCAGAGATTTGGCTGTGTGCATACGCGACGTGGGCTGCTTGTTTGCCTTGCCTGAATCCTGCATACCTAAACCAGACCCTTCTGCGAGACGTCAACAGTAGGTGTAATGTTCGTGAATCTCGAGATATGCTCTCTAAAGATATTAGAATGGTAATGCGCCTTGTACGGCATTGTATGGCGTCAAAACTGTGGTAGAGGCCCGGGTGTCGTTGCTGCATGCTGTGTATTCGGGACGGCGTAAGGGTGTCAACCAACGCGTGCTTGCAGTAGTTTGACGCTTGGAATTCAGATATTGTATCCTGAGGTGGCACCATAATCAGCATGATGGGCCAATATCATCAGGACGCCAGCATACGCCGATGCCGTGTTCTAGGTACTCTGTTTCGCAATCAGCGATAGATGATCCAAAATCTGATTGTCTACTGCAAAGTGCAAAATGTTTGTTACATAACAAGAAGAGCATTTAGACCCTTGACGGGCTGTGGAAAGTGGTGTATAAGGTTTAGCGGTTTGGGGAACGCAAGTATACGTCGACATCGGGCTGTTTGGGCACCTGTAGAACGACGAGGATTGAGATATCGCGGCAGATCGATAGGCGAGCATGAACAGAGGGCTTGTGGGCCGAGTTTTGGTGATGTATGGACGTACAGTATGATGCCAGCGCAATGAGGAGAGCCGAGCACCCTTGGCCGGCGATCATGGCAGCCGCCACGGCGTCCCCACCCAACCTCTCCAGAGAGTCGTGTTATTCGTTGGTTTTTGCACGACAGCATGAACCACACCCTCGTACATGTCGAACGCGATATCTGGTCCCCACACCCTCCGACATTACGCATTCCTGTTGGCAGATCCCTGTGACGAGTCGGTCGGCGATGGGTGAGCTGTCTTTGCTATGCTCAGAGCGACGCCACCCCTCAGCTGGCGAGATCGCCAAAAAACAGCCCGGAGACGCCCAATGCCGTGCCACTTACCCTGCAATCTTGTCAAATCCTTAGAGTAGCTATTTCCCCGCATGCGCTTTGCCGTACTGAGGCTTGTGAGCTTTAGGCTGGGATGTATCTCAGCTCTAAGCGTTGGCAACTTGCGGCTGAGCATTGAATGCAGATTCTTAGGTCTCGAACACAACTCATCACCATGATGGTACGATCTGGATCGTAGAACGATTCCCCGACAGCTACATATTTGGCGCTATGGAAGTAGCCCGCGCAAGCCACTGACTGCCGATCCCTCATCTGGGAAAGATCGTCTCACCAGTTCGTTCTATCGGATCCGCCAGACGTAGCCTCACCAACCAAAAGACGCCATCATGGACCGAACTGCGTCGCGTCTTAGCTGTCGAGATAGGTGAAGGCGCAACAAGGGTCTGTCGACGTACATACAATAGTTGCTTTGTCCCACGTCCCACCGCGACAGACTTCTGCTTAGTTTTGATTTCAACACGGCAGACCAGGAATCCCTGCCCGTGCTCCATGAGCTTCTCATTCTGTGGTACTCATGCACACTCTTATTTAGATCAGCATGGCTTCGGAAGACAACCCGTCTTGTCAGACTAGCTCTGGGGAGGAGCCTCATCAACAACTGAATCCCACGCGCATTTCGTTCACTTCTTGCAACCTTCGTATGGGTGACCCTAGGGCCTTGAATCAAGTAGTCTCCGCGGCACCGACAAGCGGATCTACACTACCTCACCACACCAACCTACCTACAACTCGACGTCATAGCTTAACGATTGGCGATCGCGTTGCCGCTACATTACTGGAGACCAGTATCGACACGAGACATCTTAAGACCATCGAAACGCGACCAAGGTCGGCCACTTGCCTTGCGACGACATCTAAGCCGATGCATCCTACCAAAGTACAACGATGGGTCGGCCTGACCCGTACTGTGAGCGACTGGGATCATGGACTACGCAGAGTATGTTTGAGCACTTCGTCATTGAAGCTAGGCTAACAGCAAGAAAGGACCCTGAGTTGTGGTATGAAGGAGGAGATTGTTTCGTCCACCTACACGCAAAAGGGGCCTCGCGTCGTGGGCCGTCCTTTTGCGTTCCCTTCAGACTGTTACGGCAGAAGAAGTGTGACGCCATGTTGAGTTTATGCGACGCCCAAATCGCACCTGCGCCAGGATCTGCCTCCGAGCGATTGAGGCGAATGCCCAGCTCCCTCAACAGCACCAGTCGGGAATCAAACGTCGTTGAGCTTTTCATCCCTGCTTCAGAAGATTCATCTCAGGACTCTTTCAGGCAACACATTACAACTCGCAACTTCTTTGCGTTCCTGCTAGGTAAACCACTGGTCGGCGATCATATGGGCCAAGCATTTGTAGACCTCCAAGAACGGCTGCAGCACTTCCGACCAAGCCATGCGAACAACCATCAAGACTTTCTCGACTACGCAGAAAACCAAGGGTACCGAGATCTGGTAGAGTGCACGGACTATGCCCTTGCAAGTCTCTTCTATGCAGAACACTATAAGCTTAGAGATACCTGGGTTGATGCTTTCGCCCACTGTGTTGGTATGAGTGAAAGCCTTGTCCTCAGCCCGGAATATGTGGTATGTATTCTATCATCTGATTGAGGATAACTTACTGACACATTCTTATAGCTGACTTCGAAGCTTACGAAAGCATTGATTACCCGAGCTCATCTCGAAGTCGACGGGCACCTCGGCCGCGTATCTATCGCACTGAGCAGGTTCCTGCAAGAGGACCTCTCGCCAACTTATCTTGGGCTGACGGATGGCGCCAGAAGCCACCTTGATCGCTTTCGCCGTTTCCTACATACCTTTTACGTCGGGAAGTTTGGATATTGGCCACCACCACGGGGCGCTACCTTTCCTAAAGCGCTTTACAAGTCAATGTATTACGATTTTCAGAATCTTTACGACTACCTCGTAGACACCGAGTCGACCGCCGATTTTTCATCTCAAAGACCTGCTAGCGGCGGCATCTGCGTCTTACAGAATGTTATGACCTTCGACCAACGACATGGATTCAAGTCCCAGCCCCATCCTTTACCTCTCCTACCAGTATATGCATCGTCGCCGAAGAGAACGAACTCTCAGAAAACAAGTTCGCAGAAAGCTCTGAGGCAGCTCATCCTGGCATCGCAACACAACAAGTCACATCTACAAGATACCATGCATGGTGCTTTGGCAGCGGCAACCAATACCTTGGATTCGAGCGCGATGGAATCGAGCATTGTACAAGCCTATGTCCACTTCGAGAAGGCACACGCTATCAACGCTAGTCAACGTGAGGGGAAGATATCATCGACAGATGCGCGTAAAGTAAGATGGCTTGTAATCTACGGGACACTGCAATATCTGGTGTCCGCTCTTCGCGCACCGAAAGAGGTTCGCGATTCGGACAGCCCAGAATACGCTCTGTGTTACGTCGCGGAGCCCATCGCTTCAACTACCAACAGCGGTGCTACGACACCTTTGGCCACACCTTCGGTCAATGTACCGTTGGCGATCGACGACTATCTTGCGGAATCTCAAAGCAGCCCTTACTCGATAGAGCCCGACTGCCAAAGGGAGGATTATTTCACGCCGCGAAATCTAAGTCGGCGTGGATCCATGGAAGTCGCACCGCTTAAGATATCTCAACCCCTTCGCTCGTCTTCGGTTCGCTCGTTCGCACGTCGATCATTATCAGCTCGAGGTTCGCGAAGGAATAGTCTCTCGACACCCATACGAAGATCTGTTGGCATGAGTCAAGAATTTAGCGATCGATCGAAAGACACAGCGTCAGTTTCGCAAGCCAGTTCTCGTCAGGTGTCGTCCACTTACTCGGAATCTGTTTACTCAGAGCACTCGACGACACCCACAGCCGACAGCGGAGCTAATCCCGAAACCTCATGGCTCAGATCGCCGTCGCCTTCTGCTTCCCGTAGCAGACAGACCTCTACAGGTAGCACGGCCACACGCCCCCGTACGCCCCTACTTGATTCCGTACAGCTTGAGCGTGCTACGTTTCCAACTTTCTCAAAAGCCACCGGGGAGCCACCCAGCCGATCAGATAGTACAAGCTCTACAGCAAGCTCACTGTGGAGTGAAGGTGCCGCAAGTGCCGCCTCGTCTAAGTCGAGTACATCGGGAGAAGGCCCTGTTCACAAGGTTAGCCCCGCAGAAGAGAGTGGGCTTCTAGGCGGGCTTGTGTCTTTTGAGACACCCAGAGCCACGGCACCAACCCTGCCACAAAGCGAAATACACCCCTTACTACGACAACACTCTCCACAAACCGACTTTGAGTTTGGCTTCGGAAAAACAGAGCCAGAAGTCACTTACGATGTCCATGAACATTCTAATGGCAATATGATGATTGGCATGGCTGTTTCTACTCCATCAGTGCCGGCCAGAAGATCTAGCTTGAAGCTCTTCCCAGATACGCAGCATGCTGTCGCCACTGAACAGGCACGTTCTCTCATTGCTGAGAGGAGGCCTTCTCTTCCTCGAAGCATTTCTACTCCATCAACCCTGGACACTTCGTCTAAGCAAGGCTCAGCAACTCCATTGTCTACAACCACGACTCCAAGTGGCTACTGGGAACAGTATAAAGCCACTCTCACACAACAAAGAGCGCGATCAAAGACCGTGTCCTCCAACGGATCTACTCCATCTTCTATTGTGAAGATGCCTACAGTGCTCAAGGCATCCTTTTCGCGCATCGGTCCTCGTAACGACGAAGATCGTGGCGTTAAGAGAGAGCGCAGGCTTTCCACTCTATGGCGACACTGATCGTTGGATAACAGCCACTCCGTACTGTTTTCTGGTTTTTCTTCTATCTCCCTGCTACAACGAATCTCATGCATGGTGTTCCGGCGTACAGAACAAGCATGTTATATACCCTTTCAAGCGTTAAAGTATCCACCTCTCATTTTAGGAGTATATTAGTTATGTCACGACTGAACGATACAATCTTCCTCATGATCTGCCACATGATCTCCCGCATGTACACGTTTTCGCCATGCCGACTTCCTCACTAGGTTCCTATCCCCGCTTTCCAATCGTGCAACAGTCTTTCCGCAACAGCTAGCGCTGTCACAGAAACATGTTCGAACTAACCACTCTACACTATTTGCCTAGACAACGACGTCCCCTATGTCGACACTGTCGAGCTCGAAGCTGCTTAAAGTAATACTGGAGTCAATAGGGCTAGCGCAGATAGATCCTTCAATCTCGTAGAGAAAGTCTTCCGTGAGGCTGTTGAAAGAAGTCGATGATTCCTGCGAGGAAGGAGCGTTATCATCGTATACGAAATTACGATCACCAGTGATTGCTTCGGTGCTACTTTTCGAAGCTCGCTGTATCGCAGCCTCATCGGGCGACTCACTTGCACTTGTACTAGCGTTCATGTCTCCTGGTGAGCTCTCTTCCAGTTGCGCAATAGCAGTGCAAATTGTGCGGTAGCGATTGCAAACGGCTGTACTAGGCTGCGTCCCTGCAAAGCGCGAATTTGCACTTGGGACACACCTGACATCTTCACAGCTGCGCAAAGTCCCATCCCTACCAACAATCACGTTGACAGAAGTGCTGTGCAAGACACTCCATTCTAGAACGGCGGTAACGGGTGCCAACAAAGCAATGGAACATTCCACGCGTATGTTTCCACATGCTCGGTGGCTTTCCCATGGGCATTGACACCGAAGATTCGAGTCTTGCAGAGGACCCAATGACATCATGCCGATTTCCCACTAGGGGCCCGCAAGCTTGTCGCACTATCGAAAGCCTCAACAAACATGCGCTCCACAGACACCACCTAATGCGAAACACATGAGGTGTTTCTTTCGCGGACATGCATATCGTCGCTAGGCGCAACGCGTTTGCTGCTATTTTTGGCCGGGCTTATCCGCTCGCGCCTTGCAAGATCCGATCCATCCTGTTTGCGAGTGCGAATGCACACAGCTGACCTACCCGTTGGTCGGGATGCACGTTCACGTTACATCGACTGCCACGCTACATCACAGTCTGTGGCGTTGGTGGATGTGGCGTGCGGCTCTGGCACCCTGCATGTCAAGATTTGAGGCTGCGCAGCCTTGCAGTCACCAAAAATGGCACCGCTCGCAGGCGTTCATGGAACCACTTGTGCTAAGCAGTGTCGACGTCAACGTGGCGGCTGTTCACAGCAGCGGTTGAATGCTCTTGTCGTATTCGGACTATGCCACCATAGTTGTTGCAACCAAAGCGGATGAATCACTGAAATGCAGAACAATGCATCAAGCTGCGATAACATCACAAAATGCGCAACCACGACATACGAGGTGCGTACCTTGTTGTTCGACGATCACTGCCACTTAGATCCCAGAAAAATGCTAGCGGTCAAGGGTCTAACTGCTAGACTCGGAGATTTGTACCCACGTCGGCCCACGTCCGTCCGGGGAGGCGACATCATTGCCTGCGTGCGACCCAGCCGACTGTGGAATACGAGGTATGACCGAATACATGAGCTTGGATGGACGTTGGTCGAGTGTTAGGGCCAAGTGACGTTGAAATGGTTATGAAGATCTTCACAGAGATATAAGTACGGCCTCATCCTTCCCTATTTCAACTACACACACTCCAACCAAACTCCAACAAGCTCATTTCAACCAAAAACTCCAACAAACTCCAAACCCGACATCATGCAGTTCTTCACTATCGCCGCCCTCTTCGGTGCCGCCGCCATGGCAGCACCCGCTCCTCAGACCCCCGAGTGCCCCAACCCAGCTCACTGCGGTGGTAGCCCACCCGACCCAAACACTTACGAGAACATCGACTTCACCGACTACACTCTCCGCAAGAACAACGACACTATCCAATCCGTTTCGTTCAAGCTCACCGGCAAGAACGCCACCGACCTCGAGTGCTCTGGTGGTCCTTACCCTGTCCTTCCTTCTGAGGTTGAGACTTGTGGTGACTCCAAGTACCGCTTTGGCATGTACCAGCCTGAGAACAGCACCGACACCTTCGCTATCCGCGTCTACCACGAGCTTGGCACTGCGTACGTATCCCGAGCATCTACTTTCATGAACAACAAGCTAACGAATCTGAATAGTTTCGGCTTCTGGGGCGAGGGCGAAGTTCCCACCTACTGCCACGCTGGTGGTAACGGTATCAATGACTTTGTCTGCCAGCAGACCAACGCTTACACTATGGTCATTACTGCCTCTGGTTAAATATCCTCTACACCTAAAGGATAACCAAACACCTTTTGTACATACTGTTCTATACCACTTCACAAGTAATATAATTATCAACTTGGACTCACCAAATCTCGACAGGCTACTGACCATGAACGCCGTGTGCCACAGATCTTAGAAAGTAGTGAAATGTACAAAGAATCGAGGGATTCAGGACAGTCATATACCGAACCTCGTGTCGCCAGTGTATCTTCACATCACCTTGTGAATGAAATGCTATCAGAGCCGTACATAGAGAATAGTAAGCAACGATTGTAGGCTTATTCAAGATCGGGATTTCAAGGGCTCTGGAAGCCGAACATGTCACAAAACATGTATTACAGTAAGCTTTCTTATCCTTAAAGGCCCTAATCTATGTACTTGCCCTCAACTCTATCTTCCTAACAACAACGGTAACATCAGGCATACTACATGAATAGCGGCACTTTTATCATTCTGCTAACAGTCACCTTCCCTACTCTCGCGATACTATCCTTTCTCTTCTCGCTAGCAACATACTTTCTACCCCCAAGAGCACATCCAGGAACGAGAGCTCGTGTGGAGAACCTCGAGGAACTTTGGGATATCATACCGGAGATAGTTGAACACATTAGGGATCTAAGAAGAGTAATCATTTACGAGAAGAAAAGGACGAGGAGGCTGCAGAGTGGTCTCAGAGACAGTGAGCCGATAGTAGGTATACGCGGTGGATCTGGCTCTTTGCTGGACGATGACGACGCGCTTGAGACAGCGACTGCTACAGAGTTACCGCCCACCCCTGAGCATGAACCTTCACCTATGAATGGTACAGCAGATATCCTTCCGCAACTAGTACTCCATGTTGGAAATGAAGAAAACGGCTTCTCTCTACGTCTTCAACCAGTTTTGATCTATGGACATACTGGAACGCCCTCCTCCATTGGATATCAGCCAATTGTCATCCACGATTATCCACCTGCGTCTTCTACCCATGAGGATTCCGCCGAGCGTGTTACTGCACGCGCAGAAGATATCCGTCCCCGTCCTCGCCTTTCTACGCCCGAGCTCAATGAAGCCATTAGAGATTGGGGTAACGTAGTGAACACACCTGAAGGTCCAGTTCTGCGCATCTATGGGGAGGAAGGCCATGAATTCCATCTTCGGCAACGTGCGGACAGCCGGCAAAACGGTGAGAACAGGACGAATGGATACGCGACAGCTACTCAGATTATCCATCCGAGCACGTATACTGCGCATGTCGTGGAATCGACAACACCGAACTCTTCCACACCGTCGTCGCGCAGCGCGTCGCTGAGTGGGACTACCCTGGTTGACTCAGTTGCGAGTCTTAGCATCGATCATGACGATGATGATGCAGTAGTTCCCAATGGTGACATAGATGGTGCGCCATTGGGGAACGATGAGATCTATCGGAATAATGCCTATGAGACACCCGCTGCTAGTGTGCGACGACGCCGAGCTGTTAGCAATATAAGGAGGACTGCTAGACAGAATGCACATGCGGAGAGAGGCAACGCGATGATGAACGAGGAGGATGGGAATGTTGATGTAGCAGAGGCGGGGGATGCGTGGTGGGGTCTACGACACCGGGGGAGGGATAGCATGGAGGTGGAGATGATGCAGCATGTGCTTAGTCGAGAGCGCGCGATGCAGGCAGAGCAGACACATCGTGTTGGAACGAATGGCGGTGAGAGCGAGGGAAGTAACGAGTCATCTGGCGGCTTGTTGGGGGAGGCAAGAAGGCCTGCTAGTGGGTAGGTGTCTAAGCAAAAGTCTTGACTAACAGGAAAACTGCACGGTAGTGACTTGATTCTGTCGTGTAGTAAGCCTGCGGTCTGTATTCACCTTATCTCGTGATATTCTAGGCTCATGAAATCGTTCTGAGGTGCTTCAAGTGCAGACATTTCCAGGTAGATGATGCAACGACGGGAAAATGTCGGTCTTTGGAGACCTTTGAGTGCTTTCCTATATCTCTATGCTCTACCACATACTATCATGTTTCCTACACGCAATGTAGTTCTGAATACTCTACACCTTGTCGTAGCGTTTGCAATGATACAGTCCACTGTATCTCTTGTACGGCTGAGAAAGTCATGTCTTTATAGTGCGCCGGCGGCGGGCGTAGAATGCGATGGTCGCTGTCCCTTGCTCCACGCCGTCCTTGAATGCAACTTCGATGTCTTGGATGCAATGCGCCCGCGATCTAAGTGTTACAGCGAATGCTCTAGAGATCATTCTTGAGGTATAGTTGCTTTGTGATGAGACCTGTTCCAACTGGAACGAGTCGACCAGGGACGATACGAGCCCTTTGATGTGAGTTAAGCTTACGCTACAGCGATGCATGCCAAATATGCGAGACACCATAGCCATAGCTCGTGATGTGCTAACGCTGATGGCGTTGTTCTTGTCTCGTAATTGCGAAGAGACATGTTGCGTCCTGCGCCCAGACTCTATCTCGTTGAGACTTAGTATATCTTCGCATGTTTTTTCTTGATTGGAGAGTTGGCGCAATTTTGAGAGCGGGAAGTGAGAGATGATGGCTGCAGCAGGCACAGAAGCCCATACCATCCGCTCTGACAGATGTTAGTATAAACACAGCATATATCGCGTCTTGTTGTATTACCTGCATGTCCTTTATATCTCGCCCACCAAGCTTGGCCTTCTGCTTTTAACATGCGCAAGATGTCTGCCGCCGGCAAGGTCTTGTGTGGCTGTTGGAGCAAAGCGTGGTCGAGTGCAACTACATGTAAGATTAATAAATGGCCAGAATCAACGACTTCATTGGTGAATGAAACATACCGACAGCTATTCTGGGGTCTTCCATTGTAGAAGCCTTTACGAGCGCCTGTAGAAGACTTGTTGAGACAGATACAAAGGCGGATGCGCCACCGCTCATTGAGAGGTGCAAGTTTGAGAGAAACATGATCGCCTGTCGTCCTTGACCATCAGGGGAGAAAGGCGGTGGCAACTCTCCCCTCCAGATTGAGAACGCTTGGCTCACGAAGCCAGTCTCTTCGTCGAACATCGTCCTGCTGTTTGCATCCCACACCCTGAACCCAATGGAATTGGTGGTAGGCAAGGAACTAGGGCTTAGTTGCGTGAATGTAACTGCGGATATGTTAAGGTCCTCAACATCCGACCAGTTCTCTTCATCTTCATATTTGACGTCCGCTGCTAGTGTTACTCCTCCAAGCGGAGGAACCTGTGCTGATGATCCTTGAACATTTGGCGCTAGAGGTACACAACGCATCTTCCTCTCCCTCTCTGCCGCGCGCCGGACTAGGGACTTCCAATACTTCCTTGTAGTTGGAGATTTCGCGTATTGAGCTAAACCAGACTTTCGTTTAACCTCAATTCTCCGCCGCGACAAGTTGATGCCATATTCAGTCGCCTTCTCTTCGATGATCGCATGTATTCCACCATACTTCTGCATAGGATCATGAAAAGGTACAGCCATGACGCGACCGAATTCTGGGTAAGCACGTGGGCCGTACAAGACCAGGTGGCTGTCGAACTGATAGCGAATAACTGAAAGTCGTAGATCTTGGTCGGTAACAGCATTGAAAGTCCTCGGAAGCGTCGTTGCGTCTTTGTCATTGTACCATCGGTAAAGGATCGTCAGTAGCTCCCGCTCATCTTCATCCCACTGGTGGGGTGGGTCACGTTCGAGGCGTTTCAATGCTGCTAATGAATCGAAGCCACTAGGCTCACCATATTTTGGTACGGCATCGAGTGTCTTGCGGACGTTTGTCATCCCGAAGTTAAGAGTTCGACGTACCGGTGGTGTTCGTTTAATATTAGAAACTTCGAGACGACGGCTTGTCTTCGAAGAATTGTGTAGCTTAGTAGAGGCAACTTTGCTTGAAAATAGTGGGCAGGGACTTGAGAACGACTCGGTAGTCCCTGATGCGTACTGTGACGTGTCCAGAGGAGTTTCTGATCTAAGATCTTCGCCAGGCTCATCCTTTGTATACGACCCGAAGAAGCCTTCTAAAGAAGGTAGCACCAAGTCCTGCCTATTGCTGTGTTCGCAGTCATCGTGACTACCAGCTAACGTTGTTCGCAGACTGTTAGCCCTTGCCCTGTAACAATGTAGGCAAGAATAATTGGTGACCACTTACCTTGAATATCAGTTTCTGCCACGTTGTCTGGTTGCTCTAGAGCATGCGCTTCGGGCAGTGCTGTAGCTGTCGCAGCTTCTACGGCCGGCTCCCACAGCATTACGCCGGCATCTGCAACCTTCCAGGTGTGTCTTGTCATTGCGATGTTGTAAGTGAGAAGCTGCTTGAAGAGTTTTCGTGGATCAGACAGCCAAATCGGGGCGCGTTGAACTGTTACCATCATGTTGGCACGCCAAGAAGGCGTGTGAGAACGCGTCTGACGTGTCATGAGCGCGTTACGTGTGATGAGGGAACAGAGATGGCTTCTTCGGTCATACTGTCCAGGACAATGAGTCAGGGTGTTCACTTGCGTCAAGGCAGTGACTGCGCAGTAGAGGTTATCTTATACCTAGTAATCATAACGTCTAGGTGGTATCATAGAAGACACCTGAGATATGAACTGAGAGTTGAAGGTAGCAGTAAAGTTCCGTTACTCTGCGTAAGTTATTAGTGATGAAGTTCGCCAGCATGCTGTTCCTGACGCTCTCACTTTCCAGTACGATAAACAAAGCTGCTGACTGAAGATAAAGCAGCCTTACTAGTAGAATCGTTTGAATCATGTAGAGAAGGAAAGAGGAAGGTTAGATTGTGAAGTAAGATAGACTAGCTCTATCGACAGTTGTCTTACTGCCCATGCTACTGTCTTGACTTTACTAGACTGTACGGAAGAGTAAAAGTTGATAGGAACAGATAGAACAGTGAAGCCTAGTAGCCGTATTGAACATGTAAAAGTTGCACTGATTACAGACAGCCTCCGAATGTGTGTCTCACCTTAAGCCTCGTGATGACATTGTTGAGGAGAAGGGCGATAGATCGGAAAAGAAAGATGATGTGTCTAATCGGACTGATGAGATGAAAAGCAGATACCTTCCCACGCTACGTTACATTCGTTACTCAGTGTTGAGATGTTGAAAAGTGAAATAGGATGCAAGCGCGTAACTTTTGGCGTCAGAGACGAAGCATAGGTATGAACAGTCCGCCTTTCGAGAACATATGGTATGCAAAGAGCCGGAAGCGCCTGTGCAATGCTTCGATAGATATCCATGAAGTAGGAACAACCGAGAAAACGGATGTTTGAAGACGTTGTCGTCTACCGGTCCGTGTGTTTGGAGGATGCGGATGCGTGGGGTCGTCTGGTCAGGTCCACATGAAAACTGCGACTCTGTGGCGCAGTGCGCGTTCGTACCGAAGTGTTGATGTAACCTGGTGACGGGTTGTTGGGTTTGCATAAGCGCCCGAGTAGTGCTGTGGCTGCTGCGAACACGCATATGCGGTTCATGGACCGCATGCGGGACCTAGAACGTGATCGCACCTGCAGACAAGCTACAACCGGTTCGATAGTAAATTGCTTCTTACGCCCAGGTCACCACCAACAACACTATGCGCATGGCTTTCCATATCTGACGGACTGATGTTCGCTCATTTATGACCGTGCTGCTCGGTGCAGATCTTCCTCACAACCCACTTCTCCCAGAATTTGCGTTGCTGATTGGTCACCATGACTCCATCATCCCCTAGAGCGTCCACGCTATCCATGTGGCCATTGCAGTTGCACCATGTTATTGAAGCCGGTGTGTCTGGCATTGGTGGAAAGTGCAGAGTACCGCCTTGTTCAGGTTCATCCGTCTCTGCATCGGATTCGGTGCCAGCTATCGAGCTACCGTCAGCATCATTTCCACTACCACTGTGGTCATCGGATGGATCGTCGTGTTCACCATCGTATTCGTAGTGGCTGTCATCGTCGCTTTCATCGCTGCTATCACTTCCTAGAGGATCATCGGGGACTTCGGCTCCCATGACAAACTGCTCGTCGAAATGTTTTTCGTATCCGATTCGCCGAAGACTGACCCAGTCGAGTCTTGTAAGGTCGTCACGTAGACAGGGGAGCACATCCCTCCACATACTGCCATCTTTTAAGAGCACATCTCGAAGGCGCAAACCACGCAGTGTGTCTTTGTGCCGCTGAGCGATACCCAGGATTTCATCTGCGTTAAGACGCCAGGCTTGGATTCCAAAGGCTGCAGGATAAAGTTAGTCTATGTCGCAGTGCGTTTCATACCTTCAAAACATACCCTGCAACTTTTCCCATTTGACATTGTGGAAAAGCTCTTCTAGTCGTAACGTGAGTGGCCGATATGAAGGGAAACCGATATGCACTGCTTCGATGTTCTTAGCCGCAGTGAATAGTGCCTTGGACAATGAGGATAGGTGCCGCATCCGTACGTCCAGGTCTGTGCTATCATCGAAATGTAACTCTAGACAAGTAAGGCGTTCGGCCAGAATTCCCAACGTTGAGGGGGGGTTATTGGCGGCACCTAGAACACTCTGAGGACTTAACATGGGTGATGAGAACCTTGAGCATGGTGATTCGGACTCAAGGAGAGCTTGACCGATCGTTTTCGCGCTATGCAGGCATGCTGGTGGCCATGTCGGCACTAGACTGTTCAGTTCGTTGTGACCCCGCATATACGAAATCAACACCGCATCTTGCTGGTCCTGCAGTCGCAGGATCTGAACATGCTGGAGTGAAGTGAATCGCTGGAGCGCAAAGTGCAAAATAAGAGCATCTTTTCTTGTCCGTAGGATGTCCCTTTGCTCGTTTACTTTTTCTTGGAAGTGACCGACATCAAGGAAGCCGAAACTTTCAGGCCGTGTGCGTAAAAGCTCCTGAATGCGCTCCCGTCCTGTAACTTGGTCAGTTCTAAAGATGGCAGAAGCACGATCTGTGATGATACCTTGATCATAGAAGAACGGTACCATGTAACTGAACTTCTTTACGCGGCCCGCAATGTGCGGCTGGTTTGCAATCTTCTCTAGGCGTTCAAGTCCTTTCCGCGAGAAGCGTGTGGTAACGCGAGAGAACTGCAGACGTGAAGATACGAAGTCAGTGTACGTCTCTCATGCATTTCGTACAGGCACAACTTAACTTGATGAATCACCCCGAGCAAGGCGAACTTTCTGCATGTGAGGCGAAATTTCGCAACGGTGTCGGCGTCGTCAGGCTCTAGAGGCAGAGGTAGCTTAAAGCTCTCCTGTGAGAGATAGGCACGGCGCTCCAGGCTGATTGGTTTTTCTGGTTCAGAGGCAACATATTCGAGGATGATGCGAAGAAGCTCGTCGGCAAGATCGAGGATACCCATTTTAAGTGGGACCATTCATGACGACCGCGGAGGAGGAGCTCAACCACGAAGCTTAAGCTCCCGAGCGATTTAGGAGCGCACCGCACAGCGGATATACTCTGGATGCAGGGCAGCAGAGTTCGGGCCGGGTCGGGATAGTCGTCTGACGGGTGGTGGTAGTTGGATAGCGACAGCGGGAGAGGGTCATCAACTGACGTGGTGTTATCCGACGGCACCGTTCTGTGGGATAGCAAGCGAAGAACAGCCAGAGGGGCGCGGTAGGGGGAAGAAATGCATGACCTCTTTGCCAGCAGTCAGCTAAGCGTCGCTGGAGTTGCGAAGACGACTGGACACGAAGCCTGGCCTTGCAGCGACAATCCCGGTACGCCCGCTTCAAAATCTCCAATGGCACGCGGCGAATTAGACTGCAACAGGAATAGTGTGCTGCAGCAGTCCATAGCGACAAATCGACTCTTTTAGCTCGGGAGGAGCCATGTTCCCGTCTCGCTGATGGCGGGCGACCGCATCGTAAACTCGGTCATGTGATAGAAGTCACTGGGGTGGGGCTGCAAATTTCCATGGCGTTGCCAACACAGCATGCATCAGAAGCGCTTGTGACGCCAATCAGCCGCAGAAAAAGCGTCATCCGACCGATACCACTGCCGTGTACTTGGGATGGCGTTTGCGCTATGCGAAACAATGGAGCGTCTTATGACGACACAGAGCTTGGGAGCCTCATAGTGGGCTGAAACGGGTGGTCAAAAGTGCAATATAATTATGCTGTAGAAGCGCGTCATTCTCTCCTGTTTCGCATGCGTCAAAGACATTCGTTACGGAGAGTCTACATCCGTAAGTCAGCTCGCACATGATGACGCTCTAATGCATTCAGACTGTCGACTATGGCGACGTGTTGCTTCACAAGCCCTATGCCGGCCCTGGTAATGTCATGCGGACCTGCGCGGTCGTGTGGCTTTGGCGCACGCAACTGTCGTGCAATGTCGCACAAGAAATGACACTAGACAACCTCCTGCTTCGTCAACTTGTCGACATGGTAAGTCGACAACGCCTCTGCTCACATATTGTCTGCCAACAAACACTCCGAGACGTGTCTCTTTCATCTCCCTGCTCAGACCCTGATTAACATGGTTCACGCTTTCGCCCTGGATTGAACACGTTCGCTCCGTTTACGACGAATCTCGGTGCTGCTCAGCTTGCTCTGGAACGTCTCGTCTACATTGCCTTCCTCGCTGGCATCGAGGACGGCAACTTCAAAAATATCGAGGGGATTCCATCCCTGCTCACTGCGCTTGTTGTTCACAGCAGCACCTCCGCCCCTTGTTTCAAGAGAGAGCACCAGGGCAGAAATTTCTTTGTCAGTGATGGTTGGGCCGAAAGGATCCCAGATCTCGACGTATCTGATAGTGAGCCCAAAAGGATAGCTGACGTGGACGGCATGTCCGTTCGGCCCGGGTTCCTTGATCTCTTCAACGTGGATACGCTCGTCGCCTGGGGGGCCAAAGTAGACAATAGATGAAAGAAAGTTGTGTGTCGATTCTTGACGCTCTTTCCAGCTCTCGAGGTGCTCTGCAAACTTTTTATTTACTAGCAAAGCATCTCCAGTAATTCCAACGGTAAGCACGCTGGAAGTTGTGTCAGAAGGAGATGCTTGTCGTCTTCCCAACATGAAGGCAAACATGGTGAGCAGTAGTTTGTGACCAATGTGGAGGTGATCAAAAGTGCCTCCGACGGCAACGGACATGTGGTTGATTGGGTTGTCTGCGTTACCGGTAGACGAAGATGATTCTGGGCTTTCTACACTGACAATGCCACCGCGAACTTTAGATATGGGTGTCTGAGTTTGGGATAAAGAAAGAAAGCTTTTTAGTACGCGCTCCCCTTCCTCGCTCTCGACCGAGTAGATAGTATCCCATGACCGAGAACTCCGGGCTAGCGTATGGATATCGATAGCAGGCCCTTGGAGTTCCTGCTCAGGAGTTGAATCGGGCAGCGGCGTCGTCAACTGGCCATGCCGAGGATATGCGACTAATATGACGCGAGCATCAACGCCCTCAGAGTCTTCTGTATCGATAGATTCTCTACTAGCCGTGATGCAGATGAGCTTGTAGAGGTCGGCGACCAATTGTTGAGTAGTCGCATAATGTACGCCCCGGGGCGCATCTAGATGTCGGTACAGATGCGGGCATGGCAGTGCAATTTCTAAAACGGTGGGTTCTTTTGATACGCGAGGAGATGTGGCCAGCTCTCTCAAGACAGTGAACAAGGGGGAGTTGTAGGCGGCCTTGAGCGCAGCATATGACGGTGGTGAGGGCGCAGGCGGCAGCAACAGCAGTGCACGATGGACAGGCTTGCGTGATGGAGGCATGGCTGTAAGATTTGGTCAAGGAAGCTGCGGTTGGTAGAAACTGTGACCCTGGGTCATGAACCATAGCCTGGAAGCGAGCTGGAATCACCTGTACTCTGAGCCCTAGGGAGGCGTGAAGGGAGGGTTCGGAGGGGTGGTGGGGAACTTTTACCGAGATAGAGCCGCCGCTGCCCAGCAAGTCGACGCCAACCGCACTTGCAGCTCCTGGACGATTGATTAGGCGCTGCGACAAACCACAGTCTCTCTTTTATCTGCCTGAGCCAGCGCAGTAGTAATTGCAGGCGCCATGCCCTTCGGAAACCACCACCACAATGCGCAGAACGACCCGGCGCAGGGCATCTTCGCAGCGGCTTCGGCGCTAGGGAGTATGTAGGCTCACTTCTTGGGGGGGGGCATCTACCGTTGAACTTGGGCTGATGTGTGTTCTGCGATACTAGGCATAGGAGCGCCTGGAGGCAATCTGCGAGGAGCAACCCAGGGCACCACGCGGGCCGGCACCGACGCCTTTATGCCGCAGAGCAGCGGGAATGCCCAAGGACAGAGCGAAGGCTACATGGCCTCGACGGCGCCGCCAGCAGCCAACTCGAGCTTCGACGCCCCGCGACACAGAGCCCCGACTACAGGCGGACGCACCAACGAGGAGCTGCACATATCGACGGCGGTAGGCCAGCATGTCCCAGTACCCTCGTCCGTACCGGCGCAGCAGCAGGCAATGTACAACTCGCCTGACAACTATCGATCGGCGCCCAACATCAACATCGACCATGGAACCCCTCAGAACAGCCAGTATGGCTCCCCGGCCGTCCCCGGTAGCCTCCAGCCCGCCGGCGGTTCAGGGCAGCAACAGCAACAACAACAACAGCCGCCGCCGCAGCAACAATCACAACAGCCACAACAGCAGCAGCAACAGCAGCAGCAGCAGCAGCAGCGACCGGCACCCAACGCCGCTTACACCGCGCCCGTCGTGCCTACCCAGACCCAGATAGCGAGCAACGCCCAGCAATACACGCTGCCCACGCGCTCCAACACCATCAGCCAAGCACAGCACTCTCCCCACTCAGGGTCGCATTCCTACTCGCGCTCGAGCCCAGCTGGCCTGGGGCCTGACCAGAAATACATTCCCTTTTCCAGCACGCCCGAGCAGTCCAAGTACGCCGCCGGCACGCCTGCGCAAAAGTACTATCCTACCACTCCCTCCGGCGCTGCATCGCAATCGCCCCTGGGCCTGGCTGATATCAGGCCGCGCGCAAACTCGACCATGGACCAAGAGGGCGGCATGGGACACGGCAACACCATGGTCACCGACGGAAACAAGGTGCCCTCTAACAGCAACTACCTCGCGCCCTGGAGCATATACGCCTACGACTGGTGCAAATGGAACGTCCCCGGCGGCAACAGCGCCGGCAAGATGGCCGTGGGCAGCTATCTCGAAGACAACCACAACTTCGTGAGTACGAGAGCGACCTCCACATGCGCCATGCTGACGCGACTTCTAGATTCGCATCCTCGACACCCAAATAGCACCTCAAGACACGTCTGTCCCCGGCGCCACACCCTACGGCCTCGAATACAATGCCATCGCTGAAGCCACATGTTCTTTCCCTGTCACGAGAATACTGTGGGAGCCGCCATCTTCGCAGAAGCAGTCGACCGACCTCCTCGCAACGTCTGGTGATCATCTGCGGTTATGGTCATTACCTCAAGCCTCTGGCAACAACATGAGCAACACAATCACCCGCTCATCTTCTGTAAACACTCGAGAGCCACAGCTCCCTAAGCTCACACCACTCGCGCTTCTCTCCAACTCAAAGACCCCTGAACACACTGCGCCCCTCACCTCGCTCGACTGGAACACCATGTCACCGAAGCTCATCATCACCTCAAGCATAGACACGACCTGTACCATTTGGGACATACCCTCCCTCACCGCCAAGACACAATTGATTGCCCACGACAAAGAGGTCTTCGATGTACGCTTCTGCGCAGGGAGCGTTGATGTCTTTGTCAGTTGTGGAGCCGACGGTAGTGTTCGCATGTTCGATCTCCGCAGTCTCGAGCACAGCACCATCATCTACGAGCCCTCAGACAAGGGCAATGACAAAGACAAGGGTGAGTCTTGGTGTATTTACTTTCCACGTCAATCACTAACAGAGTACAGGCTCGCCAACAGGTCGCATGTCTCCGACCAAAGCCCAACAGACCATGTCGTACGCGCCTCCGCTCCTCCGGCTCGCCGCATCACCACATGACTCCCATCTCCTCGCTACCTTCGCCGCCGACTCAAACCTCATCCGCATCCTCGATGTGCGACAACCGGGCCAGGCCCTCCTCGAACTTCGCGGCCATTCTGCATCTGTCAACAGCATAGAGTGGAACCCGTCACGAAGAGGCATGCTCGCATCTGGCGGTGACGACTCACTGGTTCTCATATGGGATCTGCTTCATGCAAACAATGGCGCGACTATCAGCGGAGAACATGCTTCAGCACAGCCTCCAGTCGTACAGCCAGCGACTACACATTCCGCCAATGGGGCTGCAGGTGCGCAGAATGTACCCGTGGGTCAGAAAGGACCTTATGCCAGCTGGAGGTGCGACTACGAAGTCGGCAACATTAGCTGGGCACCTCAGAGCGCATTGACAGGGCAAGGGGGCGAGTGGGTTGGTGTCGCCGGCGGACGTGGAGTTTGGGGCGTCAAGTTATGATGAACGTACCGTTATCTCGCTGTTAGGGACTGGGTACACTCTGGGAGACGACATAAAATGCCCATGTACGATCTGACGCCTTTCTTTGCAAGACGGGATGGCAAGGAGGAAAAGTGCATAGCTTTTGGTACTACTTTTTGAGCACAATAGTTCAAAGGCGTTGCGGCGGGTTTGATGCATATCCAAGATACCTGAAAGTGCAAGATTCTGTCTTCTATATTGCGATTTTGCGCTACGCTATTCGTGTTTGCTTGAGATGACTTCTTTCCATACTATTCAGCCTCTTCATATTTTCTTTCCATAACCAGCGTATGTTCATCGAATAACAACTTCAACGACAACCTCGTTGCTCCATCCAGCCTTTGAATCAGTTTCTTTCCACGCTCGAACGGTATCAATTTCAATCACATTCTCGCATTCCTTGCTAACACTGACGCAGTGGGCTGGGACAGGGCGGCCGAAGAGCACAGCGAAGAAGTCATTCTCAATCGAGCGCTTGGGCAAATCCGAGACGTAAAGTGCTGTGTGTTGTTAGCCAGGATGTCAATAGCGAAGAGAGAGAGAGGGAGGGAAATAAAGAATAGAAACTCACCGAAAGTGCCCAAAACCTTACAACTCGTCCAAACCCTCAGTCTTCCCGAGTTCCTATCCACATACGCATCTGCACTAATAATCGCTGCCGCACCCGTCATCTTCCCCACAATACCCAGATTCGCCACGCTAATCTTACTTGGACCTTTCGCCTCACTATCTTCTCCCCTCTTAAGTTCGACATTCAATAATGGATACGCAGAGAGAATCTCCCAGCCCCTAATTGGCAAATCAAGGTGTACAAAGGCCTTGTTCGTCGCCACACTGGTCGGTTCCGTAACCTGACCGTCAGTATGCGAACGAATGATGTACGTACCCTTTTCTGCACCAGGGAAAGCGTCCAGAGCAATGAGTTCAGAGACTGGCTTGGGCGTGCAGTTGAAGACACCGAGGATTGAGACGCCAGTGTGTGCCATGCCGACGTAGGTCGTTACTTTGAGGAGGACCGTATCATCATAGGCGTTGTAGGCTTGTGTTGTCTTGCCTACGGTGTGGGGACGTAGAATGACAGTGTCGCCTCGGGGCGTCTTTCCTGTCATCTGGTGGATGAGGTCGATGTCGTGTTGGCCGGGCACGTCGGTAATGTAAATTGGTCCGCCCGATACGCAACGCGCAGCGGCATGGAAGGCAGCATAGTCATGGCTTGTTTGGAACATGTCCCAGTCTGGGAGGATGTTGAGGTATTGTGTTATGATGGAGTTGTGGGCGTTGCAGAATATGTGCCAGGGGTGGCTGGCGGGCACTTCGGGGAAGAAGTCGTCCGAGTTGCGAAGTAGCATGCGTGGTTTGTTGGAGGGAAGTTGGGAGTGAAAGATTAGAGGGGGTGCTTGTGACATGCAGGATATTGCGCGGGCGGAAAAGGAGCGCAGTTGGGCGATGGACCAGGCGTCCTGATAAGACTTCATTAGTTTGCGGCGGTCGTCTGCATCGTGGAGTTCATCGAGGAAGAATTGCGCGTCAGTTTTCACGGAATCGATACCGCACGAGGACAAGAACTCGTAGAAGTCCTTGTAGAAACGGTCCACATCTTCCTCAGCTACGACGGTGATTTTTCCGCCGGAAACACCGTCTTTCAGTTGTACCTTGGTGGTCTTGTAGTCTTTGGCTATCTTCCCCTCGGGAGCTATACCGCCCCAATATCCAAAGATTGCGTGCCAGACAGCGATGTGTCGGATATGACTATACTTCTCTCGGATATCGCTCACTGTTGCTTTCAGACCACGGGGAAACCCAGTTTTGGTTGCTTCAAACTCCATCCAAGCGTTGTTAAACTGGTCCCCGCCTTCAGTGTTGAGTGACTGCCAATTGTCGTCTATAATCAGATTACTGATATTGATCTCGTTCTTGCGAAGTGACTCCAAGGCATCGAAAACCTTATCTTCGGTGAGCTTTTGGCCAAGACCGTTCCAGGTGCAGTACGTCAAGCCGTCGTACCAGTTCTCTAGCCATTGCGGTTTGAAGTCGTCAACCAAAGCCTTCTCTTCTTCATTGGTTTGACCCGTCGATGCTTCATATGCCATTACGAGCTTGCGAGCATAGTACATGGAGGCTGCTACTGCGTCGTCCAACTTTCTGCCTACTGCAGCAACGATGCGTACAGTGCCATCTTTTTCGCTGTCATTCTTGGCGTTCATGACGACTCTGCCGTCACTATCGTGATTGAGAAGTGTTAGTACCTCGTCTAATCCACTCACTGCGAGAAGAACCAGATGAGAGCCGTCATGGCGCTCGAATGCTGCCAACATAGCATCCTTGTCCGGCTGGAATCGGTCCTTGCCCTGTCTCGGAGCGAGCCATGGAGCCCATAATCGGACTTCAGCGAACCAACGTGAAAGATTTGTCGGCTTGCCAAGCCTTTCGCTCGAGTGACCGGATGTCTTGCCTGACGCTGCGCTCACGGGGTAGGTCAGGTCCCATAGGACCGTATTGGGCGTATCGCTCTGTTCTTTGGAAATGTTGAGAAATGGTGGAAGACCTTCAAGGTAATATGTCAAGTCTTCTTTTAGCGGATCTGGCGACTGGTATATGATGCGACCGTCTGAAGTTGAGAACTGTTCATTGGCCCATTTCCAGGGCTCGTTCTGCGCATGTCAGTGGAGGGGTTCACGCGCCCGTCTGCGACCATCGACCCAATGACAAGAAACTAAGAGACTGGAACAAATTGAAGCCCATTATAAGTACGGCGTCTAGCACTTACCTCTGAAGCTCTGAAGGTGATGGTGTACGACAGAGAAGACCCGTGCTTTGGACGTCCAGGCAAGTCGATTGTATAGTACTGACGTTGTACATCTGCTTTATCGGGCCTGACGGCTGTCTTTGAGCAGTTAGTTTCCCGACGCGTCCATACTGTATGACTGATGCTGACCACTGATGCCTCGTTACTCGACTGCAAACTGGTGCTTGTCCATTGGTCCAGAGTATCAAAGTTGTGCCACAGAGCAACCTCCCATGTCTTTGCTGAGCCGGCGGAGCTCTCAATGACTACAGTGAATCTGACGGATTCTCGATCAGAGGAAATAGTAGTCGTCTGTCCCAACGGAGGATGGCAGCTTAGTGCAGCGTACATGTTAGCGGTCAAGGTTGGATGTCAGTGGCGAACTGGATGGTCAGGATAATGGATTGAGAGCAACACAAGCAAAGACACAATGGACAAGATGAAGGAGAAGGGTGTATTGATCTTGTATTGACCCAACAGCTAAAGTATAAGAAGCACAATGATGCATATGCAAGCACTAGGATGCCCGAGGGAGGTGCAGGTGACGTGTGCGGAAGCGACACGGAGGTCGGGGTAGCTGCGAGGTGAGCTCAAAACCAGCCAATCGGCGTCATCGGGGTCCCATCTTGGCATCTGGGACATTTTGACACGGGCCAAAGTTTCCATGCCGCTCAGTTGGCAGCCATGTCAGCCTTGAGACACCTGTCAAGGCCCCGGCAATTTGTTTGTCGGCAATGTACACGACAGCAGCATAGCCTCGCGCGCGGTGAGCGGCCGGAAAAGAGATGGGCTGCCGAAGAACCAGATGCAGCAGCGAGACAGGCGCAGTGGGAGGACCAGGCGGGGAAGGTGCGATCAGGCATGCAGCAAAGTATGCTGAGTATACTTGAAGAGCGAGGATTTGTAAAGGACGTCGCTGGGTGAGCACGATGCCAGACATTAATCTCAATCATACTGAACATTGGCAGTGGACGCCAAACGCTTGACTGGCTACTCACCGAGAAGCGCATAGGCGTGTATGTTGGCGTAGACCCAACAGCCCCCTCGTTACACGTCGGACACCTTCTTCCCCTCATGGCGCTTTATTGGATGTACCTTCATGGCTACTACACCGTCAGCTTGGTGAGCCGCCCACGATTCGGTATACACAAAGCGGGAGTTAATCATGGATAGTTAGGTGGAGGCACAGTGCAAATTGGCGACCCATCTGGCAGGACAACAGCTCGCTCGCGGCAGGGCGAAGATGTGCAGTCCATGAACGTGAAGAGCATACAACACCAGCTTGAGAAGCTGTGGACCAACGTGAAATGCTTAGGGATTAAGCACCAGTACCCGCAGTTCGTCAGTCGAAAACGAGATATCCTCAACAACAAGAAATGGTTGCAGAACCTGAGTGCGATAGAATTGATGAGGGATCTTGGGTCTGGCATGCGCCTGGGTGCCATGCTTGGTCGCGACTCGTAAGTCCTCCAAACCTTGCGTAGGCTTCCTCTTCTTACACACTTGCAGAGTTAAGCTACGAATGGAGAGCGGCGAAGGCATGGCCATATCTGAATTCAGCTACCCTCTCTTCCAAGCCTACGACTGGTGGAGCATGTACCGAAACCGGGGCGTTCAACTCCAAATCGGCGGATCTGACCAGTACGGAAACATCATTGCGGGCATGGGCGCCGTCAGCCATATGCGGAAGATATATCCCATGGAAGACGGTGCAGAAGGTGAAGAAGACCCACGGGCTGCAACCTATGGTCTCACTACACCACTGCTTACCACCGCGTCGGGCGAGAAGTTCGGCAAGAGCGCGGGCAACGCAGTCTGGCTTGATGGTCAAATGCTGAACTCGTTCGACTTGTACCAAGTATGCTTTTCGCACTTTACTAGAGATCTACTACTGACAGACTGACACAGTACTTCCTCCGCACCGCCGATGCAGACGTAGAACGCTACCTCAAACTCTTCACCTTCCTCCCTCTTGACTCCATCGCCCTCCTAATGGCGCGGCAAGCCCAAGATCCCTCAAAACGCCTCGCCCAACACATTCTCGCCCGCGAGATCGTCGAGCTGGCACACGGAGCCTGGGCAGCACAGCAGGCCATTACCGCACACAAGGACGCCTTCGGTCAGGGCGCCCACACCTTTTCGTTACTCTTGCTGAGAAACTCGATTGCCGAGCACAAAGGTACGGTTGTTGCAGCAAAGGAAGGCATGGGGAAGATGGATAAAGAGTTGTTCGAATTGTTCGAGTACAAGAAGGCCTATGCCGCCTCTTCAACCACGCAATTGGTACCCGACACTACATCAGAACAACAAAAACACGTCAATGACAACATCGTCACGCTGCCTCTTTCGATGCTTCAACCAGGTTCCTTCCCACAAATCCTCCACGCCGCCGGTCTTGCGAGCTCCAAGTCTGAAGCCAACCGCATGATTGCAAACAATGGCGCCTACGTTGTAGTACCGAACTCTGGCCCGTCTGAAAATCCCACTGCGCTGAAGTGGTCAAGAATCAAGCCGGAGAAAGATGTGGATCCCAACCACTATCTTGTGGACTGGGAGGCACTAGTCTTGAGATCCGGAAAGACGAAGATTCAGATCTGTAGAGTAGTTAGGGATGATAAGCTTGAGAAGAAAGCAGAGGAGACGGAGCACCAAGACTCATGAGAAGTCGGAGGAGGATTCACTGCTGGTGGAACAAAAGGACGAATGCTAGTTCATATGCTCCACTCTATTCTATTATGTTATCCAACTCTTCTGCAGCGTTGATGATTTTCTCTGGCGAAATGTAAAAGCGATGCCTGCACCAGTATTGATTCCTCCTAGTCCTCAACACCCTTCTGCCATTATTCAGAACTTACTGGAAAATCGCCGTCTGGAACTCCTTACTGCTCCAGATATCGACCAACCCCCCCAAAACCTCGTACACCATGTCTAGGATGTTGGAACCTAGTCCCGGCACCGATCTTGCATGGCGCAAGCGGACTGTCCTGTACTCCTGCCTCTGTCTGTGCCAGCTCGATGCCGCCATCCTCATTCCTATTCTCGTTGTACCGCCTGACTCGCCTTTCCTTTATTGGTGATGTACGCGCAGAATGATAGCGCGTGGGACCGCGTTCGATGCACACGTTGGGACTAAGAAGGCTGAGTTGGACGCCGCCGTCTTCGATGATTGACTGTCTTGCTGGGGAGTTGCGGGAGCGGACAGTGACGGTTTCCGTAGACTGAGCTTGAGTTTGAGTTGTGAGAGGTTTGGACGAAGATGTGTTAGGAAACCGCCGTGCGGGAAGAGACTTGAATAGTGAGGGGGTACGTGGATTAGTGTCGAAATCAAGGAACGGGTCTTGTATAGTTGCGTCGCAGATTGGAGTGGGCAACTGTTCGGCACTCTTATGGAGGAGATCGATGTCAGTGAGTTTAGGGGGTGGTGGTAGTAGTGATAAGAAACTGCTGGACTGGCATTCCATCTCATCTTTCACAGTGGGTGTATTCCATTCGCTTTCAGCTACGTTTGTTAGCCAGTCGTTGATTCGGTCCCTAGGCGGGCCAGTGAGACTGAAAGTGCGGCTTCGAGAGCCCGCAATGAAGTAACCTGAGTCATCGGACCACGACTCTGAACTCTGCTCGGATATATGAGGGCTCTTTAGCTGTAGCTTATGTTGTACTATCCGAGATGAGCTTGTCGATAAGCACAAAGACTCCGAAGGACGTTTCGGAGATGATGTGAGAGTACAGTGTCGTTCATCTCCGTCGTACTCCCTTGTTGGTGACGCTTTCCTTGAGATATTTGGCAATTGGGGGTATAATACACTCTGCCCACTCTGAGGCGATATGCGGTCACGACTGGCGTCCTCGAAGATCTGTCTCATCCGTGCAGCATGTTCCGCACGAGCTGGGGATTGCAGCAGTGTTGAACCATTGTTCGCTCGCCGGACCCGAATGTTTGCCTGTTTGGTAGGCGAATTCAGAAAGTCATCTGGCCCTAGTAGCTTTGGGGCAACCCGTATTGGCTGTGCAAAACCATGGTCGGTGAAGATGTTGTTTGTAGTCAAACTGGTGTGTGCGCCATCTGACGGTTCAAGAGCTATGCCACCATCTGGAGAGCCCTTCACGCTGTCGACATGCAGGAGCAGACGTATGGAGCCCGGACTAGGTGTGACAGGATCGCGGGTTGTGGAACTGCGTCCTTTGACAATCCCCTACAATATAGTTAAGTAACAAGTAAACGATGTCCGACTCATCAACCCTCCACGAACTTGCTGAGGAGAGGCCATATTGATCGGCTGCGCGGTTTCCCTATTGTCTCTCATGGCTATTCGAGACGTCTCGGCATGCTTGAGTCCAGATTCCGCGTGGGTCCGAGAGGTTGCACAAAGATGACTCGAGGATGGCTTCAGCAGTAGTACACGACCTTGTGGCTGGCGTTTTTATGGGAGACGTGCAGGAGCTACACCAACGCTCCCATTTGCTGCAGTCACCCGTCATGCCTGTCAACTGTGCACTAGTAGTTGCTTCCCCACCATGTTGTTGTAGCACAAGCGCATAGCAAGATTGCAGACACAACTACGACAACAATGAATCGCACATGTGTGGGGTGTGATCATTTTTCCGGAGGATTCAATAGTCAGAACACATTGACTGCTAGTGGAGTCGCGAGTCGCGAGAGGATGACGCATGCAGAACAGGCACCTCGGGAGGACGCAGGTACAGGTGGAGGCTACAGAGGGTCTTCGCAGTATCTGGTAGCGATGACCGCGATTCCGTATGCACAGAGCACCTCGCTCGAATCAAGTCGATAAGAGGCGTTTGCGGGATGTTTCTTTTTTTGCTCATCATCTCCGGCAGGCTGGCTTCACGTGTTGAGACGAGCCGCGTGCCTGCCCAACGGCCAAGTACCAAACTTTGTAAAAACTTTAACGGTAATTGCTGGATAAAGTCAGCCTTACGATACTCCACGAATTTCTTCAAGGTTCAGGTTCAGTACCACGATACGCGGGACGGCGTAATCGGCACACCAAGGCCGCTGGATCTCGCTTGTCGATCGCTATCTAGGGGCGCCTCACGTTGATTGCAAGCCAGCGGGCACCGCTCTGTCCACTCTGATCCCGCCCTCACGGACACTGCGGTTCTGTATGTCATTTAATCTCAATCCTGCGCTCATTCGCTGAGTCTCACAAAAAGAGACATCGATCTTGGCCCTTGATCCAATCTACAGGCTCGGCCCTCTCTCCGATCACATGGGTTGTGACGGCATTGTCTGGACAGTGTGTGCGCGCTGCTGAAAAAACCTCCCCAAGGACGACGGTTCGCGCTCCTGCAGCTACCCTATGTAGGAGTCGCTATGGAAGTATTGTCTGGACCCAATGAGGCGTTATGCATGCAGGAACAGGACGCGAATTCTAAAATGGGCTGTCTTGGCCGGGACGACACTCGAGACCGACTCGTGGGCCCGCCTCGTCTACGCAAGGTGATGCTATGTAAAACACACCAGGGCCGCATGCATCTGAAGCATCCTTCAACGTCGCCGGACCATCTCAGATTGCTGACAGCCACGAATAGCTCACCTGCGCCGGGCGCGACCTTGATAACATAATTGCAGTCATCATCACCATTGCAGCGGACGTTTTCGAAAAGGCGCACGCTCTCGCACCGTCGCACGTTGGGCGCATCCTCGGGACCTTCTCCTCACCTCGTGCTGGGGCGGGAGTGTGTGCGCTGCCCGCGACTGTCGCACCATGCTGCTTTCACTAAAAAGTGACCAGTACGAGGCCCCTGAGTCGACCGCGCATGTCGTGGCGTCTTCGCTTCCTGCACTACACCTTCTAGTCTGTGCTTCTAAACTCTGAACCATGCCAACCTTGCGTGTTCCACAATCTGCCCTGCCTGCCACTCCAAAGTCTCTGTATTTGCGAGACATGTGGTCGCTGCCTCGACTGCCTTCTGCTCATCCTCACTGTTCCCATTTCATCCTGGCCTGAGTCCATATCGCGAGCTCGAAGCTCCTCCAGCGACGTCGATTTGCCGCATTCTAACTATCATACTTTCTTTTATTACTTTCGGTACCTCCGCGTAGCTTAGTCCCCGCATTTACTCGCTGTAAATATTCCATATACTTGGCCAACGGCTGTCAATCAATTCAACCGCCTCCATTCATCCAGCATCGCTTCCTATCGATAACCCGTCTTTCCGACAACCCTCGTCTGACTTGGCCGAGAACCTCTTACTGTACGTACATGGATTTCCTTTGAAACCCCATTGGGATCACCGTCACGGTGCTGCAACAGGCAACGTCACACCTTCCCCTCTGCCTCCCTTCTGCGTCTGCTCTTGTCGTATTTGGCTTGTTGTTGCTGGGCTGCATAGGCTCTTGGACTATAGCAGTCCGGTTCTACTCTGCATTACTGTAGACTCTTCGTTGGGAGAGCCCTTGTTGTCCCACTTGAGCACCACCGATCATGCGAGGCACTCATTCTGATCTGTGAGATTGTAGGCCACTCATCATCTGATACGCCGTATCACTCACCTCCTGGTTCCTGACTCCCTGAAACCTGAGGCAATCGGGCTTCTCTCACGCAAGGAATCGCTGCTTTCCGCTGTCTACCGACGCGTACCAAATCATTCTGTCCTGTTCCTGGTGTCTATCCTCCACTCACTTCTGTGCCTGCAATCTGCTTCAGGTACCTGGACCAGCTTTCCGGGATTTGAGCACTTCAAGGCCTGCCTTTCATACATGTTCGCATTGGCCATCAGCTGTGTTGCAACAAGTGCATATGCGTCAGTAGTTGCACAGTCGGACCCACAGTCAACGCTCTCACACTCCGCAGGCTGCCTGGAGCATACTCGTCAACATCAACAGCTTCGCGCATCGAGGGCGTGAACCTTACGTCGCACGATACCCTTCCATCATCAAACCTGTGTCAAGTGGCACATCTACCGTCAACATTCCGAAATCTAATTCATGAGTTACGACCAGAGACTGGGCGCCGGAGTATACGGTGCAACAGATGCGAGCAACGATGGAGACGCGAAGAAGGGCTCAGTACGGGCGGCCCGTGAGAGGATGCAGGCTGCACAGAAGAAGACCCAGCTCCCAGACACATCGAAGATAATAGGTCTTCCTCGACGACCGAACCAACTTGTTTCGCAGCGGTCTCAAGAGCAAGTCGAGAAACCACAAAGACTTGCGCCCTCGGGAAGCAGAGATGATGTTGAGGCAGACTCGCCGTCACCACAATGGCCACTGCCGAACATCACCAAGGAATTGGTAGACTCCAGTCCTGATATCCCACCGCGCTCTCCAAAAAGACTACAACCACCGCCACAGTTTGCACGACCTGTGTCCGACGAGTTTCCCATCCAACAGCTGTCCCCTGAACTCCCTTCACCAGCCTCCCCGGGATACCTACATCCCAATGGCGATACCTTCTCTCCTGGCTCTTTCCATTCCTCGCGCCCAATAACTACTTCATCTATAGCCTCGGACTCTTCAATAGGATCCATACCCGACTTTCCTGTGCCTCAACCACCTATGCCAAGTATACAACAAGCCCGACGATTTCCGAGTCTAGGCCCGCCGCCTTCCTCCCGAAGAGGTCCGTCGTCGTACTATACACAGATGTCGTATGTATCACCCATCGTTGAGGAGTCGGAGAACAACTCTTCGAGAATACAATCACAACGTGGATCCTTTGCCTCTAGCAACGTGTTTCCCACAGACGACAAGGCCTTTTACCCTGATGACGACCTATACTCGGACGATGGTGAGACTATCACCAGCGATCGCGGCACCATCTCACCGACTCCGACCGATCACGACGACCGAAGCGGCCTCGTTCAGCAATCACCGGCACTCGTAAGGCAAGCGAGCTTGGGCAGGCGGACTAAGCCATCGCTGATGACCATCAAGTCAATTGACAGCTTTGGAAACAAGAAGAACGGAGCGGATGCAAAGAAAGATGGCGTTGGTATCGGTTTAGGGGCCATGGGGCTAGGAGCTGCAGCTCTCGCAAGGGATGGTAGTCCGTCAGGCATGCCGAGGTCACCTCTCAGCAGAGGCGTCTCTGCAGACTCTGTGGACACTATGGAGATGTTCAAAGGCAAAAACTACACAGGAACAGCGTCACCACTCCAACAGGAATTACGTCCGACTGGACTAGCCGAGCGTGCTGGTATGCGAAGGCCTGCAAGGCTCGATATGGATGCGGTCCGGGACGCCGAGGCGCGCGGTAGCTTGACAAGCTTGCCAGATCTCATCCGAAGAGCCACACGACTAGCAGCAAATCTCGATCGGGGACGCACAGCGAGTCGACTTGGTCTAGACTTCTGGGAAACCGGCGCTCCCGATAGGAACCAAGTCCGACAATCCGGATTGTCTGAGATGCTTGCTGCATTTCCGCCGCCTGGCCAAGAAACACCCAACCGTTCGGGCCGTGGTACTCCAAACTTTGGGAACGGCAGTCTATCCAAATGGCCATCAGGTGGCTATTCGCGCAATGGTGTCACAGACTCTGGATTGAGTAACGAAAAACAAAAGCCTCGCCGACGATGCTGTGGTATGCCGTTATGGACATTCATTACGCTCCTGATAGTCTTACTGGTTATCATCGCTGCTGCAGTCGTCATCCCAGTAGTCCTAGTCGTCATACCAAACATGAACAAAGGAGTCAACAACACTCCTGCCGCTCAAGAAACCCAAGGCCCCAACACCGGAGGCAACAACAACATGAGCAACACCAACTCTCCTGCTCAACCACTTCCCACGTCTGGTCCGGGCCAAGGCAACGAGCAATGCAACGGTCTCATCACCTGTCAGAATGGCGGTATCGCGATCCTGAATTCTGACCGATCATGCAATTGCGTATGCATCAATGGCTTCACGGGAAGTACATGCACGAACGATGATGCGACCGGGTGCACCACAACTAACCTTGCCGGCACTGCTAACAACGCGACCATGGGCTCCGGCATTCCTCGCCTTCTTGAGGCCACCGCTCCCAAGTTCAATATCCCTTTGGACGGCACACGCGTGCTGGCGCTGTTCTCTCAACTGTCTCTGAGTTGCGCTGCCGAAAATGCCCTCATCACATTCAATGGGCTTGCCTCTCGTTCTGTTCCGCATCGTCTCCACTCGATGGATCTGAAGTCTACGCTCCACCCGTCACGTACATTACCAGTACTTCACCATCCCCATCCTGCGCAAGCTCCTGGTCAACAAGCCAAGCGCCAGACCGTGGGCCAGGTTAGCCAAGCTGGGGCTTCGAGTGACGAGAGCACATCCAAAGCTGAAACCATCATAACACAACCTATCTCAAGCAACATCAGTGCTCTCGACTTTGCTCGTGTAGCTGTACTCCTTGCGCTCCAGGAAAGCAAGGACCTGGACGTTGCCGCGAACGCACAGGAGTCAATTCAAACACTGCTCACAAACGATCGCAACGGGAATGCAGACGGTGGTAGTGTTGATGTTGGTCCTTTCGATTTGGACCTTGTCAACTTCACGATCAAGTTTCAGAACGGCACCACGATACGTGCGCCGCCTTCATCCTCTTAAGCATCATCTATCGTTTCGCGACATCGGTTAGATTTGGAATTTTGCCTTTCCCAGCATAGCGATACCCTTTTTACATTTTTCATCAAACCAGGTAGTATCTCCGTTTTCATTACATTCAGATCTTGTTCAATATCTTTGTACGATATCAAAGGGCTGGTGTGTGCCCGTGGATCAGCACAGCGCTGGCGTGTCTCTTTTTCCTTTCGTTCACTATCATTAACACAATGTTTTCCTCTTATACCCGTCCCGTGGACGCATTGTCATGACCGATGGACTGGATCTAATGTTTGTTTTGTTATGGTTGGTGGAAAATACCCGATGGTGGAGTTGGATATAAACGGCAGTCTTGATCTATTAGCGAAAAGGATAGTGAGTAGCATAGCACAAATACCATAGCACTTAGATTGATGTGACAAAACTACAAAGCTAGTCCAAGCCTCCAGGCGTCTTGATACATGTGAACAGTGAAGATGCTGGGTGACTGATAAATACGGGTAACGACCGCAGACCTATGTAAGATACCAACAACGTATCAGGCTCCGATTTCCATCGCTGATGTACAGCTAAATCGCGGTAAGTGTGCTGATGCTCTCTCCGCTATACTATGGTCGCTATTAGGTGTTGTCGTGTTCCCCTGATATCTCTTCGTCGGCCTTCCGCGACTTTCCCCTTTCACCTCAACCCAAACCTCCCCAACATGGAGCCTGCCGACGCTCTACCCATCAGAACCTTGCACTCCCGCTTAAGGTCCCCCACCTCCCACCTTCACGATCCAAAAAGGGTCCAAAAATTGGTCACGCTGCAGACCTAATCGCGCTAAACTGTCGCGTCTACACATTAAATCCACGCCCCTCTAACTCTGCGATCCTCCTTCCACGCACAGCGACTGACAGAATCACACACATCGACAACACATCACACTCAATCAATCGCCACTGGGTCTGTCTATCTTACACCTCTTTACTTTGCAACTGCGACAAGTCCATCCACTTCGCCAATTCGGCTCTCGCCGTTCCATTCGCCCTGATAGTGCATCGCGACAACCGTCAACACTATGTGGGCGTTCAAAGTCTTACCCGCCTTGTTCGGTGTGGTTCCGTGGTTCAAATCCACGGTTCCTACCTCCAACATCGAGGCTGTCGTCGTCACTCATCTAGTGCTCGAAGCGCCTTTCATCTTGCCAACTGTCACTGTCACCGAGACAGTCGGTATCCCCGCCACTGCCATCACTCACGCTATTCCCACTATCTCCTCCACTCCCGTCCCTAAGTCTAGTCGTCCTAGGCTCAATCCCTACAAGTCCTCCTCGCCTGACCACAGTGAGTCCCGCTACAGCGCTCAGAATCGCGTGTCCACTGCGCACGCGATGGTAGTACCCCATTACTCCAAGCTTGACTTCGTTGTATTCCTCGCCACCATCTTTGCTGTCACCATCATGGCTTGGTGGGCCACTGTCTTCGCCATGGGCAAAGGCCGCGCCATGCGGAGCCTCGGCCAGGTCCTCCCAGTTATTAATGCTTCCTTCCAGCACACTGGATGCCGCATTGGATATGCAGGTTTGCTCCTGGGTTGGTTTTGTTTGCTCACCGACTACTGGTTCAGATGGTCAGAAGGATACATCGTATGGCCAAGAATCTTCAGTACCTTCCTGTCGTACCCACTTATTCTCATCGTTCACACGCAACTACCACCCGTTAAGAGCATCCCTCTCCTTTGTTGGAGGTTTGTCAAGACGGTCGTGAATGGTGTAGGACAGTGGTTCACTAGACAAGCACACGACTGGTACGAAGGCCGAACAAGCAAGCGTCACATCGACAAGATATTTGAACGACATATATCCGTAATCACCATCGGAGAATGTCTTTTCCCGGACCTTTACGATACTTACCCAAACCCGGTGACCTGGTCCCAGATATTCAAGGCCATCGGGACAGACCTCCTATTCTTCTTTTGGAACTTGATCATTGTCGTGATCAAGCTCCGTATCCGATCATGGAAGCAAATCATACCACACACGCTGGACGCTTTGCGAGTCACGGCGCAAGTTTGTTTCGGCCTTGAAAATGAAGATGTCTCTTGGAAAATCTGGAAAGCAGGCTATGTGACCTTTTTGAAGGGCGTTTGTACCATCTGCTCCGTGGCCTTGGAGCTTCTCAAGACATTTCTCGGTATGGTTTGGGTCGTGCTCGCAATGGGCAAAGCCGCCCTCAATCGTTCTTGCCTCCGTTATTTGAACACACCACTACCTGACGATTTGACGAAAGACGAGGCGGAGGCCTATGGAAACAAAGTCCACGAGGCTTATTGCAAAACAGCGACCTACGACTGGACCCAGACCGCTATGCTGCTTCTTGCATATCAAGCAGCCTTGGAAGACAAAGATGCGTCACGCTCACATACCGAAGACGTCATCGCATTCTACAGCGCCGTCAGCCAAACCATCCGGAGCCCAGAGTTTCTTCAGGTCCTCGATCGAGGTAACATGACTGTTTACAAGGATTACCGCAGTTCCCTCAGCATCCTCGCCAAGTGCGCCCAGGTCAACGTCCGCACTTTGGATATATGGGGACCCAAGGTTGATGATGTCGCCGCGGCTATGGAAGCCAAGTTTGTTCCTTTCGAACGGGACGAGATCGTCAAGTTCGTCGCTGGAATGCAGTTTGGTGCTTCGCCACTTCGTCAGCACAAAGCGGCTTCGTTCCCAAGGATGAGCGAGTGGACGGCTGATCCATTCCTGACTGATGAGCCTGCGCCCCGGTCGATCTACCTCCCGCTCACAAGGAACTTTGCCTAGGCACTGGTAGAAATGTGAACACTCCAACTAAAGATACAGACGGAGAAGAGAGGAACAGCATCAACAAGACGGAATTCCCACCGCGCGCCAACGCCACTCGAACACTCCAAAAAATACCTACTGTTACCATCATCCATCACCGATTCTCGCGGACCATCTCACCACTACCCCTTCCCCTTCCACTTGAACCATGATTGAACATAGACAAGCCTAGCCCAACCCTTTACTGAAGCCGAGACAGTGTAGTTGTAGTGCACACAAATGTCTTTCAAACAGCTTCTCACCAATCCCATGCAGCAGGTATAGTCCGTCCGCGGTGCCTGAGCGACTGAAAAGTCCCGTTCTGAAGGATTGAGGGGTTTGAGGGTAGACTTGTTCACGTTTTATCTGTGTTCGGTGGTCGGATAGGTGCGTGGTGCTTTGTGGGATGAAAAGTGAGAAGCAAGTGACGGAGGCTGGGAGGGTGGGTGCAAGCAGGGGTGCTTGAGTGGAATAGCGCAAGGGGGGAAAGAGGTGGAGTCGGTGTTGAAGATTTTGGATGCGATGGTATCTTTTGAGTTTGTTCTGCACGATGTTTCCCAGATCTATTGATCTACCTTTCTTCTGTATGATACCTTTTGAGTTTTTACGAGTTTGGCGTATGTTGCTTTTCAGATGTAACTGGATGCTCGAGGGGTGTTTTGGAGTTTGGCTGGAAAGATACCCAATTACTTGTCCTTTTTGCTTTGTGGAATCAGACTTTGAACTACATGTTTCTCCAAGTGTAAATTGACGTCTGCGCCTCTCAGCAGAATGCAAATGAGGTTGTGGTGATGATGAGGGTGCAGGGCAAGTGCGACGCGACAGCCCCTCCATGTGCCCCACTCAAGCAGCTCGCAGTGCTCTCAATTACCTGTTCCTGAGCTGGCAGTCAACACTCAACAGCCACACCTCGCCGCATAACCGCCGACACCACCTATACCTCTCCACTATGCCTCAGGAAAACTCAAAGGTGTCAGACCCGGACGCGACGTCGCAAGCGGCCGCCGAGGTTGTCGCCGAATCGAGCAAGCAGGCAGAAGCGGAATCGGCAGACGAGAGCGGCGATGACGCGACCGAGACAGTAGAAGGCGCAGAGGGGGCGTCAGAAAAGAAGAAGAAGAGCAGGAAGCGCAAGATGAAGGATGCCATCAGCGGCAAGGGCAAGGCCGGCGACGTCACAGACTTGAATGCGCCCGCAGGAAACGTCCTACCAAAGGAAGCGCTGAACATGTTGCTCGCCAACAATCCCGGCCTGGCGAACGAGTTGCAGGGCAAGGCAAACAGCAAGGAGGAACTGGCGCAATTGATCAAGAAGCTCAACATCAACGAGATGCTGACAGGTCTGGCGCCACAAGGCAGCCAAAAGGACATGGCCAGTCACGCCTTCTGGAAGACGCAGCCCGTGCCCAGCTTCGAGGAGATGGCCAACAAGGAAAAGATCAAGGACGGACCCATCAAGGAGATCAAGATCGACGAGGTGGACAAGAACCCAAGTCCCATGTACCCCGGTTTTGAGTGGGTGACGATGGACCTGGAAGACGAAAAGCAGCTCGAGGAGGTCTATGAGCTACTCACAAACCACTACGTTGAAGACAAGGACGCGACCTTCCGATTCAAATACTCGCCATCATTCTTGAACTGGTAGGCAATCGCGTGCTGCCATGGACGACTTCCGCTAACGCAAGCAGGGCCCTGAAAGCACCAGGCTGGAAGAAGGAATGGCACGTCGGTGTCCGCGCAACCGCCTCAGGCAAGCTCGTCGCATTCATCTCCGGTATCCCAATACAGATGCGAGTACGCGACAAAGTTCTCAACTGCTCTGAAGTCAACTTCCTCTGTGTCCACAAGAAGCTCCGCTCTAAGCGATTAGCACCCGTCCTCATCAAGGAGATCACCCGCCGCTGTTACGTCGAGGGCACATTCCAAGCGGTATATACCGTTGGGTCTCTGCTACCTACTCCCGTATCGACAGCTCGCTACTTCCACCGCGCCATCGACTGGGAGAAGCTATATGATGTCGGTTTCTCCCCTCTCCCCCATGGTAGCACCAAGACACGTCAAATTGTACGATACAAGCTCCCAGATACCACAGCTACCCCTGGACTCCGCGAGATGGAGGCCAAGGATGTGGACGCAGCTGTCGATCTTCTTAAGCGATACCTAGCGCGCATGGATATGGCACAAGTCTTCAACAAGACCGAGTTCGAGCACTGGATGGCGCCAAAGGAGAAGCCCAAGGAACAGGTTGTATGGAGCTATGTTGTCGAGGATCCCGACACTCATAAGATCACCGACTACTTCTCTTTCTACAACCTGGAGAGTACGGTCATCGGTAACAAGAAGCACAACACCATCAAGGCAGCGTACTTGTTCTACTATGGCACAGAAGTCGCGTTTGAGAAGGAGGACAAGGACAAGACGAAGCTCAAGCAGCGACTGAACCTGTTGATGAAGGACGCGTTGATCTTGGCCAAGAAGGTAAAGCACTCCACCTCGTTGCTGTCCGATAACCCAAACCTCTACTGACATGCTGTGACCAGGCCGACTTTGACGTCTTCAACGCTCTCACACTCCTTGACAACCCGCTGTTCCTCGAGGAACAACGCTTCGGCGCCGGAGACGGCTCGCTGCACTACTATCTGTACAACTACCGTGCTGCGCCGATACCGGGTGGCATTGATGGCCGGAACCAGTCAAGCAAGGACCACATGGGTGGTATTGGCTTGGTCATGTTGTAATCGTGGGTTTTTCCAGCGTGCATCTGCTGCGGTGTTTGGATAGTGCTTTTGCTATGGGATGGATGTGTGTATCCGGGTATGTTGGTATGAGCACACACCGTTGTGCAAGGCCTGCCGATATCTTTCTGAACGCATCAATTACTACCTACATTGCACCATGCTTACTACCGATTACTAGTGGTCCCATCTACGTGATGTGAAGAGTGCTATGGCTTATGCCTTGCGACCCTATTGATAGGCAGATACAACCCCTCATCTCAAGTAGCAATCATGCCATTCCACATCAGCTCCTCTCTAAGATCCGCCCTCTCCTCGACCGCCACGACCTCTACCCCGCCCGCGTCCACCGCGGCCGCCTCGTCCGCCACGACCATTGGTGAAGCCCCGACCACGAGTCACATGCATCGTATCTCCCATGGTCAAATAGTCGTCCGGAGGAGCTGCACCTCGTCCACGACCGAAGTGGGCGGGAGTTGGGGGAGAGAAGGGAGCAGATGAAGGCGCCTGACCACCCTGCGCATGTCCCTCCCCAGGCCCATGACCACGACCAAAGCCTCCATAACCCAGCATTGTATGACCTCGACCTCGACCACTACCCACATCGATGTCGGCGCCAGATGAAAGCAGTGAAGGACCGAGGGGGGAACCTCCCCGCCCCCCGCGGGCGCTCGAATTGCTACCGTACTCGCCGCGCCCACGGGTAGTCGACCTGGTGTCATACCTAGGAGCACCGGAAGAGTTTCCCATAGAAGATTCACTCTGCGTGTTCGGCGTCGCCACGCCTCCATCCCAGTTGTATAGGGTGTAGCCGAGAACGGAGTCCCCATCCGAGAATGCTCCGCGGCCCATGCCTTGAGTGTAGCCACCACGTCCAGCAGCGGCAGCGGCAGCAAGCTGATGCTGATCTGATTCTATCGAACTAGCCACACCAAGTGACGGGCTGAGTGATGATGGTGGAGCCAATGCCGGCGGTGTGGACCCTGGAAGCGGCGCTCCCGAGGCACTCAGCCCAACATCAAATTGTAGAGATCCGGCTGTCGGCCACAACGATGACGAGGGTTTTGGTCTCCTTGAAGTTGGTGGCGGTGGAGTCGACTTTTCTACAGGTGGCACATACGTGACTTCGAATGTGGCCCCATACTGCTCCTTCAAAGCAGTGTGTAGCTTGGGCAGCATAGTACCCATATCTTCTGAAGTGACAGTTCGGCCTCGGGCAACAGCAAAGATCTCATCATAGTCGTATAGTTCATCGTCGATAGGATTGGTTTCAGGGCGGGGCTTCTTCGTACCACTCATCTTGTTCTTGGTCCACTCTTCCACTGTCTTGAGGATGGCATTGCCATGTTTCCTAAAGTGATGATCGACTACGTCCTCCCATAGTGGCGGCGGTTTGTCGAGCCAAGCTAGAATCGCAGTACGTACAGTATGCTCGCGAATCTTCTCGTTGTACAATGCCGAAGGACTATTGAGACTGCGAGTGTAGCCGGCCTCTCTTCCTGGCTCGTTGTACCACGGCTCCTCACACAGTATCATTGCCTGTATCGATATCAAGACTTGCAGTAACGTTGACTCGCTAGCACTCCAGGGCTCACCAGACCATGTACCGAGAAGGGACAAGCAGACCTTGCCATCGGCGTAGAGATTTGGATTGATGGATATACGACCGCCTGCTGTTCCTTTGAAGTTGACTAGTGGAGGAGTATGGGGGAAATCCGTGGTACAGAAGAAGTCGAATTCAAAAAGGCCGTTTTCATACGGCGTTCCAACAGGTCCAGTGATGACGCACTTGAGAATGTCTGGCCTGTTCTCACAATAGCGTACAAAGATACCTGGCGGAAGGCCCGTTTGCAGCGTTGTCATCTCCGTAACTAGTCGCTTGAACCTCCCCGGACGGGAAAAGTCAAGTTTCTTCGCCTGTTTGTAATAATGATGAGTCTGTTTGATCAAGTTCTCCTCCACTTCTCCCATAGCAAGGTCCTCAAGGACTACTGCAGCCTCCTTGCCCTTTTCGCCACCAGCTTCTGCGGGGGTGTTATCCTTGATAAATTGTGAAAGGGCTGAAATATTACTACAGATCCACAGCATTTGCTGGCCTTCTTGATTGTTGAAGTCCTCCTCATTGTTCTTAGCGCTCAGGAGGATCATAGCACTCTGAGTAGTGAGATTACGTAGGCATTCTGCGAGAACAGAAACGCTTTCTCTCAAATCGGGTGCAGCAGCGCAGAACGATAATGTGAGAAGATCTACCATCTCGGGACGCACAAAACGAGGGCCAAAGAGAGCCGCACTCGTTTCGCTATGTGACCCCACGTTCATCAAGAAGGTGAACAGAGTCTGGTAGAGAGTTCTGCGCTTCATAATGTCGGCCAATGAGTCGTTGCGGAGTAACTCTGCACAGTATTGAAGAATCTTGCTGTTGCGGAGCATTTCCAGAACAGCCTCAGGAGGATCGAAATCAAAGCAGGTTTCTCGCTCGAGGCTCGGAAGCAGATCTGTTAAGAAGCCCAGAACCATTTCACAGAAGACATCTTCGCGTATCTGTGTCTTTCGGGCTCTTGAAATCTTGGTCTCCTTCTTGGGCTTTGGAGACGCCGGTTCTTTCGAGTTCAAGACGTGTCCTAAGTTGTGCTCGGAGCCCTTAGCTTCGCTTGTCACAAACTCCGGACCATCAAAGTTGCCGCTGTCGTCGCCTTCCTCAAGTTCACCGGTGTCGTAATCATAGTCGGTTTCTTCGTGCATGTCGTAACCATGTCCTCCATACCCCATACCACGAGGCATGTGGCCCGCCGGAGTTCCATGACCACCCCCTAGGCCTACAGCACCACCGCGGGTGGGCTTGCTAGCCGTCTTACGCGCCTTTGGCTCCAGCTTGGATTGCTTCGAAATCTTTCCGACATCCCTAGATTCCCAGATGTGCCGGTCGAATCCACAAAGGAGTGCCCATATAAGAAATAACCGACCGCCAACGCAGCACCACGAGACGCATTGTTTGCTAGATTGAGACACGATCCTAGAAGGTCTTGTGAAGGGTTCTGGCTCGCATGCAATGCATGAGCGCGTGTTGCAGTTACTGCATCGAACGTTGCAGGACAGTTCATCTACCGCGCCATCCGCCCAATCCTGGAACAAACGACGAATGTCAAGCTCCGAAGTAAAGAACGGTTCCTTGCAGATGCGACATTTCGTCGTCTTAAGGTGAGCCGTGAGGTCCTCAAAAGTATTAAGGGTGACGTAGTTCGTTGGCGTTTCTTCCTGGTAGTGTGCGACTCTTCCATCATCCTTGACAGGTCTCCAGTCTGACCCGCTGGCAGTTGCAGCCGAGTTATCGTGGGTGGGCTCAGAGGCAGAAAACTGCCCCTTTGCTTGTCCTTTCTTAGGGCCGTCCATCGGTTCCTCTCGTGTTTCCATGCTTGACTCACTTCTTGCACTAGCAATAAGATGCTATCTCAAGGCTCCGTAAAGTTAGATCGATGATGTAGGCCTTGGAGATATGTTATTGCATTAGTGCTGATCGTTAATCGTGAATACGACCCAGCGAGGTGGTTGAGCGCTGGCAATAAGTGCGACCAGGGAATGTGGTGTAAGCGTGTATACCTAGTTTCAGTGTGGTGTACGAACGACCAAGTCAGGTGAGGCTGAGGCGCAGTCACCTTAAGCACGTGCTGCGGCCGGTGAACGCTGATAGCCCTTATGCGTAGTGAATGGCGAAGTGACGAAGAAATAGACTGACAATTTCCAAGCTGTGCTCCAAGAAGGCTCACAGGAAATGAGAACGACGGGTAATGCCTAACTACGGATATGCACAGAGTCGCACCTACCCAATAGAACCTCAAGGCAACACAAGGCGACAGCGCGGCTGAGACCGATTGAGGTGACCATGTGACGAGTCGCTACCAAACTTCATATTTTGGAAAAGAAAATAACTGTGGACACAGACCTGATTGGAAAAGGCTGACTATAGAACATTGTATGCAATGTGGATAGGTTCATGTGCATGTGAAGTAGAGAGGTGCCACTCGAAGCATGGCGCCCAGCCATAAGTCGTTCGGTGTTATCGGAGATAGCCCGCATTCCGTCATCGTTCATCGAACCACTCGCATCGCGACGCGACTACTCCCTCATCCATGTCTCACCGAACTGAAGCCGCTGAGTTACCGCGATAATGGGTCAAGGAGCATCGCACGATACCCCGCAATTGACACTAGGTACGTGTGCGCAATCTACAACCTCTCGATCCTTGATTGCCGCTTCCAAGCTGCCGCCTAAGCATCTTGACTAACCAATTTCCAGAGCAGCTCTCACAAACCATAGCCCAACGATTCGCACAGAAAAGCTTCTCCCCTCTCGAGCTCTACTGCTTCAACTCCGTCTTCCGATCCCTCGCCGATACTGAATCCGGTGTGAAATACTGGAGTGAGAGCACACTATGTCGCTTCCTCGAGCTACCAGATGCGCTGGGCGTGGGCTCTGTCGTCTTTCAGATGGCCAGTTATCTTGGAGCATTCCCACTCCCTAGTCAAGCGCCAGCTATACTTACGCACGAGGCGCTGCTTAAGGTTGTCACTATACTTACAGAGAGATATGGAGCTGTGCTCAAGAGGAGAGGGAAGGAGATCTGGCTAAGAGAGCTTTACCGGAGTTTGGCCATATACGACAAGGGTATACGCTCAAGTCTGGAAGACAAGGAAAAAGAAGAGATGGACCATCAGCCGAAGCAATGGAAAGAGGGGAGCAGTAGTGTGGGTTTTGCGATCGATGCGCCTGAAGAGGGAGAAGCAGGGGAGGACGAGGACGACGATGAGTTGGTGCTGGCTGCGTTGGACTCTATGGATGCCATCGATGCATTCAAACACGGAGAACAAACGAACGTACATCATTCGATCATACCGACCGACAACTTCCTCAAGCTGGTCGAACTGCTGCTGCTCATCGCGCCGATCGATGCGCAGCAAAGCGTCTCGTCACTGGCACCAGACCTCTCAGACAAAAGAGTAGCGGAGCTGCGGCAGGCCGCGAATGTTATACTGTCGTCTTTTGGTGTGGACAATCATCCTGGTGTCTCGTATCGCACGTTCAATACTGTCGTCTCGACATCCTTACCATACCTGTTTAATGGTCTCAACCCACTCTTCGAGCATTTCCTCTTCGCGAAAGACTTTGACCTCTCCAAACGGAAGTCAGGCCCTGAATCTCCCACCCAAGAGAGCAAGCCTGTAATACCTCCACCAAAGGCAGAATTAGAACCAGTGCTCCGAGAACCGGGAGAGATCTTGAATCTGACGACACTGAGCCAATTGTCGTTCTTTATTAAAGGCAGCGATCTCTTTCGGCGGTTGCGGCCTCTGTATAGCGGTAACACACATGGCTTCAGCATGGGATCTTTTGAAAAGCAAGTTTTCAATTGGCGTGCGCCCACCATCCTTCTCGTAAAAGGCCGTCTTCTCCCCGCAACACCCTCCAGCACTCGCGAACGCGCACTGCAGGACATGCTACCACCCAAACGCCTACCAGACAGCGTAACTTCCACCTCTCCTAATCAAACCCTTATCTACGGCGCCTACGTCTCTTCGCAATGGAAACACACTGGCAAGACCTGTTTTGGCGACTCCTCGACAGAACTTTTTCAGCTCTCGCCTACGCACGATGTCTTTACAGCCTCAACCTTTAGCAAAGACTACACTTACTTCTCCAAATCACCAACTTACCCCGCCGGTGTCGGTCTAGGTACCCCTATCCCTACACAATCAGCTTCCTCGTCGCAGTTTTCTCACTCTCCCTTCCGTCTTGGTCCGGTTTCGTTGCATCTTGACGATGCGCTTGAGTTTGGTATCTTCACGCATCTTTCCGAGGGTGGCGGCTCCTTCCATCCAAGCAAGCAACCTGGAAGGAAGAAGAAGGATTGGCAGGATCGCTTCGAGATTGAGAGTTTGGAGGTTTGGGGCTGTGGTGGGGACGAGGTTGCAGAACAACAAAGGAAGGAGTGGGCGTGGCAGGAGCGCGAGGCGGAGGCTAGAAGGAGGGTCAATCTTGGGACTGGAGATGCAGAAATGGATCGAGAGTTGTTGAAGATGGCGGGCATCATCTCTGGTGACAGGAGTGGAGGCAGTATGGGATAAGTGGCCATAATGGTATCGATCACAATGTAATGGCATGCACGACTGACACAGCTTCGATGTCGTGAGTAGATTTCATTTGCTGCAGTAGCTGAGTGTTTGCTCCAAATTGCTGTTGTACCCGTCTAAACGCCTGTGATGCCTTTGTATGCATACATATGATACAGCTCCTCCTCCTTTCGGGGTTGTCACCCTCCATCAACCCATCACTCAAGATATTCCCAAATTCCTCTCCCACCCTCGCAAGTATCCACAAGCGTATCTATCCTTGCCTACGTGGTGTTAGCATGCTCCAATCCCCACTCTCCCACCGTGTTCACCCTGAACCAAACTCACCTCTGCTTATGCTTAGGATTCTTTGAACAGATGATGTACACATATCGCCCCTTCTTCCTCCTTACGCTCTTACATCCATCACACAGCTTCTTGACCGAACTCCGCACCTTCATGCCGCGCGTTTGTATCCGTCCACCCATGCTCAGGCCATTGAAGCCGGAGACGAGGTCTCGGATACCGTAGTTCGATTGTTGTGAGGCTTGCGCGCGGAAGGTGGAGAGGGTGGGTCGTACGCAGGAGCATGTTGGTGTGTGGATGTGTTGGGTGCGGGTGCGGAGGGTGGTGCGGAGGGTTTGGGTTGAACATGGACGTCGGAACGCGGTGGTGAGGGCGCGAGACAGCATGATGGAGACTTGAGAATCCAAAAATCACCGCGGTCGGCTGAAGAGGGCGTGCGATGGAGGCGGTTGTGCGTTCTGGCGTGGGTATGATACCAGTGGAAGGTTGATGGTGTCGCCGCGGAAAATGTATGCCAAGGCGCTAGCGCGCTGGACCATATTGCGCTTTCACAATGCACATCTCTACAACATTACAATCTTGCATTCTTGTTGTCAACATCTGCATGTGCTACGAATTGCAATTACCTGTCACCATGAATACTTCGCATCGCCGAAGCTTATTGCAGTGTTCGGATGCCCCCACCTATTAGAATCCACGCCCGAATTGAAATCCAGGACCTCCATAACCCCTCATACTACCAGGACCACTGGATCGGCCTCCTCGGGCATATGGCGGCATCTGGAATTCATGTCCGGTCCCGTCGCTGGCTATGTTCTGCTGGCTATGCGAAGGGGCTATCTTTTGCGGAACGTACGTTGCACCGTATCTTTGGAGAGTTACCTGTAGTTGTGGTAGTATTGTTGCGAAATCCACTGGATGCTGTCGCACACGTGGCAAGAACAAGGATATTTGCTGATTGGGATAGTGGGTGCAGGTACGACTAGCGCTAACTGCCCAACGCTCAACTGTACGCAGAATCGTGTCTGCATGCTTGTGAAAGTGAAGGTTTACAACATCTTTCCAGAAAATAGGTGGATCATGGGCCCAATTCAGTACTGCGTACTTCGTCGTCAAGCCACTAATAAATTTGACACTGTAAAGATTTTCGACGCCTGCCTTTGAGTGATCCGCTGGGACGTTGTCGAGGGGATCAGCAACAAAGATCATAGCTTGGATACTGATTAGGACCTGGAGGATGGTCGATTCGCCTGGACGCCATTTTTCGCCTGGCCAAGTACCAAGCAGGGATAGACACACTACAATGAGATTAATACATGACCGGGATTGTAAGTCGCAGCAAGCTTACCTTTTCCATTCTTGTGGAGATTTGGATTGATTATGAGTTGGCCGCCTTGTGTACCTCGAAAGAACATTTGTGGAGGTTTGTAAGGGAACTCGGCTGTACACCAAAGATCGAACTCAAAAAGACCGTTCTCATATGGCGTGCCTTCAGGGCCTGCAATAAGAATTCTACAAGGATTAGTAACTGGCTTAGGCGGCAACCACTTATCAAACCACTTACTTCATCACATCAAGTCTGGACATGCCATGTTTGACATATATACCAGAAGACAGCCCTGTCTTCAAGGTCGTTATCTCTGTGATGAGTCGTTTGACACGACCCCTCGGCGATTGAGTAATCATCTGCGCTTCTCTCGCAAAATGGAAACATGGCCAGATCTGATCATCTGGCACTTCGACGATACCATGATCCACCGGCCCTGCATTGCCTTCCCCAATCTCGAGGTACTGGGAAAGGTCGGATATCTCGCGACAAAGCCACAAGAGGTCCATACTTTGCTCATCATGAAACTCATTTCGTGACCTCTGAGCACCGTTTAGCATGACATGGCTCTGGATGTTCAGATTGCGAAGATTCACGGCGAGTGCAGAGGCGTTTTGGCCAGACAAGTTTCCTGTAAGACCTTTGAAAGACAGCGTCAGGAGATCGATATCGTCCGGGAATACAATACGCTCATTGAACATGACAGCCTGTTTTGATAGTTTGTGGACTCCGACATTGCGGAGGAAGCCAAAGAAAGCCATGTAAAGGCTCTTTCTCTTGGTCACATTGTCCAAACTGTCGTTTCGGAGTAGCTCCGCGGCTTTATCGAGAACTTTGCTGTTAATCAACATCGATAAGACGGCCTTGGGTGGGTCGACATCGAAACGCGTGGTGTCTGGCTTGTTGTGATCGGGACTGGGACACAACACTGCGAGGAAGGTGAACAGATTCTCGTAAAACCTGTCTCTTTGCCTTTCCGTGTCCAAAGCTCGATGTCTACCTCGGCCTTCAAATTCCCTGCTACCAAACATCTCCTGCATGCTCAAGTGACTCTGGTCGTAGCCTGTACCCCTATCGACCGTTCTCTTGACCTTGGGCTTCGTTGTTGCATCACTCCTCTTGGCCTGGCAGTATTCCCGATCGAATCCACATAGCATCACCCAAATGGTGAAAAGTCGCCCGCGGCTGCAGCAACATACTATCTTGGTGCCATTGACTGGTATTTCTAGTGCCATGGACTTGTTGAAGCAGGCGATGCAACAAGCTCTCGAGCACTTACTGCACTTGACCTGCGAACTGATCGTTGCTGTGACCGTCAATTTCTAACATCTGGTTATGGAGGCCTTCGAGATTACCTTGTCCACTGAGCCAGCTCTGGAACAGTGTAACTATGGCGCCGCTATTTTGTATGAATTTGAAGTTGCAATTTTGGCATTTTCTGTCAAAGATATAGCCGGCAAAATTACTGTAGGTGTTGAACTCGACTGCGTTCGCATTTGTAAGTGCGTTGCACGCTGATGCTGCATGCCGTCAACTTCTTTCATTCTCTCGATACATGGTCATTATTTACCTGAATCTTGGCAGCTCATTTTTTTGTTTCGTGAGGCACGTATATGTAAGTGTACTGATCGATGGGATAAGCGCAGGAGGACTATTTGAGCGCCAAATGAGGAAGCTGGCAAAAGGTATATGTGTTGGCTGCATGGAAGAGCAGTACGCTTCGCTTTCCACATGTCACAATACCGGAAGGTACAACATCATCTCGGCCTACGCTGCCTATGAATACTTGTTTGTAAATAGCTTTCCCATTCAAGTCTCCAACACGCAATATCGAGACAGTTAACGAGATCATATCTAGTGACAGTATCCCTTCACACTATCCTCTTCCTTTATCTCTCCAAATTCATTGAACTCTTCGTGACTCCTGCGACGAGGAGATACTTGGGTCTCCGGTTCGGCCGGCGGCACCACTCCCATCTCCTCCGCTCTGCTACTGGCAACCGTTGGCATATCAATATTTGCTGCTGACTTTACAGAAAGCTCCATCGCTTCGGGAGTCATCTCTCGCATTGCTTGTTCCACCTCTTCGTCTTCAAACTCATGTGATGTAGCGTCGCCCTTCGTCTCGTCTGTTTCCCTTGCTTCTGTTTGCTTCTGCCAACTAAGCGAGAACACTGGTCGCTGGATACTCAACCCTGGGACTTGACCAGGTAATCTCGTATGGCTCAAGATCTTCCTGTCTGTGTGTATGAGGCCGTCTTCTTCGTCATCGGAGTCGCTTTCGTCACTCCAGTCATCCTCCATCCCCTCTACCTCTTCCCCAAAGACCATGTTTATACCATCATCTATGGAGTCGTTTCCTCGTAGTTGAAGCATTCTATTAGCATAATCGTTCCACTCCTTTCTATGTTCTTCCGCTTCTTCGTCTTCATCTTGTGTGCCACCGGGACGATCGTAGTTGCAATCGCTCATGAAGCTTGTGTCGACCCATACGTTATCTGATGGACTGGCATGTTCACCCGGTGTATACGAAGTAGAGGATCGCTGGTAGTATATTGATCCCCGAGATGAAGGCGACGGAAGGTCGTCGGGGAAGTATACTCCAAACATAGGAGAATGTAGATGAAGCTGGGACGGAGTTTGAAGTGGGGAGCATGGTGTTATCGATGATGGTGGTAGAGCGTAGATGCTCGAATCTGAGGAGGCTGATGGGGAGCGTTGTGTAAGGGTCGACTTGTTGGGGGGAGACAAGGTTATATTCGCTCCGTTGGTACCATTCTCATTCTGTTCATCTGACTCTAACCCATCAGAGATCCCACTCAGGTACCACGATGTTTCTTGTTCCAGCTTAGGCAAACTAGGTGGAGAATGCGGGATTTCGTCCTTATCCCCAGTAACAGAGGTTCCTTGCGACTCGCCTCCCACGCAACGCCTTGTTGAGCGCCTCTTTGGAACAAAGAACTCGCCCCATCCTTCCGCAAGGAATGGGATTAGTATCGCGAGATTCAGCGCTTTCATGCAGCCACTAGATCCCATCACTGATGCTGGAATCGCCAAGCCGGTTTGCAGAGAGTCTTCCTCCCATGATACCTCTTCTTTTGCTCACCGCTCGTACACGTCCACCAGATTAGCCCATCGAACTTTCTCAACATGCCAAATTCGCTTAGCTGCATGGTAGATATAAGATAATTCTGGGTCTCCAGATCTACAAGGCTTCAAGAGCCCGCCGGCAAGGCGCCAGACATGTGCAATCCGGTCAAGGGAGGCAATACATTGAGTAATGAGGCACCCCGGGCAGACATCGCCCATCCAAGGGTTGCCAGGATAGACATTGTGCTTGCAGAAGCGTGTGGTAAGTAGATCTAGAGGTTTCTCTTCCTTTTCCGCCTCGTCTTCGCCGTCTTCGACAGTCGAACAATCTTCTACGTCTTGCATATACAGCTGTTCCTTGACCTGTTTCGTGTTCATGAAGGCCTTGAATATAAGCGCACTGGGTATTCCTCCCACTTCCTGGTTTCGCACCGCTTGTACTATTCTTCTCCATACTACTTTTGACGGGTAAAGCGCTGCTTGGTCGGGATTCCCGATACTGGTTTGCCAATTGATGTAAAGTGGGTAAAGTTTCGGACCAAAGATTCCAAGAGCAGCCCTGGTGGAGGTGAGGGGTCGGCCCGGAGCAGTGGTGCAGTGAAGAGAGTGGGTAGCGGCCGGAGTCGAGGACATAATGATATTACGTGTATATTCCAGGTGCGTGATGTGTGAGCGGACGGAGCAGCCACGTAAGAAGAGTCCCTCCGTGAGGCGCTATTGATCGCGATTTGGGTAATAGCTCAGTTTTTAGTTCTTTCACTCGATCTCTAATCGTGCCTGTTAACTCTCACCTCGTACTTTCTCCTGGGTTTATCTTCTTTGATAACTTGGTCTGCTCTAACAGAGTTGAGTCCAGAAAACACTCCGCATATCTAACACTGTCATATCTTTGTTTCGCGACAAACCGACGTGATGAATCACTCATATTCACCGCAATCCCAAAGACATGGAAACAAGAAGGTCCTCTCAGACGAGACATCGCACCCGTACCAAAATCCCAAGCAATATGCCAAAATGGTTTGTGCCAGATAACAGGAACATAAAACTCCATGGATGTACGAGCGCTTGATTGTGAAGTTTGAGCAGAAAGGAATAATGCTCTGAACCCCTCTGTTCAATGAAATCGTGAAAACCCTAGATTAGTGATACTGGAGGGAAACACCCCTGGTGCGGAGTCGGCGCTGAACGAAAGAGAAAGCATGATCAAGGCTCGTGGTAGCGAAGATAGTGGGGTCAAAGCTCGGAAAAGAATAATGCCCAGCCGCTGATGGTCTCAGACGGTGGTGGCTCGATTCGGTGCTGAATCCTGTAGATTGCTCCAGAAGTCACAGGCAGATACGAGTTGAGTTGTGTCAGTAATGGCAGTTGTGAAGATGGCATTGATTGCGAAAGATTTGCGTATAGATAGATGTAGTCGGGTCATCTAGATCAGTGGTCGCGTGTCAGTGACCGTGCCGCAGGGTATTCGAATCAAGACCTGCATAATGTAATGTAGCTCGCATGCAAGCTATCGATGCCGACCAAATCTAAAACGGACAATGCCCAATGCCAGCAATCAATGGTTTCAAGAGAACTGCTCGATGCAGTAACCCACGATGAGATGGAGGAGGACCCAGAACCCGAGGGTGAGGTTTTTGTGGATATATGTCGTGAGTCGCTTCCGTGTGATGCGTGGGCCCGTTCCAAGGTTCATGTATCCATGGATTTTACCATTGTCTGTTCTAGGACTAGCGGGCGGCTCCAGTGGCTGGGGTGGCGGCCGGAGATGGCATGCTGTTGGCTGACAATGCAAAGTTATGCTGTGAGACGTGTGCCCTGTCGTCGTGGTATGCGAGCCAAGTCTAAAGCTTGCAGAAGATGAAGTTGCTTGTGGAAGGAAGGCCGGGTTGATGATTGTGACGGAATAGGCCGGGCCAGCCAATCAGGACGGTTCGGGGGAAGCCGCTGGGCTTGCTTGACGCAACACAATGGCTGCAGTCCACATCGCTTGTTGAAAGCCAAGACAAATGAGTTCAACAGCTGCTCTACGAACAATACCGACCTAGGTCATGTGAGCACCAATGCTATGCCTATCTCAGCCTAATATCATCTCAAAAGTAAGCTTGCAGGCGGCGCATGTGTGGTTTGCTTGCATGCTCTACAAACGCGTGAACGGCTCCACCGCGAAATTGAAGAGCAGCACAAAGACCACGCATTGATAATCTCATATCTCATCTACCAACGTCAATTCCGTGTCGAAGATTCATCAAGCACACAGTCGGTGCAAGGTAATCGAATAGACAGGTGAATGACTAAGCGATGGTACCGAGATGGCCGATGCTCGGACTTGAAGATGCAGGCTGCCCTATCCATCCCGTCAAGAGCGACCTCCTCCCAACTGTCCCATATCGCTAGATCGCGCGATCCCTGGATAGCTCAACAGCGATTTCGGCGCATTCAAGAATGTCATATATGCTATTGCCGAAATAAAGCGACTGTTATGTCCAGCTAACTCCGCAACTAACCTAGGCTGCAGCTACGACTGGACATATACGAACACGCTTGCCCTCAGTTGCTGGACCTGTCCATTTCATACTCATTAGACCGGCAACCAACCTTCGCTACGATTGTTCTAGTTTCCGATAATGTCTGGACCATACCTCCACGGCCATCATGCCTCCGTACTCCGTTCTCATAGCTGGCGTACAGTCGAGAACTCCTGTCCTCACCTCCTCCCTTACCTCAACAGCCCTTCGCTCAAGATCCTCGATGTAGGCTGCGGGCCAGGCACCATCAGCGTTGATCTTGCTACCCGCGTCCCACAAGGCTTCGTCTATGCCATCGATCCCTCCGCAGAAGTGATCGAAAAGGCACGAAAACACGCAGAAGAAAGGGGCGTCACAAACATACGATTTGAGGCTGGAGATATCTTTGAATGGGACAAACTTGACGGCGTAGAGGAGGGGGGCTTCGATATCGTGCACGCACATCAAGTGCTGCAACACCTACAAAATCCGCTGGGTGCGATGAAGGAGATGAAGCGGTTGACCAAGTCAGGCGGCGTCGTTGCAGTTCGAGATTGCAACTACAGCGCTATGGACTGGTACCCAGAGCATCCAGGTATGCAGAAGTGGAAAGATTTATACATCAAGATAGCATTTGGATTGAAGGCACATCCCAACATGGGCAAGTATCTGCATGCGATAGCCATGCAAGCAGGGTTTCCAAGAGGCGATATCGAGGCTAGCGTATCGGCCTGGACGTTCAGCACGCCGGAAGAGAGGGAGTTCTGGTGCGGACTCTGGGCCGATAGGACTGTTAAGAGCGACTATAAACAAAGGGCTCTAGACAGCGGATACGCGACGGAGCAGGATCTGGAAGATATTGCAGCGACGTGGAGAGAGATGGAGAAAAAGGAAGATGGCTGGTTCGCCGTTATCAACGGACAGATCATATGCCACGTTAGGCAGGGTTTATAGGTAATCAGGCACCTGTATTGTCCTTCCTCTCGGTCATTCTTTTCGCCTCGCGCCTCGTACCTTCCTATCGGACAAGATCCTTAGTACTTGGCCCCGCACGTCTACGTTACACTCATCCCACGCTTTCCACTTACCTCCAATCGCAAGACCCACCGCACTTACCGCGTCCCAGTCATCTGACGGCTTATGCACTAGCTGCTTAGGCCTGTCGTAGCTGCCTGTAGCTACCTGAGCTCTCTATATCAACCCCACTTTACCCCTCCAACTTCGAACGGCTATCAGCGCATTCCACGATACTACCAACATTGCACTCTCCTACGATACCAAGCAAACCCGGAATTTAAAGGCCAATATGCAGTCCACAACCGTCCTTGTCAACTTCCACGGCGACTGCCCAAAGTGCGGCGCCGGCATCAGCGGCGACGCCAAGACCTGTGGATCTTGCGGCAGCGTAAGACGCTTGAAGGAGTCTTCACGACTAGAATATCGCTAACCACCATCGCAGTCTTGCCCAGTCTAGATCGATGATGTTCTTGAGTGGGTCGGCATAGGTTGTGAGGCTGGATACAGGGGATACCCAAAGGCTGGACATGCACGGTGTTGATGTGGGAGGCGATGCTGTTTCAGATTACGAGAAGAGGAGCTTGGACAGCAGTTGGCATGCCTAGTGAGTGATCGAATGAAGCTGTTTATCGTGGTATATCTGTCTCTCATTTCTCCTGACTGAATCTTATGATATGTGCTATACCTGTTTCCCGTACATCCCTCTGGGAGGCTTAGCAGACATGTCTAGTAGAAAAGACGTCGCACAACCACACCATGGACGAGCGCATCTCAGGTACGCACATCAGTCAAATTGTTCCGTACGATAATTTCCTTTGTGGTACTGATGACTTGCCATATATAGTACGCTTTGACATATCAAGACAGACGTGCTCTGACTGGAATCGATACCATGGGTATCATACTGTCTATGGCAATAGGCTCGTACGGATTACGTACTCTCTCGATCGTCCACCCACCAACTCTCCATCCTCTCTCCGTCCTCAGATATACCAATGTCCAAATGGCCAATATTACCGGCACATTTGAAAGCATGACGGCAGTGTTACATGAATAAAGGACACATCGACTCCATGTATCTAAAGAGCCAACTGTGAGCGAGTACCCGTAATAGCACCCTTCAGGTTCCAGAATTTTTGAATGATATCCCCCGCAGACAACCTCACTGTAGTATGGAGGAGTTGAACTACACGAATAGCCTTGTAGTTCAGACGCCATCATCTAAAGCCAAAGAGTCATAAAGTGGCCTCGCCTATGGTTCAAGGTCGCATTGGGTAGATGTAAACTTACAGTACCAACGGCCATATTGAGCGACAAGATGCCGCCGTCGATACTGTTTCTGATCCAGGGATGCAAAGAAGTACGGAAGATAGACGTTGAGAGCGCAGCGATCAAGGTTGCTAGGCTCACTCCAGCCGAAAACTCTAGAATATGTGGAAGAGGGCCGAATTTGTTTCCAGTGATTAAGAGCATGGTGATAATGAAGACAGTGGCACTGAAGATGGCTTGGAATCCACGGGCGATAAGCACGGGGACTGAGGGAGAGATGCGCATCTCGTTGGATAGGTGATTTTCAGCGCAAGGGTTTCAAACATAAGGGTAGATCAACAAATGAGGCATTGGAGAGAAAGGAATCCAGTCTCGCTTGAAGTTGTCTGTCAGAAGGGTGCGTTTTGCACAGCCCGGAGTTAGTTCGCCATTGTTTGCTGTCTAAGACAGGGCGGATGCAACATGACACTGTCAGTCAGATCATCGAGTAAAGTCGCACGAAACTGGAAGCAGATAGGTGCAGCGTCTTATGTCATCACTTCGTGTTCATTAATGACGTATGCCAGTGCTGGCAATTAGGCCCAAACTATATTACGTCCACCGTCGTAAAGAAAGTGCTCTGATGATAGGTATCGTGGTAAAACAACCTTGGAAAGAGGCCGACGTGAAGTTCTTCAGGAGCATGCGTAGAACACTCTTAACCCCTAGGAAATCGAGTTGCCAAACGCATGTCTCATCATGACTTTGTACAATTAGTCAGGTCATTAATCCTAGATTCGTTTGGAAACACTCACTCTTGTACGACTATGTGTCTAGTAGCCCTTCTTCATTCGCAAGAAAGCCAGCATGGCGGATACTGCGAGGACAAGAACTGCAAGGAACATAAAGACGCAATCGGCTTGGGTCGACCTACACCTCGATACCATAGCTTCAGGGTCGGTGAACCAGTACCAGCACTGATCATCGCGGCGGCAACCACCATTGAAGATGTCGTTGAAGACTATCTTGGCAGCACTGTGGTAGTCTATGTCACCGTTGCAGTCCACACCAGAGATCTTGATAGCGAGTACCTGTGTCGTTGTCAGTCGAAACGTTCAATCGAAAAGTCAAGACCGTTTCGGGCCAAACTGGCACTTACGATTCCACCTGCCGCATTGATGAGAGCAACTAAGGCGTCAATGATCAAGCCAACCATGCCATCTAGGAAGGTCAAGAATAGAGCAGCGACCCCCAAAGCAGCTCCCAAGATCGTGACGCCGCCCACGAAAGCGGAGAAGCCCAAACTGGCTGGGAGGCTACCCCAGTGGTGACCGCGTATCAAAGAGACGGAGATCCCAAGTACGACAACACCGAAAAGAGCTTGGAAACCGCGAACGACGAAGTTGAGAATTGGGTTTGCGATAGCCATGTTGTTACTTTGCGCGTACAATGAGGTGTGTGCGTGTGTTTGCGTTGATGAATATCCAGTCAGCGCGACAACAGTGGTATCAATGTGATTGCGACAAAAAACCCTTTCCGTCGCGTGTGAGTTGAGATGAGAGTGGAACGTGAAAAAAACGTAGGCGAAATGGGTATCACATCGCTATTTACGCTTGTGCGCCTGTCCGTACATGCACGGCATATACCTATTGGCTTTCCTCGCCTGTGTCACCTTCATGTCTGGCAGGAGCAGTTTCATGTTACCGTGCGGCGTCCAAGGCAGACACATTGTTGGCAGCGCCTTGTGTTCATCCCGATATCCTGGTTTTTTGGTGCTAATCCTATTATTGTGAAGGGATCTGCAAATACGGTATGGTTGCCTGGATCATTTTTCAGGGTTCTGCCAGCTTTGGAAGGGTAGGTAGTCATGAGGCTAGACTGCCATCGTATCTCTTTTTACCGGTGAAATCTAAAGGCACATCTGTGACTCATAGTAGAGGCCGCAATCGAAGCAATGTGCTGCTGTTGTACATACCATTGCTACGATAACATCCATCCTAAGGGGTATTGAGCTTCAGACCCCACCATCCCTATTTTTTATCACACCTCACACACAGCAAAACAAGTCGTCACCATCTCGAAGCGACGCAGTATATTGCCGGTCACCAATGGAGGCTGTAATTGTCAATGCGCAAGGCGTCCAAGAAATGGGGGCCAGAACTTCTCACCGGTCAAAATCATACCTGCCTGGAAGTATATCGTGCAAGGTGACAGCTCAAGTGAGGCAAGGTACATGTAAGGCCTCACCTATTATCCGGATCTTTGAGTTCGTTGATAAAGTGTCAAGGGTACGCGCAAAGATGTGCTCGTCACAATACCCCTGTCTGGGGCAGTGCTATTCCCATCCAATAAGAACGCACCAGCCTTTGGCTTAGCCTCCGAGGTAGCAGTTGCCGTCTTTCCTTGGTGTTCCCAACCCATTTCCATACTAAATCATTGCATATTAGTTGCTATTTTCGTAGCTCAACGGCGGTTGCAAGTATCTTGAACAAGCCAGCCAGGAAAACGTCTCGTACCAGAAGTTGAACGTCCATTGCAGAAGTGATAGACGAGTCGCGAGTTGCTGTGGTTGAACAAAAGTAGATAATGACGAAGCAAGTAGTATACCCTTGTAGAGTATGGAGGTATCCAAGCAATTTGACGATAGAGAGTAGGGTTGCTATAGCGCCCCGGTATCACTCAAGACCAAAAAGCCCTATTGGTCTCTAGGGGATATTGCACAAGCAGTGGTGGTAATTCATGAAATTATTAGCTATATTGAGAAGAGACCGAGCTCACTTGTTGAGTCGCGCAGCCCTCTCGGGATCTCTCCACCAAGCACACTGCTCCATCCTGATAGCTGTGCCCTCGTCCTCCATCATCGCGCCACCCATAGTCGGGGGATTGACCACTAGTTGCCTGCTTCCAGTTCCCTCGTACTGCTCCCAGGTTGCGCTGCCCGACAAGGCATAAGTGTTCGGATCTCCACTGACAATAAAACTTGCCCAGTAAGCGCTGTACATATCCGCGATCACTGGGTATTGTGTGTTTGCTTGACCGTTAAAGTATGAGGAATCGCTAGCGTGCGGCACGCCCAGGTACGTGGCCGCCCAATTTGGTGTGTTCCAGCGCGCTTTGTAGACTGGAGCAGAGGTTGAGGAAAGAACGGAAGCCGTGTCTTGAACCGGGCAGATATAAGAATAGTCTCCGTAAGCCTCCGATACTCGCTCGAACTGGTCCGAGACGTAGCCCAGTGTGCCAGCCTCTGGCTTTACATCAGGGTAGAGGGTCTCAAGATCGGAAAGATCGTCAGCTGTTAGACCTGGAACAAGAGTCTTCCAGAAGTTGAGATACTCGGTGTTGGTACGTAGATCTTGTGGCGCAAAGGCTTTACCTTCGTCGGTTGTGGAGGAAATCAACATGGGAATGTTGAAAAAGGTGCCGTCTTCGCCGGAGGTCGAACCACGCTTCTCAAGGAGGGGACCAGGAGAGACAGGTTGCCACGGCCAAGTAATGTTGTAGTTGTGGGCGTTATACAGCGAAGAGGACATGAATTGGATGTCATCGGCTTCGGCGGCGCGGAGGCACTCCAGAGCAGCAGAGCTGGGTGACAAAGGACAATTCAGATAATCCATAATGTCTGAAACTTGGCGTTGGTAGATAGGGTAGTCAACACCCGGGAAGGCACGTGCGGTTGGCGAACCAGAAGACATGATGACCTTGCTGAACAAAGGCTTTCCGGCATCCTCGTTGTAGTTGTGGAACAGGTGGATGCCAACCGAATGGCCACCAGCACTTTGACCACCGAGGGTGATCTGGTCTTTGTCGCCTCCGAAATCGCCGATGTACTTTTGCAAGAATTCCAGAGCCATTTTCTGGTCGCGGATACCCAGGTTCAGAAGGCCCTCTTCTTCCATAAACTTGCCTGGCAAGCTACCGAGCGCACCAAGTCGATACTGAACAGTAACAACCATGAGGGGTTCCGTGCTCTTCTCCACAAACAGCGCTCCGTCGAAACTGCGATGAGAGCCCGATACGAATGATCCTCCGTGCAAGTAGACCATGGATGGCAGTTTCTGGTCCATAGGAATACCTGAGGGTCGGTACACGTTGATGGTAAGACAAGCTTCAGACTGTCCGAGCGAGCTGTACATGTTCTGGAAACATGCCGGCCCAGTAGATGTCGCATCCTTGACACCATCAAAAGGTTCAGGCCATGTTACCGGCATGAACCTCCCCTGACCAACTGGTTGCGTGGAATACTCAACATTCATCCATGCATCCACTGGTCGACTGAAGGTCTCAGTCTTCTTCAAGTTCATGAGCATCTGAGTGCCCTGGAATGATCCATAATCCGGTAAGCTGACAAGAAGCGATCCATCTGGCGTCTCATGGTTCGGAGGACTTGGTCGTTGTGGCGTGCCAGGCTGATATGGTCTGGCATAGGTAAAAGCGCCAAAGTACCAGAACAGCAGGACAGTGCTCCCGGAGAAAATCATGATGATGGCTAACCTTCTCTTCAGCCATCGTGAGGAGAAATGGGTTGCTTTCATAGTATTCTGTTGCTCCCGGGCTTCTGCCGATGGCGGCGCAGGGAGTCGGTCCGCCATAGGTACCGGTAGGCGCTACCGGCAACGGAGAGCGGAGTGACTGCGGGGATAGAAAGCGATGTAACTATTCCTACGGATAATCTATCACGCGCTTACTCTTGTTCGCGCTAGTTTGACGTTGTGATGGGGACGATGTTGGTGTTGAAGGTGAGATAGGGCACGTGGCTGGCGAATAATGACGTTGCCGAGACACTACCGAGTCAAGATATCGGTCGTGCAAGGATGTTTGGAGCCTTTCTGTGAACTTGCACGATGAATTACCTCCGAGGCTTGCCCTCATAAAGGATACCTTCCTTCTCCAAGCCGCTTCACGACACGTCCGAGGAAGCAGTTTTTCTCTTTCATCTCCCGCCCAACGGACGTATCCATGAATGAATGGATTATACCAAGATACTATGTTAGCTCGGTGCTTGGCTGAAGCCAAGTATCGCATCGGTGAAGAAGCTCATCGCTCACACCAATCTTGGGTGCGATCGCCGATATTCAATAGTAAGGAAAAAGCGACTTCAGACGATAAACGGATTCTAGATTTTGGTGAGGGGTGATAGTCGGTGGCGTCCGGAGAAGTAGAAGCCATCTGCTGCACCCCGCAAGCTAACGCAGCACAATAAAAGCATAGGCCTCGACCGGTGGATGTTCTGGCACCGAAAAGTAATCAACGCTAGCCAGCGCTGTGCGACTGACACCTTCCTTGTCAAGTACAGAACAAAAATTGGTGTATCGCTAGCGTTGTTGGCTACCCAGGATTAACATACATATCCACACAATCTCTCATCTGAGCCTACTTTCCCTGCTCTGCCGCCTCCTTCTCCACAGCATCCGCCATATCCGCCAATGTATCGAATTTCCAGTTGTACACTGGATCATCACGGTTCCCCATAACCGCTCCAGGCCTATAGATCCAGGAACTCTTGATCCCCATATCCTTTGCTGGGTGGTGGTCGTGGTATTGAGATTGCGCGGTTTGCAGCACCTCGTGCTTCTCGATACCGAATTGCTCCTTCACTTTTGCCAACATGTACTCAAAGTTTCTCAAGTCAGGCTTGTAGGAACCAATGTCTTGAGCAGTGTAGACCGCGTCGAACTTATATCCCTTGAGCCCATTCGCATTTCCAAGCTTGAACGAATCATGGTCGACGTTCGAGAGCACGACAAGCTTGAAGTACTTGGACAGCCTCTCCAATGCAGAGGGTATGTCGGAAAATCCGGGCCAGTGCCCAATACTCGCTCCAAATTCCTTGCTCTCCTCTTCACTGGGCTTCTCCAAACCAAGTTGCTCACACAATTCTGGGAGCACCATAGTAAGTACTTCAGAGTACTTAAGATGGCCGTGTTCTCTCTCAACTCTTGCTTCAATCTTGTGCATGACCTGCATGATGTGCTTGCGATCCATGTTTTCTTGACCAGACTTTTTGAGATGTGGTTGGAGAGCGATGAGAGCGCCAGCCTCCCAGTCGATCAGCGTACCGTATACGTCGAAGGAGAGGAGTTTAAAGTCTGTAAGTTTGGACATGATGGCGGTTATGTGCGTATTGTGACAAAAATGATGTATTTATAAGTTTGGAAAACCTCTTGTGTTTGAGCTCTGTATTGGTGAACGGACTGCGAGCGTGTTGCCGATTATTATATGTTGTCTCATGACTGTACAGTTGTCGCTGCCCAGAGGCCTCTTGGAACCCCACTTGATACTATGACGTTGGCGGGGCATGATAACGCGCCCTACAAAGTACATGCTAGCATTTGCGACGGCCGAGACGTGATAGCTAAATTTGAGTCTTAACCTAGACGCTACATACGCTTCACTATGCGATCTGGTATTGTTGTATAGGTGGGCCGTACCTTACGAAGGGGAACATGCATGCAGCTGACGCGTGGGTCGTGCTTTTCTCCGCCAAGTAGAGCATATCAAGCCATCTATGGAAGAGTCGAGGGCGAACAATCACGAAGCGCATCTACAAGAATCCGAGTTTTATTCGAGTAATGTTCATTTGTAATCGGACCGGCATTTACCCTCGGCCTACGCTGTGTTGACAACACCAGTTCTCATCTCGTACGGCAGACTACCAAGTTTCGACTCCAAGACTTCCTTGGTCAGCCTCCACAGATTTCTTTGCAACTTTTCATCTCTGGCCTGCTTGGACGCTTCTTGGACCTTCTTATCAGGAACAATATATGAGTTCTGTCAGAAGTCAGCTTAAGATTCTGAACGAGAAGTACGAGAGATCTCTTCTTACCTGAATCTGATCCTTTACAATATCAGGTGACACGGCAGCAAACAGGGCCGGGCGACATCCTTCAGCTACGGGATCTTTCATGAACGGCCTAACCGCTTTGACTCCAACCTTTCCCATGGTACCATAAGCCTCAACTGCCTGGTCTTGCTGGTCCGTTAACACGCCGCCCGGGTGTGTCGCATTGATCCACGGCAAGCCGCTGCTCTCTGTGACTTGACCGAATTCGCCAACCTTGATACGAGAGTACAGCTCACGTAGGAAGAGGATCTGTGCTAGCTTGGTGCGGTTGTAGAGCTTCATTGCGCCAATGTCTTGGTTCATCTCTTGGACCGATTCGAATTTCATGCTCGAGTCAGCGCCCTTATGCAGATCAGAGGATTGGTGTACAATGCGCGAGTCAGGCGTCTTCTGCAGTATAGGCAAGAGCGTGAGCGTAAGATGTGCCTGCGAGAAGACGTTGACCTGCATGTGGCTGTCCAGACCATCACGCGTCTCATTGTATACGCCGACACCCAGCCCAGCATTGCATACCAAAGCGTCAAGTCTGTCCAGCTCTTTTGCCAGCGACTTGGCTACCTCGTCCACCTGCTTTAGGTCTTCGAGGTTGCACTTGCGCCACTCCACTTTACTTATATCACCCCATTCCTTGAGCGCTTCTTGAGCTTCATCGGCGTGCTCTTCCTTGTTCGACAGGAGGTAAATTTTCGACGGGTTGTGCTGAAGGAGATGTGCGACGATGCCGTATCCAATGCCGGCAGAGCCGCCAGTAACAACGTAGACCTGTAATCGTGGTCAGTAATTTGATCATGTAGATGAGAGAGTATCAATTTACCTTCCCGCTGAGATCAGGGATGTCTGTGTTAGGGTCGAAGGCGCTGCCGATGGCTTTCTTGATTGTGTCCATGATGATGAAGCGTTAGCTGGATAATTAGTCTTCCTCAGTGTCTTTGGTATCTAAAGGGTAGGATGTCATCTTCATTCAGGCGGGAAATAGGCTCATATCACGTCGCCCGACGCGTCGCGCATCGTGTCGTCATAATGAAATGGGTGGAAGCTCCGCCTCTAATTATGCCTACTACATGTCGCCTAAAGCCCCAAGCATGACATCAACAACCTACCGAGTTAGTCACAATCATCAGCAAACGTTTACCATGTTGCATACGTGGATGCAGTCTGGGAAGTTGTGTTGGTAAGGATGAGCAAACGCAAGCTTAGTTCAGCGGTATGGACCGAGTGACACGAACACAAGCGTCACAAGGTCTTTCTCGCATATCACACCAATACCAGTATAAAAAACACAGCATATAGGACTAATGCGCTATACGGGATGTTTGCCAGGATGATTAAGGACGTGGCGGTGTAATATCGAGAGAAGACTTTGTGTAGGTGGACTGCGAGCCTGACAGGATCCGCGACCCCGCCCCACACAGGTAGGTACACCAAACCATCGTGTTCGTGCATACTCTCCGGTCGCTCATCGCATAACTGCCCTCCGCATGTGTCATACCACCTAAACATACATCGCATACGAAGCTTTACATGTGGTTCGCAGGGATCTGGTGGCGAGCCGGGGCCCTAACAACCTTGTAAATGTCCCTTAGATCTACTACCACCATCTGATTCACGACTGATTATCATGGCTGAAATGACCATCTTTTACAAAATTCAAGACAACATAGTAGAGCAAGTTCTCTGTATTCCCAAATATCCAAGACGAAGTCACAATATCTGATGCCCATAGGCTGACGCTAAGTCTTGCCTTGTATAGTGTTTGCGTGTATTACTCCTAAGCCGAGCCACCAGCCCACCGTCTGTCCAAGTCTCCGTCGTTGATCCCCTTTCCCAGAACTCCTTCAATACCTCTACCTCTCCTCTCCAAAACACCAACTTCGACGAAGTCGATGCGTTCATCCATCTGTACCTTGTATGCTGTCACTTCTTTCTCCAGTGGTTTCTCGTTCTCTTCCGTATGCTCGCTCGTTCGCACTTTCTGGGCACAGTAGTAGTTGGATGCGAATGACTTGATAATCCACCAAACTCTTGGATAGACACAGGTCTCGCAAACGCGTACTAGACTGCCCATGTTGATGTACTTTGCAGTGTTGGAACAGTCTGAAATTGCGCAGGTACGTTGGTAAAGAGCATCATAAAGTTCAGCGAGGCTGAATGTAGAGTGCGAATGGAGGCCAATAGGCATTCTCACGGTATTTGGAGCTATGGAAGTGACCTAGAATCGCGATATCAGCACAAATTCTGACGCTTCTATTACCTTTTTCCACTCGATCATACGAGCCACGAAGGCGATTGCCCGTTTGCTAACTCTCCTCCACACCAACGGACTTGCGACATCCAGTTCCAGAACAACTTGTTCCATCAACTCAGCTGGCAGTCTCGATAGTGATCCTAGATCAGATGTGGTAGCGTAGTGGAGTTCGAGAGCATGACGACCGTTATCGAGAGGGCAATGTCGGGCGAGCTTGTCGTGTTCAATCACGCTGCAGAAGGTGGCTTTCTCATAAAGGGGTGAGGGCTATGGTGTTGTAGACCGACATGACAGTGTATCGGGAGAAGCTGTTGATTTTAGGAAGAGAAACTTTTGGAAAGAAGACAGTAATCTATTGCGCTGGAGGGATGAGATAAAGTATGAGGTCCAGGCTCCCGAAGCACATCGATAGTGAAATGCGTCTGTCAATTGACGGTGCACGAAACCACAACAGTGAAGACCCATACGGACATCAGATCAACTCAAATAGATAAGAGATAGTTGGAAACATTGTTCTTCTTGTGGAGGATCACATTTCTAAGGTCGTTGGCCCGCGAAACGCCGTTTAGCTGTCTACGTCAAGCAAAACTCGAGGCAACTGATATTTCATAAAACGACCGGTAAAAAGAGTAAAGGCTCTAACCAGAACTGGGACTGCGCAGGTTCAGCAGCTAGATGGACCGTAGTGGGTTGTGGTAGCAAAAAAGGGGGTGATCATAGAGGTACCGTAGTACCTTCACCCTCAACACCTTAACACCTCTACAACCATCCAACAAAAACGAACAGACGTACAAGCCCGACGTGGGGGTCGAACCCACAACCTTGAGATGTACTGAGTAATCGTGTCTGTTAGACCGTGAAAGACTAAGAGTCTCACGCTCTACCGATTGAGCTAGCCGGGCTATTTCTGTTGTTCGATGGAAGGCTCAAATTTTATTCATCTCATAGACTTCAGCGTTTAAAAAAAGCAGGGAGATCCAGCAAAAAACTGGGTGAACCTCATATGGCCGGGATCAATGTTGGTAGGGTGGGGGGAATTCGGCGGGACGGTCGAAAATTTCATTAGCGCAACACCAAAAACCATCCGCATGCTCGCTAAAGCACAACCGCAATACGTGTTTATTGGCCATCATTATATTGTACACATAGTCACAAGATAGTCGTGGTATGAATGAGAGACTTGTTGCAATCAGGGTTTGTTGCGACAGTGAGGTATATCAAGATCGTTCACCTATCTTCCAGTTCACATATAACAAAAGCAATGTCAGAGCAGCATGATCAACTAACTGCATGGTCGTTGGATCAATGCGTAGCATTCTTAAACTGCGCAAACGTGGTGCTATTTTAAGCGTGACGACTCCGCCTTCAGTGCGACGTTACGAGGCGACAGCCTCAGAACTCGCAACGCGAGCAGCTAGTAAAAGTAATCTATTTGAACACCGTCGCCGACAAGTTAGGGGCGAAGGAATGTTGAAACGATGCCACAATATCAATGCTCTAGCCACTGTGCAGCCCGTATAAGACAGCATTCTACGAAATGATACAAAATACACGATCCAATCGCATAGTATTGATTGGGTCATCTCTCTTCCATGCTGTCAAGCAAGACGCCGCAGCACGAACCGGGCTGGAGGGAAATTGTAGTATGCCCGCCTCACAAGCCGTGTTGGTACTTGGCGTGTTCTAACCAAATGCAATGGGCGTTCGTTCCAACGCAACGGCAGCAATGTTAGCTATCGAATGATAGGCAAGACGTTGTATTCATGTTCCTGTCAAGAAGGATTTACTCGGAAGCAAAAGCATCCCGAAGGTTAGTATCAGGGTGCGGACTTGGCGCAACGTCAGGGTCTCCACCAAATCTCTCCCCACAGCGTGGCGCCGCGTAATGGCACTGCAAGCTGGGTAGTTTGCAGCATCGCGCGTCAATGTCAGCTTGGTGCAATTTGAGACGTGCGGCCAAGGTGAATCGATCTTATTCGTCGACATAACGAGGCCCCAGGGGCGCGGTTGCAGCAGAAGGCCCAGGGTAGTGGTAGGCACTGCCTCAGCACTCTGGTCCGTGCCTACATCTTTCAACGACCGGCAGTCAGCGAAACCTTGCAACAGGATCCGCAAACATTCCCGGCGCTGGTGGAAGTTGACCTTCGCTTTCTTCACGATACAAACGCGATCACGACACATTGCGCGCATTCGGTAGAAACTCAACTCGGAGACGCCCGCCAAGCTGCGTTACTATAGCCAGGGTGGCTTACGACGAAGCTCCGCAAGACGTCCGTATCCGTCCGCGACGCGACAACACATTGCAGAAACGACGACACACCGGCAGCTATCACATGAAGTGGTAGGCAAACCACCCTCTTCGGAGAAAGACGCCCATCGCAACATTCGGCCGCTATGGCCAGCAGGCCGCCCGGTGGACCGCCTCATAGCGAGAACCTGATCGACTTCGACGACCATCAACCCACATATTACTCGGGTGCACCGCCACCTGCCAATGACCATGACCTCCTCCACCGGTACGACATAGACAGCTCCGATGCAGCGCCACAAGGTCGGCCCTCGGTTTCGTACGATGACTTTGTCGGGGGTGGGAGGGCGACGGCAGGCCTGCCGGGCGGGCCTGGCGCACCCGCGGGTGACTCGCCCTATCTGGGAGGAGCAAACAACAGCAGAGCCTACTCGCAAACCTCGGACCTGCACAACTACCAGCGCTACTCGGATGCAGACATACCGGCAGACGACGATGCTTCAGCACAGGGCTACTACGCCGCGGGAGGAGCGTATGACCAGCCTTCACCAGGCATACAGCGCGGGGCATCCAAAAAGGCGCACAACAGGAATAGTATCCTGAGTCTTGGAGGTGGCCTGACTGGAAAAGTCAAGAACATGTTCGGGAAGGGCAACGAGTATTCCGAGATGGATCTGCCATTGACCGAGAACGCAGCACACCAACGGCAGCCCAGTGCGAATACGACCGCAAGCGCACGCGACGATGGCCAGTCCTCCAAGACGAAAAAGGGGATGGGCTCATTCAAGTTTGGCTTCGGCAGGGGCGCGCCGGATCCCTCAACGTTGGGGCCAAGAATCATCCACCTGAACAACCCGCCCGCCAATGCCGCCAACAAATACGTCGACAACCACATCTCAACCTCGAAATACAACATCGCCACCTTCCTTCCCAAGTTCCTCTACGAACAGTTCTCCAAATACGCCAATCTCTTCTTCTTGTTCACGGCCATTCTACAACAGATCCCCGGTATCTCCCCCACCTCGCGATACACTACCATTGTGCCGCTTGGTATAGTCTTGCTGGTCTCGGCCGTCAAGGAATACATTGAGGACTACCGGCGGAAACAATCTGACTCTGACCTCAACAACTCAAAAGCCCAAGTCCTCAAAGGCTCTACCTTTACAGATACAAAATGGGTTAATGTGGCAGTTGGCGACATCGTACGCGTCGAATCCGAACAATCCTTTCCCACCGATTTGGTCCTGCTTGCTTCGTCCGAGCCCGAGGGTTTGTGCTACATTGAGACGGCCAACTTGGACGGGGAGACAAATCTGAAGATCAAGCAAGCGATACCTGAGACGGCTGACTTTGTCAGTCCTGCTGAGCTGGCACGACTAGGAGGCCGTATACGGTCAGAACAGCCTAACAGCAGTCTATACACCTATGAAGCAACTTTGACCATGGCAGCTGGTGGTGGGGAAAGGGAACTACCACTAGCACCCGATCAGCTGCTGTTGCGTGGAGCGACACTGCGAAACACACCTTGGATACACGGTGTCGTCGTATTTACCGGACACGAAACGAAGCTGATGAGAAATGCCACGGCTACACCTATCAAGACCACTGCAGTGGAGAGACTGGTCAACAAGCAGATTCTCATGCTTGTAGTCATTCTCATAGCGCTAAGCATCGTCAGCTCTATAGGCGATGTGATTATACAGTCCAAGGAGAGAGACAGCCTCGAGTATCTCAGACTTGATGCTTTCAACGGCGCCAAACAATTCTTCCGCGACCTCCTAACATATTGGGTACTCTACTCCAACTTGGTTCCCATTTCGCTTTTCGTAACGATTGAAATCGTCAAATACTACACTGGTAGTCTCATCGACTCTGATCTCGATATTTACTATGAACCGACAGACACACCGGCGAAATGCCGAACTTCGTCTTTGGTCGAGGAACTAGGTCAGATTGAATACATCTTCTCGGACAAAACAGGTACTCTGACATGCAACATGATGGAGTTCAAGCAGTCTACGATTGCCGGCATTCAATATGCCGATGAGGTCCCCGAGGACAGACGTGCGACCTTTGAAGACGGTGTTGAGGTCGGAATCCATGACTTCAAGCAACTTGAGCACAATCGCAAAACGCACCACAACAAGTACATTATTGACCAGTTCCTTACTCTACTCGCAACTTGCCATACAGTCATCCCCGAAAGAAAAGGCGAAAAGGCCGCCATCAAGTACCAAGCTGCATCGCCCGATGAGGGCGCCTTGGTGGAAGGCGCAGTGACTCTCGGCTACAAGTTCGTCGCGAGGAAGCCGCGCGCGGTGATTATCGAAGTCGATGGTCGCGAGCTTGAATATGAACTCCTAGCCGTTTGCGAATTCAATTCCACCAGGAAAAGGATGTCTACGATTTTCCGTACTCCTGAGGGCAAGATTGTCTGTTACACCAAGGGAGCTGACACCGTCATATTGGAGAGGCTTGGCAAAGACAACCCTCATGTGGAAACGACGTTGACGCATCTTGAGGAGTACGCTTCCGAGGGACTGCGCACGTTGTGTCTTGCGATGCGAGAGATCTCAGAGAGCGAGTTCCAGCAATGGTGGTCGGTCTTCAATACTGCACAAACAACTGTTAGCGGTAATCGTGCCGAAGAGTTAGACAAGGCTGCTGAGCTCATTGAGCATGACATGACTCTGCTTGGAGCGACTGCTATCGAAGACAAACTGCAAGAGGGTGTACCAGACACTATCGCTACCCTGCAATCCGCTGGTATCAAGGTCTGGGTCCTTACTGGAGATCGCCAAGAAACTGCCATCAACATCGGCATGAGTTGCAAGTTGATCAGCGAGGACATGAGTCTACTCATTGTTAACGAAGAAAACAAGGAAGATACGCGAGACAACATTCGCAAAAAGTACCAAGCAGTTACTAGTCAGAGCCAAGGTGGGGCTGAGATGGATGTTCTCGCTCTAGTTATCGACGGCAAGTCGCTTACCTATGCCCTTGAGCGTGACCTTGAGAAGGAGTTCTTGGACCTGGCTGTCAGGTGCAAGGCTGTCATCTGTTGCCGTGTCTCCCCTCTACAGAAAGCCCTTGTCGTCAAGCTTGTCAAACGCCACCTCAAGGCTATCCTTTTGGCCATCGGTGACGGCGCAAACGATGTTTCCATGATCCAGGCTGCTCACGTTGGTGTTGGTATCAGTGGTGTTGAGGGGTTGCAGGCAGCACGTAGCGCAGATATTGCGATTGGCCAATTCCGCTACCTGCGCAAACTTCTCCTTGTCCACGGCGCCTGGAGTTATCAGCGTGTCAGCAAGGTTATCTTGTACTCTTTCTACAAGAACATTGCCATGTTCATGACACAGTTCTGGTACTCTTTCCAGAATGGGTTCTCGGGTCAGATTATCTATGAGTCGTGGACGCTGACATTCTACAACGTGTTCTTCACAGCGGCGCCGCCTTTCGTCCTGGGTATCTTTGATCAATTCGTAAGCGCGAGGCTTTTGGACAGGTATCCGCAGCTCTACCGCCTCAGTCAGTCTGGTGTCTTCTTCCGTATGCACTCTTTCTGGTCTTGGGTTGGAAATGGCTTCTACCACTCGCTGATTTTGTATTTCGGTGCCCAAGCATTTATTCTCTGGGACTGGCCACAGTGGGATGGCCGAAATGCAGGCCATTGGGTTTGGGGAACCGCCGCTTACACTGCCAATCTGGCGACCGTCCTTCTCAAAGCCTCCCTCATCACCAACATCTGGACAAAGTATACCGTGCTAGCTATTCCGGGCTCCATGCTGCTTTGGTTCATCTTGATGCCCATCTACGCCGTCGTAGCCCCCAAGATCAACATATCCAACGAATATGTTGGCGTAATCGAGCGCCTCTTTCCTGACCCACGCTTCTGGGCAATGGTATTGGTACTGCCACCACTCTGTCTCATCAGAGACTTTGCATGGAAGTACGCGAAGAGAATGTACTTTCCGCAGAGCTACCATCACGTTCAAGAGATTCAGAAGTATAATATACAAGATTACAGGCCACGGTATGTTTTCCCCAAATTTTATACTTGCTCGCCACGATTCACTGACTTTGCAATAGTATGGAGCAATTCCAAAAAGCGATCCGAAAAGTCCGACAAGTGCAGCGTATGCGCAAACAGCGTGGGTATGCGTTTTCACAAACAGACGAATCACAAGCTCGGGTGCTACAGGCCTATGATACTACACAGCAAAGAGGGCGGTTCGGAGAGATGGCGAGTTCGCGGAAATAACCCTAGGCATTTGGACCTGATAAGGGGAACGCATTTTACTCATCGGAGTTTGTTCGGCGTATGGAAAGTGGGCGGTATGATGTTCTTGTACGACTGCGTTTCCAGTAGGTATGATGTCTGTGATGTGAATAGTGCAGTGTGTTATTGATATGAGCGTCAATCAACGAGGACTTCTAGTTGCACATTTCCAAAGGTCCCTTCTGTGTTCATTACTTCCTCTGCACTTACAAATTGCGTTCAACATTTTGTTGTGTCTTCAGTGCGGAGCTAATTCCATCCCAAATGTCTTGCGCACTGATCGCAGCTTCCTATCGCAAACTTAGAGCAGCTTCACGTGCCTCTAACATTTTCATGCAACGTCAGAAATCCCACGCCGGCTCATCGCTTATCCAATGCAATGGACGAACGGTAAATCACGACTATGGCGCGTACTAATTATCCGGTGCCTTGAGACTAATAGCTCTTTACCCGTCCACCGCGTGGTGGCAGAGCCAAAATGTGGGTACGGAGGGGCACCTGTTACCCCACTATCGTCACTACGGCGGTTGTGAGCGCTCTTTTGCCAGCAACACAGCACAGACATGCGGTTTCATCACGAAGAAGTTTCTTGTTGATACTGTTGAAACCAACCGCTATTTATCCATTTATCGACAGTCGCCGGGCAAGAGGAAGAGGAAGTGGCGGTGCAATCCCAGCTTCCAATCGACATCAAATACCAAGGCCGACCAATATGGTCAGCATCCGCCACAAGCATGCGGCGCAACAAGGATAAAAGCCAGGCGGAACCATCGCCTATCAGGGTAAAGAGGCAAACTGATCATACTAACCCAGTCGTCCGGTTGAAGACGCAGGGTCATATGTTCATGTTAGCCTCTAACACGGCGTATATAGACGGTAGGCTGTTGTACCTGGCGCCAAATTATCTTATTCCGTCTGCAAAATACACGTATACATTCTGGGGACATGATTACTGGGCGCTTCCATTGCCGTGCTAGCAGTATTAATACCCTGCGTGCCGCCTGTTCTTCTGCTGTTCCGACTTCCAGACCTCTTGCATCATCTTTTCTACATTCTTCAAGACCTTGCATTGAACGACGAACGCCAACATTATTACAACGGAATACTTTTGCCAATCGCAACTTCTACGCTACCATGGCTATCAACACTCCCTACGTTACGCTGAACGATGGCAACAAGATGCCTCAGGTTGGCTTTGGACTGTGGAAGGTCGACAATGCTACATGTGCGGATACTGTCTACAATGCCATCAAGGCTGGATACAGATTGTTCGACGGTGCTTGTGGTAAGTAAATCTCGAGTCTCCATTCCCAAACCCATCATTAGCGGATGTGGGGAGGTCGGTCTCTATTACTACGAGACGCTCCATCGGCCCGTAAACCGTGTAGTACAAAGATCTACCGAAATGGATGTTTGTGATACAGGACGGGCTCATGACCCCGATTTACCCGTCGTTTCTGCCTCCTTGCCTTGCCTCGGAATGCTAGCGTCATTCTTCGGAATGAAAGCGCGCGTGATCATGGCTGACACCAAATTCCACAGACTACGGCAACGAAGTTGAGTGCGGTCAAGGTGTAGCTCGCGCTATCAAGGAAGGCCTCGTAAAGCGCGAAGATCTCTTCATCGTCAGCAAGCTCTGGCAAACTTTCCACGAGCGTGAGCAAGTCGAGCCCATCTGCCGCAAGCAATTGGCCGACTGGGGTATTGACTACTTCGACCTCTACGTTATCCACTTCCCCGTCGCCCTCAAGTATGTCGACCCCAAGGAGCGCTACCCACCTGGCTGGTTCGTCGACGGTAAGAGCAAGATCGAACACAGCAATGCCAGCCTACAAAGCACATGGGAGGCATTTGAGGAGCTCAAGAACAAGGGCCTGGCTAAGAGCATCGGTGTGAGCAACTACTCAGGAGCGCTGCTTTTGGACATGTTCACCTACGCAAAGATCAAGCCCGCCACTCTCCAGATCGAACACCACCCCTACTACGTTCAGCCCTACCTGATTGAGCTGGCTAAGCAGCACGACATCAAGGTCACCGCATACTCATCCTTCGGGCCTCAGAGCTTCATTGAGTGCGACATGAAGATTGCGGCTGACACACCCCTCCTGTTCGACCACCCGGTCATCAAGAAGATCTCCGAGGCACACGGCAAGACCCCCGCACAGGTCCTGCTCCGCTGGTCGACACAGCGTGGTCTTAGCGTTATCCCCAAGTCCAACTCGGCGAACCGTCTGCAGCAGAACTTGGATGTGACGAGCTTCGATCTCAAGGACAGCGAGATTGAGGAGATTTCGGGCTTGGACAAGAACTTGAAGTTCAACGCTCCTACCAACGTAAGTAAAAAACCTGTGTCCGTATGGAGAAGGATGAGCGCTAATATCGACGTGCAGTACGGTATTCCTTGCTACGTCTTCGCATAAACGGTGTCTGCGAGAGACGAGGAACGATTGAAAACGACGACATGAATAGATAAAGGCACGGCGTCTTACGCTGATAGCTAAGTAATTAAAAACAAGAAAGTTCAGTTCTTATCGCTTGCCATTGTGTGGTGTATGTATTCGTTTTGGCGGTTGTTGAACACCATGTCGGGCCTTTAGCCAACGATGTCGGTGCGATGAGCCAGCTGCCCTCACCGATTTGTCTTTCGCGCATCAAGTAAGCGCGCCATTACATGCTTTCGTCTGCGTCGATTCAAGGAACTCTTACCCGTAGGCGGGCAGTGACATTCGCATTTAGCACGTCAAATTATTGTCATAGCTGTCAACTAAGCTTAGGGCATATGCGACTAACGTATCCACTCGACGGTGACGGGGAAAATCCAGATGCTCTACCCGCTTTGTGCATTTATCCTGATCTCTTGTACAGTTCATATGCGTGAAACAACCCATGGTCCGCAAGCTGGAATCTTCTGTATCGACGACCAGGGTGCTCGTTCGCAGCGCGACGTGATTCGCCACGGAATAAGGAAGTGCGCACATCCGGCTATCTACCGTCAGCTGCAGATGCACATTTCAACAATGCCATGGGCAAAAGCCCATCAAGTGCACTACGACTGCACTGCCGATAGCCGTACAAGTGCGGCTTGACATGTCCAAGAGACCGAGATAACGTTTGTACAAAGGCCATGGAATGACGCGCTTGTGATCTAGGTCTTGCCGTTTCTGCTTCTCTCTTGTTTCCGCTAAGCTCCGGAAGATGCTCCACTGGAACAGCCGCATGCCGCATGATCCGCATTGGCATAGCAAGGGCTAGACTGCATGTGTGCTGCATGTACAATTAGTGCTAGATCCCATGATAACAGGCACGCACACACGCACACGAATAATTGCAACACGTCTCCATGATGACTTGAGGAAACCGCATCAAAGTCACGTCGAGGCCCGAAGCCCGACCCTCCGTTTCAAGTAAAAACAGTGTGCACTGCGTGGTCTGTGTCTTTCGATGATCAAATCGATCACAGACGTGACATCACAACACGATCTCTTGGTGCATCCGCGGATCCCGGAGCTAGTACTAAAAAACACTGCTAAACTCTGAACAACCAACGCGATTAACAATCCGTCTTCGGCGAATCCAGGCAACTGACCTCACTCATCACCTTACTACTCACGCGTCGCAGCTTTCTGCTCACAAAACCTTCCTCTCTACTCTGCTAGTTAGCTGCTACGGCTCTATACATACAAGAATAAGCGTGCCGGCCTGCTGCTTCTCCTCTGTCTCCTACCCTCTGTCTTGGTCCCGACTGCATATTGATACCCCCGGAACCTGACCTGACTTACTTGATTTGATCTGCTTTTTACACGGCCGTTTCCGCTTTGCATTGTTACTTTGAGTCTCCAGCAAGCGCATTTACGTTTACCTTGAATCTTGATTACTGAATCCGGTGGGAAGACATGGCGTTGTCGACAGAGCAGAACCAGATGAGGTATGTCGCGCTTGCCCAAGGTTTGCGACACGCGACGGGTACTGACATGGTCTCCAGATTCTTAGCCATCGTACTTCCTTCCCTCACTCTCTGCACGCATACATTACTCGCGCTGTCCTTCTTACTACCCGGCTCCGACCTCGACCGCGCATCGTTCTCCATCTCATACAACGTACTTGCCGGCGGCGCAAGCATACTGGGCCTCCTAGGCGCCGTAAGGGTAAGCCAAGCTCTTCCCCGCGACCTGTGCGACTGTCTGCTAGCTGTCTACTTGGCTGTGTCCAGCCGGCTTCGCTCGGAGTCGCAGTCTCAAGTCTATTCGTCACATGTATCCGCTAACACCCGATGTTGCAGTTATTACCAAGCCTCGTGTCAGCTTACACAATCATCCACGCGACCACGTTGTCCTTTGTAACCATCGCTCTCGTAAACCTGGTTCTTCCCTTCGACTTCCGGTTGCTAAATCCGGTAATTCCGAGCTACGCCGTCGACGGATCGTCGATATGCCGCGACATTGATGCTGGTTTTGGATGGGACGATGAGTGGTTGGAAAAGTGCTCGACAACATTTGCTGTTGTCAAGTTTGGGGGCGCCTGTGTGGGGTTGGTTTTGATGATCGCCCAATGGTGGGCTTTGGTCAGCGTGCGGAGATGGGGACAAGAGTTGGGATGCCAATGGGAGACTAAAGAGATGGATGTGGAGAAAGCTGGCCTTGTACAAAAGGAGGGTGGCATGATCTATGACGAAAAGACTGGAATTTAAATGATATAACGAATTAAAGATTACAAACAAAACCAGGGAAACGAGCTCTTGTTAGAAGTGAAGCATACAAGAACGAAGAAAAGCTGACTGGAGCTCAATGCCAAACGCACCCATCCATCGGTTAGGCTGACTCGAATCGAACAGGCAAGTCAACAAATTGTTTCCCGTTCGCGTCCCAAAGTTCTTCCCGAACCCAAAGTTGATTCTCCCCTCTAACGCGTGAGCTGGAAGCGTCTCTCCAGAAGACCGAGTTTCGACATTTTTGACCATCGTTGATATGTCGATCGTAGACTGTTACTTCCCAGAAAAAACAGCTGTCACACCTGCATTCGCACTTGTCCCACCCCTGGATATCTCCACAGTGCATGCACATCTTGTCTGCGTGGCCAACCCATCCATTTTTGTTCCCGGCCCTGTGACTGATAGTTCTTATAAACCTTCCAACATGCCAGAAGCAGACTCGTGGTGGTAATTTGATGATGTCGTGGGGGACGTTGGTATGCTCCACAAGCGCGCAAGCCGGACTGTTTGATGACTTGAACTGGCTGATGGGATACTCAGCGTTACACACGATGCAATGTCGATGACTGGGTTTAGATGACGATGGGGTCAAATAAACCTGGATAGCGCGCTGGGCACACCTTGACCGAGGAGCCTGCCAATGTCTCTGATCGAGAGTCAGGATATCGTTGAATCGTCGTTGAGTCAATTTGAGGGCCAGTATGGCGTCGAGCGCAAGGCGATCGGTGATCTCGAGGATAAGTTCAGTCGGCAGGCTCGCAAGACATGCGGTATTTGGAGCCACGGCAGCTTGAGACTTCGTCACAGGTGTCTGTTGATGCACTGTAGGTTTTCGCATCTGCGTTTTGCTGGTAGAAAAGAAGCGTAGGAAGAGGTTGATGTAACGCACTCGCGCACATGGCGAGATCCATTCGCGTAGCCATATTGATGACATTCAATCGGTCTTGTCAGCGTTGTGGGAATTCACGTCCTACTGTGAAAGAAAACAGCGTTCGTTCATCAGGCCTGCGGAATCGGTGCTAATAGGCATCCATAATCCCGCCTCCTTTCGAAGGAGCGTGTCTCATACTCTATGCGTGAGAGGCCCCTTGCGCCTCGTCATGCGTGATGGGCTTGTCGGGCGTATCTGTTGGAATATAGAATAGGTGGTCATGTCGACAGTGTGGCTGATGTCGTAAGTGATACCAACACCCGCGATTTGTGGCGCGTGATGCTATGCAAGCAAAAGAGGAAAGAGCATTCGACGCGAACGGTGTGATGACAATGTCATGGAGACGAAAATGGAAAGCAAAGGAACGACTGGACAGACGGAGAAGTGAGAACACCCTGACCACAGCACGGATGACATATGCCAGGCTTACTTTTGAAGGCGATGGCGCAACGGCGGGACGTAAGCCAAGTTGGCGAACTACAAAAAGCTGGGGTAGAGGCGGGAGCGCATGTTTAGCCGAATGGGTCGTGCCCCTGTCTGGGTTCGTTTGCTCTCCGCACGAGCCATGGTGATATTGCTTACGCCGTGAGGTGTCTCTAAAAAAGATGATGCCGTCGTTGTATAATGACTGTCTTGTCTAGCGACCGGCAACGTACTCCGAACCCCCACATCTTGCAAGACTGACGTCGCGTATCAGCATGCGAAGCTCGGCGTGCAGGGCGTTACTATCTCAATATCGTTAAACCTCATCTGGAAACAAAGCCGGCACCGAAGCTGGCCATGTCGGTACCCTCTGCGCAAGATACACAATAGACGCAGGCGATAACCACACTGATGGTATTATCTCTCTCGGTTCATGTGCATGTGCTACGACGGAGAAGCAAGCCACATGTCGATAATTTCACAAATGCCTGGCTTTGGTGGGAGCTTATTGGAAGCCAGGCCGCAATGGTCGTTGGATGCCCCGCATTAGAGCCCAAGCACTCCCACATATCTTGTCATGGTGTAGTGTAAGTGATCATGCTGGCAATGCGGTGTGGCATGCGTCGGTTTGGCATCGCTACCGTCCCGGGCGCGTTGGCGGGGCACTGCGAACGTTGAGTTCGCAGGTGATGGCGACGACGCAGTGTCTAACAGCACGACAGACATGATGCAGACCCTGAGTCGGGAAAATGTCAGGGTCAAAACAGAGTCAAGCAGGGAGGGTCTGGGAAAACCACGTGTAAAGGAGGCGCGCGGGGCTTTCTCATGAATAGCCGACGACAGACCATGGTGGTGAGAGCCCGAACCGTTGTTCGCTAAACGCGCCCACTGCTCTCCCACTGCATATCCCGCAGTACTCGACTTGGATATGCAGCTGCCCCTCTCGGACGTCATCTGCCTGCTCTTCCACTTGGCCGACTGCTGGTAGAGTCGCAGAGCCAGGTCTCGGGAGACAGTGGAAGGTCCCCCAAGGCAAGGCTGCGGCGCGTCTGTCGCGATACGAAGAGTAAGCGGTTGGTTGCGGACGGGATCGAATGGGATATCAGACTAATTGGATGCAGCTGGTGAGGCCCGTGTCTGAGAAGCGGAGATGAATTAAGTGGATAGGTCGTTGCTCGGCCTGCTTAGCGCAACGAATCCAGCATCCCCTTTCGACATAATCCTCAGCATTCCCGCGATATCTCCCGAAGTGCCTCCCTGACCCCTACCCGCTCAGTTGTGTGCTTTTCTCGGTGACTTCACTTGCTGCCTGCTAAGTGAACAGCTGTCGCTCCTTTTTCGCGGTGAAAGGTGAGTACACCGTTTGCCTTTCTCGGTACGCGGCACGACCCTGTTCTCCAAAACATCTCCGCTCTCCACCAAAATTTTCCGCTGCCCGCCTCGACCTCATTTCCCGCCCCCATATCGCCAACACTTGCCTGCGTCCGACCGCCGACAATCGCTCGAACCTCTTGTGCCGATTGATGCTTGCACTTGTTGACAAGGACTAGTCGTACTAATCAATTGCTCCCAGATTCAGTTTCTAGTATCACCCACCCACCAACCCTTTGGCGTTGCGCGACTACCCCGACTCCGAACAACCTACCCGACTTCTTCCTACCCAACATGTCCTACTACAACGACGCGTCGTGGAACACGCCTGCTCCCGGCCGGCAGTCATCGTGGGAGCAACCCCAACCACCCTCGCGATCAGGTACCGGCCAAATGGGATTCAACGGTGCAGGTGCAGCGATTCACATGGATATAGGCACAAGCTCCACGGTCAACAGCGAGGTCGCCAATGCCTTTGCCTCGCAGTTTGAGGGTACGTTGCTTCTTATAGTGGGGGCTGCCAGTGCCAATGCGACAATACGTGGCAGTGACAGGCCCCATGGTAGCCATAGACGAGCCCCGTAGCCGAGTGCTAACAACAACACCACAGAGGTCGACCGCGCCATCGAGAACCTTGCCAAGAGCGGCAAGCCCTTCGGTCCCGGCTTCCCTCCTACACCCATGGGTGCCAACCGCCGCGAGTCCATGCCCATGATGGGAGGTGGCCCCCGCCCATACCCCGACTTCGGTATGCAGTCTTGCTCATAATCGTCCCCGCATGACTGACATGTGATACAGAGCAACAGCGCATGGGCGGCCCCCAGCGCCACCACTCGGTCAGCGAGTACGACGGCTCCCGCTCCCACTCGGCGTCCAACGTCCAGGGCTTCTACCAGAACCAGCGCTATGCGCCGCGACCCAACGACGCAGACCAGATGGCACAGGCGAAGCGACGGATGGCGGCTCAGCGTGAGCGTGAGCTGCGCAACTATCACCAGGAGCAGCAATACCACAGAAGTAAGGACTCGGAATCTGGGCAACAATAGAAGCAGGACAGTTGGTTGACTAGGGTAATACAGACGTTTCAGGCTCAGCCTCCAAGTCCGACCGCTCCATGAGCCCCAATGCCATGAATGAAGAGGAGCGCCGCGAACTCATCGCCCGCCAGCACCGTGCTTTGTATGGCGAGACCTCCACCCTGTACAACAGCAACCCGACCTCGAGCCAGGATGTTCGCGTTCAGACGTCGCAAGCTGGTCGGGGTCCGTCTCCCCTCGCCTTTGATCCCTTCGGCATGCAGGCCCAGAACGTTTCCGGTGAGGGTTCCGTCCAGATGCCTCCTCGCGACAAGGACGTTGCTGGTAATGCTCAAGATGCGCGTGCCAACAGCACCTCGTCACCTTCTGGTAGCCAGAACCCAGCATTCAACCTTTTCGATGCTCAGCAGGCGAACCGTACCTCCAACTCGTCGCCTGGAGGCTCTCCTCCTGTGCCTGGTCAGAAGTCCAACGGCTCTGGCGTTGCCCCCATTGGCACTCGTCCCCAGAACCAGAACCTGCAGCAACCAGGTGGCGCCATGGGCAAGCGCACAAACTCACCTCTGCCGTCGCCTCTCGGCTACAACTCGTACAACGCGAGCGAGCAGAACAACATGTCTACGACATCTGCGTCTATGAACCCTTCGTCTACTGTCACTGACAAGGGCGTTGGTATTTGGAACAACGGACCCTGGAGCAACACGCCCACACAGGGAGTGCAGGCGTCTGTTTGGGGTTAGAAAACGGAGTTTTGATTTGGGAGATATGATGCACATCCGGAGTTACTGCATTTCAGGTGTCTCGGGCATTCTGTGTCGGTCTTTCACACACACTTACACACACAACCATGGGTGGACCCGGTCAATTGGTGGTTGGCGAATATTTTCTGTGGGTTTGGCGGTGCTGTTGGGCACACCCGTCTACATTCCACATCTCTGGGTCTGCTGAAGATAATATACCTTTTCACGGGCGGTTACACGGGGTTTTGCTAGGCAGGTTTAGGGTCAATATGGGTTTACGGGGCTTGCGGGAGTTTGCTTAGGGATGACTTGCTATTACCGGTTGCTAGCTTTTCGGGTCCGGCTGAGGGCATCTGCATCATCAGAGGATAGGCTTGGTCCTACACGGATGATTCTGGGACGCTATTTGGCCTGGTACATCTAACGGTCTAATGGGAAAAGTGGTTTGGGATCAGAACGCCTTGTAGTGAATATGCGCACGCAACACTCCCAGGTGGGCTTTCACCATTTAGCATAGTGATTATCTTCCTGCCTATTCGGGGAAATTGCAACCGTGGTGAGTGAACTAACACGTGACCCTTGCTAGCGGCCTTGTAAGCGAAGTTGTCGAGGGTCAGGGTTAGCGCGGCGCGGCAACCCCAGCTCCAGAATCGTGGCCTTTGAGGTTCGCCGAGCGACTATCACCAGCTGCTTCCACGACATCTCCCATCACAACCCACTCCGTCTATTCTCCACCGGTCACCGTCAACAACTCTTACCATGGTTAGTACCGCCCTTTTTGATAATGAAGGAAGCCATTGGACGCATGAAGACACCTGGCTCGCGACACGAAGCATGCGACAGGAGAGCAGCAGTACGAGCACTCGCCGGCATAATTGTTGACATAAATTGACGCCCTGCTACTCCTCGAGTTGTGTATCATTCGCTCGTCTCGCAGGGTTTCGTCGATGCGTCTAACAAGTTCCGTCCATAGGCTACATAGGCTGGCTGAACATGAACACATAACATCATCGCTAACATGGCCAACAGTCTGCCCCACGCGCTACCTCCCCCTCCAACACGGCCTCCTCAGGCTCGACAACCGCGCGTCCTGCGTCGCCAAAGCCCCCGGGTGGCCCTGCGACTGTTATGCGAAGGAAGGCTGCTGCTGACCGCGCCGAGAAGACCGCAAACCTGCGTCCAAGCAGCACAAGGGCGGCTGGTGCCGGTGGTAGCTCAAGCACCATGCTGAGTAAGTGTGCCCCGAGGCGGACTGATCACGAGAGGAGATGGAAGCTGCAAAGAGCGAGCCGTTTTGAGGATGACAGTAGAAGATATAACGAAATACGATTAGCAGAGATTACAATGGAGGAATTTGACTAACGTTTGCTTATAGGGCTATACACTGATGAGTCTCCCGGTCTGAAGGTCGACCCTGTTGTGGTCATGACCCTGTCCGTTGTCTTCATCTTCAGCGTCGTCGCTCTGCACGGTATGTACATTCAATCCTCGCTGACCAGTATCATACTAACTCTCACTAGTCATCGCCAAGGTCATGCGCCGATTCTCCGCATAGACGCATCGCTAGATGAACCTTTTCACAATATTTGACCGATTCCCCCACGTTGAGGTTGGCCCTCTGTTGCGGCGACCACAACATTTCTCTACACCTCGATTTGCGATTACCCGTGTTCTTTTCCTTAGCAATTGTTCCCGGCCATGGGCACAAGTATAGAGAGCATGGAACGAACCGGAAAAGCTATTTACCAGGATATTCACCTTGACTGTTGACCCGGGCGGGACAGTGGGAAGCTCGTATGGTCAGGGACTGCTAGTTTTGCTTGCTGTATTATAGGTTCGCATCGGAATGAGGAGTTTTGACAACCCGTATTTGTAACAACCTTTGCCGTATTACCGTGCAATGATGGAACCCGAAAATGACTGAGGCTCTAGCACATAACAGGAGGACAGCAAACAGATATGATATTCCTGTCTTTACCCCTTCCTTCGTCACAGCAGAAGCAGATTCCAGTAACATGACTCTTCTCGTTGACCACAAATGTATTTTTGACGGGCTCTTGATTTGTAGATATCTATCTTCATGAGTTCGTCTATCTAAAGTATGCTCCGTCCGTTGCTGGATCTCGACTAAAACAACGCAGAGTACGGAGGGGTATTCTAACTCAGTTTAACGCAAAAAAAGTCCGCCCAAAAGATAGCGAGACTCAGATCACACGACTAACACGATCAACCTCGATCTTGAATTCCTTCTTTTCCCCGATCACCAGCTTATTTCCAGACTTTGGTGCGCTTCTCCCGGAAGCGGCAGCTCTTTCCATCTCCTCCCTCGTAATGCTCAGGCTCCTATCTCCGACCCAGACTTCCGCTTCATGTCCACGATACATGTGCGCAGGACGAAAGTGCTCATCTGCCGTCATCAAGATATCATTTGGTGCAGATGGAGATGCTCGAGACGACGGACTACTCGACTGCATCGGTTCCAGGGAGTTGGCGCGATCTTCGTTTCCCATGGACTGTTTACTCGTTCGCCGACTGGGCAGCGTGTCCATCAAATAGGATTCAGAGATGTTATCCGTTGATCCCCTGTGATGATGATGCCCAATTCCTTGTCTCCTTGGTGGTAAACCGGTACTCGTAGTCGTGCTAAGTCCACTTTCCATTCTCATCCCCGACGTCCCACCACTCGAGCTATGTCCCGGTCCATAGTGCTTATACGTACTAGACACATACTCCTTGTCGAAAGGCTTGAGAAAGGGACCCATGCCTGTAATTGTGGATGACATGATTGCGTAGCCCATTTGCCATTGCGTGGCTACGACGTAGTCAAAGGTGAAAGTGACCCCGCGCAGGCGTTGGTCAAGGTAATATAGGCGTACTCCTGCAATTGCGATGACAGGTAGTCGTGCGCCGAAGGCCAGTATTACGAGCAGCTTGGTGCGAAGACGCATTTGGAGCGAGTAGATTAAGTGGACTGCTGCGAGGAAGATGAAGAATTCGGTTATGATGTCGAAGGTGCCTATACTCAGCCATTTTGGCCACTGTTTGGTCGTCAGCAAAGACGAATGATAGCTCTCGGGACTTTGTATCGCTTACCCTGTTTGTACAGTTATCAGCATCTGTGTAGGTTTGCGCAGGGTTACATGGTATGGCAACCAATATGACCGACACCAGTGCCCATACACAGGACAAGGCTACGAGTGACCATGATGCGATGCGATGCGCTCCACCAGGCGATAGTCGTAGGTACAGGAACAGCACCGATAACTTCGAGGCGAGTATCACAAAAATATAAATTATTTGCGACGCGAAACCTTCCTGTTGCGAGTGTCAGCCATGGTGTTCCTAGCTGTTCGGCTTTTTGCTCGGGCGGCTGCCCTGCGTAAACGCCAGAAGGATGCAAGGAGCCGACACCTAGGCGCGGATCTAGGGAGATCACTGAATCACTTAAACTCAACGTCACTTACATTCCCAAGCTGCTGGAGTTGCGATATTGGTACACCGGCCTGTGAGGCACCTAATCCAAGCTCTACCAGGTGGAAGATGATGCCTGATTGAACGGTGTCCAGCAGGGTTGCCGCTGTGAGCCACCAGTCTGCGCACACAAGATAAGCATATCGTTCCGACTTGTGCAGGCAGTGCAATGTAAGGAAGACTTACCATCGGATCGCCATTCTCTTGATTGCCAGCGCAACCATACTCGGATCAGAAAACAAGACCAGACAAAGGCCAAGACAGCTGCACCGGTCACAACGATCAGGCCGCGCTTGTCATCCGCTGTTATAACGTACGGCGGAGGGATCACCTCTCCTGCCATGGAGTACAAGGGAGAAGAATAATGGGCAAAAGTACAACAGAAAGGAGGCCATAAGATGTGAGCAACGTCTGACGCACAGTCGGAGGACCCTTCGGGCTCTATACAGCTGAAGCCGCGTCTGACATGACCTATTTCTCCTGTGGTTGAATGCCTAACACCAATAAGAGCGGGCGCGGATCTTCCTGCCCATTACCCTCCTTGCGTGCTTCCTCATTCTCATCGCTAATAGGAGGACCGATTGTAACCCATGTACACGGTTCACGACCTCGGGACGGATCTGTTGAAGAAGGCTCATGATCCTAAGCGAGGCATAACCAAGACCTCTAACGCATAAAAGTCGATTGGACTTTGCTGGCGTCAGCGCCACCGTGTCGCATACGAAGGCGCGGCGTTTTGCGGAATGTCAGCCGCAACCTACAATACGCTGATAAGGGGTGGAATAGCTTGCGGATAGCTTGCGGATACCTAGCTTTGCGTTCACGGTTTACTGAACGGTTGAACAAGTAAAAATTCTCAAACTTTACCGCTCCCACGGATTTTCCGCTCGGCTGCCACAGACGGATTTGAATAGTAATGTCCGTCTTAGCATGAAAACGGTTACAGAAGCAACAAATCATTCGATGATCGGCAACTCGCCAATCTGGAGTCGATCCTGTTTCATCACCACGCGAGGCGGCAGAAGGTCCAGAACGAATTCTTCCGAAGCTCTTACGTGACTTCCGCCTCTCACGGCTTGTCATCTCGGCGCCTTTTGCTCTTTACACGAGCCGCGGCAGATGTGGCTGCATGCAATCAATCCACGACTCCTGCCTCTCTAGACTAGGGTCCAGCCGCACCAAACCCCCATAAGAGGAAGCGGGCCGCATAGTGTCGCGCTAGCGGCAGGGTAGTGGGGCCTGGGCAGACTCCACGCCAACCATACGACGCAGCCGGAGTGGACACCATCAGCACCGCGACGATCTCGTTGGCTGACATGTGCACCCGAGCACACCTGCACCCATTGAACCCTGATCCGCTTGAGAAGAATATGCCGGGAGTACGATGGAGTCTGTGATTAGTGGTCCCACCCGTGGAAGCGGCAGACAGGGCATTTGGCACCAGCTGGGCCAGTCCATCTCCCAGCATGTGCATGCATTCGTGTCCGCGTGGGAAATCCCTTTCTTTACTTCTACCGCAGCGTTTCGCTTGTTCCATCTTTACCTGTTACTTGGGTCCTTTTTAAGTTTATCCGTGGCGCTGCGTTCCTGCATATTCGCTTCCTTTTTGTTGTGCTTTGGGTATGGCCGCTTACGAGAGCCAGCCGCTTGGGAGTATGGACAAGCAGGCTACTTTGGAGTCGCGAGCGCGTGCGACGAGATCTATCGACGGAGACGAGAGCGAAGAGTACCATGATTCTCTCAGGGGTTACACCAGAGCCGATCATGCTGACATGGAGCGTATGGGCAAGGTGCAAGAGCTGAAAAGAAATTATCGACCGTTGTCAGCATTGGCCTTCACCGTTATTCTACAAGGAACATGGGAAGTTCTTTTGACGTAAGCAACCTTGAGGCGACTCACAGGCAACGAGAACTAATAACGCCATAGTGCAACCTACCAAGGTCTCCAAGATGGAGGTCCAGCAGGTCTTATTTGGAGTTTCGTCTGGACCTGGTTCGGTTTCAGCACCGTCATGCTGTCACTCGCAGAGATGGCGTCGATGGCACCGACCGCCGGTGGACAATACCACTGGGTTTCCGAATTCTCGCCTCCCAGTGTCCAGAAGCCATTCAGCTACTTCATCGGCTGGATGTCAACGTTATCATGGCAGGCCGGTACTGCATCTGGACCTTTCCTTGTCGGTACCTTGATCCAGTCTTCTGCCACCGTAATGTACCCAGAGTATGTGGCTACCAAGTGGCAGGGTACACTCATGGTTATCGCCGTAACCTTCTTGGTATGGGTCCTTAATATCTGGGGCGCAAAGGGCATGCCTATCTTCCAGAACATCATGTTGATCGTTCACGTTTTTGGTTTCCTGGCCATCATCATCGTCTTCTGGGTTTTGTCACCACGGGCTACTGCTGAAGCAACCTTCACCCAGTTTTACAACGGAGGAGGCTGGAACTCGAATGGTTTGGCGCTCATGGTAGGCCAAGTGTCTGCCATCTATGCTTGCATCTGTAAGTGTATCTCTCCGCCAAGAACTCTCACTGAGATTGTATTAATGAGCGATCGCAGGCTCTGACTCCGCAGCCCATATGGCCGAGGAGATCAAAGATGCTGGCAAGACTGTTCCGCGCGCAATGATCGGCGCTTACCTCATGAATGGCTCTCTTGGCATAATCTTCCTCATCAGCTACATGTTCATGGTTACAGACGTCGAAGCTGCGCTTGAGGGCGACTATCCCCATATGTGGGTCTTTGCGCAAGCCGTATCATCTGGTGGTGTGGTAGCCCTTAACGCTATTCCTACAGTCCTGATCTTCGCTGGTACTGTGACCTTTAACTTGTCGACATCGCGTCAGACCTGGGCATTTGCCAGAGATAGGGGACTGCCATTCAGCGACTGGATCAGCAAGGTAAACCCCAAGTTGGAGGTTCCCGCCAACGCTGTAACCGTTACCTGTGCCATCACGGTTTTGCTTTCGCTCATCAACATCGGCTCGGATACCGCTTTCAACGCTAGTATGTTTTCCCATGATCCTACGCGTTATTCCACGATAACTAACACACTCCAGTTATCTCTCTTAATGTCGTCGCTCTTATGATAACCTACATGTTCTCTATCGGCGCTGTCCTCTACCGACGTATCCGCCATCCCGAACTCCTTCCCAACTGCCGCTGGTCCCTTGGAAAGTGGGGCGTCCCCGTCAACATCGGTGGTGTCCTGTACTCCACACACGCTTTCTTCTGGTGCTTCTGGCCTGATTCCACACCTACAACCCTGGAGTTCTTCAACTGGGCTTCCGTCATGTTTGTTGGCGTAGCCTTTGTAAGTTTGATCGATTATCTCGTTAGAGGACGTAAGCAATACAAGGGCCCAGTCGTCCTTGTGGATGGATACAAGGGGGAATGACAGATGCGCGGGTTTAGCGAGCGCATAGGGGAAGAGGAGGGAGGAGAAATTGACGAATTACTTGGATTCGACACTAATAGATCTGACGATGAAGACGAAGATTGAATATAGACTTTCTCACTTTTAGCTACTTCACACTGATGCTGTTACGTGCGAAAGTAATGATGAAGAGTTGTAGTATGCCCGAAAGCTCTACAGCCGCTGTATGAGCATACTTTTCTATGATCGTTAGAGACCATCGTGATTGTACTCAGGTATCACGTGAGAGCTTTGGTGAGTGTTTATCCATGGATGTGTGCTCACTGGCAGGAGGCCTGACGTCGGAGTAAAGTCAACGAGGTCAGTTTGGGGTTCCAGTGCATAGGTAACCAATATTAGGCTGTTTCGGAATACCGTTGAGCGATTGTGTCCTAAATGGTCACCTTGGCAGGACGCGAAGGATGGGAAGTGCAGGCGTGGTGGGGCATCAGATAAAAATTTGCACCGGATGATGCTCGGATCTGATAAGATGCACAGCTTCCCGCCAATCGCATCCAGAGACACCGCGTCCGCGACGACAGTGGATCGCTCGTGAATTCGTGCATAGCTTAGCAACCGGCGAGTTGATTGTTAGTCGATTTCCGATGTCGGTGTGATGTCTGTGTGGTGCGCTGGCGCCATATAGAAGTGGGCGTTCTGCCACATGATTCCGCAATCTAATCAGATCATCTTCTTCTTATCCCACACACCCATCTCTCTTACACCCCCACGACCCCTCCTTTATCAGATCAAATCTTCACAATGAGGCTTCAAGGCGTTACAGACACACTGGGCAACCTTAGCCTATCAAACCCCCATCGCGTACTCATTGTCGGCTGCGCATACGGTGGTATCTCTGCTGCCATCAACCTCCTCGACTATTCCCAAGGAAAGGCCCGACAGAGCGTATACCCAGGTCCAGATTTCCAGGGTGTGCGAAGTAGAAGAGGGGTTGAAATTACTGTCATCGATGAGCGCGATGGTTATTGTGCGTCACTCTGCCCCACTAGCCGAGGCTTAACATCTTCCCTGTCTCCACCTCGTCACCTCGTGCTATGAGAGCTTCTACTAATGCTTGTGTCTTACAGTCCACTCGGTTGGCGCACCGCTCGCCCATGTTACACCAAAGTACACAACCCATATGTGGAAGAGGTTTAGCCACCTCAACGAGCTAAAGCACCCGAATCTGCACTTCAAGCACGGCAGTGTCAAGAACATCAATCCTGAAGCCAAGGTCGCCGAATGGTGCGACCGAAATGGCAAGACCCAACAGCAGGCATATGACTACCTTGTCATGGCCACCGGCCTGAAGAGACATTTCCCTGCGGTGCCAAAGTCTGGAAGCTTTGAAGAGTACCAAACAGACAGCAAAGCCTTCATCGCGAAGATCACCGGTGGTGACCCATCGAAATGTGAAGGCAGGAGAGTTGTAGTGATTGGCGCTGGTGCTGTCGGTGTCGAATTTGCCGCTGAGATCAAGCAATACTACCCACAGATTGATGTCACACTAGTGCACTCACGAAGCGAAGTTCTCTCTTCAGAGCCACTACCATCAGATGTCAAAGAACGCGCGAAGATCTTGCTCGAAGAAGAGGGTGTCAAGCTGGCTTTGGGTAACCGGGCAACCATCACAGAGCTACCAAATGGCCAGTTCACCGTCACACTCGCGAACAGCGAGACAATAACAGCAGACTTCGTCATTGACTCAACGAAGAAGGGCACACCAACCACCGATGTCCTACCTACGGAGTGCCTGAACAAGGACAAAGAGATTATGGTACACCAATCCCTAATGTTCACGGATACTATCGCGAACTCATCATCCCACTTCGGCGTTGGCGATGTAATCGCATGGTCAGGCATCAAGCGCGCAGGCAGCGCGACAGTCATGGGCCAAGCCGCCGCACAGAATATTTACTCCGACATACTCAACTCCGAACTTGCTCCCTCATCCGAACAGTATATCAAGACAGAGCTACCTGCATGGGACGCCGTCATTGGTCTAGCGGTTGGCAAGCAATGTCTAACCTACGACCCAAAGAATGGCATTAAATACGGTGTTGAGGTCATGAAGGGATACTTTGGTGAGGACCTAGGCTGGTCGGCGAACTTGAAGTACCTTGGTCTCACGGATATTGTGGAGAGGGCAGACAGTCCGGTAGAAGAAGTGGAGGCCACAAAGATGGCTGAAGTGGGCATCAAGCCGGTCAGTGCGCAAGCATAAGCATTTATAGACAAGAGTCTACGCAGGCGTTTAGGTACAGGTACATGACAGCGATTATCATTTTACACAATTAGACTGTAGGCTTACATACCGCGCATCTATTGGACACGATAGCGTCGCCAAAGATCAAGGTACAATGTAACGGGACATATTATGCTTATCTGAAAGGGAAAGCTATCGAGCAACTAACGGGAAATTGCAAACAGTAACGACATATAAACCTCGGTTGCGCCATATGCATATTGTGTGACAGCCCGTTGCCTAAAATGTGTACAGAAATAACGACGCGCCTGTTTTGAAATATGGTCCGGGTTTCGTCCATAAGGCGTATTCAGGCCTCCGCACCTATGTATGCAGACACCCACAGTGCTTACATAGTATACAAAGACCGTATATCCTCAGGACACGACTTCAAATCTACATAATCCAAACATCAACATGGTTCACATTTCCCAGATCAAAGAGAATAACGCCCAGATTGATGAGAAGTCGGCACCTCGTGTTGCAGTGTTCGTTGGCGGAACATCGGGCATAGGAAAACTTACGCTCAATGCGATGACTAGGCTCGGAACACACTTTAAAGCTTATGTCATTGGGAGGCAAGAGAGTGAGGCAGCATTCAAACCATTCATCGAGGAACTACATCTGGCGAATACGAATGCGAGCATCATATGGGTTGAAGGGCAGATCTCGTTGCTGTCCGAAGTACAGCGGATTTGCGATTACATCAAGAAATTCGAGAGCAGTATTGACCTCCTCTTCATGACCGCGGGGTATGTGAATTTCAGCGGAAGGCGCAGTACGTTGCTCCCACGTATTTTACCCCTAGCAATGATGTGTCGAAGACTTATATCTCCAGATACATCCGAAGGCTTGGAGATAAGCCACGCACTGGAGTTCTACTCGCGAATCTGCTTCACGCAAAATCTCCTTCCTCTGTTGCGCTCTTCAGGTCGCGCGCGCGTGATGAGTATACGCTCAGGTGGGATGGAAGGTGACTACTTCTTCAATGCAGACGATCTCCTACTCGAAGCCCCAGGTGCATTTGGGGCCATGGCTTCGGTAAGACATATGAGCAACATGAATACGCTCGCACTGGAACGTATCGCTCAGATGCCAGAGAACAGAAACATCGTTTTTATGCATTGTCATCCAGGTGGCGTGCGGACGGGAAACCTCTTCCGTGGATTTCAGGAAGGGTCCTGGGGTTCATGGTTGGCTGCGACTTTCATGGATCCGGTTATATGGCTCATGGCGTATAGGGAGGAGGAAGCCGCCGAGAGGTACCTCTATCAAATTACGAGTGCGGCTTTTGGAGGAAAGGGTATACCATTGGGTGCAGGCGTTGTTGCAGGGAAGAATACAGAGGGAAGTAGGGAAGGGAGTCTGTTTCTGGTACATCATACTTGTGAGACGACGCTGAATGAGGAAAAGTTGAAGAAGTTAAGGGTCAGCGCTCAGGACAAGGTTTGGATCAAAACACAGGAAATTGTTGGCCCGTATGTTTAATCTCTCAAGCCTTACGTACAATTTACTGGCTAGTCTATTGAATTTGCTGATCAGGTCACTGGTCAGCAACTATGACCCCGGGATTCTGAGTGAACATTGTAATAAAGACTGAAAAGCAGATCCGTTGGGATTCATGGAGTTTGCGGGGATCCGCAAATGGCCTTGATTAGCGATGAAAGTGGTCAAAAGAGTCTTTTCATCTATTATGACACTGTAGCATTTCCGAATATCAAATGTCAGGAGACTGATTCGTAAGTTGTCGGAACAAATTTAGTGATCGCGAACGACTGGGTAAGTGACGGACAAGTACGGGGGATGAGAGGTGTGGCTGCAAATAGGGTACGCTAGGGAGGTGGAGCCCGCTATACCACATTCCGATCCCCATTTCGCTGCACGTTGAACTGACGTGCATCATGCACCATGCATCCCAAGATAACTCGCCTTATCGTCACTCATCTCATATCCATCGTGGAACGTCTGACAACAATGGAGCAGTTTCTACAAACACCCGCTTGCTCTGTGTTGTGGCCATTGTGCTCATCCGGCTGATGTTTGCCGCGCCATCCTGCCTCCCGTTTCCAATCTCCCGCATAGCCCGGCGCTCCGGAAAAGGGGCCACTGTGGCTCGTAATGCGAATAACCCTAACGGTCATTGTAATGTACGTCCTTTTGTGATGATACGACTCTGTTATCAATTGTCTGGCAGCGCTTGCGAAGGTCCTCAAAACAATGGGTCCCTACATATCATGCGCGTTGCAGAGATTGTCTCCAGTGGAGTCAATCGACGAGTACACGAAAACAACAACTTGCGCCTGTTGGACCCGCTTGCCACCCGCATTCCGATATGCTCTCAGGCGTTCTAGAAGCGGCGACTAGCTCATTTCCGCACATCTTGGATGTGAACGCCTGTTCGCATGCTGGCCGATGCGAGAAGGGGCGTGTCATGGTTGCACAGCTAGGCACCAGAATAATCGGTATCCATCCGAGGCCCCAGTAATGTGTCTGTCTCTTCCACATCGTGTTTACCTCTTCCATTTCGCATACTGTTGACGCGCGCTGTGTTTCCTGTATTTTTAGTATATCTTAATCGTACTCGCGCATTTAGCACGTTGTATTCCAGCAAGCGTATATTCGGCCCGAGTCATACAACCCCAGATTTTCCCATACCATGTTTCCCAGTGTGAAGGACCGAGCGCGGCAGTTGTTTGGAGAAGCTGCCATACCCGATACCGCACCACCACCTCCGGTCGCGACAGGAAGGAGAGGCGCGCCGCTGAAGGCGGCTGCAGCTACGAAGGCGACCCCAGAACCCAAGACGCCTGCGAAAACATCCAGAGCCGACGCAAGGTCAAAGAAAGATGCCGCACCGGTGGTCGAAGAAACACCAAAAGCCATAGGCGCATGGCCAAGTCCTTTTGCTTCACTCAGCACGAGAACATCGCCGCCAGCGACCACCACGCCGCCAACGCCATCGAAATCGAAATCGTCGTCCAAGACAGCTACCGCATCGAAACCAGTTGCACCTTCAAAGTCAGAGAAGCCTTCCAAGGCAGAAAAGTCGGAAAAGACGTCAAAATCTGAGAAAACCGAGAAATCGTCGAAGTCTGACAAAGCTGAGAAGGTTGCAAAGGCTGAAAAATCTTCCAAGTCTGACAAGAAGTCAAGTTTGCGACCGAAGACTCCTCCGACTCCCAAGCCTTCTGGGTCTTTCTTTGGGGGCGCAGCTAAGACTGCTACGCCTGTGAAGAAGAAGGTCGAGCCAAAACCTGCACTCGAACCTAAAAAGACCTCGCGCCCTAAGCTCGATACCCGCACCTCGTCTCGTCCAAAAATGGAGCGAAGCTCGTCGTCCTCTTCCCTCGAAGACGACGACGAATACGGTGATCTCCGCGCTGCCTGCCTTCGAGAAGTATCCAACGTTACCGGTCTCAAGGGAAAGAACCTGGCAATATCGTTGCGACAGCGATCCTCTGGTGGTTGGTATGCGGCGCTGAAAGATGTCGGCGCGGATAAATATTTGAAGATGTGGATGAATCGCGACAAGACATTCAAGACGCAGGACGAAGCGTTAGAGGCCTATTTGGTGTTCGTTAAGAAGATGAATACGGATATGAAGCTTTTTGGACCAATGAGCCCAAAGACTGGGAAGACCAAGGGTTTTTTCTAAACTTTTGACGAACGATCCGACGCGTCAACGTACCGACGCAACCGAGACGTGTTTATGAGAACACGCCACTGTAATATATGTAACATTACCGGGGACCGGCATCATTTTTCAGCGAGGCGTTTGGATCCTTCTGCGAGCCCTTGCTCGACTTTGTTGTAAGATATGTAGGATCATGCGCTATTTGGATTTTTGTTACTGGCGTTAAGGATGACGAAACGATCTTGCGCGGCGACGTACTGGGCCGGTTTGATTCGGTTCGCTATATACCCCACTCAAGATCTTTCACTCCTCACGAATGTGGCTTTGTTCGTTGATCGAACGGACGAATACGCCATTTACATACACTTGTAATCTATAATGCTTCTTTCCGGTCACCCGGCTTTATCTCATTTGCCATCTATGGACCACTGGCCGGCCATACAAGATCACGGTGCTCAGACCTTTGACCTGTCACAGCTTTTATTTTCCATGTCTAGTCCTGGCTATCTTCATCCTTTCCCAGGTAAGGATAGAGATGCTTTACACCCTCCAAATCCCCATCGCTAACTTTCCACCGTACGTCAATAATCTCCAGATTGTCTTTCCCGACTCTACTCGGTGGACCGAACCCAATACCGCGGTCCTTCCAGAACGCCAACGGCACTTGCGTTACATCGTCTACATCTGCTCCGTCGTTGGCAAACTCTGTAGAGCTATACAACATGATAGACTCATCATCAAACTCCAGATCGTGCTTGATGAACAAGGGCCAGGCTTTTCCATCTTTGTGAACGGGGTCAACATGGTCGATTGTATCAAAATCCTGGATAGCCGTGAAATCGTAGAGAAGAGCTAAACGATAGTCGTTGCAAACTTGCTCCATCCGGTGCTTCTTCGCTGCGTCGACTTTGGCTTTGGCCGCGGCATAACCCCGAACTTTAGAACAGTCAAAGTGAACGTAGTCATCACGATCATAACGCTGATGCTCATGCCAGAAACCGAAGATATGACCCAGTTCATGGGCAACAGTCGTGTGCCAATACTCCGCCGGGTACTTGTTCTTGAAGTTGATACTGAGATGCGTACCATGGCGACCCGGTGAATCACTCCATTCCGCTGGTATGTAACCCGTGACCGAAGAAGCCTGGACATCGAGGCTTGTGGACTCCTGGATAACGGCAACATCATGCGGATAAGCATCATTCCAGATCCAAGGATCGGAATCCCTTTTGCGTTGGTTGTAGCAGTGGGGCCACTGATCGTGTTGGACTTTGTACTCATGGAACTCAAGTGAGTGGCCGCTCTCACCGCCAGCATTCCCAATCTTGTCAGTCCAGAGTTTCCAAGCTGCATTAATATCGTCGGCAAAATGAGCGCGGGCGTTCACGTCTTCGAAACAGTATGTTATAAGGCCGTTGGGCCATGTCGTTCGAGGCCGTCCAGTCTGACACGACGTTTAGCTAGGCAACGCATATTGGTGTCGATCCAAATATACCATGGTCACGATCTCAGTCCATCTACGATTCAGTGACGAGGATTCATCACGAGGTAAGAGCAGACTGGAGATCATCTGTGATGTTGTGTGGGTGTCATTGGCTAGATACTTGAAGCTGTTAAGGGGCGGTGGACAAGCTGCGGCTGACGCCGAAAAGACAAGAAATGCTGACCAAAACATTATAGTAACAGTCAATGATGTGGAGGGTATTTTTGCAAGGGCTAGTAGGTGTAGAAGATATATATACATAATGGGAAAGGTAAGGCAACCATTCCAGGTGATAACATAGCGGACCGTGCTGGGCTGCCTAGACGACGATCTCAGGTGTGATCCATCCCCGACTGCTACTTACTGTATGTCACAAAGACTCGTAACGTCATCTAACACTTTAGTTCCATTCATGCAAACGGATCCTTTCCTGGCCACTTAGTCACACCGTCCAACGAAATGTTAGTCTAGCCTAGCAAACACAATTTACGAAAAGACCAGGACATGTCAGCCAGCAACTTTTTCCGACTCAATCATTGGGATGCTAATTTGGAAAGAACTGAATCTTGTTCAATCGATTCGAGATCATGTGTCAGAGCAGATGCCTGATATGTGTATGTTCTCCCTTGAGAAGTATCAGAGATATAAAGGACTGACAGTCATACAAGAAGAATGAGTGGGAAGAATAAACATCATACAAATAGCAAAAAGATTCTGGATATGGCGAGGCTCGAACCCGCATCTCCACGCAGGCGAAGCTCTCACCCCACCTGCGATTCCTTTCGGAAGGCCCTTGAACAGGGCGGCGTCTTGACCGTTTAGACCACATACCCTTTGATTGGCATTCATTACAGGCAGGACCTTTTATACAGCTACGGATACTCTGAGGTTCCATAAAGAAACGCGTCGTAGATTGTATAGGTTGCCTTCATGATGTTTGACCCATCCTCTGCATACTAGTTGCATCCAGAGCTCAATATAAACTACAATGTGATAATGAGAAGCCATATAGCCGTCTCCCGTCTGAACCGGTACTCTTCGCGAGAGCCCTCATCACTAGCTCCTTCCAACCGAAAGAAACAACCATGTTCTTCAAGTCGAGCTCAAACAGGAATCCCCTCTCACTGTTAACCGCAAGACTAGTATCGACACCGTCTGCAAGCCTCATGCAGAACAACAGTTTCAGACAACTCTCACTCTCACTCTCACCTCGATAGGTTGCATATACCTCCATTTGCGTGTTGGGGCCATCGCACAGCCACTGCTCTTCGGATTGCTTCAGTAATTGTCGAACATGATACCGAATGATATAGAGCTGCATTTGGTCCGTAGGTAAAGATTTCATAGATGACCATTGAACGCAAGTTATGTCAAAATAGACACGTTGGTGATCTGGCGGATATCTCATGAAGGTGGCACGATGACAGTCTATATTTCTGTTCCGATACTCGATAGACAAGCGTAGGTGGGTCGAGATAAAGGTGATTCTGATGTAGATCTCGACGCCGGTTCTAAAGAACGAGAGACGCGACAGCAGTCATTCCAGAGATGGTGTGGGTCCTTGGAGTATGAGAAGATAGCAGCCCATATTTCTGGGGGTAGGTAACCCATCGTATGTTTAGAATAGGGCAGAGATCCTTTGCGGGCAACGTGGCGATAGTCTTGGTGGCTTAGTTGTGATATATGGAGAGAGCGAGAATTTCATTCAGAGCTCCGGGCCTTAATCGTATTTCAAAACTATTTTATTGTTGGAAAAGACTGATGGTGTCGTGCATGGCTACAGTAGCATAGTTACAGTAAAGTCAACGAAACAGTCAATATACCGGAAACACTACAGTAAGCGCACATGATACAATTCATGAAAGTGAAAGGGAACAACTTTATCGGTTGCAATATATCATGTATTTAGTGGAGGTGAGCAAGACCAGAGTGTATTATTCTGTAGCTATTACGTAAGTGGACCCTGTAGACTAGCGCGTGGAGCTCATAGTCGTGTTGCGCGATGGTTATACAGCTACCATCACTCTTGTAGCCTTGCCATTCACATACTTTCTCGCGCCCGACCTCCTGCTTTGTCGTAAGCCGCGAACAACTTTGGCTCCGCTTTCCCAAGATGCCGGCCACGGTCCAACCATCGCACGCGCCGCCACCGCAGATCCCAGGCTTCCAGATCCCGAACGACGAGGCGCATTCACTCAAACAAACTGTTGCCGAACTCCTCGAACGCGACAACCTGCGCTTTCCCGGAGCGCAGCCTGTCTCATTCGCACGCGAACATGTTACTGAGCTTCAGCGCAACGAATACTTCATGTGCGAGAAGACGGATGGCTTGCGCTGCCTCCTCTTCTTACACTGGCGGGAAGGACCAACTGGCGCTTTCGAGCCTTTGACCTTTCTGATCGACAGGAAGAACAACTACTACAACGTCGAGCCTCCCTTTCGGATACGTCATTATCTGCACCCCAACGAACCCGAGCCCTTCTTGTTCGGCACTATCCTCGATGGCGAGCTGGTTCACGATCAATACCCGGGCGAGCCTGCGCCGCGCCTCAACTTCTACGTTTTCGATTGTCTGGCGGTGGATGGCACAAACGTGACGGGCAGGACACTGGACAAGCGGTTGGGTCGATTGCACGATTGGGTCATCAAGCCATACGAGGCCAACTTGACGAGGACCTTTGGAAAGAACATCACGCCAGCCGACCTCAAGCCGTTCGCTCTTAAGGGAAAGAAGACCTACTCTGCGTACAAGCTCGAGGACATGTTCAGCAATATCCTTCCAAACCTCAGACACGGCAATGACGGCCTGATCTTCACCTGCGTGTCCACGCCCTACCAGTTTGGTACCGATAGGCATATCCTCAAGTGGAAGCCTCCCCACGAGAACACCATCGACTTCAAGCTCCGCCTTGGCGAATTCCCATCCATGGACCCACAAGACGGCGAAGACGGCCTCATTACCGACTACGAAGCAATGCCCAGCCCCATTCAATTGCTCGTCCAGCACAACTCAAACCACTATGAGGTGTTCGCCACCCTCTCTCTCACTCCAGCCGAGTGGGAGACCCTCAAATCACTCAATCAACGTCTCGACGGTCGTATCATAGAATGTTACCGTACAGAACGCGGGCAATGGAAATACAAGGCGGAGGCTGATGGTACACCACGCTGGCGAGACGACAAAAAGGACGCGAACCATATCAGTACAGTTAATAGCGTGCTGGCTAGTATCGAGGCTCCTGTAACCGAGATGGATTTATTGGCCAACGCAGAAAACATCAAGCGGGAAACTTACCGCCTGCAAGGCAAGCTGGACCAATACCGACCTCCCCAGGACGGTGAGCGCGAGGCCAAGAAGCGGAAATATAGCGACTCAGGCTTGAACGGCCAATGATAGATGGAGTTTCTTTTTAATTCGTAACCACGAGGCTTGGTGGTGTGCCATTAGCGTATCGTCGTTATTTCGATATAGGCGTTTATCACGGGGTTCCGGCGCGTTCAGGCAGTATATGATACCCACGCTCAATTGATATAGATGGGGCGGCTCAAATCGACTTTTGTTGCTCCTATTACTACTTTCCTTGGTCTCCTTCCGCCACAAGCGTCTGACATCTCGCGGCGCATACCAACCTTAATTAGGAGTCAAGGACAGGGTGAATCGACTCATCTTTGAGTGGTATTCGGTCATGCTCGTAGATTGTTGCAGTATTGAGATGATGGCTGATATAGTAAAAAGACCTCAATTCTATCTAGCTCGCAGGCTCGAGCTCGGTCTGTTTTCCATACAGGACACGGAAGAAAAGAGGTGTCCAATATCCCATTCCCAGATCATGCCATGTAGTGGTACTTTTGCATCGCATATATCATTCCACCTGAACACTCATATGCGCGTTTATATCGATACAATGATCATCCGATCGATCGACAGAGCCCATAAGGTGAGCCCTCCACTCGAAACCGACATACAAGAACGTTGCTCAAAGTACTCCCCAAAACACCAAGCAATGGCTAAGCGAGTGACAAGACAAACGACATGGGGCCAATAGTAACATGTCTGATTGAGTACATAGAGATGAAATTCGTAAAGTCCTAAGACGCAAGGAGAAACATTGGGAAGGATGGTGTCTGTCTCTTTGCATAATGCTCGCTAGCAGATGCGTGTAGGTGAAGATCCGAATCATATACAAGAAGATAGTGCTGCTTTTCCTGGCAACACCACAGAATCTAAGAAAAGATGAGAATCTAAACCCTCAGGCGAGGCATTTATCTCTAAAGAGATGTTAACGGCGAACGCTGTTCGCAGGGGACGCATTTCTGCTTACTCTGCCACGTCGCTGATTGCCTCCAGCGGCCTGTTGGTGCTGGGGTGGCATATACATGCCATATGGTGGGTACATGCCTGGCATGCCCTGACCGGCAAGGTTGGCGGGCTGCATCATCGGTGATCCGTTGAAGCTGCCGGGACCTGCAACGGGCGAGGCGTTGCGATAAGCATCCATACCCGGGACTGGGCCCTGGAAGCCGTTCATCTGAGGATAGAACTGACCCTGTCGGGCCAAGAGCTGCTGGTATTGCATCTGCTGCTGGTTGTTCATAGCCTGCATGTTTGGCATGTACATGGGTCCACCACCCATTGGGTACTGCTCGAAACCGTTGGACTCCATGCTTGCTGTGCGCTGAAGTGCGACAGGGTCGTAGCCAGGAGCCGCTCCTTGATAGAAGTTTCCAGGGTTCGGAGGTCCAGACGCAATGCTATCCTTAGATGCTGGTCGAGTTGCGGAATGTTCACGATGACCAGGGCCGCCACGAGTGGAGAGACCAACCTCATCCATAAGTCGCTTGTAGCCTTGTTGGGGCTGCGCCTTGATACGCAGCAGCACATTGCGCACATTCTGTACCACATCCGCCCGAATCTGCTCATCGAAGAACGGAGTGGTCAGCACCTTGAAGATCAAAGTGGCACCGCAGTTCTGGTCGGCCAAGATGCTTTCCAACACCTGGTCATTGGGAGAGAAGAACAATGCTTGCAGAATAGTATCGCGGGCCTCTGGTTCGTTGCGTTGGTTGATTATCTTCAACACGGTGAGATATGCAACCTTGTGTGTGCAGAGGTGAACAATGTGTGGGACCAAACGGGGAGCCAACACGGTACGTCTCCTTGGGAAGGTGCAAGTGTCGAGGAACCAAGTCAGGAGCAAAGCACCGTTCGCGTTGGTCGCAAGCTGGACGCTGTGGAGAGCAATCGCAGCAGCTACCATGCGCTGCTGATCCTTGGTGGCATAGTGGCTCTCCAAGCAAGCTCGCATGGCACGGGCACCGAATCGGCCCTGAGCGAGATCCCAAAGTCTGCCCAACATGACCTCAAAGATGAAGTCGTTGAACTTCTGGTACTTAAGACAGCCTTGCATAACGTAGTTACCGAACTGGTCGAGGAAGAGCGCCATGGCATATGGCTGAACAGCATCCACAACCATCTTCTGCATAGTCTCAGACTTGGAGACATCGATGATCTTCTGGGCAGCCCATGTTCCGTTCTTGTGCACACCAATCTTAGCAAGATGGGGAGCGATCTCGCGAAGCATGGCTTCCTTGGTAGGCTCCTCGCAGAACTCGAACAGCTTCTGCACCACAGTGTTACCGAGGTAGTCGGAGGATAGCTCAGCGATTTCGGGGAGCATGGCCATGGCGATGTTCTCAATGTCCTCCTTTGAACAGGACCCGTTATCGATGCGCTTGCGGATCTCTCGCAGTCTGGGAGCATCGTGGATGCGAGTGTGGCTTGGCTCCTCAACAGACGGGATCTCGTCAACATAGTTGTTGAATTGTACAGCCTTCTCAACCTTGTTAGTGATCCGTGACTGTTCATCGTCCGTGGCGCCCAACTCCTTCACGATCTGGATAATGTCCGTGCGGATGTCGCTGAGCTCCGGGGTTGTCAAAGGAACGTTTGCGGGGATGCTATTCATCTTGGTAGCAGTGGCAGAGCCAGCCGCGCCCTCAGCCTGAGCCTTTGACATTGGGTCAGGGCTCGGTGAAGGGAACAGACCGTTGTGACCAGGGGTGGCCGCTGCACTTGGGATCTTAGCGTAGCCAATGCGGACGGGACCAGCACCTGGGAAGATCTCCTTTCCGTTCAAAGTCGACTTCGCTTGAATGGCGCTCTCGAGGTTCTCGTAGTTGACAAAACCGCAGTTCTTGTGGGTAAGCACTCGGGTAGACTCGATACCACCGTACTGGGCGAAGATAACTTGGAGCGATGAAACCGTGGTTGATGAAGGGATGTTGCCAAGCCACAGAGATCGAGTAGGTCCTTCCAAAGTTCCGTCATCACCCAAGTTGTTACCTGGCAAGTGAAGCTTTTTGACAGCTTCAGTAAGATTGTACTCGGCATCCTCAGTTAGGTCACCAGATCCCATGCCATTGTCGAACCGTCCCATAGCGGGCAGGTAGTTACGCATCATGCCCCGCGAAGGAGCATCTAGCACACCAGCAGTACGGGCTCGCGGGCGCGCGTTGGAAGCGAGATTCGCGAATGCTTGCACTTCAAGGTTGTGCTGGCGGACAGCTTCATGGATGAGAAGAGCATTGGCCTCTGCAGGGGTTATGGCACCGCTGTACCCGCCATACTGGTCCTCCTCGTCCTCGGCATACTTCTCCTTGGCATTGACAGAGTAGGATCGGAAGCGGTTTGCGCTGTTCGAGTTCTGGCTGTTGGCGTTCCTCTGGCTCTCGAGGAGGAGCTCAATATCGGACGGAGCCAAGGTTGCTCGCGCAGGCTGGGGCGTATCGACCAAACCAAGGTAATCAAGAGTTTTGACATCAGTGTCGGCAAGCGAATCACGCGAGAAGGAAGACCTAGGCGAGCCAGGCCCGTTGGAGGGTACAGAGGCAATGCTGTGAAGTGTGCTGCTGCGGTCACGGCCGCTTGACCAGCCATTGGAGAAGATGGGATTACCAAAGGCAGAGTTGGAGGGAGGCAAGTAAGCACCCGGTCGTTGGGGCATTGAGCCAGCGCGGAGACGCGAGAGCAGTGCGGACTTGGCAGCAGCGTTTGTGGATCCGAGAGCACTGAAGCTCGAGCTGTCGGTCGGTGTACCCGGGCCGGGTTTGAAAGGGCTTGTGGAGGGCGTTGGTCGCGAGCTTTTGGGGAGCAGAGAGGTGCCGGACATGAGGCCGGGAGGGGCAGCGGAGGGGGAGAAGCGTGAGGGCAGAGTGCCAGCGCGGGCACGGCGACCCGAGGCGGGTGCAGCTTGTGTCGTCTCTGGCATGGCGTTGTTGAAATCTGGGAAGCTCAAGTTCTCGCTGTTGGGGGATTCTGGGATAGTCTCACGCAGCGGTGTCGAGTTACCGCTGGTAGGAGGTCCCCACATTTGCGGAGTTAGGCCCTCCTGTGCCTGAATCTCGCGTGCACTGTCAGGGTGTTAGCTCGAGTCGAGACTTGTTTCAGGATGCGACATACCGTTTGGAAAATAGTCGGCCGCCATAGTCATGCGAGGGGGAGCCATTGCCGAGCCTCGCACCCGCAGCGGCGGCACCCAGTGGGTTGGCGGCATTGCCATAGGAGCGGAGAGAGCCGCTGTTGGGGGGCTCGACAGGCGAGGTGTTGCCGGTCGAGGAGCCCGAGTGTGGCGGCTGGGGCAGCTGGGGGATGTAGTTGAGGTTGATGTGGTGTTCGGGGCGGTTGGTGGGAGCCATTATGGATTACAGACCCTGTGGTGACCTGGGTAGTCTATACGGGAAGAACAGTCGTGGTGACTCGGTTACCAAAGCCAGGGTAATGGTGCGAAGGAGGGTTGGTGCCGGCCAAAGGAATGTGAGGCGGAGAGGATTATTGCCAGCAAGACCGGGCTCAGCGTAGCGCAGCCTGTGTGTACGGTGGAGACGACGACACCCGTTGGATCCAGTCCGGATGCGATGGTGGAGCTTCAGACGGCGGGCTGTTTGCCGACAAGGAGTGACGGAGGATTGGCGGTGGTCGATTATGGACCTGTACAGCGGCAGGCGGGCGGAATAGACAGATCACCGGAGTGCCTGGAGAACAGAAGTAATAGGATTAAGCGGACGATGGCCGATTAAGCATCCGAGCTCGGGACGAGGCCGATACAGCTAGTTGTCGCAGGAGGGGAGGGGGAGAGGGCGATGGAGCGATGGAGCGATGCGCAACAGAACAGAGGGAGTGGTGAGGTTCGCTTGATAGAAATGGGGAGCCACCAGGAACACGAGGGAAACTAGCTCAATTGGGAGGGCTGCCAGAACAAGCACGTTACAGGCTACGGGCACGATCTACGCGGTCGGCTACGGTTGCGGGCGGGCTGTCCAACGTCGAGTGAGGGTTTCTATTGCACGGCAGCTGCGCATTGCTTTTGTAGAGATTCAGGGGCTCCCAACTCGTCGACTGCCAGTCCTGCAATTGTGTCCTGGGTCGGTGGCCGCGGGACGAGGGCAGCGCATGTCCGCTACCGTCTGAAACACAGAGGCGCGTCGAGAAAGTCCGTTACTCCAGAATCTGACGTGGACACTGTGTGCCTTTGGCTGCTTTGGGGCTGTGATTGGCCTGCCGCTGCTAAACATGGATTAACGTGCACCTGGGGTCCTGCATGCCCACCGACGGCCTATCAAACTTTGTCCTCGACCAAGCTGCAGCAGTGCCCTCTCTCTCTACCCTCTCTACACAGCAATCTGCATTGCGCCCGCTCAATTGCAACTAGAGTATGGAATACATCACATCACTATAGCCTGCAATGCATGTCCACGCAATCGAAACAAGCTCTCTTCTAGAAAACAAGCACGTCAGACCACTACGGATATGCCTTTGTCCTGCATGTCCTGCAAGTAGACAGCCTGACAGGCCATGCAGACCCAAAGAGCTTTAGTGAGGCGTTGACATGACATGGTGCGGTACCTTGGAACAACGTTTATCAATCATAAGCACGCTATGTTTCAGGTCCCATGGATCATGCCAAGTCTTTCCCGCTGACTTGGCGACTTCTCAATCGCCCGTCGCGTCATTCGCAGGCGCGTGCTCTCGATCCATCGCCAACGACTGCAGGCAATTCAAGACACAGTACAATCACGTCGCTTGAAACAACCCACCAAACCCGCATAATACCGCAACGCCAGACGGCCCCGCCGCCCTGCAGTCCATGCTGGATAGTCGTTCACCCCACAGTTGGAGCGTATAATCCGTGTCTCATGGAAGTCTTCTGGAAATCCGCACCACACCCTTGATCGCTGCCGTCCGACTCGCTTTGCCTCAGGCTCCATCCGCCTCGTCTGCACCCTCCGCGCCTGCCTCCGCGCCTGCCCTCCAATCTCTCTCGACCACCATGTCCGAGGAGCCACCTCAGATAGTCATGGAAGATGCCCCGCCCTCTCGTCACGATGGCGAGTCCGAGGCATCCCAAGATGAGAGCGAAGAGGAAGCGCCCGCAGAGCTCATGGTCAAGACCAGAGCCCGGCGATCCAATGCCGGCAACCGCATGGCCAACCTGCTCGCCAATGCGGCCGAGGAGGAGGAGGAATGGGGTGAGGAGTGGGAGGAGGCTCCAAACGAGGAGGAGTTTCAGGGCGATGCTGTCAATGAGCAGGAAGACTACAACATGGATTCGTCATCATCAGACGAGGATGACGATGGCGCCGACGACGACGATGCTGGCGAAAAGGAATTGCGCAAGGCAGAGCGACAAGAGCGGAACAAGAAGCGCAAAGCCGCCACAAACCCCTTCACTGCACGAGTCGCCGCCGTGACACGCAAGAAAGTCAAACTCGATCTCCCGCGTGCACAATCACCCACGCTCGCCCCTCCGCGCCCCAAGAAGAAGTCTGAGAGGGCATCATGGCTGCCTACCGAAGAGGATGGCCCGGTGCGCATGTCGATGCGAAAACAGACGGTAGCGAACAAGGACGCCACACTAGCCAAACTGAAGGAAAAGGACCGGAGGCGCGATGATACCCTGGCTATGATGAAGGCCGCAGAGGCGCGGAAGGAGAAGTCCAAAGAGAAGCCATTGACGCAGGCCGAACGGCTTGCTGAGGCTGCCCGTAATGAGCGCATCAACAAGAAGACTCTACACAGATGGGAAGAGGCAGAGGAAGCCAGAGCAGCAGAGAGGCAGGCGAAGATCGACGCCCTGAAGAACCGGCAAATCGATGGGCCCTTTTACCGATACTACAGCGGTCCGGGCATCTGGGTCGATGACAAGCTCAAGTACACAGGCAAGGATGCGCCAAGTCTGGAGCATCTCGAAGAAAAGCTCAACAAGGAAATTACGGCTGTGGAGGCGCCAACAACACAGCCAGAGTCGACAAACTTTCCGGTACAAGCGCCTGAAAATCATGCGGATGAGCAACCATCATTTCCCTCTTTGAATCCGTTCAGTAGCTCATCACAGATACCTTCGATACCAGCAACGATGCCACCACAACAAGACAGTTCACATCAACCATGGTCAGCAGCAGCATCACAAGGCGGTGACGTTTTCATGGGCTCATTTGGCATGCAACACCCTAGCACTGTCATGTTCGCACCTCCGAATCAAGATTCGTTTCTCTTTGGCATCGACCAATACGCTCAGAACCCGCAATCCCAGTCCATGCATGGCGACGAACTTCCTCCTTTTCCCTTTACGGAAGCTTCTCCCTTCCAGAACCAATATGCGACCTCACAAGCAACTCTCTCCCAACAACTACACCCATCTCTCAGCGACCATTCTCTACTTCAGCAGAACGGCGATCCAGCAACAGGGACCCAGGCCCTCATTGCACAATTCCAAAAACCAGCCTTGCCTCCTCAGCCACCACGACGCAAAGTCATACGTCGAGCTCTCCGCAATCTACTAATCCTGTCAAACTTTCCCAACCTTGACGCCCCACAAACAACATCATCGCGAGCCAGAACAGCAGCCTCACTCCTCAAGGAAAAGGACAGGTCAGCCTTGGTGCAACTCTATGCTGCGCTGTTCAACTGGACTCCTGCCGAAGCTACAGACTATATACAAAAGACGCTCATTGCGCCACCGAAGCCACCACGGAAGAACGCTGCGCCAAAAGCCGAACCAGAAATCGTGCTCAAACCAGGACAAAAGCTCTGTCCCATTACCAACACAATCGCCAGATACCGCGACCCAGAGACAGGTATTGCGTATCGTGATGCACGCGCTTTCGGTGTATTACGAGGTGTGGTAGGAGGCGGTTTCGTGTGGAGTGGCGATTTGGGATGCTACGTAGGAGGTCGGGCGAGACCCCTAGAAAGTATGGGAGGCAAAGGGTTTTTGGGTATGCCACCAGCAAAAAACGTGCCGAGACGATTCTGGGAAATGTCAAGTCCATCAAGGAAGGTCATGGCGCCACCCCCACCCACGCCTACTCCACCAACAAAGCTGCAGACGCCAGTCCAGGAACAAGTGCAGCGTGTAGAACAGCCAACGCCGGTGGGACAAACACATGGAGATACTATTGTTGTTGCTACACCGTCTGTGGGTGGGAAACAAAGTTCTGCGCCTGTCAAGGCGGAGACTGCTGCTGGGTCGTGAAAGCTGGATCCGTAGATACCACTCTTCTCTGTAACCACACGCACGATATCCATATAACATCAATAATATCATTCTGACAATCCTGGTATCCATCGCGTTACAAAACCACTTATCAAGGTCTTCCCAAGAGATTGTTGAAGTCACTGCTCAGAAACGCTGGAAATCCTAGCGGTATTGTCTACAATGTTACTGATAACGCTTTTCTTACCGACCTTCAGGACATATTAACTATCATCGAATCAGCTCCGATTATGTTCAACTGCTTACAGCATACTGCCAACGAACTAGAAGTAGAGGTGAATAGTGAAAGTGAAGGCGGTTTCCCGGTTAGATCGGAGAGCGACACCAGTACCATTTCTTCACTGAATACTACGCTACGGACTGCTTACCCCAGAACCACAATTCTGAATGTACACTGTGAGTGTCCCTGTACGAACCGTAAGTGGAACATGTACTAACTTTATGCGCTTACATCTAGACTCGCCGTCACGATAGATATACACGGCGCTGGCCTCATCATCTAAAGCTCGTCCATCTTCAGCAAAGGCGTTCCCCTCAAATCAGAACACTCACAATCGATCGATCTGGCACTTCAATACATCATCACAACGTCTGCGCACGCCTGTACAACAAGAGGAACCATCCATCGACCCGCCCATAAGCTGCGGGCATAATCAACTACCCACGATGAAGTATATTCACGCCATCATACTCACCCTCATCCTCGTCACCTTCTTCTGCTGTTTCTTCGGCTACTGTCTGATGAGGAGCTGTCGGAGGGCTGTTGATCTGGAGTTTCAGGAAATAAATTACATGAGAGATGTTGAGGCGCAGGCTGGAGGAAGCGTTAGTGTAGGAGCGAGGAGTAAGGATGGTAGTAAGACGAGGAGTAAGAGCGGAGGAGCAAAGAGCGAAAACGGACAAGGCAGTAAAGCGACGAAGAGTGCTGGTAGTGGAGGTGGAGCAGCGAAGAGCAACGCCGGTGGTCATGTTGCAGGATGGGACGGAGGTGGAGGTGGAGAAGCTCCGTGGGACGCCACGCCTGCGGGAGACAGTGGTGTCAAATGGTAAAAATGGCGGAGACGAAAGGAAGCATATTCATAAGTAGTTTGGAGATATGGAAATGGAAAACAATTACGGAGACGGAAGACGACTCCGCGATACTGCCTGTATACTATCATAACCATGATATGATCGAGGCGCCTGGGCAAGTCGTGCACCGTGTAACGTCTAATGAGAGCACGAGCGTCTAGAAGACGTTGTACAAGTTTGTCCCTCGAGCATGTACCGCAATTGATATTAAGTTCTCGGGAGCCTTTGTCCCTCGATGCTAGATAAGAAAACAAGCGCTGAGTACCGAGCCATCGAAACTTAACTTACCAAACTCATTTGTTTTGGCGTGTGTTGCTACTGCGTTGGTGTGTTCGATGGTTGGATGCCATATTGCACAACGTACCGGATGTTTGCTGCATCGTTAGTCCTCGACAAACTTACTACAGCCTAGCTAAACGACAGCAGATATCTATCTGGTTGACGGTTGCTCCAATACAACTGTCTTCCTACTCCTCACCTTTGTTGTCATTTGAATGCTCTTGCCCTGCTTCAATCCTGTTCCTTTATTGCCCGTCATGGCAACAACCAACCTCATCATCGCGCTTGTTTTCGCAGGCGTCTTCGGCGCAGCCTTGATCTACGTCGCCCTTTGGTTCATTCATCGCTACATCCATCAAAGCTGCTGTGAAATTGAGCATTGGTGTCACACCCTCTTTTCAAGCCAAGCAAGGCCACCGCCATGTGTATACATCGGAAAAGGGGAGCAGCGAGAGCCGCCGAGGCACCAGTCGAGATCCACGAAGAGGGAGAGAGAAAGACCTGAGGGGTCGCAGACCAGGAAGTACTACGAGCACCGAGATGGAGAGAGCCACGCTGCTCGTAATGCGAATGCAGGCTGGGCGAGGCCGATGCTACAATTCAATAGCTCTACGCAGCCACAGCAGCAACAGTCATATGGACAGTTATACCATCCTTCGCTCGAACAGAAACAGTGGCCTAGCGCGAACCGAGTCGACTACCCGTCACAAATACAGCAGCGGATTTCAATGCCATGGCAGACTCAAGGGTGGGCTTATACGCCACCTTTCGCTATGCCTACAGCGGTACCGCAACAACTGTTTCCACAAATGGCGGCAAGGATGCCTGAACCTCAGCACCCAACTCAGTATCTGCCTCAGTATCAACCCCGAGAGCAACCTAATTATCGACAGACCTACACGGAGACGATGAGTTCGGATATACCCAAAGCCAGCCAGCACCAGACCCCTCCAGTGAAGCCGAAGTCTGCCGCTAGTCGTGCGCGTCGAGTCGAGAGAGTAGATTTTATCCACATTTGCGACGAGTATCCACCTATCGTGTTGGAGGCGCTGAAGAAGGCAGCCCCTCAGTCATCGTCATCGTCATCGTCCTCATCAAGCTCCAGTGACACATCAGGCACCACGCAAGAAGTTCCACGGGTATCGATACCGCGAGCGACGCCTGGTTTCACGGACACGTTGCCGTTCGAGTTCCCGCAATATTCACATACGGCAACGAGAGCTTGGAACACTCCTAGATCGTATCCTCGACAATGGAATCGCGACACGATGGGGGTTGATGGGCCGGATACTTCAGTCAGGTACGCACCCTTTACGCCGATGAGCGGGTATGCAGCGAGGCCATTGGAGTTGTACACGAGTAGGAGGCATTCAGCACCGAGTAATGCTCACCCTTATTCCGCTGCTCGTTGGTAGACTGGAGGTTACTGTTCATGGAATGTATGCTGACATTTGTTGTAGAGTCTAGCGTTGCGAGGTCTCGCTCGTACGAGCGGTGGAGACAGCGGACGACAAGTCCGAGAGACAGCGGACCAAGGAAGGACCAACCTGGAGGAGAAGCACATGCTGTGAGAAGAACGAACACGAAGCCAAACGAAGACACACGCCAGGGGAACGAGAGGGAACGGGTCGTTACTAGTGTCCGAGATGAGTTCGGTGGACGGTACGATCGACAGCCCGAGCAGAAGCCAGGCAAGGAACGTTCATCAACAACACAAGAGGTTCCACGCTACTCTCCGATGCCTATTCCAGTGGTCGAAGAACCATCTACGCCAACGTCGGTAGGCCACACAAGTATACCGAAGGTACCGTCGGCTTCCGGCAACGCTGCTCGACCGAGAACTAGCTCAGCGCCACACTCTCCTATTTCACAAATCCGAAATCCACTCAAGTTGCCTAGATCATCCGTATCAAGTCTGAACAAGGGCGAGTAGTGGCAGATGCAACGAGGGAACTGAGGATAGTCTTGCGAGGGAAACGTGCGTAAAGGATCACAGCAAGGGTTGTTGTGCGGGCATTGGCCTGCTGCAGGACGGCATGGAATAACCAATAGTTGGAAGTGTTGTAATCAAATGCGTAGCTTGACGAGGCTGTGATGAGATGTGACCTGAATACTGTTTGCAAGCCCCAAAGATTACGATAGAAGCTATTGTTAGCATGACAAGTCCGCGTAACCTGGGAATGGCATAAGCCAGTGGTTTGAGGTGTGTGGAGTAATGTCAGGCAGTGCAGGTGTAGATACGCGTTCGTATATGGGATACGCCAAGTACGCGTCCTAGAGCGATGGAAAACTCCGCGCGATCTCGGTAGATGTGTCTTCGCTTACTGAATCGATTGCCAATGCAATGACCGAAGACCAAGAGGCCGAGATACAGGCCAAGGACCCATGTGCAGATTCTGATGGCTCATGGTGCGAAGTTGAGGCGTTACTGGCGAAGGATGCATCTCGGTCCCGAGGTGAGGTCAGCTGGGAGCGGGAAGAAGTTGGGCGCGCGCGATGCTCTGTTTAGGGGGCGTGGTGCGAGTGGGCAGTCTGGAGCGTTGGGAAACAGCGCCTTGTCAGATCAGCCCGCCGTGGCTCCAACGAGGCATTCGAAACGGCTATCCCGCTGTCGCGACGTGCTATTCGCGACTATTGTGTGGATGCCGGGGCTATGTCAAAGGTTAAAAGGTCATCCACAACTAGGTTCGTCGGCGGCGAGGGGTGCACGTTCACGCTGCTCCACTCGGCTGGGTGCTGGACCCTGGCATGAGGGAGACCCCAACCAGGCCGTGAATTGCGCGTCGTGCGTGCGTCCCCAAGATCGGAGCATGGCAGCTGCTGGACAACACTGCGCCGTACACCCACCACCCTCCCGCCTTCCCACCTTGTGACTCTGCGAGCTACAATACCACACTCCTTTCTGCGGTTGTACTTAACATTGCTGCACGCCTCCACCCAACGCCTGTACTCGCTCGCTCTCGCTTGATGGCGGACCCGAGTAACTAGGCCCCTTTCACTCACCAAGGAATCCTTCCGATGCTTAAACAATCCCGCCGGCCCATACACGAGTATGAGCTGGTTCCACGCGAATCTCTCGATGGCGACGACGAACAGCTTGTCGGCCAGGAACCAGGCGCCTCAGCTTCGTCGCGACACTCGTGGCTGCACCGCCTGACCAGCCGCTTCAATGCTGTCAACAAGCTCTCTGATCGCGCTGTATACGCTCACTACGTCACACCGCGCCGCCGGAAACGGTCTATATTGCGGCTGGTCTACTGGACTCTGTTCTCTGTGCCTTACATCCTCATAGTCCTAGTGCTGGTCGCCGGCATCTTCTTCCCGAGTTACACAGTCAGGCCTCCACACTACGAGGAACTGCGCAAGCGAGCCACTACCACGGGGCGCGCAAACCCCTACAACGAGAAGGTCTTCATAGCCGCCTCGCTTGCCGAGACCAAGGGCGACTTGACGTCTGGCGCATGGGGAAGGGAGGTCCTGCAGCTGGTAGAGCTGCTGGGACAGGAGAATGTGCACCTGAGCATATATGAAGACAACCCCGATCCAGTGACGAAACAGTCGTTAATCTCCTTCCGCGAACAGGTCAAATGTGAGGAGCTCCGCCCCCTGTCCGAGACTGAAGACGACTAACCACCCAGCCAGGCAACTCCACCATTGTATCCGAAGATCTTGATCTCGCTACCCTTCCCCACATTACGCTACCCAACGGCGACAAACGCCTCAAGCGCATCGCCTTCCTTGCCGAGGTGCGTAACCGAGCCCTCGCCCCAATCGACAAACACGGCGTCAAGTTTGACAAGGTCCTGTACCTGAACGACGTCAACTTCGACCCCGTTGAAGCTGCCCAACTCCTCTTCGCAACCAACATCGACTCGACCGGGCGGGCCGACTATGCAGCGGCATGCGCTGTCGACCATATCATGCCCTTCAAGTTCTACGACCGCTTCGCCACGCGCGATTTCGATGGCATGATAACTGGCTTGCCCTTCTTCCCGTGGTTCACCAGCGCGGGAACAGGGACCAGCAGGGCCGATGTGCTCGCAGGGAAAGATGCGGTGCGCGTGAGGAGTTGCTGGGGCGGAATGGTAGCTTTTGAAGCCAAGTGGTTCCAGGAGGGGACCGGAGCACAGCCAGAACCCGCAAACCCACAGAACGGGACGCCTAATCACAGCATCTTCCCACTTCGGTTTAGACACGACAACGAAACGTTCTGGGAAGCGTCCGAGTGCTGTCTGATCAACGCAGATCTCCAGTACCGAATGTCTGGGAAAGGTCGGCCTGCGGAATCTAGGATATACATGAACCCGTTCGTGCGGGTAGCATATGACGAGAAGACCCTGAGCTGGCTCTCTTTTATTCGTCGCCCGGAGAAGCTCTACGCTCCAATCCACGACATTCTCAACTACTTCGTTGGCTTTCCTGAGAAGAAGGCGCGCTTCGCTGAAGAGCCTGGTGAGCTCGTAACAGAGAAGGTCTGGATCTACGACCATCCGGCTGCAGCTTTTGCACAAAACGCCACCGAAGCCGATCTTGAAGGTCACTACGAGGAGCAAACACGGAGAGCGGCACCTGGTGGTTACTGTTCATCGCCCAACCTCCTGGTCATCAATGAGAAGCCCGAACACGGCTCTGGTGCGTGGAGCAAGATCTTTGTTCCGAGACCCCCCAAGTACTGATTGCTCGACACACGACTACTGACGACGACTTTTCTTTGACTCATACTTTGGAACCTCAAAATTCTTCTTTGTAATGCATAGCGGGATGTTTCGGAAATACGGCGTTTCTAGCTCTTTGAGCTTTTCTAGAATTTCTACATCATGGTCATCAACAAGCCTCGATTGAGGAGCATTGCCCTCTACTTCACAGCGCAGGTACATTAGGGACACTTGAGGAGTTATTTTTGGGACTACCAGTTTAATGCGTGTCCGTCGACAAGTTGCCGGTGTTATCTTCTTTCATCTAGTTTCAACTTTGATATGAGAGCCAGAGTAGCCTCGAGATTCATCAGTCATACAATGTCAGATGTCACCCTTCAAGTGTCTTGTCTTCCTTTCACCGCCTCCGTGTCTTGGCACTAGTGACACTGCTCATGTGCCCTCTCTCCTCAAAAATCAAAAGACGAACGGTCTCTTGGTCGCATTGAGATTCTTTTTGACATTCCCAGACGATGCTTTGAAGTGCTCCCATTTCCTCTTGACGTCTGATATTGTGACTGCCATCCGACGTGAGGCGAGCCGCGAGGCCTTGCCACCTGAGTTTCGGCCAATGACGACACGTGTGTATCAGTTAGCCTGATCGCCAAGCCGCTAAACCCGAAGATTTCCTTGAATGCAAGATACGCGCTAGGGGGACAACACGGTGCGAAGAAGACGCCTCATCTGACCGGGTCCTTATTGTATATACAAACTTCATCATCTCTTATCGCCTGCCGCCCGCTCTCTAGAACAATTTGATCGCCTTTGCATTTCCGCGACTATCCCCTGCTCGCGAAGACAGGAAGCTTGGCACAACGACGTCATCAAAGGAACGTACCTGCAGGCAGATATGGTTCTCGATAATGACACGCGTGGGTGGATAATGACCGCGGTCAGCGGCATAGGTATGTTTGCGCGGGCAACTGCATAAGACTCAGATGAAGCGGGCGGGCTAACGCGTAAACAGCATGTACATTTGGAGGTAAGATTATCCCTACGGTAGACTGAATCTGCCGGTTTCGGAGAACTTCACCAAGTCTAGAAACTAAAGACGGCTAGCTTCGATAGTATGCGTCGACCTCATCGTACGATATTTCCCCGGCAAGAAGAACTTCAAGATTGAAGAAAGTAATGCATTCTTGTCGACGGGATTGAGTCTGTCCTTTGGTGTCATGGTGCGTACCACCATCGTCGTACAGTTTCCAGCAGTTGCTGACCTAATTTCAAGATATTCTCGTCACTATATAGCATGCTTCCCTCGGCAAAAGACTATTTAAAGAAGGGAGGCATGTCACCACGAAATGCGATATTAACATTAATCGGTTGCTTCCTGATTGGTGCTCTTGGCATCTCAGTTCTTTCCGGAATACTGCACCAGTATATTCCACACTCCGTTGTGGACTGTGACGACAAGCATGGTGACGAAGAGCAAGGGAAAGGTCATGACTACCACTCGCATTCTCATCCACCAATGCAGGAGCAACAGTCCAGTCTTCCGCAAGCCCATAGACATGACGAGCAACCCTCATACGGAACTCACAGCGATAACTCGAAAGCCGCTCTATCCCGGAGACCATCGCTGCACAAGTCGCTGTCATCCAAAGTATCTCAACTAGTCATTGGCGCCGAGAAGCCATGTGACGATACGGATAGTGGACAATGTTATGGCGACCTGTGTGAAGTTCGGCCTGCACGCTTGCAATCGAGAAAGTCCTTGGGGAGCTTGACAACTGCACGGCCATCAGGAATGAGCAGGAGCCAAACATCACAAGGACCGCATGAACGTCGAGCAATCTTGGAAGATGTTGACGAAACAACACCCTTGGTACCTGCACGGTCTGGGCCAGCTACAATGGAAAGCTCCTTTGCAAGTCTGCCGCCTTCTAATGGTCACGCAACACCCAGTCTAACACACGAAATTCAACCACTACAAAAACACAGCCGCTCATCCTCGACCACCTCATCACACACTGATCACCATCATCATCACGACCACGACGAGCATGACAATGAGGCGCAACAACACCATCACCACGTCCCAACGAACGCTTTCCTCTCTCTCGGTCTGCAAACAAGCACAGCAATTGCTCTGCACAAAATTCCAGAAGGCTTCATCACGTACGCTACAAACCACGCCAACCCGACATTGGGCTTCTCCATCTTCCTCGCATTATTTATTCATAACATCACCGAAGGATTTGCGCTAGCACTACCTCTCTACCTGGCGATCGGATCGCGCTGGAAAGCGATGCTGATCTCGGCTGTCCTGGGAGGCGTCAGTCAACCGCTAGGCGCAGGTGTAGCAGCGCTATGGTTCAAGATTCAAGGCAGAGGCCGACAAGATGGTACAGATGAGGGAATGGACACTATTTATGGATGCATGTTTGCTGTCACGGCAGGCATCATGGCTATGGTATCACTGCAACTCTTGGGAGAGAGTCTAGATATGACAAATTCTCGGCGTTTATGCTTTGTTTCTGCATTTGCGGGTATGGGGATCTTGGGACTGAGCAGTGCACTCACGGCGTAGACATACATGGTTTTGCATTTCGACACCAAAGTGTTGGCAGTGACTCTGTAGACGAAGAACGTATCTTATTTGCGTAGCATTGAGATCTATCAGTTTGGAGTGAACGTATACAATATATGTTACATCATCTAATCATACAGTACATATCTCTTTAAAACTCGCGCAAAGCATCAAGCACCTCCTTCTGCCTCTGCGTTCCCATCTTCTCGAATCCATCCACACTCATCACAAACGTGCCTCTTCCACCTGTCAGAGCCCTAAGTTGGTTCAAATAACCAACCATCTCCTTCAACGGTACTCTTGCCACAATTTGCCGTTGACTATCACTCAATCCGCTTCCCATCTCCCCCGTTCCCGATGCAAAAGGATCTGGAGGAGTGTAGATGAGCGCAGGATCAATACGCGGTAGCGCCTCTTCGTCGCCATTTGTTGTCGTGGAACTCATCGAATCATCCGACCCATCAAGTGACAAGATCTGACCACCACGTGAAGAAGAGATATCTTGTACCACCGCGCCCATATTGTTCTCGTTCACGAAGATGGTCACGTTCATAACAGGTTCCATGAGCGTTGCTGGTGCGGCATCGCAGGCGTGTCTCAAACTAGTTGATACCGCAGCGCGGGTAGCCATGGAAATCGCTGTTGGTGATGTTTCGGGGAAAAGATGGGATTTCGCGTCGAGAGTTAGAGTTACGCAGGTGTTGGCTACGGGAAAGCCGTTGAAAGGGCCACGGGCGAGAGCTGCGCTTGCACCGGCTTGGAGAGAGTGTAGGATACCTGGTAGGGAGAGATGGGGTGGGATGTGTGTTTTGTGGCTAGCGGAGTCGGAGGTGGAGAGATCGGGATGAATTATGTGGAGGGTGTTGTTATCAGGGAGGTTGTAGATGGTTTCGAAGGGATTGTCCTGCACTTTCTTTTCCCGTTCTTGTTGCTGGGGTGGACTGAGGGGAATGAGATTACCGTCTTCCGCGGACTCGACGGAGGCGGTAATGCTGGCTTTTGTTTGTTTCCCTGCGACAAGCTTGTCAAGAGTGTATGTAAACGGTTCCGTGGCTGTCATCGTTGTGATCGTTTCTCTGTATCCAATTTCAATTTTGCCGATACGCGCTTTGGCTTTGAAGTCATTGAGGAGCCTGTCTCGAGCAATTTCGAGATGGAGGTCGCCCATGCCTGCTAGATGCGTCTGGCCAGACTCCTCATCGACGGACAGATGGAGACTCGGGTCTTCTCGCAGCAGGATGGCGAGGCTCTCCTGGACATGTTTTTGTTCACTGAGACTGTTCGGTTCGATACTCGTGAAGAAGACTGGTGGTGGGACGGCGATGGGTCGGAGTTGTAGAGTGTCCAGACCGCCCGACGGTGTTCCCTTCATCTGAAGACCACGGTATACAATTAGTGTATCTCCCGTTCTAGCATGTTTCAATCCGGGGATGACACCAATTTGGCCGGCACCAATACTGTCTACCTCAACGGCATCATTTGCGTACATCTCAAGGAGCCGGGGCGCACGTTCTGCAAGGGATAGGTTCGTATTGTAGAGGATGGCACCCCGGTCAATAGAGCCTGAGTAGACACGCACGTAAACTAAGACGCCGCGTTTCGCGTCGTTGACCACTTTGAAGGCGAGAGCACATGCGTTGAGGTTCTTGACTTCTGCAACGGCTAGTTCGCCATCGTTTTTCTGCTGTTTCCTTGATGGCTTAGTCGTTCTCGTTGGTGCTGCTGTGGCAGCATTGAGAAGGGTAGCGAGGGTGCTGCTTTGATTAGAGATGCTGATCTCAGGATCGGGGCGTTCCAGTGGAGATGGGAGGAGATCGACGACCGAGTCAAGTAGCGGTTGGACACCAATGTTGCGGAATGAAGCACCAGCGAAGACGGGTATGACTTTCTGCGGTGCTTGTAGTACGACTCGGCGTAATGACTGCATGATTTGTAGTCCAGATATAGCCAAATGATCTTCATCGTGTTCCAGAAAATGCTCAACCATGACATCGTCATGCTCGCTCAAAATCTCAACAAGTGCTACTCTCGCCTTCTTGATCTCCTCTGCGAACTTTTCGTCGGTCTTGCTCAGCTCCTCTAGCCCAAAAGCTTGGATATCCCTTCCATCGCCACCCGCTTGCCAGAGCATACCACGTAGATTGATGGCATCACCAACTCCAACAAAATCGCCGTTACCGTTCTTCCACCATGGTATTTGGCACACAGCTGGCCATCCATGTAACCTAACACCTATTTCTTTGACAGTGCGTGAGAAGGCAGCACCTACGCGGTCCAACTTATTGACAAAGATGATTCTGGGAATATGGTACGTTCCAGCTTGCGTCCATACCTTCTCCGTCTGCGCTTCAACGCCGGCGACTCCATCAAGGATACATACAGCGCCGTCCAAGACACGGAGCGAACGCAACACTTCAAAAGTAAAATCTGCATGGCCGGGTGTGTCGATCAGATTGATGTTGTGAGAAGTTGAAGATCGTGGAACATTGTCGAACGAAGCTGGTAGCTGCGGTGGAGGTGGTGGAGTCTGAGTACTTGGTGGTAGCGGAGGCCAGTGGAATGTTATCGCTGCAGATTGAATGGTGATGCCGCGTGCTCGTTCAGCCGGGAGGAAGTCGGTTACTGTTGAGCCTTCGTCAACATTTCCTATTCGCCTCGTCACACCACTATAGTAGAGCATCCGCTCAGTGGTAGTCGTCTTTCCTGCATCGATATGGGCGATGATGCCTATGTTGCGGGTTGCCTTGGAAAGCAAATCATGTTGAGGCTGCGTCGACAGCAGCCGCCGTGGAGTCTTCACATGGTGTCGCAAGACTCGACGGGTAGACGTAACCCATCCGACCCTCATGCCCGAGACTGCTTGCTGCGATACTGATGCGCTGAGACGATGGTGTTTGTCCGGCGCACGTGATGTCGAGAAGGTCAACGTTCGCGCCTTGCCTAGCTCGGCTAATTCCAGGGTTGGCCAGGGCACTCGCCCAGCGACATCATCGCATCACTCGACAGCTAGTTGCAGCTGTCCAGAGCTTCAATTAACCACCACACGCCATGGATTACAGCGCCCACGACCCGGACCACCCCGGCGGCCGTGACCCATGGGCATCTTCGCCTCAGGCCAACCGAACGTCCTTTGGCCAACCATCAGCCAGCGATATCCCCTCATCCCCGCTGCCTCCGCAGGCTTCCCCGTACCATGAAGGTGGTGAACAGTATGGCTATATGGGCGACCAAGATGCGCAAAGTCGGCCAGGCACAGCGCCAGAGAACGGCGACCATCTACAGCAGCCTCAGCAGCCGGGTCAGGATGCGCCGAGGTCACCACATGCACAGCAAGGTCAGCAACAGCCGCAGAGGTACCACGGAAATAGGCCACAGCGACAGCAGCAACACTACAAGCTTCAGGCCAAGGTCACGGGACTCGAGAGGAATAGCAAGAAGGACCCCATACTGCGGTTCGATGTTTACGTACGTCTAGATGACATCGATATACCCGGGCTAGGGTTGCGCGACATAGTGGACATGGAGGGATGGATCAAGGTAGACATGTGGTCTCGAGACGTCTTGGTCGGACTGCATAGCTACCTCCAATCCTGCTCATACCACTTGCGCCTGGCTATCAAATCACATGCCATGCTGACTTGTCTCTAGACGAACCTACCCAAGTTTCGAACGACCCAATTCCGCGATGTCCGGCGTCTACATTCCGAATTCATAAAGCTAGGCGAACACCTCATCTCAGCCTGTCCCGAAGCCATCGTGCCTGCAGTACCGCCAGCGACCACCTCGGCCGGCGCAGGCACTGACGAAGATGAGGCACGCTTAAAGACGTCGCTACAGCGGTGGTTGAACATTGTGTGTAGCAATGACATCCTGATACGCGACGAAGAAATGGTCTTCTTCGTCGAGAGCGATTTCGGATACAGTCCTGTCGTACGGAGGAAACAACCCGCCACTGGTGTGCGCCGTAAGATGATCAAGCAATTTGCGCCGCCGCCAGATGACACCCCAGAACTTGCTGCAGCACGACCAATTGTGAAAGCTTTCTACCTGGGTACAATGGAGGCTGAGCAGAAGCTGGAGAAGGTTGTAAAGCACAGGAGAAGTAGGCATACATACAAGTAGACTCATGGATGCTGGGCTAACATACTCCAGATCTGGGTGTCGCAGAATCCGACCTCGGTGCCAAGTTCGCGGCGCTACACGTCCAGGAGACGCACGTTGGTCTCTCACATGCATACAAGAAGCTTGGAAAAGTCATTCAGGCCACCGGCGATTACCACGCAGCTCAGGGTACTGCTGAAGCTACAACTCTTGGTGACCCTCTGCAGTACCATAGCAGCGACGCCTTCATCGCGAAGGAAACCCTCACGAATCGACATATCCTTTTACGCGAGCTGCTCCAGGCACAGTCCGCGACAAAGTCCAAACTGTCTGCGGCTGACAGGTTGAAAGCCAGCTCTAGTGTGAAACGGGACAAAGTCGATGAGGCTATCGCAGCTCTAGATGAAGCACGAAGTCACGAACAGTACCTCACGACGAAAGCTCAGCGCGTTACCGCCAACCTCCTCCAAGAGCAGCGTAAGTGGTTCAACAGAACCACACAAGACATGAGACAGGCAATTCGCGAATACGTCGTACGAGAGATTGAGGCTGAGCGCCGTACGCTTGCCACATTAGAATCTGTACGGCCAGACATTCGAGCTATCGATGGTAGTGGTGGCCTTTCTCGACTAGGACGCGAAGCACACCCAGCTCAACGTCGTGTTTCCATGGCCAGTTCGCAAGGTCCCAAGGGCGATGCATGGTCTGGCGTACCACGACGACCAGGTGATGGCCTCAACCGTAGCATGAGTGGCAGCATCGTTGCTCCGTTACCCGAGGTCGATGAGAATGCGGAAGAGTCAGTGGGCGGCAGGAAGCGTGCGACAAGCAAAGCAGGCAGCCAGAAGGGGCTCGAAGAAGATGACGATCGCATCGACGCAAAGAACGCTGCAAGTAGATTGGCCACTACGACGTTCTAGGAGCAACTTCGTCTGGTAGGTTGAAGTGTATTGGGCAAGGCATGGCGGATCGCATTCTTGAGGAGCGACTGCAGGATACCACTCGACATTTGTATTACACCCCATACGAGCCCACCTCTAACTGTTTCTCAATGTTGCGTGGCATCTGCTATGCTCGTCCGCGGACGTGAAACCAGAGGCCGCACCTTCCGTAAAAAGATACGATGAGTCGGCGTCGGACTAGCGCTAATAAATTATCGTTGTTCTGTCTATATCACAACGTCCTTGTCATCTTGTCTCATCGTCATAACTCTTTGTCAGTCTCTGGGCACGCGCGTTCGTTTTTCGTATACTCATCAGCCACGCGCATCCACAACCAATTCAACATGGATTGCTCCGACTTTTCGAAGATCATGCAGCCCCGATCTACGACATATGCATCGGGGCATATCGCCCGCATCAGTACGTGGCTGCAATATTGCACTTGACTGACTCCCGTTACCGGGACCTGCCTCGGCTTTTGACATCTGCCACGGCAGTGAAGGCTGCAATCCAGATTGGCGGACGTGGCAGCTGCACACTATCCTAGTGACAATCACGGTTCCAGAGTGCATCAGTTGATCAAAGAGCTTTTCGTGCCAACCTGGACCGCAATCAATACAGCGTGGCAATGGATATTACAAAGTGTGGGGTTGCATATTGCATTTCGACCGTCTGGACGGATGGCGGCAGTCCTTTGCGCTAACACTATTTCGAGCCCATGCCGCCTGACTGACAAGCGCACTTGGGTCTGTGCCATCCTTCCAGAACCGTGCCACGGCGCCAGCCGTTTTGTACCATTCTTGCACGGCGTCAGCTACTCCGACACGGCTTTTCTTGGGCCTTGCCTAGCTGGGGGGCCTGAACAAGAGGCGGAAGACACATCAAACTGATCCTAAATGCTCCATGTCTTGCGACAGCAGCGACCGTTTTCGTAGTCTATAAAGTCATAGACGTCCGGAGACTTGATTCCCCGCAGAATGCGACACAACAATCCTGGGACCACTTCCTGTTGTGGGGCGCGAGACAAGGGTTGAGGATTGCACCTAACCTTGGAAGAGTACGCGCGCCTATTCCGTGACGACGACCATCGTGTTATTTATACCCAGCAAGCATCCTTTCAGCCTACGGATGGAGTGCTCGCTGTGCCACCAGTGCACAGTAGTATCGAGCAATATCTTGATAAGCATCCTAGACATGGTGGCATGTTGATCGTCACGAAGGGGAGCCTTTCACAGTGGTCAACAATTTGACTCTTTTACAGACTGAGAGACTAGAATATTCGCAAAATTGTATACAGTAAACAAGAAGCTCAGCAGGCTCACACTGATAGAACGTCTCCCTCGACATGACTACGTAGAGTCAACACGACTCCGCAGAGCCCAAGAGTGTCGATATCCAGCGGCACGGCGGGTTGGACGGGAGCAGGGTGAGCAGCCACACCATCTGACCGTAAGCGAGACGTCAACCGCCAGCAGCTCCGTGCGGCCCTGCGTTCCGGGTAAAGTGTTGTGCGACTTCAACCTGATCACACATCAGGTGGTTCTTATGAGGTACCCTAGTCTGCGAATAAGATCACTGAAAGACACGAATTATCGGAAACGCTTTTCCTCCATTGGCTTCACTGAAACCACCAACCCCATTACTTCACGTAGCCTATGGACGCCTTCAGCCGGGATGTCCGAAGGCGAACGTTCAGTTCGGTCCAGCCTGGGTAGATGGATCATACCTGCAGCCACTTGCGATGTCTAGGGTCTCGGGGACAGCCATGGCGAGCACTCATAACCTAGCGGAGCCCGCGTCCCCTGCAGACACCTTTGGTTGCCTTGCTCCCTTACATTGATGGTCCCCTCGCTCGAGTCTTAAGTTCGGACGTACATTCTCTCCAAAAGACGTTTAGAGCTCAGACGCTGCAATCAACGTCCCGGATCGGCAGACATCCCGGCCATCTTCCATCCCCACGGGGTACACCCGACATTAGCAAGCCAACAGCCGCAGATCTCTCGCAACCATGCCGAGAGTGTTCAGATATCTGAAAACAGCGCTTGCGCCTAGTATCGGACCTGTGTCGCCACGAGAGTCAGTCGATAACAACAATTCGTCACGCAAAGCATCATTCACTTCTTCAGCCGATGACACATGGCTTCCAGACTTTGATCCGCTCACAATCTCGGCGTTCGAGCTCTCGGAACTCCTGAATGCGCAAGCCCTCACAAGCGTACAGATCGTGCAGTTATATCTAAAAGAGATTGAACAGCATAACAGGAGAGGAAGACAGCTGCGCGCGTTGATCTCGGTGGCGCCGAAACATGAAGTGTTAAAAATAGCTAGAAAGCTTGACGAAGAACGAGCTAGAGGCAAGATAAGGGGTCCGCTACACGGTATTCCGATAGTACTGAAAGACAACATCATGACCGATGAGAAACTGGGCATGGACACCACAGTGGGTATGTGGCTGGCAGATAACGGCAATTATGATCGGTAACTTACTTGGCTTAGGATCGTACGCTTTTGTTGGCTGCATACCGAAGAAAAGTGCAACCATCGTTCAACGGTTGATCAAACGAGGTATGATCGTTATCGGCAAATCCAATTTGACAGAGTTCTGTGGCCTCAAAAATCCTTCTATGCCTCCAGGGTGGTCCGCGGTGGGTGGACAATGTCAGTCGCCGTACGTGTCAAGACACATCGAGAAACGAAAGCTACATTGGGAACTTTCAGCGCCAGGGGGATCTTCGACTGGATCCGCTGTCGCAGTGGCTTCAGGTTTCAGTACTCTTGCCATCGGAACAGACACTATCGGGTCTCTAATTACGCCTGCAAACCGCGCAGCCCTTTACGCTCTAAAGCCTACAGCTGGTGTGGTGCCAATGGACGGTATCTTCAATCTGAGTAAAACCTTTGACGCCGTCGGAGGCATGGTAAGCATATGCATATCTGTCAGCTCGTACCAGAAACACTGACCGTGTGCTATAGGCCAAATCTGCAAAAGATCTTGTAGCGCTGATGGACGCCATGATGGTTCCAACCAACCGCGAAGAACACACAAGGAGCCCACATAGATCGTTCAAAATCAAGCCGGACTTCGGATCGCTCCGTATCGGCATATGTGAGCCGACCATCTGGAAAGTGTGGCGAAAAAGTGGGCGGATCAATGCTGACGCTGAACGATTCATGGTATGTTGGTGGACTTCTGCTTACGTGGGTGCAACGAACACACGTTATTTTGCAGGGGTTCGTGCTGTGTTGATGCATAGAATGCTGACATGATGCAGACACAAAAGTACGATATGATTGTTCAGAGTATGATCGAGATGGGAGTCGATGTCGTGTATCCAGTGGAATTGCCGAACCAATCAAGCTTGACTATAGACGGAAAGAACTGCTTTGAGCCTGTCGTGTGTTAGTATTCGGCTCTCTGATTTGCATTGTATGTATGCTGACATGATGCAGACTCTGAGTTCAAGGATTGTTTAGCAGAGTTTATCCGCGATTTTAGAGTCACGAAGATGCACTCTTTGGCTGAGATTATCAACTTCAACCTAGATCACCCCGAGCTGTGTCTGCCACCAAGTAGGTCGATGCAGACTGCCAAACCTCTATTTCTTACTAATTCCAATCAGCATGTCCGGACCAGAACGATCTGATGGCTGCGCTGCAGTCGAGCACCAAGCGTGAAGAGGTGAATGCCGCGCGGCAACATCTTCAAACTGCCGGCGGACCTGAAGGCCTGGATTTTATCTTTGCTACAAAACAACTTGACCTGATCGTTGCTCCCGGCGACGCACCTCTCTCTACCCTTGCAGCAGCAGCTGGCTATCCGACTGCCGCATGCCCACTCTCCGCCCTGAAGCTCAACGGTCAGCCTTTTGGCATAACCTTGGCTTCGCGCCCGCACACCGAACATACACTTCTTCACTTTCTGACAGCATACGAGAATATCTTCCCTCCACGCGCACTACCCATGCCTCTCTCATCCGTGCCTTTGCAAGATCCAAATCCAGAACCTTTGCCAGATCAGCCAATCATCGATCTAATATTGCATGAGTGGGATACACGGAGATTTAGCTGCAGTGCGGACGCACTTGCAGATTGGCTGAATGCACGATGGCGGAAGAGCGGTTATGAATTAAGTGCGGAGACAGTCTGTGAAGTGCTGCGGAGTAATGGTCGGATTGCATTTAGGGGCTTGGGTGATGATGCTGAAGGTGCATTCTCAAGATGATGTACGCGTATGTTGTTACTGTTGTCATGGTGGTGGTGCATGGGTTAGCGCGGCGTCTGGTCAGTTAGGTCCTGAATTTTGGTTGGGTAAAGATGGTGTTCGGGCAGGATTAGCAAGGGATATCCGCATCCACTCGTTCTTTGTGACTCATTGAAGAATCTGCGCACTACATTCCGCACTCTGCGTAAGTCAACACATGGAAAGTTGCCACGATGAATCATTTCAAATGTATGCGAGTCTATGGAACAAAACTAATAAGTGATATTATATCACAGTGGACTTTTCTTCATCAATCCATCAACAACAAAGCTGCTTGGCGCAGCGGAAGCGCGCCGGGCTCATAACCCGGAGGACGCTCGATCGAAACGAGCAGCAGCTAGTTGATTATCTTTTTGCATTTTTCCCCAGCTCTTGGGTTGATCTTTTTTTGGTTGGCACAATGCAGTGGAAGACATGTTGCAGGGCTGTTGTGGGGCTTTTGTTGATCTTGCCAGTTGCTCTCGCGACGCTTCAATCCTTTTTAGCTGATAGAGTGTGGCAGTCATCGCATACGTGCGAAAAGCACTGCTTTCTACGCGAATACAGCTCATCAGGCGTAGGAAGACATTAGATTTTTACACTATGCGCGCAAAGCCAAACCCTACCTTGAAGGTAGTTGCTATCTTCTAGGCTTGTAGAGGTCTTTGCTAACGACTCTGTGTACCTTCAGGGTAGGTAGTAGTTGTTCATATGACTTGTGTAAAACCTGTGGTATGACGTGCGCACATGCCGACAAGGTATCGTTTGCTAGACAATCAAAGATCCATGCGAGGATGCAAGACTGCGAAGAAGTGTGTGGAGTCTCAGGTTCGTATTATGTACCTGTTACAATCCTGCTCAATAGCAATCCTTAGACCGATGCCGCTGAAACTATCTGCTACATAGAGTTTCTGAAGTTATGCCCGAGCTTGGTTCATCTTGAGTCTTAATTTTCTAGAGAGGCACTCAAATCTGCGGTAAGAGCCGGTGGAGGAGTATGTCGCATCGGCGAATATTCCCAGTCACGTTGTAGGACGGCTTAGGAGATGACCACTATCAGACAGAAGTCTCCTTGATCTTTGTTCGCACTCTGGGCGATGCGCTCGCAATACTGTCTCCAGTTTCGACGGCTCTTGGGTATAGCTCATTGGCTCTAGAGAACGTACCGATGCCTTCAAGCTATCCACAGAAGCACGAGAAGTTTGGTGGCCTTGGGCCCAACAATCATATTCAATTGACTATACAATGCTAAACAATACAAACCGAATCATGCTTCAACAACTCTCATTTCCGGGCGGCTCTCCATCTTCCATCGAAGTTACAGATCGCGGTGGCGACGGCGATCTTGGTAGATGGTGGTGTAGCTCACAGAATCGACACTAGGTAGGACAGTGACCGTGGAACAAGGTGGGTCGGTGTCGAAAATGGTTGTGACAGTAGAGTAAGCTGGCGCAGTATCGAAGATGGTAGTGATAGTAGAGTAACTTGGTGCAGGGTCGACGATGGTAGTGACGGTGACCAAAGGAGGCACTGGTGCAGAACCAACGACAGTAGTGATGGTGACCACAGGTGGAGAGGGATAGACTGTGACGACAGGCGAGGGATATACCGTGGAGGTACTGATGGCGATAGTGCGGGTAGGAAGTTCGAGAGTGCTTGTCCGTGGAGAGGCATCAATGAGCTGCATCTCATGGTCCTTGTCGCACCTCTTCATATCTTTGCTGGGCTTCTGGATCCGAATTTCGCCCCTATCCTTTCCTCTGCCATCCCATTCGCCATCTGCACACATCTCCGTGCCAGGTTGGAATGGGTGATCGAATTTGACAGCCCTATGAAACGATTTGCGGGGTTCAAGATCGCCTTCCTTCTGGCCAACTTCAGCCGTGTAGATCGACTGGTCGATGATTGTATAGACTGGTTTCCCGCCAACCATCGTGTAGAGAGTCTGGCCAGTAACAGCTGGTGAGGCGACCGGGGAGACTGGTCGCGGTCGTGTAGCTGTCACTGTAACAACTGAGGTGACCGGGTCACCGGCTGTCACTGTGACAACTGGTGTATGCGTGACGGTAATCAGGTCTTGCGGATCAGGTACTGGGCCCTTGCAATAGACGGGATTCTTCGGTCCAGAGCGGCACTCAAACTTGAACGTGTTATCGGGGCTTTTTGCGTAGCATTCGTAGCAAATGACTGCCGCTGTCCAAGGGTGTAGCATCCATACACCAATGCGAGGTCCCTTCCACTTGCTCTTGCGACGTGGCTCAAGATCCTGGGTGGCTTTGTCAACTGGTTCCTGAAGCGGCTCAGAGCGACGCATGCGAGATTGGCCATAGTCTCCGCCGTAGATGGTAACCGTCTTTGTAGAAGGAGGGAGAATAGTGACTGTTTCGAGTGGTCCGGGCGGAGGCATAACCACAGTGACTGTGCTCTGAGGGAAGACGGTCACTGTAGTCAGTGGAGTGCTGAGGTAGATCGCGCTAGTAGTAGATACGAGGGGCGTGAGAGTGTTGCTAGTATGAACCCACTCCGAAGACTCGAAGTATGTGGTCTCGGTAACGACGCTGGACAAGGTCAGAATCAGTTGAGAAGGAGGTGAACAATCGGGAACTTACTAGGGATTTGGGACCGTGATTTGCGGAGGTTCGTAACAATCGAACAGTACTGAGAGGAAAGGTTCTTCATGAACTGGTGAGATGCATTCGGAGATGGCCTGAGGAAGTTCCTCAGTGGACGTTGGGGGGCCTTTGCAGCCGTGATGCTGGAATGTACTGATGAAGCAGGGTGGTCCGCCTTCGTTTATGCGTCCGATCCAGGCCTCATGTTTGTTGTGGAAGGGCTTGATGCTGTTGGCGCCGACGACGATGTTCTGGCACTTGCCCATCTTGAGATCCATGTTGCCGCGTTGTGTTGCTCCACTGCAGTCGTCGCTCGTGAAGGCATATGTGCGTAGTTCGTTCTTTTCCTTAGCCTGAGCTAGCGGAAAGAGGATTGCGAGTAATGCGCCTGTGGCGAGGATGACAGAGCGAGCCATGATCGAAGAGCTTCGTTTTATGTCAGTAGATGCTCTTGCTGTGATTGAAGGCAAAAGAGGAGAATGCCGGTGAGAGAACATACCAGCAGGGGGGGTCAGCTGGAGCTCAGTTCGACAATGACAGGTGCGAATGCTGAGGAGTATGATCTGCAATGCATTAGCACTATGAGAGAGAACGTGTATGTGAATGTCAAGTAAGACAGAGTGACATACTCAACTAGTAGGCTGAGGAAAAGTTTGTTCGCTGGAAGCTGAATCTATGTTCAGAAGGCCCTGTGAGAGTTCAGCACCAATGGTCTAAGCAGCATCATATGGATGAGGTAGTCCGGGGACATCGGAGTGCATTCATGGGTAGGTCAAGTGCAGTGAACGGACAAGAATGTAGGAACGTACCAACTGAGTAGGAAGGCAGTACAAGTAGACCGACCAACCGATTGTACTGTTGCTTGGCCGAGTGGTGTAGTGAGCTGAAGAAGAAGCAGAGAGATGGGAGAGGAAGCGAGCTTATATGAGACCCAGAAGACGCTAACGTCAGTTTCCGGGCTTCGTCACCGAGCTGTGGTTGAAGAAGGCATTCTGCATGGGTCAAGGAAGGCAGCTTGTCGATGTTGTGAGGTCGTTGCGCTCTTCGCCACGGAACAACGAAGCCGGGACGGTTCTGCACGATCGAGTTGGGCAGGGAGTTAGCCTGGAGGGTAGTCCCACCCAATGCTGCGGCAAGAACATATCAAGATGCAAATAAGTCAAGGAAGGACCACTGAAACGCTGTAGTAGCAACATATCTGGTAATAACCGTTCGCTTTTCCGGCGGTCTTCGGCTGTTCTTACGTCCAGTCTCGAAGTGCCCTCAAGATACTAAAGTGACCCATGGCATAGACAGCTATGTAAGGAAGGCCATGTCAGATACCTTACGAGGCGTCTCGTGCTGCAGTGTTGTGACGTTAACATGAAAGCAAGAAAGATGGTACGGGACCGCAGCTGGCAGAATGGGAAGGTGGTGTGAGAATCCACTTAGACAAGACAACCTTGTTTTCAAACGCGGGAAAGAGCTGAGCAGGTGTGCTTCGCCAAATCTCTAGATGTGCGTGAGCGTGCTGAAGTCAAACAATGGCAGGGTGTGGATGCATACCAGAAGTTAGGAACATGTCCTAGTCCAATGATATAGGTGGATTCACAACGAGAAGAAACGAGGCACAGCTCATGGAATGATGATACTTGCCGGTATACGCTCTTAACCCACAGCGCGGACGATCTACGCAGTCCCACCCCTAATGTACGTATCCAACGCCTGAACGCCTCATCTCCATCCGAATCCTGTCTTATCCTGACGACAACTTGAGTGAAAGCCTCTACCACTCCCCCCACTCATCATCCTTCTTCGCACCTCCACTCATCCCACCTCCAGCGCCGCCCTTCTTCATTGCGCTTGTACCGATGCCGCTGGGCTTCTTCGGCGCCATTCCTCCGCCTGTCTTCGTTTCACCCGCGCTAGCAAACTCATCCCAGAAGTCCTGCTTATCCTTCGCTGGGCCCTTGGGGGCCGCACCGAAGCTCTCCCAGAAGTCTTTGCGCTCGGGTTCGCGCCGGCCGGACGTAGCAGGGGAATGTGTTGAGGAATCGCCTTCGACGAATCGCGTGAACTGCGTGTTTGCGTTTGCGACGCCTGATTGAAGGGTCTGGCCTAGGGTGCCAGCGGTTGTGCGAGCTTGGGATGCGAGGTCTGCCTCGGCAAGCTGGAGAGTTGTTAGTCACATTAGTCGTATTCGCTTTCGACGAAATTGTTAGGCATACCTTTGCCATACCGGGCTTCACGTAGCCTTCATACCCCGTTTTGCCCACCTTGCTCACGCTTGCGCCTAACCATCCGAAGCCCTTGGTAAGTGCGGCGAGAGGGTCTTTCTGGAAGTCGTCAAGTGCAGGTGGCGCACCCGGCTCGTCGTCCTTCTTCCAGGAATCTGGCTCGCTACCAAAGCCACCGTATTTGCCTCCCTGGTTTGGCGCAACACCATCTGGTCTGTTGGCGTTCTCCTGTCCCATCTTGGCGAAGTAGGCTTCGTTCTTGGCTTTCTGCGACGACATAGCATTGGTGCCGAGCGCAGGCGAGCCAGACCGTTGGAAACCTGGGTCGTTGCTTCGTGTCTTTCCCAGAGGTGTTTGGCTTCTGCTGCCCGCCGCACTGGCTCGTCCGCTCAATGGCGCTCCCGTACCCGCTGCAGATGCATTGTCCTTCTTGGGTAACCGCTTGGGCAAATTGCTCTTGTCGAACTCCCTATCCTCAACTTTACAGCTGAGCCTCTCTTTCCACTCGTCGCCCGCCTCTGAATCGTATCGCTCTGATATGGAAGAGGCCTCGAATGTCCGTCCGTCTTTCGTATTCGACGGGTGCTCATTGAAGAAGTCTTGGAATGGCTTATTGCCGCCGGCAGCCATACGCACGAGTTCTGAGCCCTTGAAAGCGTCCATGGTGATGCTGCGGATGAAAGAGATGTGGACACCAAGACCACGGTGTACACCAGAGCAGGAGAGACACATGAAGATACCAAGTTTGGGCGAAGCCTAATGCGTCTCATCTTAGCAGGTGTAGGCGGTGATCGCGTGCGTAGGTGGAGGAAGGGCGGTTGCATACCCATTGCGGACTCGGCGCATTGCAGTCGACGCACTTGTTGTTGTCGTTGGTCTTTTGTATCTCCAGCAGCTGTGTGTGCAATTGGTTAGCATGTGTCAACATGGCATATACAATCCGTCATCTGCGCTGCCTTCTCTCCGCAATTGACCCCTAGCACCCCACTCCATACGATAGTAGAACGTGCAACGTACCTTGCTGCGCGTCTCCGGATCCACCTCCCACATTTTACTCATGATGGGCAACCGAGAAACTGCGCGATCGTGGAACAATAAAAGGTGGTATTTGGTCTAAAGTTGGGGGGAAGTGTTTGGGGTCGATGTTGCGGTCGAGATTCAGGGTACGTGGGCCTAAGTGGGAACGCGTGGCGCGTGTGTGCAGTTGAGCCTCAACTCGCATCAACAGGGATGCTGCGTGCTCTGTGTGCTACCCACGTTTACTTGATCGCGAATCTTGCTACTGCATATGCTGTCGCGTAATATTATCTCACCTCATCGCTTTGTAACGAGACGAGAATATTGTGATTGCTCGAGAGAATGGAATTAGCTGGTTCAAGTATTCTCAAGCTACCTAGGTAGATTACCACGAAGCCTATCTTCATCAAGGTCTAAGTACACTTTTGTCTTCCGTATGCATAATCTGTAAGGAACAAGCGTCTTCAGATTCTCGCAAATGAATGTGAGCAGCTCGTGTGTACATAGAACCACATGATCTGGAGCACGCAAGAAACACCTCAGCTACCTAAATTGCTATCTACTGAATATTAGAATACGATTGTTCCCTACATAGCGTCCAACAGCCATAGGTCGTCATCGTTCCGGTGTGCGAGAGTCTGTGAAAGAGCCAGAAGCCAGTCATCTTCGTCCCCATCAACCGGATCCACAAGTTCTACCCAAACCCAATCTGGCTCAATCCAAGTCGTGGTAGCAACACGGTACCTGTTATACCACGCCTCACTAGACCCATCCGCATTATGTACCGACTCCAGCTCGACCCCAGCTTTTGCCAGTCCATTCTGCAAAGCTGCAAAGAACTTCTGGCACGGGAAGGTACCGAGTTGTGGATGCCAATCGAAGAACGTAATTTTCTCCAGATTGGAGAATATGGTATGGATCGTAGGGGCCATATTGATCAAAACTTGCAGCAAAGACTCGGGCACGTTGTGACCATCCTCCATTGCGGAGATGCGGAGATATCTAATGTGCCTGGGTAGATTCTTGAAACGTCCTGGTAACACCTCGGCGAGCTGTCCCCATTCATCTCTTATTACCCCATAAAAGACCTGCCCGCACATCTGAAGCCGTTCCAAACGATTCAAGATTCTTAATTCTTCGAAAGTGTTCGGATCCTTGTCTATGCGGAAGTCGTTGAGATCTAGTGATGCGAGTGATTCATGGTGATTCGCGATTGCGCGTAGAAGCGTTCGTACGTTCACGTCATCTGGCCCCATACCATGCCCATGGAAGGCAAATTTGAACTTCTTCAGGCCCTGGAATGATTCTAGCGCTCGAGTAAGATCCAGCGTGTCGCCGCCAACATTAGGCAGTATCAAGTTCTCGAGACTGGAACCGTCTTTCTCTAGTCGGTCCCAAAACGTCTTGTCAGCTTCCCATTCGGGGCGTGGACCTATCCCATCTCTGTCGCGATGTACTCCCACATGGCCCAAGATGAGAGTTCTCAAGGACGGCAACAGGAACAACGAAAGGATGTTTCCAAGACGTATCTGCTCAAGAATAATAGATGCCTCCTGCAAATTGGAGAACATCTGGGATTCTAGTGCTGTCTTGAACCACACGGCCTTGCGCGGCCAGAGACTAGGTATAATCTCGACCTTTTTCACTCTCGGAGTGAACAACATGAATATGTTGAATTGATCCTCTCTCCTGTGATCCGCGAGCCACGTATTCAGCTTCCTTATCCTACTTTCCCCCACAACTTCCCTTCGTCCTACATTGTCAAAGCCTACTCTCTCGGTGATATGTCGAAGTTCAGCAGTTGTAAGTTGTTTGGGAAACTTAAATGCATGGCCTTCATACTCCCATTCAACCTGCTGGACGCACCGTTCAAGATCTGGAGAGGACGCAAGCGTACGGATGAATAGCCCTGGAATAGCATCTCTAGTCGAGTACGAGCTATACAAGATTTCTCTGGCAACCCGATGCAGACGTCTGTTGGTGAGACTGATCGTCCAAACGTCGTCGACGTCATCGAGAAAGACTTGGTTGATTATCTCGAATAGGAGCTCATCTGGAAGGGTGTCTATATTGCATTCGGACACTGCAGCGTTGGGGAGGTGTCCACTAGGCAGCTGCTCACGTTGGCTTTTGGGTAGATGCCAATAAATGGGAGATACCTCAGACATGATGAACTCGGTTCTTGAGTTGTCAAGTTGAGCAAGCAGAATGCGACCGATCGTAACATTTCAAAGTTGTACCCAAACTCTAGCGTCTTGGCAGGATACATGGATTCCTATAAACATTGTCTCCATGACTCTTGGTGCAGACTACAACTTTATACAAAGTTTCTGCGGCTTTTCAATTTCTTTTATCGTGAATAGCGCAGCGTAAAGCTTCCATCACACAGCGTACAAGATTGCGGAATGTCAGGTAACTTTTAAATTCAAGTATCGAGTGGTGATGCAGCTACGTTGCATTTACGCATGCATAGCTGTCCCATCTCTTTCAACTATCTACCAGCAAACCCTATTGCGACTCCACTTCCCCTAACGCCATTATGTGTGGCATGGTGTCTCCCGTCTGCCGTTGCCGTGAGGCCCTCTGGTATCCTCTTCCCCACCCCTAAATAAGTATATACATTGCCGCATAACAGAGATCCAGCTAGAAAGGAAAGTATTGTACACAGGTGGTGCCATTAATGATGTGATCGAACCGGACAGAGAGTCCCGGGCAGAGATATAACGAAGGACCCTCAAAACAGTGATGGAACAAACTAGACGGCCGTGCGTCGATGCTATGTATTACGCCTGGTTGTTTTGGATATGGTATGGGTGTAGGTTCGTCAGTCGTAACGCGCTTATGACATCCAACTTTGCTGTTTGTACGTATGATCTTTGGAGAGATATGTAGGATCTCCAGCCTATGATGTGTGTGTGCACCTTTGATCGAACTGGCATATGGTGGTTTCTGCTATTCGTCCTAATTCGGGTCTGGGTTCCGCACGTTCAGTTGTCGTCCATAGTCTCGGCTGTCATCGATGCTTCCTAAACTTTCCCGGCTTGCATTCGCGCCGTGGAAGGTCAAGACAGCCGTTGGGTTAAGTCGCGAGTCGACCAAAATCGGTTGGCTTAATCGGCGGGTTGAGGGCGTAACAGGAGTGATGGATTCATCGTCGTGACGGCTACGTTGCGAGCCAAAGTTGGTGACAAGTTGAGTTGGCGACTTTTCGCTGCGTCCTCCCAGCAAACCAGCTCTGCTCATGGTGCTCACATTCCGCGAGATGCCTGCTGAGCCACTCTCGTGCCCATCCTGTTGTTGGGCTTGTTGCCTCCTCTTGCGCCATAGGACAAATATTATGCCACCAGCGATGGCCAACAACGCAATAACACCTCCAGCGACACCACCAGCAATAGCGCCTACGTTGGTAGAACTCTTGTCAGAATCGGAGGACCCTGTGTCAGCAGGAGCTGCTGTTGCTGTGGGGGTTACGACAAGCGTGCGGGTGATGACACGGCCGCTCTCGGTAACGACAGTTGGCATTGTGACGGGTTCCTCTGCCGACGTTGGAGTATCATCGGACTCGGATGATTGAGTAGTCGATGGTTTTGCGCTCTGTGTGATCTGTTAGCTTTGTGCATCAGGCAGGACTGGAAATAAATACAGTAGAAGAAGAAGAAGATGTAGAAGAAGAAGACGGCGTCGCAGTGACTACAGAGGTAATAATCTCTGGATCAGGTCTCACAGTGACGACTGGTGGCGGAGGCGGGGCCGACTGCCACGAAGTCAAACACTGATCACAGAAGAGAGTACAGATACGAATCAAAGCACACCAAGAGATTTGCAACAGGACGAAAGAAGGAGTGCGCGCAAGATAGGAAGGGAGGTACTAACAGTCTTGGGAGCTTCTTGCATCGATGAAGGCGCGTCTGCGGAGGATGTGGGCTGTGAGCCTCCGATGGTACCGGAAACCTGACCGTCCATTTCGATGTACATGAACAGGTCCTTGTCCTTGTTGCCGCACTTTTCGTCGGGAAAGCCAGGGCAGTCGACCTCACAGTCGTTCATGTTGGCCGTCTCTCCGGGCGCATAGTTGGAGCACCAGCAGTCGGTGTATTGTAGGACGGCGAATGCATATGTGCCCTCCTCTTTGCAGTGGTTGGTGCAGTTGCCGTTGGATTGCCATGGCCAGTTATCTGGTGAGGTTAGATGTGGATCGTGGAGCCACATGGATCGACATGATACTTACAGACTTGATCGTCGCTACCAGTGTTTAGGCTGGAACAGTATGATTGCGTCCAGTCTGCTGCGCCTGCTGGTTTGATGGAGGCCAGCAATATGAACAAGGCGAAGAAGCCCAGCAGCGTCGAAGCGAATCTGTGCTCCATGTTGTGGGATGTGTGAGGTTGTGGGTGGAGTCGTCGAGGGTGATTGTATAGGCGCGTCGGTTGGCGGAAAGCGACAATGTCGTTTGTCCTCGCGAGTGAATGGGCGCTTGTAGCGATTGTTGACCGCGACAAAGACTTGGATTAGCGATTGAACGCCTCCGACGTCGTCAAGGAGCGATGCAGTGGGTGAGTGAGGTTTGCGGAGGCCTCGAGGGCGCACAGGCGGGGTGGATGGGTGGATGTGGTGTGAGGTGGTACCAGCTGGTGGGAATGGGCGGGCTCGGTGCAACGGGTTATTGGTCGTAGGCGGCGATGTCTTCCTGGTATCCCCTCAAACTATCGTCAGCATCGCTGCCCGTGGATGGATTGTCTGACGGGTGTCGCCGGTAGCACAGCTGGTTGTGGAGAGGGAAAAGTTGGATGGAGACGGTGCCGCTGTTGAGGATGGGAGCTGGTGGAGCTGCAGGACTTACCAGACGCTAACTGGCCGGTAGGTCTGTGCTGGTGAATGGAACACTACCTGGCTACTGATCTCTCCCGCTTTGGCCGTTAGTTCAAGAGTAGCCTCTCCGCCTCTTCCGCACTGGCACTAGACTTGACTCGAACCGCGGTACACCCTGCTCGCTGCCAACTCTGGGTTTGCTGAGAGGCGCCCTGGGTGCTCGGCCCTGGCTGTCGGCCGTCGTGCTTGAAACTCGACGATGGGGGTCCTGTGACAAAACGTGAAGTTGCTCGGCCTATCTCGTCGTCATGACGTGCTCAACTTTGCACACCTCGCAGATCGTCGCTGCTTCGATCACGATAGCAGCCTCACTGATGCTTCAGGTGGATGCACAAGCCGCTTGTGATTCGCAAACCTGTCCTGGTTTTGTCGCTGTGCTCCCGCAGCCAGTGTCACTAACCCGGACCTTTTTCCGGAAATGATTTCTCGCGATAGAATCGATAAAGCGACCGTCCTGGGCAACCCACGCTGCTTCTTTCAACGAATGGTTTCTGGTTCAAGCACCAGTTAAACGAATGTATAGGCGCAATCTCGACAACGAGTGTATGAGAAGAAAAGAGAGAGAACAGAATGGCTGGGTGCACAACGCGGGACTTGCTGCATGTTTTGTCTTTCTGATGCAGTGCTGATCACCTGGCACGGGGCAGACTAGACAGCTCAGTGGCGTCGTATCGCGAGCCTCCCTGTCGCTCACACCCAACTGGAGTGCCAACATCGATATACTTGGAGCAGACAGCAGAAGCAGGTGTCCGCGCCTTGTACCTGTACCTGCAGCCCTGTTCATTGGACCCTCTGCTATGGTCGGGGATGCGAGAAGGGTCATCCCCTTCTTCGTATCTTCGCACCCGTATCCTTTGCACAACACTCTAAGATGAGTGAAGGCCTTATCTGCACGACCTTCTCAAACCATGTTGAGGCTTCCCGTTCCATGAATTGCGCAAGGTGCTTGGGTGCTTGGGCGCATGACAAAAAGCGCCGGCACGCCCAAGCCTCACGCCGCCGTCTAGCAACGGCGTCAAGCCTCATCGCTCCCTCACCACTCAAGCGACGCGCGAAAGCCACGGCGACGCGCCCATCGATCAATCGAAACGTGTCAGTCAACGGCACACCGACGACCCGGCAACCAGTTTTAATGTACACAACACACACTTTCTCATCGACATGAGAAGTCGCTTACCTCGGAAGCGCAGTTGTCCTGCCTTCACTCATTTCTCTAAATGTCCGCACACTTCAGCCTGAATCCCTCCGAGAATCACCCAACACCACAGTAACCACACAAACACGCGCAACTACCAACTAGCCAAACACCCACGGCACTACCCACAGAGCGAACTTGCCGGCCAAGCACCCGCAAGCCACCGCGCGACCACGCGTCTTAGCCCACCCTATCCCCAAAATACGGCAACCTGACGGCGCCAATCCCATTTCAATTTCGCTAACGGCACCGCGCAGGCCTTTGTCTCCTGAAAAAGGGCTATGACGCATGCATGGTAAGCCACCACCAAGGCCAGCCCAAAAGGAGCACCCCTGGGTATCGATAGTGCGATCGACAGGGGAGCAGGGAAGCCGTTGCTGTGTCGTATTATTAAAACTGGAGCTTCTTTTGGCATGTGCGTCAACTCAAGGGGCGAGATGAAGATGTTCAACAGTTCAAACCTGGTGAAGCAACACTTTCGTCATATCACGGGAAGAAAGTTGGAAATAAGTGGGTTGGCGACGATGAAGTGATGCGCGGGTGGGTAAGGCTGATGTGCTGGCAGCCCGCGGGGAACAAAGGATTTGCGTTGGATTTGTTGATGACAAGATGAGATCTCGCTCAGGGTCGATGATGTGTTGCTTGGATGTTGCCATCGTTGTTGGGATACGATGCTTACCAGAGAAGCTGATGCGAGATACGCATATCTGCCATGTCCGTCCGGTCTTGTTCGCGCCCAAGGCCGTAAATAGAGGCACATCAGCACGTCTCCCAATACACCGTGAGATTGCAGCACTGGGACCCGGTCGTCCCGCTCATCTATACATTCCTTTTGTCAAGCTTGCACCTCGGTCCGCTTTCGATAGGGTTCGAGCGCAATGACCGGCACAATCGGGGTGTTTTGATTATTCCAAAGCGTTGAGGCTCGAACATTGGTGTTATAGCGACCCGAGGTGTGGAATCAGCCGCACCGTGAACTGCAGCTAGGATGTTTTCACACCGTCTCCAACTTGGACAAGCATGGCAGGGGCATTATGGAGTCGGCTCGAAGTACATGTTCATCCCCTTGCTTGTACGAGTGGACGGCACAGCACAATGCTTTGCTGGCATACATTCAATCAGAATCACATGATATATACCACTCATTCCAATTGACTTTAGCATGTAGGGAGATTCTCTTGTCTTAATTCAGACCAAGTACATTCCTACACTTTTGACTTACAATTTCGACTTCTTTCCTCCTGCTACACCCGTAACAGCCTCTCCACTGAGTAAGAAGTCTGGATACTCGAAGCCACCGACAACACCCGCCGTGTGCCATGCACCGCCATCAACAACCAGAGTCTCTCCGTTGACAAAGTTACCCGCATCAGAGAACAGATAGACCGTGGCATCAGCAATCTCCTTGACAGTGCCCCAACGACCGATTGGAATGGTCTTGGCAGCCTTGCTCCTGGAGTCGGACTTTGATAGTCGCGACATGCCTTCGGTGTCCGCAATGGGTCCAGGGGCGATGATGTTGGATGTAATGCCTCTTGGGCCTTGCTCGATAGCGACGGACATTGCCATGGCGTCTACACCTGCCTTTGCGACCGAGACATGACTCTGCAGAGGTGTGCCTTGGTAATGCAGAGTTGCGCTCACAAAGATGATGCGTCCTCCTGTTCCATTGGCGGGCTGTGTAGTGCCATCTGTCCTATGCTTCGCCGCCGATTCCTTCAGATATGGTAGTGTAGCCTTGACGGTGTTGTAGCTGCCCAGTACATCGATATCGATGACGCTCTTCATAGCGTTGGGCGAGATCTGGTCAATGGACGCGAGGAAGTTTCCTGCTGCGCCTGCGATGACGAAGTCGATGCTGCCGAGTTCTTTGGCGCAGCGTTGTGCGGCTTGTTCGAGGAGTTCTGGCTTCCTGACGTCGACTGCGCCGATGCCAATTACTTTTGCGCCTGAACGTGCAGTTGCGATGTCCTTGGCCATGTTCTCCGTCTTCTCCACGTTACGACCGATGATGCAGGCGTCTGCTCCTAGGGCGACCATGGCCCGGACTTGAGCGGAGCAGATTGACCCTGCGCCTCCTGTGCAGAAAACGACTTTGTTGTCTAAGGTCTTTCTGTCAGCCTTTGATGAACATGTAGCGCTGTCTACTGCCAGGTTTTGGGACCATTCCAACTACCCAAACTCGCTGTCTCTTGTGCATGAAACGTACCGAAGATGCCATCTTTCCAGACGTTGCTCACAAACTGGTACTTTTCCATAGGCATTGTGCGCGGTGTTTTCCAGGCAGGTTCCGTGTGGTCGTGCTTGTCTGATTGGGAGAGTGTAGGACTGGGGTTGATGAGTGAGCAAGCGATGACAGCAGTGAGTAATGGCGAAGTGGATAGATGTGAAGCGCGTAGAGTATAAGTAAGTGAGTATGCTCACGTCGAGTGAAAGCTACGGCCGCAAGATGGGGCGGATGATGGTAGGATACGCGGCGGTGCTTTTGGAAGCCGAGGTACGACTGGCAAGATTACTCTCTTAATGCTTGCGATGCGCTCTGGGCGACACATTGCGCGCATCGAGTACATTTCAAGGGTTGAATAGCTGTGCAAGAGGCGTAGACAAAGCAAGGAGCGTCCCGGCAATAAGCAGACGTCGGATCGGATGCCTTTCTGTATTGCGGTGCCGTGCAGCGCCTTGTTGACATGTGTTGCTCTTCTCCGCATTGCGCGAGTGGTAGGGGGAGCATGGGCCATGATGATTTCTCCGAAACATGGACTGCCTGCTCCGGATGAATTCCGCACCATCTCCGCAATCTTCCAAGTCGCTGCAGGCACGTCAACGTGCATTGCCAGCAGATAACCCAACCACAAGAGACTCCCCATAGATAGCCCAGCATAGCTCTCGCAATCTCCATTGCCATCACCATGGCGGCGCAGACAGTCTCAATATGTAAATTCGTCGGCACAATCACCCTGGGAATCGCAACAGTAAGTTGATTTCCGCCACTTCAGGCTTCGAGCTCCCCGCATGAAGTGCCAGAGCTCTAGCCGGAACCCGAACTCCTTGTACAACAGGAGGAAGTACACCAAAACGTGACGATACTAACACATATCTTAGGGCGTCTCAGCAACTGTCTCTACAGTCGCCCTCCCCGCCCTCCTCGCCCTCCCTACCGCCATCAATGCTCGAACATCCCTAAACTACCTCTCCACCAAATCCACGAACCTCTCCTCATACCTCCGCCACATCACAACCTTTACTCTCTTTTCCGCCTATTGTCTATCACCAAGACGGTTCCGCCATCCTTACCTGCTCTACACATCCATCTTCTCATTCGTCTCGGGGCCCGGTGTCGACTATGCCGTTAGCTTGACGGCAGGCGGTGACGAGAAGCGTCAAGTAATGGAGTTGGAGGCTCAAGGTGATGAGGTCAATGGTGAGCAGGTCCGGTTGGCGGTCGAGAGGAAGCAGAAGGTTGAGTGGGTCAAGACTGGGCTGGCTGGTGTGGCTTTTGCCATGCAGGTCGTTGGACTGTGGGGTGACGGCGCGTAGATTGGCGCATTACTGTGTCAATGCAGCATCATGTCAAGACCGTTGAGCGGATGACTTTGGTGGCTATCGGGAGTAGGATTTTGAGTATATGATATTGATGTTCTTTTCTAGGTCAGGAGTAGGAGATGGAGATTGCTATTGGTATACTGTATGATTTTGTACTCTCCTTTCATGGTTTCTATGCAGGACGTACACACGATCTGGTTAGTGAGCACTATTGTATCCCCCTCAAGTCCCCACTGCAGCCAAACTTTGACGTTTGTTGCTGCATATACGCGAGACTCTGAACAGCTATGTACCTAATCATCTACCACGCTACGGTCTACGGGAACACCTAACAGACAGGCTTGAGAGATTGCGTGCTATTGCGGCCATCCATTTTATCTACTTCTTTACCTGATCATCACGGCTGAAATTCATTCCCAAGGGGGGTCCGATCTGATGTCGTATTTACATTCATTTACATCATGGAACATAAGCTGCTATAACAAAACATATGATTATTCGAGTCCTCGTTCTGAACATAGCTTTAGCGTTGTCATGAGAACGCTGCCTCGTCAACGAACGCGTCGTAAGATGCGTGTGTCTTATACTCGCCTCTAGCTCTCTAGCTACAAATACACCTTATCCCATGTGACCTTCGAAACACCCGTGTAGATGCTTTGTAACTTACCCTACTGCGAAGACGCACGTGTGATCAGGTAATGACATGCGGTATTGACGACCAAGAAGGACAGATCTGACTACACGGTATTTGCTCGCTGTACCTTTACTTTGCTCATCAAAGTAGAACTTGGTTTCGTCTATATCGGTAGTCACTGTTTGGTCATACCAAGCTCATTAAGGAATTGATCACAGCTGACGAGCTGGACTACTCGCGAAGCAGTTGTCACGATTGATTCGTATGATAACCTCATCACTCACCTTTCCCGCAAGAACACTCGTTTTCGATGTACTGCTACATATGGGATTCTACCACCATGGTTACCTCTCACCTGCTGCCGAGTAGCCGCAATAAACATAGATATGTCCCTCACCCTACAGATCTTAAGACTCCCTCACTCTGTTTACAACAGCCCCCACGTGGCTTCCCGCTACGATCTGGATGGCTATATAATTAACCCCCCACCTGCTCTTCCTAACTCGTTTCCTCTCCACCAACTTCTCCACTCCATCGCAACTTCTTGGCTATCATATACCGATCTACCGATGCATTAAGCGAACCTCAACTTGAACAACGCTATACACGTTAATTCTCTCTCTATACCACTTGGAGAACATAAGAATGGGCCCAATACTCACCCTCAAAGAGTTTCCGGCATATCTTCAAGGGCAACGGACTCTACCACGATATGACGCCAAGCAAGAGAAGAAGCCGGACGATCCCTGGTGGAGACTCGATAGAGCCAGCGTCGATGAGTTGATGAAAGAACTTGCGCAACTCATCACTCAACAATTGAGAGGCTCTCCAGACAACGACAAAGAGCTTCAGCATTTGTTACGTACGGCTACCGACCTCTCCCACGTCGTGCTGAGCCCTGCAATCAAAGTTGCCTTGATTGGAGCCCAAGGTGCAGGAAAGAGTCTTACGATCAATGCTCTATTCGACTGTGATGGCCTTTCGCTCACCGGTGCGGAAGGGGCTGCTTGTACCAGTTCGATAACGCGTTACGTTCAGTATCCTAAGAGCGCAGCTGGTCAAGACCATTTCTTTGCAGAGATCAAGTTCTTCACTAGAGAAGAACGAGAAGCACTACTCAAAGAGCATGCTCGGTCGTACTACGTATATCACAACGTCGACGACGATGATGATGATGAGGACGTTCCACGTGCGAAGACAGTTGGTCAGGATGAAATGGACCGCGGTCTGAACGACACCGCGGAAGATATCTTCACAACATTGTTCGGGTCGTACGACGAATTTCTTGAGAATTGGAATGTACCTGATTACAGATCAGGAGAGTTCATCAACCTCTGTCAGCTCAAATGCGACGAAGCCCTAAAGAAAGAGCAAGTTGACTCTCAAGGTATCGCGACTAAGATGGCAGATACTCAGAAGGAACTGCTGGAAAAATTACGACCATTCTTAACTAGCGTTAAAGGTCAGAGATGTTTATGGCCACTCGTTGACCACATCGCAATCAGATTTCATCATGAACTACTCCAAGGAGGGATAGAGATAATCGATCTCCCAGGTATGCCATCTCACTCACCGGAGAGCTATCTCTGAAGTTTCAGCTAACCATTCGTCAGGCTGGGGTGACATCAATCTTTCTAGAGTCCGGCATGCGGAGCAGATCAAAGACACTGTTGATGTTGAAATCATCCTCGCAGATACCATACGTATTGCCTCCGACGACAAAGTCATCAACAGTACACGTGCAGCTGTCGCTCATCATGGTCCTTCAAAGGTCAAAGTTGTCGCTACAAAGGTCGATGTAGGTTGTCGCAAACTTTCTAAGGATTGTGTTTTTACTGATTTCTTGTAGTCTCTTTCCAAGAACCAGTTGTCTCAATGCGCAGGCGGCGAATTCGACATCATCAATCAGTTGCTGCAGGAAATTGAAGAGCAAGAGGCTGGCCTGGACGATGATGACGAAGAAGAAGAGGAGGTCAATTCGAAGGAGCGCAGGACTTTGGGCCAATATCGGATTTATCTGGAACGTATCCGAAAGCAGAAAAAGATACTGCAACGTGCAGAGATCATCAACGCAGAGCTCACGGCGAAGCTCAAGGGCAGAACCACCAAGGACATGCCGCAGATATTTCACACCTCTGCCTCTGACTACATGGACTGGATACGTAAACCTAAGCTGGCGTTTTCGAATCAGCCATCGCTATCCCCCGATATGACTGGTATTCCCGCCATTCGCGAATATCTCTTTTCTTTACCAGCGCAACAGAACTTGAGAGATTATGAACGCCACATCAACGTAACGATTCCAGCATTCATCGAGAAAGTAAAGAGAACTGTTTCAGAAAGAGAGCGTGATGGAGATTTCCGGACCATAGCTGATGATATCGACGCGGTTCGCAGGGGATACATGACCCGGCTTCTCTCAGAAGCGAAAAAAGGGTTTCAAGGATGTTTTGACGAGAGCATTCAAAGAATCGAAAAGGACATACCGAATTTCAAAGAGCAGCTTGAAGAAAAGATGATCACCGAATGGTTCATCCTCAGATCGGCGGCCTTCACTCGCATTCTTAAGTACCGGGGCATTGTTTTGAAAGGCGCGTCTAAAGCCAAAGGCCTTGAGAATGGATGCCACTGGAACAAGGAACTGGCAGACTTACTTGCACCTGGGTTCAATAAGTGGTACAACGCGCATACGGGGTGTATGAGAAACATGAAACCAGCCCTGAGTAGGAGCTTAGATCAGCTTCATCACAAGATCACGAACATGATCCACGACTCCGGCGCAAACATGGTTACAATTGAGAAGGCAAGAAAGAGATGGGCTCCATTACGCAACAAGCTCCAAGCCAAACTCATGGTGATGATGGAAGAGGTTAGCAAGCTTGAGAAGTTGATGCTTGAGTCGGCAACCATGGAGTTTGGTCAAGAGAGAAACCTCATCTCTTACATGACTGATGACCTTTACACCGAAGTTTTCGAAGCGGTACCTGAGGAAAAGCCGCCCCTACCAGCAAAATCAGGAAAGAAGAAGCCGGCAAAGCGATACGTGATGCCTAAGCTCAAATTTCAAAAGAAACGCATGGAAGACTTATTCCTGAACCCAGATACCCACTTCGTTGACCAGGTCTTCCGGCGCTTTCAGGCTGAATTCAACAATGCAGTTCGTACGCTCCTAGACAAGCACTTTGTTGGCATTAACAAGATGCTCGAAAACTTGAGCACAAGCCTTCGGGCAGAAGCCCCGATAGACTATCGCATCACCGAGGAAGGGAAGGCTATCCGTGCTGATTTGGCAGAGCGAATTCCCAGTTTCGAAGAGAAGGCAATAGAATTACAGAACAAGCTACCGCAAACGGTGAAGTCCGAAGATGATACAGCACTTATACCTCCAGATAACCCAGAGACATCAGAGGGAGATGACAACGATAACCTGGCGATCTTCTATGATAAGATGACGAAGTCAAAGCGCAGGGTTACTCCTGACCCTGCTGCTCGACGACCTAAGCGTATCAAGGCGGAACCTTCGTAAGATTATCTCAAAAACGTGACCTCAGATATATGGGTTCAGCTTACGCTTTGAAGAGGTCCGGATTTCTCGACACTCCCTTACAGGACTCAACCGAAGTTCAAATTCACGTGGCGACTGAGGAATGCCCGTACACTCCAGTCTTCTGAATCTCTCCATCTGGGCTTCCTTAGACAAAAGCAGGTATTTTGCAGCATCATGGCTCTCCCCCTCTGGATCGAACCGACGATGGTAGTACGGAATTATGGGATGCCTCAACCGAGTTTTGCAACCTCTGCGCTGCTTTGAGTGTTATCGATTTCTTTTGCGGATTTACTGGTTTTCAATTTCCGAGCGGCATCATCTACTGACTCTGATCCGATGATCAGAAGTGGGAACTGTCGCGGAGATCGAGTGCAACCTGTTCAAAAGTTTTCAAATAACGTGCGTTTTCTCACGTAGTTATTGATAGATCTATCAATGTCATCTCGAAGCATCCTAACACCATTCCATCGAGTCACTGACGGTATCTGACGTATTCACACTCACCTTTCTAGTTCGTGCTTATCTTCAAAATCATCTTGTTCGCGGAGATCCTGACTCCTAATGCAACTTGGTGCGAACAATCGAGATATAGAGGAAGCGGCCAAATTCCGGGACGGCAACAGATCGCCTATGGCTTTGGAAACAGGAAATAAGGTATATGCGTCTAGAGGGAATATCTTCTTTTGTAAATAAGATCAACACTTAGGACTAGGCGGTGACCCTGTCGCAATATTCGACTTCTGTGGGCAAATACGTGGCCAGTCATAGCGTGAAAAAGCTCATTCTGTCAGAACTATACACAATACTAAGAGGTCGCCACAAATGTATTTGTGGCGAACTTGGTTCAGTTGCGTATGGCATATAAGATTATATCTCCCGTTAGGCTAGTCTCTCCAGATCCTTTGTGAATCGCTGTGACAGGGTAAAGCCCAGGGTAGGGCTGATGCCCGTATCGCCTATGCCGCCTATTCGGGGGAAGCCCTAGACATTGTCTCAGAAAGCATCTGTCTCAACGTACTGTAGAATACGACATCAGATCCAGAACAGAATTGCAGGGCTTGAAATGGTAAAAATGCTCACTCTTTGCAGCTCCTTTTGGCGTCATGTTCTCTGTTCCAACTCAGAAGAACGGGGATGAAGAAACGCTAGCAAACAGATCATCCCATTCAACCAGGTCGAGATGTATTGCGTCGTTTATCTGCGAGGAATACGACTGCTGTTCTCGCAAAACATCCGACGGTGAACCCGAGAAAGTCCCTGCAGTAGCGTGAATGTCTGGCGCACTCAAGCTGTGCTCTTCTGGGTGTTGTTTCTCTGCATATCTCCCTAGGATCTGCATGAGTGACTCGTATAGTTTCGCCGCTGCCAGTGAATCTTCCCTTGCATCTGCTATCATCTGTAGGCCTTCCACTAGGTCACCTGCTTGAAGCACGGCTGGTATTTCACTTGGCTTGTTGAGACAAACATCCATAAGTAGAGTGATAGTGGCAACGAAGATACTGTACAGACCGGCTGGAGGTCGCTGGGGGCGGCGCGCGAAGGGGTTTTGAGAACGTAGAAGTGCTGTCTCGATATGAAGTAACTGGCGCGCTGATTGGAGACATGCGGCATGAGAGGACGTGTATGTTGGATCCATGGTGGACGTGCGCGTGAGAGTTGCTAGATGAAGTTTGCAGCGTTGGGTGTGGAGAAGAGTGTTGAGGAAATAGGCTTGGACGAACGAGTGGTTCGAGTTTGTACAGCCGATGGTGTCCTGGTAACTGTTCAGCAGCAAAAATGTAGGAACTTCGTTCAGCATTCCGACGAGCTGGCGATCCATTGCCATAATGTTAGCGCGGCGATTAGATGGGTCGGAGTTGATTTGATCGACAATGTTACGTGAGATTTCTGATAGACGGATGCGCTGAAGGAAGTACGACATATCTGTCTGTTGTGATAATGGTCGGGATTGCTGGGGCCCGTCGGTAGACAAGTCAACGTCGTTGATGTTCAGCGGCTTGTTCACGTTCATATGCAGCGGGTTAGACTGGTATACGTTTTCGCCAGATCCACCGTATCTTGCTGCAAGTAGCCTGGAGGACTTTGTTAGCATTCTGTAAACGCCCAATGTTCGACGATGTTCATATAGACATACCAATCTGTGGAAGTCAGATACCACCAAACACGACGACCAATCTCAGCTTTAAGCGTTCCTGCCGTAGTAATGTTGGATTCATGGTCGGTTCGATGGAGACCCAGTTCACGGCCAAGTAACAAACCGGTCGATATCAAGCACCGATATCGTAATGAAACACCCTCCATATTGCAGATAACGTATGACAAGATGACAATTCCTTGTACGGTCTCTAACACTAATGCACTGCCTTCTTGGCTAGCATTCAGTGCTGTATATGTGGCTTTGATCCAAACGGATGTTTGAGAACGGGCTTGCGACGAAGATAGAAACAAGGGGAGCTCGCTTTCCAAGTTCTTCGGCGCGGTCCAAACATGCGTCGTATGAGCGATGATACCAAGCAGAAGAACAACCTTGCCAGACTGAACAAGTTCACAACTTTCGATCTGGTCGTACACTTCGTTAAATGTAGCTGCTAGTGAGGGATAATGCGTGACGTGCTGAATGTAGTTGAGCTCTGTGACGTAGTAATCGAGCAGCTTCATGATCTCTTCCCGTAGTGGCAGCCATATACACGGCACTAGCCTTCCATTTTGTATTGTGAAAGCGGGTGCTTGTGGTATCGATCGAAGCTTTCCAATTTTGAAGTCCAACTCATCTGTAAAGAAAGATTCGAGAGAGCTTTGCCCCATCGAGACAGACTCGAGATGGCCGACGATGTTTTTTACCCTGTAGATCTCGGACTGCCCGGTGATTTTGGAGTATTCTTCCGCAAGGTTCAGACTGGACTGTGACAAGAAGGTCTCGCTGTCACTGAGGCCTAAATGCTGGACGGGGACAGTGTTCCTCTCTAACCCGTTCACACGAGTTTGAAGCACACGTATCTCACGAAGAAGTTCAGACCCCTCTGATACAGGTGAAGTCGTCTTCACAGTCCGCTCTAATGGTTGATATTTGGGCGTAACCGCGACTGAAGCTGGTGTATGAGGGTCTTGGGTGTTGAGTGCCGCGGGAGTAGGATCGAACGTGCATACCTTTCCTCTGGACCTGCAACTCGTACATGGCAGTGGCCGATCGCAACGAAGCTTGCGTGAACGGCAGAAGTTACATGAGTATTGTCCCTTGCGACTGGATCGCTCTCGTTTGCCAGAAGCGGGCATAGTAACCCGGTAGATGGATACGATCGATAGAGAACCACGACAGAACTGCAGAAATTGATATATTGGCAGAATTTTTCAGTAGATAGTTACGAATCACTTAGGCCCTTAGGAAACTTGTCTTGAGGGACATGCCAAGATTCCGCGGGTATTCCGCGGAGAGCGAAGCGACGCTGACTGCATACACGTACCACGCTACCATGGTTAAGGACCCAATGAGCTTATCCCGTGATTCACTTGGAAAGGATGTTTGGTCCAGTTGGCTTCGTTTGTGGCCCATGTGTTATGTGAATGCTCCTGGCTACGATGCTGGCGCTGTCGAGACCTAGGACGCACGGCAGTCTGCAGCAACCTCGGCTTCATCCAGAATAGGAGAGTAAGGCGATGGTTTCAGTTACCGGAAATTATCTAGGTGAGATGGAATTGGACGCGAGATACTAAGATGAAAGGGCAACGGTGTTGAAAGAGTCGTGCGCAAGCGTTAAAACTGGAGACTGTAATCGCGCTAGTCATGCTCGCCAAGGTGCGGTCGTCGCTTGACTCGCAATGGGAATAATTCCATTCTTCACTTCAACCATATCTACCTCTCCATCAACGCCAATGTAACCGATGTCATTCATCCCCCGCCATGCCTTCCCGCAAATCCCGTCACTGCCCAGGTCCTACTTCCTGGGCCACCACAAATCCGGCCTGCAGAAGATGAAATCGCTTCTGTCCTCGATCGACCTCGTAATCGAATGCCGCGACTACCGTGTGCCGCTAACCTCGCGCAACCCCTTGTTCGAAGATGCACTCGAAGGAAAAGAACGAGTGGTAGTCTATACGAAGAGAGATCTGGGTGGTGGGTCACGAGACAATCGAAATGAGGATGTCATCGCGAAATGGCATCATCCTACAACGACCATGTTTGTGAGGAACGGCAAAGATGCAGAGGGCGAGACCAGTGGTCGGAAGAGTGTCATCAAGCTTTTGGATACTCTGAGGGAGCATGCGCAGAAGAGGTGGAAATTGGTCGGACACCGCGTCATGGTAGTGGGGATGCCCAACGTGGGCAAGTCCACGCTGCTCAATGCATTGCGCGCGCAAGGAATCGGCAAAGGCAAGGTTGCAGCTACCGGCGCTCAACCCGGCGTAACGCGTAAAGTCAGTAGCAGCGGTGTGAAGATCATACCGAGCGAAGACGACATGGAAGCAGCGGACGGTGGGGCGAAGAAGAAGCTTCAGGGTGTTGGAGGAGGTGTATATCTTCTTGATACACCCGGTGTCTTCATCCCATACGTTCCCAACGCGGAAGCTATGATGAAGTTGGCACTTTGCGGCTCCGTGAAAGATACAATCATTGCGCCAGTCATGCTTGCAGATTACCTCCTCTACCACCTCAACCTCCAATCGCCCACGCTCTATTCTGAATACGCACCGCCTACCAACGATATCATGGAGCTTCTGTCTGAAATCGCAAAGAAGACTGGTAGGCTGGGTAAGGGTGGTGTCATTGACACAGAAGCGACATCGCTGTGGATGATACAGAAATGGAGGAACGGCATGATGGGACGCTTCCTGTTGGACGAGATCGATGAGAAAAGTCTAGAAAAGGCTAAGATTGACGAGGAGGGTCTTACACCTAGCCTGAACCAGGCCAGGAAGGCAGAGAGGGAGAGGCGTAGGGAGAGAAACAAGGCGAGAGGGGAGAAGTGAGGTTACCAAAGCCATACACTGATCAAATATATATCGCACACTTGCTTGTAGCACATAGCATATATGTCAAATTCAAAAAAAAAACACTTGCAAACTACACGTTCGAAATGAAAATCGCCCTGTTCTCACTACACAATCGACCGTTGCCGCGTTCAGAACATAAAGCGGTCAACCTCCTGCAGTCACTTTATCACACGTGTTGAGGTCTATCTCTGCTTCCAATTCGGCACCTTGACATGCTCATATAGAATTGCTTTCTTTCATCACTGATGGCCTTCGAAGAACGCATAAACGCAATCTTTGCCTCCTATTGTTTTCTGATATAGTCGAGACCTCGAGATGTGTTCAAGCTGTTGAGTTCTATGAGAGTCTCGATGTGTGTAGAAGAACTCAAGGACATATGCTGGTCTTTGATTAACTGAACCAAGTACCTAGAAAAACTTGATACCCCACAGGACAAGGCCGAGAAAGCTGATCTCGCACGGTAGGCGTCATGGAACATGTTGTGACTATGATCGCGATTGTGATGTTGGGTGTACGCCTACAAGGCGAACAGCCTGTAACGTTTTCTCGCGCACCGAAGGGAGTTCCAGGACGTCAGTGTAGCGGTTTGCAATGTCTCTAGTCACACACATAACTGCAGCCCGGGCATGCTCGATGGAAGGATGGCAGACCTTTGTTCTTCAATAGCGAAACAACAAAGGGCTGAGACTGGCTGTGCAACTTCTGATATGAAGGCTGAGGTAATGAAGCTCAGTGCGATAGAGTGTATTCTGGTGGTGGTACGGTGTCTGCCATACGTGGCGCCATGTGTCTTGAGTCAAGCTCGTATGCTGGAGCATGTACCCCTAATTCCGTTGGTAGCCGGGTTGTATCTACCTCGCAACGTTGCGCCATGGGATCTAGCTCCTGGTACTCTGGCTCAGGACCTGCTTCAAAAGGGCCGATGGCTTGGTTAGGCGTCTTCTTCCAGCTTGTGACGACTTGTACAGGCTGGGTGCAAGCGATGCCTGTCCACTCACGATCTGCACATCTTCCTGAAATTTCAATCTGCAGCTCGTATTCTAAGTTTATGCCATAGCTGGTGAAGCTTGGGGTACTCTCTTTTGGAATTTCGATATTTGCTACGTCCAGAAGATTGAGTCCATCGTATAGCGGAAGTTCGTGTTCTTTCTCGAACTTCTCGTCGCAGAGGACGATGCTCTTCTTGTCTGAGGTATTGACCGCCCTGGTGGCATGTCGTCCGAACTGTTCACCAGGCACGAATATGTTCGTCATCGCGTTCAGCTGAACTTTTAAGCGCTTGAGAAATAGATCGGGAGGGTAGGGAAGTGATTCTGAACGTTTCAGATGCTGCACTGTTACTATGACTGGAACCATAGAACCAGTGACCAGAACGCTAGCAGGAGTGGCGAATAGATTGAATTGGGCGTAGGGTATCTCCGCAAAGCTTTGAAGACCGAAGAGCATTTCATTATCGACAAGTTTGTCCTTGAATCTTCCGAGTTTGCTGTGTTTTTCGCTGTAATCGGGGTACAATTTGCGTGAACGGATCAACTTTTGGCGGCTACAGTGCTTGGGCAGTTTGTTCCCAAAGTTTAGATCTGGCTGGAGGAGCGCTGGATGAAAGTCTGGGGCTGGCGGCATGTACTTGATTTCCTGTCGAATCTTCAAAGGCTCTCTTTTCGGTACATCGGACTCCATGTAAGCTTCCAAGTGGTACAAGACTTGTGGACTTGTGGGGGTGGGGCCGCTAAGACTTGGTGGCAGTGGGAATCCTGGGGAATGCTGAAATCGCGGGTGGTTGTAAGAATCCGTTGGATGCACCCAGAGTCTCTCGGCTGGTGGATGTAGAGTCGCATGCTGCGGAACGTCGAAGGAAAAAGGCAATTCGACTTTGGTGGGGTCTGCCGTGTTTCTGGTGAGACGCTGGAAGTCATCGCCCGTGGATGTGTAGAGGTATTGGGAACTTTCGCAAAGGTCGACTCGGAAACTCCTGGCGTTGTCATCCACAAGTACAGAGAAGCCCTTTAAGCTTATGCTTATGCGATGAGGTCGCGACGCAGGCTCCACGAGTAGTCTGCCTTGGATACGATCTCGACTTGTGTAGAAGACTGGCGGATTGAGCACATCGATGTACACGGAGTTGTCCCGGCGATTAGCTCGAGAGCCAGTCGCAGAGGCCGACAATGCCATGATCAGGTGACGTTGAACTCGGTAATGGGAGCCTGGAGATGATCAATCTGGAAGAAAGGCTTGCATTGCACGAGTGTATATAAGGCTGCGAAAGGGGTCATGCATCGACGGCGATGTCGCTTCGCTGCCGCCCCTGCTCCTCGGAACTAGCCATACCAAGCTTCTGGGGTCACATGCAGTAGCCGAAGTTCCAGCTTGGTATACGGGGTTGATGATACTGGACGCCCTGAAGGCCTAAAGACGTTTGGATCAAGGCTGGTAGCTCCGCCACAATGATTTGTGAAGGATGCGGGAAAACATGTCATTCAAATTTCCGAACATGAGCTCGTCCTGGCGTTGTTGGTGGTTTCCCCCGCCGGTGAGGCGGTTTGTGGTGATGCTCATTGGTGGTGTTGGTGGCCGGGGTCGTGCCGTCATCGATGGAGGGCGCGACTCGCGACTTTTTGATTGTCTACCAGGGACGCCAGCTCCAACAAACATCGCCAGCAATGTCGTCCACCTACACATGCACAGCCTGCTCCAAGGCCCTATTGAGGTCTTCGTCTTCGCTGCTACAGGTACATAGCCACCACCCATGACCAAAGCGGATATTAATTGTCGTAGCGGACCCATGGAGCATCTCTCCGCCAAGCGCGACGAACAATTTCTACCACTCCGCCTACCTCATACTATGCGTCGCAACATCTTTCGGCCGACGTCAGGCCCGAGGCAATCAAGAAGCCGCACCCCGCTGTTGCGTCCGGTGTGACTGGACTCGCTCAGAGGCTGCGCGAAAAGGCACCGTTGATGACCGAAACCTACGTCGCATATGGCGCAACACGAGACCTCATCAAGGAATGCACGAAGCCGGGTGAATACAAAATACCCCAGGCGCTGTTGAAGCGCGGTGAGATACCAGTCGACGAGAATGGTGTGCACCTGGGCGAGGGCGAGGGCTGGTGGTACGACAGTAGGTGCTGGACATGACGACAGGCAGGCATTCGCTAACAACTTGCACAGCCCTCGGACTTAAGCCAACTTTCTCAAATTGGGCCCAAATCACCTTCATCCACATGTACATGTTGCAAGTCCGCTTCCGCATGTTCCCCCAGTCGCATGCGCCCGTGTGGATCCAGCACCTCACTAACCAGGCCTTCTACGCCGCCGAGGACCGTCTCGTGATATGGCACAAGTTCAACGCCAATTCGCTGCGTCAGAAGCACCTAAAGGACATGTTCTCACAATGGCGTGCCGTGCTCCTGTCGTACGACGAGGGCTTGATGAAGGGTGACGCCATGCTTGCCGCGGCTGTCTGGCGAAATCTGCTTGGCGCAAAGGAAGATGTCGACTTCGAGAAGCTAGCGCAAATTGTAGGATACATGAGGAAAGAGCTGAAGAGGCTGGATAACGCTACAGACGATGAAGTGGCAAACGGGACATGGACTTTCAAAGGCAGCCCAGGAGACGAAGCTAACGTTGTCAAAGCGCCAAGCCGTATGATGGCGACTGAGACTGCAAAGGCGTAGTCCACGAATAGAATGTAGGAAAAGGGGCATGTATCAGTATTGTATATAATATACGAAAGATATGAAGACCAAGAGCAATGTATTCGCATCACACTCTATAAACTTGAGCTCATCATACAAAGTGAACAGGACTGACAGCATGGCTGAAGGTTACTCCCAACCACACTTCGCGTATCATTAACGTTCTTGAATGCTCAAGCTCAAAGCTTTTTGCAACTCTTCCTCATCGTCCTCTGTTGCTGTAGCCCGGCTCTTGCCTTTGTTTTGATGATGAGCTTCCAAAAGACTCTGCTTCTTAACGTACTCCATTACAATCTCTTCTTCCGTTTTCTCTTGCGCTGTTTTCTCCCCCAGGTGTTGTGCCTGAAACTCGTCCTGCGTAGTACCCGCAAGGTGGCCGTGGTCATATGAAGGTGGTTGGGCACTCGATGATCCATTAGTTATAGGTACCGCCTTCCTTGCTGTTTGTTGTGTCATCCCTCTTGTCTGCTCATTGTTGAGTTCCTCCTGATTACTTTCGCTACCAATCCGTCCATACTCTTTCAAACTCTGGGCCATAATCTGCTTCAGCTGTTCCTCATATTCCCAAGCTTCTCTTGCGTGTCGTTGGGCTTCAGCTTCGCTAGACGCCATTGCCTTGAGTAAATCCTGATCTGCTTCATGATCCAAATCTCCTTGTGGTTGGGATTCAAGTGGAGATATGTTGTCTTGCGTCGCATTCATACTGAAACGATCTTCCGGATTTCCACGTGACGTTTCTTGGAAGGATCGGCGGACAGTGCCACTGATATCAACCGCTCCTAGCGATTCGTTGCTAGCAGTGGTATGTAACGGGTACTGCAAGTTTCTTGTGGTAAGCGTATCGTTTTCGGCAGTTTGGACAAGACTATCTGTGGATTGAGCTGAACTTGTAGCAGCTACAAGATCCCGGTAGGTCTCACCATCATCCGTCTTTCCTTTCCGCTGTGCATCCAATATGTCTTGTACCATCTCGTCCGCGCTATGCTTTTTCTTCAAGTATGTCTGGATCATCTTCCAGCGGTTGATAACGTCTTCTTTTTCTGCATCGGAGCTCTGTAACCATTCTTGATATCCTTGAGCTGTCCTAGATGTGACAATGTGGGTTTGCACGTTGTTACCAAATAGCTTTTGTACTTCCTTATGCACTCCCTTCATCATATGACTAGGGATGCCAAAGAGGGCAGCACCTGGTTTGGTAATGAACCCTCCAATGCCTTTGCCGATTCCCTTGAAAAAGCCGCTGGTACCTTCCTTTTGAGCACCTTTCCAGGGTTGGGTAACTAGACCAGTAACGCCGTCATACCAGCCAAACCCAAACTCTCTTCCTACCGCTTTCATGCCTGACTTGAGATCGCTGACCTTTTCTTGAGGGCGTACAGTGTCGTCGCCCCAGAGCTTGGGAGCATTGTGAAAGCCCCTAGTGATACCCACCGACATATTCATAGGCGATTGTATGCCCTCCTTGACAATGCGCCCAAAACCTCTACTTGTACGCAGACCAGTAGAGCGCATCATATCGCGATCTTTGCGAACCGACATGGAGCTTGATCCTATACTTGGAGTACGAGGTGCTGTACTAGGGAGGTTGGGAACAGTCTGAGCGCGAGTAAGAGGTTGCTGCATAGCTGGAGCAGCCGAACTCTCCCCTAAAAGCGATGTCTCACTTCTCTTTGCGACAATCTGTACTGATACCTGAGATTGTGATCTATTATACTTGAAAGGAGCTTGTACAGCTTTAAACGTCTCCGAAGGGAGATCAGCTACTCCCATAGACATGCTGCCAAACGCCCTACAAGTCGCTGTGAAGAACCCAGATACGGGATCCCAGGGCCCTTCATCTGTGCAGTACTCCTGTGGTCTAAAGAGTTTCAAGTCGTGAAAGTCCAAGAGATTTGCGTTTGCTAAAGTGCAGGCAGCAAAAGCGCTCAGCTTGATCTGCGTGCGTTTCAGGCGCCACGAAGCTACCCGGGATGGTTCAAGAGTGCAGCGCAGTCGGTCAGCTTCGAGATACTGATGGAATGATTGAGCACCCATATCGCTCCCTCGCTCCGCTGCAATCTTGCTTGCCAGCTCTTCAGCGCGGCTTAGGCTTTCGGCCTTCAAGCAGAAATTGATAGCGTCTGCTAGGTTGTCTGACGTGAGTTGCTTGTATGGGATCGGATCAGGGCCAGCACCAGCTCGTGCAATCATAGCGCCCCAGAAAGGTTGGTCGCCAAAGAAAGGAATGACCAGTGTTGGCCGACCTACATTAAGTCAATATTTATTTGACATGTTGAACGTAGATGATTGACTTGCCGGCTGCAATACCTGCAGATGCGGAGATACGAAGTCAGTGAATGTCTCACATGCATGTTGTACAGCTACAACTTACCTGCCGCTGTGGTCCCTGCGCCACCATGGTGAACTACACAAGACACTCGTTTGAAAAGCCAATCATGCGGCACATTACCTAACATGAAGACATTTTCAGGTACATGAAGCTCGTCTGCACCCATACCTCCCCACCCTTTGGAAAGTAGGACGCGCTGACCACCTGCAATCTTCTTCGCAGCTTCAAAAATGAGTTCTGTCATGGCGTTTGGATCATCCAGAACGATGCTTCCAAATCCTATGTAGACAGGAGGTGGTCCAGCGTCAAGAAACGCCTGGAAGTCAGAAGCAGGGGTGTAGCCGGAGGCTAGATTGAGGAAATAGAATCCCGAGATGGAAATGTGCGGACCCCAATCTTTTGGTTTCGAAATCAGTGCTGGAGACCAGCAGTACGTGTGAGGGATTTTGAGACGTTGGAGCATTCCAGGAGCCCAGATCATACTTATGGGATCTAGACCGAGACATTTGGCTCGGAATCGGTTAATGATGTCGCCCAAGCCCTGCCATGTGAGGGCTTCAATCATGACATAACTTATGTAATTCGTAAGCTGAGTATCGGCATTGGAAGACTGGATGTTGGCCAAAGGATGAGGGAACGCCTGGGTGGGAGAGTATGGCATAGTGAACATAATGTGAAGCGGTATCCCCAATTTCTCTGCGCAATGAACATGTGCAAAGCTCGGCGGATTCGCGATGATACAATCTGCAACAAAGGGGAAAGACCTTGCTGTGGCTTCGGGACCAGGGTCGTTCACAGATTGATCTGAAGCGTTGTCGTTGGTGATGCCGTCACCTGTTTCGTAACACGATCGCCAGCAGCCTTGAATGTATTCGGCAACATCTCTTCTTCGCCGACCAACATCTCCGCTTGCTAGACTACGGAAGCCCGGCATCAATCCGGGATTTTTGACCATAAATGCCATTAGCTGGGAAGGATCTCCGCCAATGCTGAAGAACTCCAGGCCATTCTCTTCGACAAACTCCTTGAAATTTGGGTGAGTCGCTAAACGTACACGATGGCCGTAGATCTCTTTCAAGACCTTTCCCAGCGCAACGAAGGGTTGCACGTCTCCGCGCGAGCCGACGACCTGAATAACAACGTTCAGGGGCGGGGGTGGAGGAGCCCCTTCCTCGCCTCCTAATGAGGGCGGTATGTATGTGGGAGGAGGCGGACTGCTGTCTTGGACACTTTTGAGATGGTCACGTAAAGCAGGAGTAAAGACCTGGGATAAACGACGGTTGAGCTGATTGATGCGGATATTGACACGACCGTCGTCAGTCACAGATGCGCTAGTGCCTAAACCGTCTTTTTCGTTTCGGATTTCGCCATAGATGTCGCCGTACGGAGGGGGTGGAATTTCATCATCGCTCACATCGGCAGTGAGAAGGTCGGCCTGCTGTAAAAGGACCCCTTGTCTCGTTGGTCCTGCAGTTTCAGTCTGGCTTGCAGCGGCGGCGGCAGCGTGTGCTTGCTGAAGCATGGAATGCTGCGCGACGGTCTCTAGAACGAACTGGTCATTCTCTGGTGGACTTTGTGTGGTCATGGTTTGAACGAGACAAGGCAGGCTGCACACGAGGTTTCGTCCCGAGCAAGCACGACACCAGTGCCACCTATATTGTCAAAGAGAGGCTGATGCCATTGGATACGAATAGCCCCAAGCATCGTATAAACACACTTGTCTATACTGGTCTTCAACGATTCCAAGGTCATCTTAGTAGTGGGCGATGCGCATGAGAAGGATTTACACGCGGTCGCGAAGGCTTAGATGGGTAGACCTTGCGAGGCTAAACGCGGGTAATCGTCACTCCGTAATGACGTCATTCACAGCAATCGCTTTTTTGAAGATGGCAAGACGCGATGATACGAAATACGCACAAGCCCGTATGTTTCCAACTGTGCCTGCACCGTTAGATTCTTCCAGAGAAGAAAGAGCTGGGCATCTTCTTTTCTTCCACCATTCGTTTGCTTCTCCTCGTCAATTATTTGCCATTTGATATTGTGTATGCCCAGTATGCAAGATTGCTCAGAACCTTGTGAGACTGACATGTGATGCACAATGTGTGGTATGGTAAGAGACAGGTGGACACAATTGATCACATAGTAGCCACAACAACGTCCATAAGAACGGAACTGTTGCATCAAAGCACCAATGACATGAACGTTGATTCAGTGGATAGCTAGTGCTACCTCGTCGCTACATCCACAAACAATCCGTGTCACTCAACATCCGTATACGATTCTGAAGCCCTGCACCGGGAACGCAGGGGGTCCAACATTCGAGAATTCCCAGTAGTTCGGTGCAGACGGACTGTCATACATCATGGCCATCTGGAATGACAATGTCTGATTACATGCTGTCGCATTGATAGCGGCGACGCCGCCGACACTCCTTGTTCTCTCTAGCGCTTGGCTCTGACCATTGACCGTACCGAATAACAAAGCATCCTTCTCTTCCTCATACGTGTTCCATGTAGCGATCGCGCCAGCTTCTCGTGCGACTTGGTATATGTTGAAGCTTGGGTTTGGGCCGGAGATCTTTTGGAGCTCGAGGCGTGGGAGCACGAATTCTAGGCGGCATGTGTAATTCGATGTGCTGTCGGGTAGGCCTTCAAACTGTACTCGCGTAGCGATCTCACCAGCATCCTTGAGTTGGCGGCGTAGCATGAAGAATTGCTTGGCTTGATGTAGGTGGTCGATATCGTAGTCGGGATAGCGCGCGTTGAGGACAGTGAGATCGGCTGGGTATACTTCGTGGCATACATACTCGGTCGAGTTGGTGGGAGGAGGGTTTGCAGCAGTGAGATCGCCTTCACAAAGATGAGCGGTCGAGTTACAAATTGTATGGTTTTCTAGGAACGTTGAATTTGGTTGCGGGTATGGTGCACCGGAGGCATGCTGAGAGAAAAGAGTGGCGAGCGAAAGGATTGCGATGCTAAACATCTTCTCTCTTTGAGTAGTATCCTATGAGTCGTGTTGGTTGGAAGGCTCAACAGAATAATGATGAGTAAATCTAAGGCGTCTGGTAGGTAGCTTTGGGATAATGAGGTGGTATTAGGAAGCGTTTGAGAGTTGACAAGGAGCAGAATGTTCGTCGAAGAACATCGGATGTTACCCATATCGATCCTTCCCTCACTGCGTAATCTGGGCATGAGCAGATTGCCATGTCGAAAGTGAGATACGCTGCATGCGCTTTGAGTCGGGTAATGGCAAGTTCGACTGAGGCCTTGCAGCTGCTCTACTGAGATTCATGTTGAACCATACTTGCCATCCATACGGCACGCATTGGGTAATTAATCTCTTCAGATTTAACCTAAAATGTAAACGAGAGCAAGTCTAGTGTGTAAGACGTGTGCAGACACTACCTCGGGAGTGAACGTCAATGTCTTCTCACGTCTACTACCTGATTTTATGACCATCCGAGGCCTAGGATATTGACTTAAGTAGTACTATGTCCGTCTCTTCCGCTCCCACTTCGGTAGCTATCTCCACGCTGTGCGAGCCGTCGTTCACATCCTGCGCTCCTGTAATATGTCCATTCCGATAGATGCCATATCGCCCAGCAGGCAGGTTTTTGACAAGGAGCCGGACGCTTGATGCCATCAGTTTTTCTCTGAAAGTATGTGATGGAAATTACAACTTACTTCTTCGTGGAGCCATCCCAAGTTCGCATAGTAACAACGAAAGCTCCTTTCCCTGAATCCCAGCTGCCTCTAAGAAAATCGACGTTGGAAGCCAGGCTGATCTCATCAACAAATGGACAGCTTGAGAAATGCTCCCTCGACCACGGCTTGTCCCACATCTTTTTCTGGCCGTCAGGGACGTTGAGACGCGCATAGGCGATGGCACCATTGCCTGTAAAAGGGTCTACGAACTTCCAGTTCCCATGATCGTCCGCCTGGCTGTCATTACGTGGGTAGAAAAGACCACCATTCTCCCACGTTGGGTTGAAGAACGTGTCTGCATGACGCAGGAGACCATCGTTCAAAGCTGGGTCTGCAACCTCAGACACCCACTGAGCAACATAACCATATACCGGCTGCGCAAATGGCATACCAGGCGCCTCTTCAAGTTCTTTCGCCAAATTCTGTGCCCTTTCTTTGGTGCTCCAAGCTTGCGGATCCACGCCCTCACTTTTGGTGAGCTCGCGAATAATTTTGGCGACCTTCTCGTCGTTCACATTCACTCTTCCATCGGAGGTCTTGGTGAAGAAACCAAGAGCTTGCTCTGGGAAGAGTGAATGGACGGACTCAGAGTTCCAGCCGTTCATGAATGCAGATGTCCTTCTGCACTGTTAACAGTCTGATATCAAATCATGCTATAAGCAGCGCCTCAGCTTACCAGGCGGTGATTCCGACCCCTCCGGGTACTATACGATCTTGTTTTACCATATACCAATTGATGACAAATTTGTCATCCTGCAGGAAGCCGCCCTCCCTATTCCAAGCCGCAGTATAATTCTTTAGAACCTTGTCAGCCACAGCTGTTCCGTCGCGGATGTCATTGTACCGCATCGCGATAATCTAAAAGCGGTAAGCAAATCTCCCCCAGTTATTGAATGGCTCAAATCGCACCGGAAATTGGTTGCAGACGATGAAAATGCTGTTCGGCTCACAGCAGACGCCCTTCCAGTTATGCCGCTCCATCTCGGCAAGAATAGCATCCTGAAGGGAACTGCGGGTGTAGGTAAACTTTTCTGGCCCGAAACCCCAGAATACCGGATCCCAATGGAACGTTAGCGCCTCCGGCTGATTGTACTTGTCGTCGTCGAAGAGCATTGCGTGTAATGAGACCATGAGGAGGAGATGTCCAGAATACTTGGAGACACTAAGGTTAGACCACGTTATACCATTTTAGTCTTTCATGCACTCACCATGATATTCTCTTGCTTATTTGGATCCGCCCAAGGTTTGCGCATCTCAACCAAGTCGGGATCCACAAACTTTCCGCTCTGGCTGGTCAGGTACCAATAACCCCAGACTTCCCTCCGTACCATCTTGTGGATGAGTTGCTCTAGTAAGTTCTTGAAAATCGATCGTAGAGCAGGTAGTCGATGATAGTGAGCGCTTCCAGCGGCATATGTCATGGTCGCCAGTTGATAGCGGTAAGCATCGAGCCACTCTTGACCGGGGTCCTGGGTGCCCATATGGTGCCACTCGCCATCGGGCTGGGAAGCCAGATTATGGAAATGGCGGAGGTGACCAGCCTGTTCGTTGGAAAGTTTAGGAAAATCAGACAGAAAGTCTTCTGTAAGTTTTGCGGGAAGGTCGTCTCGTTTGACGTCGACATCTTCATTTCCAACCATGTGGAGCGTCCCTTGGGTAGTAGTCATAGTAGCCATGGTCTCTAAACGAAGTTATGTTGATGTTCTGTATCGCAAATGAAGACAGCAAGAAGATTATGAAGTCTTCAGAGGGGCGGACGAATGGATATTGAGCAGACACACGCTGCGGGTAAGCTGTGGGTTCATCGCCGAGGGCACAATAAGCTCGTTTAGTAATATGACTGCCAACATCGATCTATACACGAGGCATACTTGGAAGGAATCAGCATTAGCGAGAGGGACACCATAAGCACTAGCTTGACTTCGTAAAACTCAACAGGGTCGTTCCGATGCATGTTGAGGACATATATTACAGTGGGGTATAGAAACATGTACCCGTCGATCGAATCATCAACGGGCGTGAGGGAATGGCGGATACGAATGCCGCGCTAAGCCAGTGAGGAATATGGATCTATAGCACGCCTGATTCATGCGGCTCGCCTGCCTTCGACGACGGCTAATTGTTTCTGCTCCTCCTCTTCAAGCTCGCCAGCTTCATAGTACAAGTCTTCTTCATCGATGTCTGCGTACCCGAAGATACTCCGATAAATACGCTCTCCTAACCCCTTCTTCTGAGCCATAGCTAGGACCATGACTATGGGAAGGTGCCAGATGCTAGCCCAGAATAAACCTCTTGCCGTTCCCTTCTGTCCCTCGGTTCTCCAGAATTGCCAAGCTTTGAGCGTCATCCAGCCGTTGATAACGCTGCTCGTTACCATGTAACTCCAATCAGTTACGCCGCAGTATGATAAGCCGATGCAAACGGGAAACATCATGATAGAATAACGCAGTGCGACTCGTCCGTTCATTGCGGGGTTTACCCAGGCTAACATGCGATAGCCCGCATTCTTGTACTCGTCGCGGATAGCCCAACTCAGCGCATTGAAGTGAGGGAACTGCCATGCATATAGGAGTGCAGCGCATAGCCATCCGCCAGCGGAGCCCTCTCCGAACAACAGTTCTTCCCATGTGCCGTCATGGGCGTATTGACTTGCCGCAGCCGTCCAACCCATGAGCGGTGGGATGCCCCCTACAATGGCGCCAACCCAGGTGTTCAGTACATGCATGCGCTTCATGGGAGTGTACACGCCCGCATACAGGAATATATTGGCAGCGCCAAGAAACGCTGTCGTGGGGTTGACGCCGTAGTAGAGGGCGCCAGTGCCGAGCACCCCGCACGCGACGGCGAAGATGATGGCGCCTCGTGGGCTTATGAGCTTCCGAACGAGTGGTCGATTGCGTGTGCGGGTCATCTTGGCATCGTGTGCGGGTTCCATGATCATGTTGAAGGCATTCGCGGATGCCGAGCACAGCGCAGTGCCGGATGTGAGGAAGAAGAGTGTGAGGGTCGAGAGGGACGGGGTGGCTGTTGCTGCGGGTGCAAGCAGCCCGGGTACGGGGTACAGCGAGTATGCGGCCGTCGCGGTGAGGACTACGAGGCAGGAGAGTCGGGGTTTCGATAGCGACAGGTAGGTGGTCATGATGCGTTTGAGTGACTGTTGCGGGAGGCTCGAGGATATGTGTGCCAGCTTGGAGGATGCATCGTGTGGAATTGGATATGCCGTTTCCGGAGTCTCCATTGCCTGCTCTTTTGCCCTCTTCCGCCGCCTATGTGGCAGCACTTCCTCTGTGCCAGTTACGCCATCCGCCTTCGCCGCCTGCTGCCCTCCTGCATTCGCTGATCTTATGGACAAGATTGAGCTCTGCAGTTCCGGTCTCGACTTCCAAAACGTGTCTCTTAATATCGGATTCGTCCGGAAGTAGCCATCTCCAAAAGCACCCCCACCTCTCGTGGCAGCTATGGCGTTCTCTTTATGCGATGGATTGGAAGAAATCGGTCTCCGCGACTGCAGCGGCGCCTTTGCGAGTCTTCGCCAACATCGCAGACATAGTTTACTCGTGTCCCGTACTGCAATTGGCCGGGGCAGTATCGGTCGAAAGCTCATGGCGGCATAGGGTTGAGCTGTAGCGGGCAGTCGGCGTGAGGTGATTACTTTTGGACGCATGTACGCACTGCCAAGAGCCGGGGCGCGCTAGCCACTCAGACATCCCGCATTATCACACATCGCGTCTCCTTGCCAGCCTTACACACTCCAACAAGCCACCATGACCACTCAGCATTTTGATTGCGCTATCTGGTGGATAGCGCAACACTACAGAAATATAGAGAAACCCTGAGCAGACCACGTGAATCGTCATCAGTTGATTGGCACGGATCCCGGGATCATTAACTTCTTAGCCATAGTAGTCACAATGTCTCAACAGCCTTATGTTACCTCCAGTGTTTTAATACCGAGATCAAGCCATCGACCACTGCACTAGAGATAACCACATCGCTTCAACGTTCAACCCCATTCTGAACATGAATCGAGGATCCACGCGCCCACCCATCGTGCACCCGGGGTCTCTGTAAGCCAAATGTTATCGCTAAACATCCACTCTACCTGCCTAGCTGTACGCAGCTTGCAGCACTTTCTAGCCCCCACACGTTCAGCCGCCACAGTTGAATGCAACCAATGCTTGAAAGTGTAGTCTGCATGGCACAACAGCCAATTGCTGGCTGTCAGCCTGCAGCGGACCGGCGAGGCTATGTAATACTGCAGAGGAGCATTACGGAGGCTGTGTAAGCCACAAGGCTACCTTTTCATGTTTCCATAGCTAGCACGTCGCTCCCCGCACCCACCGAACAGCCGTTCGCATCCTTCATCTTCAAATGGCAGATCCCCTTAGCATCATCGCGTCCGCGCTCACCGTTGGCGCAAGTGCAGCGCAACTTTCGCTCGCTCTCTTCAGCGTAGTTCAGACACTCAAGAATGCACCTCGAGAGATAGCAGAAATCGGTACGCGACCTCTTCGTGTATTCGACTGACATTCAATTTGACAAGAGCAGCGGAAGAGATATCCTTACTCGCGGAAAGTTTGCAAACGCTCGCAGATATTATCCGTGCTCATCAAACTTTGTGCAAGCCTGCACTTTTCAGAAATACCCAGAAAATCATACTGCGGTGGAAGCAAGTAGATGCGGAAATAAAAAAACTCATAGATACGCCTCAAAAATTGGCAGGTCTGAAGTGGTTGATAAACAAGCCCAGGGCGAAAGGTCTACTCAAGAAGGTCGAAGGCATCAAGACCGCCCTGATTCTGGAATTGAACATCGTTCGTCTTGCAAGAGAAGAGGTTGTTCGGCCACCAGAGTAAGCACTATCTACGATGCTGTCGAAGGGTTTGAATTGCTTACACGGTCAGATACACCGAGCTGGACCCCGACGCCCAAGCCCGACCCATCCCAAAGTCCAATCGGTTCCGTAAGATTGTGGAAAGTGCTGTCCAGGCAAACCGGCAAGTAGTTGAGAGTGCGCAGCAGGAAGAAGATGATTCCGAGACTGCCAAACGACACTACACCACCGCAGAAATAGATGTATGGAAAGAAGGGTCCTTTGACACTGCTACATGGCTCTACCATTTCGTGTTTAGCTCAGATGACGTAGATCCTGCACCAGTGCCGGACCCGCGAACACGTCGGCTCCATCAAGCATCCGTCACCGATGAAAGCACGGAGACAACTGCGAGAAGCGCTTACTCCTCTTCTGAAGACGGCATTCATAATAACAGGCGATTGTCAGGTCCAGATGAAAAAGCCTTGATTGTTTGGAGTAGACAGACAGAGCCTGCCCTAGTAGTAGACAGACTGCTCTCTTCATGGACGACGCTCACAACCGACCAAATCAGCCTTAGCTCCACCCGCCACGATGGCGATGACTGGAGGGAAGGGGTACTGAGGATGTTGGAAGAGGCAAGAAAGGAGGACGAGCTATCTTTTGCTCAGTGGGAACAGCAGAACACACCTGTCAGATCCGATGACGAAGAATTCCAGAGCGCCGAAGAGGACAGTACTGTCGGTGTCAATGTACCGACGTGGAATTTCCGTGACAATGTTCAACGCGCCCGAAAACGGAACACAAAGTCCTCTGATCGTGCCAACCCATGGGCGGACACAGATGGATACTCACCAACTTACACCGACGGTAGATCCAAGCGAAATGCTGAGGAGTCACATGTGAAATGGCAGGATGCAACGCCATCGATCAGCCGGCCCACTCCACGTCCGCTTAGACAGAGGAGGTACACAGACAAACCGCGATCTGTAGATGCCGAAGCCAGAAGGCCTACATCCAGAGTTCATACGATTCATAGCGACCAAACGGACTCAGTTTCAAGCCCACCGAATGATGACTTCAACTATAACAAAGCCACCTCAGGTTATTTCAGTCCTTACGCACCTGGCTACCACCCGCCACCTGTCAGTTATGGATTTATGCCACCTTGGCGAAACTCGGTACAAAGGCCACCAGTTCCACCAACCCATCAAGAACCACCGAAACAAGCATATGTATCAGCTGGTCGACACTGGTCATACTCATCGCCTCCTCCAAGTCCTCCACCAGCCACTGCCCAAAGTCCACCTTCACCTCCACCTCCACTTCCACCAGATCCCGCTCAATCGGTAGAAAAGAGTCTTACGGCGCCTGAGATAGAAGCCAAAGAAAATGCTGTTCTCGCCGCGGTAGAAAAGCTACTTGAAAAGCGCAATCAAGAATTACGAATCGAGTATGAGCAGCTACCATTTTCGAAACTGGCGCAAATATTGCAAGAGCGCGAGGTTCAAAATGAACGAGAACGAGCTAATGCAGCAACTGAGGTGTATGTCAAGCAACTGCAAGAGGCCCGTGAAAAAGATGGTGAAACAATGCAGCGACTTGAAAGCCTTGTAGCGGATCAAAAAGCAGAGCAAAGGCGCATGGAAATTATGTGGCAGGAAGAAAAGAAGGCTATAGAAGAAAAGAACGCAAAGCAAGCTGAATATGTGAGAGCATCGGCAGCGAAAGAAATCGCAACAGCACAGTCGGCAAAAGAAGCAGCTCAGATCGCTCTGAGTATTGAGAGGCTGGAAGCAGAAAAGGAAGCACGCAAACGAGCTGATGCCATGGTAGTAGAAGAGAGGAGAAAGACTGAGGAAGGACACAAGTTACAGTTACGGCGGTATGAAGATCTAGTCCGTGGGTTGCAAGAGCAGCAAAAGTTGGACCAAGACAACGACCGGCCATTTCGTCGCACTCGCATCGCGGAGGGCAATCGTAGTGTGGACGTGACAGAATACGTGACTAGTAAACGAGCTTCTCCTCTGTCCTCGTCTTATTCGTCGCTTCAAGATGGCTTTGCGCGCCTGGAAATGAGGTCGGATAGGACAACAGACCATTACTGGCCTCAAAGACGCCCCCGCCATGATAGTTTTCGCAGCTCAACAGCCTCTCTCCAGTCCTCGCGTACTTCACTGGGCAACACAAACAATTCAGATACGAATTCAAGGTCTCAGCAGATGATCATCTTCCCTATCCAATACGACAGACATTCCCACAGAATAGCCGAGTTACAGACCTCGCTGGCTGCATTTGGAATCAATTCTGCTTTCGAAGATCCCGAAGAACCACAGCTCTTGAACTTTGGTCAGCTCGTACCGTACAAGTACGAAGATGCAGGTGATCAGATTGTTAGAAGCACCATATTCTGGGAGTCATCCGCGCTTAGCTTAGGTAGTGAACTTTTGTTGGCCATGAAGCAAGCCGGTTGGAGGCCAACATACACTCGTATATCCGGTAATGCCTGGTCGCCGATTCTCGATGTCAATGTACTAAGATCTTGTAGGAAAAGGACAGACTCACTATCTAGGTAGTCAGCCCGTCCATACCTACTTCTTCAGCCCTGACTACAAGCCGCAATTTCGACCCTCAACAACAGCTCCAGGCAAGGAATCCATCACTATACAAAAAGCTTTGATCGAAGAGTACGCACTCAAGGAATTGGGCTTCGGATATCAGACCAACGAAGCAGGAACATACATTCTTGATGGCAGGTTGACATATGTAAGGTCCCGACGCTTGCAGTCGCAAGACTAGTGCTAATGGTCTCCAGAGCGACATTGAAACACTCATTGAACGTTCGTTCCTAATGAGAGAAAACAATCATCGGAGATTGCACCGGCCGCTGCAATGGCACTACGATAAAGATCCCGAGGTACCCATGAGTCCTTATCCGGGCACGCATACACCTTCGCTATATTCGGCCTCATCTGTATACTCCGGTGAGAATTCTACAATCTGCCAGGATTCCGAAACGGAGACTCAGGGCAAGAAGAGCTCTTCCATCTCTGATGCCGATCATTCTGATACTGGCGATGTCAACAACTTTCTCGGCCCCCGTGCCAACAAGTCAAGGAGGTCGGAGACACCGTCTTCCGTGGCTTCACGGACTTCGAGGGCTTCGAAATCGACAAACCCATGGGGTAAGTATATGAAGGTCACGGAAGACACTGGTTTCGACGATAGTTCCGGGTTGTCTGGCTCACCAAATCTCATGGATTGAGGATATACGCGGAGATGTGTGTTGGGCGCCTTTGCCGTGTTGGATCCATACAAAATCTAACAATCTATGAGTGACATTGGTGCATAACTCACGCGTGTAAAGACCAAATACACTCTTTATGTTCAAGGAGACTATGTCTGACTTCAGCCGTCCAAAAAGTGCCGTGCTGTTTTCTGTGTACCTGGAGGTCGAAGAAGGAAGGCTCCACCGGACTAGTATGACGCAACCGCGTATCCCGAGATTCGGTATCATTCCGAAGCAGACCGCCAAACTTCAGGCTCTTCGGCATCACTCTTCACAAGCTAGCTTTCCAATCCAACGCCCTCATCCATTAGCGCATATTGTACATGCGCTTCCGCCGCTTCGTCGCCCTCGCAGACCCTCGTCTCTACACGCTCGCCAACTTCCGCGTCCGCTCTCATTGGCGCACTATGGCTGCCGCTCCGCCCCCAAACCGTCCCATAAAGCTACTGATGCTTCATGGCTATACACAGTCAGGGCCTCTGTTCCAGGCGAAGACGGGTGCCTTGCGTAAAACACTATCTAAAGCCTTCCCTAAGGGCATAGAACTTGTGTATCCTACCGCGCCGATACGGTTGACACCCGCCGACGAATCGTTCCTAGCAGGTAGCACGGGCAAAGATGGCGAGGGCAAGGACGGAAAGGACGGAGAGGAGCAGGAGATCGATGCGTGGGCGTGGTGGAGGAGGAAAGGTTCAGGGGAACCATACACATACGAAGGCATAGAGCAAGGTCTGGCTCATATCGCAAACGTGTTGAAGGAACAAGGTCCCTTTGACGGTGTCGTGGGGTTCTCCCAGGGCGGTGCCGCGGCAGCCATGGTCGCGAGTCTACTCGAACCTAACCGTCGCGCTGCATTCGAGAAACTTTACCCAGAAGGCGGCATGAGGTTCCCAGAGTCTTTTGAAGAAGACACTGGCTATGTTGAGGGAACCATACATCCGCCGCTGAAGTTTGCGATCAGTTATAGTGGCTTTGCAGCGCGTGGGAAGAACCCATATCACGCTTTCTATGAGCCCAAGATCAGCACACCGATGTTGCATTTTCTGGGCACACAGGACGTTGTAGTTGAGGAAGCAAGGAGTTTGGCCTTGGTCCAGGCTTGTGAACACAGCGAGGAGAAGTACGTTGTGTATCATCCTGGCGGGCACTTCCTACCGAGCACACAGAAGGCTAGCGTCAATGCATTGATTGGATTCATCAAAGAAGTCCTGCAGGAACAGGAGGGCGGGGCAAAGAAGGAGGAGGAGAGTGTTGAGGACATGGATGTGCCGTTCTAGGGTTCAGGGGGATTGACCCGGTCTACTTCAGTGCATCCATGTATACAGAAGCAAGGCGTTTAGGTAGACTTTGATTAGACGATAGACCAAACGCGGCTGCGAGTTCTCGCAGCCATCAATGCCATGCCACGCAAGACGCGACGCGGGGAGCGCTGGTCACAGGATCAGGCGATATGTGCACGGACCTCAGACCCCATTGTTTGGGTTGGCGCCTTTGATGTTTACATCAGTGCTGCCGTCCCGAACACCACCACCACAAACGAAATCACGACATCACCATGGCACAAGCAGGCAAAGAGAACATCGCCGATGGTCTGATCGCGAATGGCTCTTTCAAGGCCTCTACACAACCTCTGAAGAAATTAGCGCCGTCACCAAAGAAAAAGACGCGTAGTAAAAGTATCGGTCCCGGAGGCTTAGGGGAATTGGAAGCACCTCCACTGAAGGAGACGGCTGGAAACCGCAGAAAGGTATGTCTCACATATGCGGCCGCGAAATAGTATGTTGCTTACCAAGTAGTCTGCTTTCATCCCCGCCGTTAAGTCTATCCTAGCCTCGAATGATGAGGACGAGAAGAAACGGCGCGAAGCCCGTCGCAAGTCTCTGGGTACGTGTTGGGTGTGCGGAAATGGTCTCGAGGCATGACTGACAAGTACGTAGCAAGGCGACGCGTGTCTTTCGCCCCCGAAGCCACTTTACACACATGGGACGTAGTCGAGTATATGCGCGATGCGACCACCTCTTCTGCCTCATCAGAGGCGACACGCAGAGCCTCAAACGTCTCACAAGCATCGACACCGGCATCGCCTGCCCCTCCTTCAGACCCCGCCGAACCTCCGTCAACGCCACCAGAACAAGCCGAAGAGCCTCAGCCAGAATCTGGTTCGTCACCGGCAAGCGCGCGCGCTCAACACCAGAAGAAGAACCGTCGAAGTTCAGGTATACCACCAATGAACTTCAATAACCCAGATGACGTCTACTCCTCCAGCCCACTAAGTGGAGATAATGCTTCGCCTGGTGGAAATGACAACGAGAGCAGCGACTCTGAGGATATGGATATTGATGATGCTACAGAGAACGTGGGTGTTTCCCCAGAAGTGGAGGACTCGTCCATGAGCAGCGCTCGATTGGATGCTGCACTCCGAGAGGCTGCGAATCTAGCAGGCACTCAGAAGCTGGATTTTGATGATGAAGACGGAGACATGACTATGGAGATTGCACAAGATGAGGTTACTGCATCTTTCAAGCCTTGGGCAAAGAAGAGCTTTGTCGCACAGTACGACAAGGAGAACGCAAGCCCTCTTTTCTCTCCAGCACGCACGGTAGCCGACGAGGACGACGACATGAGCATGGACATCACACGTGCAGTGGGTCGCATTGTACCGCCGCCGCCGCAACAACCACAGCAGCAGCAGCAGCAGCAGCAGCAGCAACAACAACAACAACATTCTGATGCAGCAAACTCGGACATCGACGACGACATGACAATGGATCTGACCATGCCACTTGGAAGTATACAGGCAATGACAGCATCATACAAACCAGCAAACAAGAGGAAAAGTCTTAAGAGGAGAGTTTCCTTGCTGGATGATTCTCAGGGTAGCCCTGCAAAGCGCCCTGGAAGTCGGCGTACCAGTTTGCGAAAACGTCGACAATCCGAAGAGCACGATCAAGAAGACGCAACCATGGACCTTACGATGGCGATCGGAGCGATTAAGAAAGCGCCTCAGCCTGAGCCCGCCAGGCGTGCTAGCATTGGAAGCGTTGTTGATGATGCGACCATGGACTTTACCCTGGCCGTGGGAAGTATCAAGAACGACAAGCCACAAGCGCAGGAAATACAAGAAGAACCAGAAGAGCAGGACCTGGAGGATGAGGTCGAGGACGAGGATCTCTCCATGGAATTTACCAAGATCGTTGGGCCAGGCATCAGGCGTGCTAACAGTTCAGCAACATCACCAGAGACACCTGCTGATGCTACACCTGTTTCAGCAAAGAAGACGCCGACTCCGCGAAAATCTCCAAAGAAGTCACCCGGTCGAAGAAGTTCCATGCTTAAAGCCGAAGCCGAAAGCGCGCCTCAAGTATTACAGGAGATTACACCCAGTACATCAGGAGAGGTGTCCTATCCGATCCTTGACCCTGGAACTCCAGAGATTGTAAGGCAAAAAGATATTGAGGAGGTTGAGCCGTCACCGTTCGTGCGTCGAACTCCGCTGAGTGCCTTGAAAGAGAAAGACGCCCTTGCGACACCCACGAACCCGACACCACAGAGGACACCCATGGCAATCCCCGAGGACCCGATCACAGCTACAATCCTGGACCGACGCCGTTCTTCCTTGTCTGCAGTACAGTTCAGTCCTTTGAACGTACCACGCCAGGAACCTACTCTCAAGAGCACCGCACTCTTGAGCAACAACATCAAGCTATTGTCCACCCCCCGAAAGCAGACTTTGACATCGCCGGTGAAGCGAGGGATGACGCCAAAGAAGTCCCAGTCTCCTCAAAAACAGCCAACACCGACTCCCAAGAAAGCGACTCCCAAGAAAGCGACTCCCAGAAAGAGCATGAGTCCGATGAAGCGCGTTGCATTTGGTGCAGATCCGGAGCCGGAAGAAGAGATCAATGATGACAACGATGTAGCAGAAGACCTGTCGGACGTCGAGCGTATCTCTCTACAAGATTTTCTTGACATGACAAAAATTCGCTTCATGGATCTTAGTACGACCAAGCGACGCCATACTGCTGCCCCTGCCGCTTTCCACGACGTGGAAATAGAGGAGAAAGAAGAATCTCTAGACCGATATGTCGTGGCTGGTGCTTGCACGCTACCCGAGTACGAATTGTACCAACATGCGTGTCACGAGATGAAGAAGTATATCTCAGACGGTCGCCACTTCGTTCGTACTCTGGAAAACAATGTTCTAGAGGAGAACCCACTGCTATTCAGCGAGTATCTCACTGCTCCCCCGGATCAGCGCAAGGTCATGGACAACCAATTCAAGAATCTCAAGACGAACGCGCGCCTCGAAGCTCGTGGAGAGTGGTACACATGGCGAAGTACGCTATTGCACGATCTCAAAGCTGGTCTTCTCCACACCATGGATTGCTTCAACCACGACGAATCTACCCTTCACAAGCAGGAGAAGCTTCTTAACGATACTCTTCCGCCTTTAGTTGAGAGGAAGGAACATCTTTCCGTTGAATGTAAGCAATTACAGCAGCGTCATGATGAACTCAACAGCTGTGACCGGGAAGAGCTAGAGCAAACAAGAGAGAAGCTCACGGCTACGGATGCTGAGCTGGAGGAGAAGAAGTTGCTTCTGGCCCAACTTCAACAGGAGCTCGTCGACAAGGAGACACGCATAGAGGCAGCCAAGAACCGTAAAGTCGATTGCATTGAAGAGATCAGAGCAGCTGAACGCGTGCGGGAAGAGTGCCGTGGCTGGTCTACCAGTGAAGTCAGCAGTCTGAGAGGTATGTCAGAATTGTCTTCCATACGAGAGTCCTACTAACATAGCACTATAGCCAAACTCACCGCTCTTGAGCAGGCTCACGGCTGGTGCATCACTTCTGCTTCTTCGACTAGCATCACAATGACACATCTGAATGACCTTGAACTGTACTTCGTACCATCTGTCTTTGCCACCGGCGAGAATACACCCAATGGATCTATCTCGCTCGCCTACATTGGTGATTCAGCGACACCGCACCCTCGCTCCTTGACAACGAGCAAGCGCTTTTTCCTACAGCTCATCCGCGCACATCTCCATGGCATTCCTCAATCACAAACCCGCATCTCCTCACTCCTTTCTCTTGTCAAGAATGCATGGGCTACCGCAACTGCTGTTGCTGAGGGTGTTCGGTGGCTCGAGCACAGCTACATCACCGAGGAATCAATCCTCTCGGATGAACGCATGGCAATCTCCACAAATTTGTTGCTGCCCACCCTCCAAACAAAGATCAAGGCTACCTTCGAAGTCGGCGTCGGTCTTGGTAAGGAGGGCTTTGAGACTGATGTTGATATCAAGGCGGAAGTTGTGTACGGCGAGAAATACGGAGAGGAAAAAATGGGCGCGTTCTTACGCGACTTTTGTGGCAATGAGGTCAAAGACGAGAAAAGCATGTCGGTTTGGGCAGATGGTATGCTGGATCTTGCAGCGAGGTTGAAGAAGACTGGGCGGAAGGGAGAAAGGAAATAGAGTCGCATGATCGACTTCATGATGTTTATGACTTAGTTTTATCTTTTATGAGTGACGAAGGCGTCTAAGATAAAGGTTCTGTCGATTAATTGAGATACCAGTCGCATAGACAATACATTCGTCTATTACTTGAGCCGTCGTGACCTTCCATATCACCACTAGCAGGCTTTGTGGCAACGCTGTTCAACTATTTAGTGTTGCAAATCTCCACCACACCGAATGTGTGCTAGTTATCTCCAGCCTCTCCGGAAAAACTCATGATCGACGTCATGCGGAACATCTCTAGAACCCGACATAGCCCACTTCCTAACCAAAGTCTCGGCGCAAATTATACCGAAACCCACGATTCATGGAACGTTTGTTGTTGATGCTCAACCCATGCTATCCTGGTTTTGGGGCGTCCCCGCAATCCGGGGTCGGGGATGAGCATGCTGCAATCTGCGGAGACATGGAGAAGAGGCTAAATCTAGCCCTTGGATCAGTGGATCCGATTCAGTATATGTAAATGTACCCAGCCGTCGAGGATCGTGAGTTTCGTCGATACGCGTTTGCTACGATGTTACTCTCCGCTGCGTCTGCTGTCCTGGCCTTTCTGGTAGGAGCTCCATCCGTTTGCGCGTCACCAACCCAACATCTACAGCAGAATGCAACCAATCCGGTTGTGAAGCTTGACTATGGTACCTTTCGCGGCGCGTCTTCGTCCCAGTACAACATAACATACTACCGCAAGATCCCCTTTGCAGCATCCACAGCAGGAGAAAACCGGTTCCGCGCCCCTCAGCCACCGCTGCGCATCACTAATGGCACGTACGACACCGATCAGGCTTTCGACATGTGCCCGCAGCGCACAGTAAATGGTTCAGAGGATTGTTTGTACCTAGGTGTATACTCACGGCCTTGGGAGAAGAAGAAGAAGCAAGATCTAAGGCCCGTGTTGTTAACGTTTTACGGCGGCGGTTTCATCCGAGGAAGCGCCAGCTTCAATATCCCGCCTTCCGGCTACCCGGTCTTGGACGTCGATGACAGGAACGACTATGTAGTTGTGTACTCGAACTACCGCACCAACGTTTTTGGCTTCTTGCCCGGTTCAAAAATTGCAGAACACCCGGATGTCGATCTCAACCCTGGGTTACTAGATCAGCAGGCTGCGCTACAGTGGATACAGAAGTACATTCACCACTTCGGCGGCGACAAGCGGAATGTCACTATATGGGGACAATCGGCGGGTGGTGGCAGTGTCGTTGCGCAGACGATTGCTACTGGTAACCGTAGGAAAAAGTTGTTCACCAAAGCCATGGCCAGTAGCCCTTTCTGGCCAAAGACATACCGGTACGATAGTGAGTGGGCGGAAGACTTATATCAGCAGACGTTGCAGGATGTTGGTTGTACGGGTGCGGCAGATGAGATCAGGTGTTTGAAAGAGGTGGATGTACAGAAGCTAAGGGATAGCGCATTGGCTTTGAGTACTAGTCAGCAGTATACCACTGCTTCCTTTACCTATGGTCCAGTTATCGATGACAAGTTTCTCACGGAGCCGCTGAGTAGCGTCATCAGCACGGGAAAACTGAACGCTGAGACGATCATGACAAGCTACAACCTGCACGAAGGCGAAAACTTCATTCCTCCTAGTTTCCAGAACGCCAAGACAGGAAGCGATGGGTTCAACTCGTCAGCTGCGTCTTTCGATGCTTGGCTCAGGGGCTTCCTACCGGACTTTACTCAGCAGGACCTGGACAACGTAAAGACGATGTACCCTGCGACAGGCACCGCGGAGGAAATTAGCTGGAATACGACATATATTCGCGCTGGCTTACTATACCGAGACCTCGTTCTGGCATGTCCTTCGTATTGGCTATCGAAGAAGGCAGAGGATGGGTGGTTGATTGAGTATACCATTTCCCCCGCCAAACACGCGAGTGATGTTCAATATGTACGTTCATTGTTACCTGACCACAGCATATCGACTCAGGATACTGACTTCAATTAGTGGAACACAATCGGTTCAATCCAGCAGACAGATGCTTTGACTTACCAAGGTTATGCTGGTGCCATGGCTTCCTTCATCCAAACTGGCGATCCAAACGCCCATAAGGTCACTAATGCCACTGTTGCTGGCGTACCAGATGTTGAGGAGGGCAAACAGTTCTTGGTCACATCGAGTGGGCTACGACAAGGTGGAATTAGCATGATGGAGGACAGATGCAAGTACTGGCTTCAGGTCGCTGGTAAGGTACCTGTGTGAAATCTGTACATGAATGCAGTAGTGTCGTATATGTCTAACAGTCAATGCATCTCCAATTTCTATCTTCTATACATATGCCAGGAGGCTCACTCAAATTTCCACCTCGACACCGCCGCACTTTCACAATCTATGTATCTGCCGGCACGAATATAAGACACCCGTTTGCTTTCAGTGACACCAGTAGAGAGCGTTGTCCAACTAGTCCTCATGTATGATGAATCTGTTCTTCTTATAGAACATTTCCTTCATCATGAGCCAGTTACCTCTACTGGTGATACCAAATGCAAAGAAGTGCCTCATACTCGGCAACTTCCAGTAGTTCCCATAAGGGAGTCTCTGTCCGTGAACTCCAAATGGGTGCTCCTGCAATCTTCGCTCCCTCTCCACTAGTGCAATATGCTCATTCTCGAATCGATCAAAAACGACATGGATGTCTCCATTGATCTTGAAGACCTTCTCGAGAATCATCAACATGACCTCAGCAGGTAGATCTGTCACAAGCCGTGAAGGCATGTTCGAGCTTGCAGGCCAGTCGGGGATATCGTGGTATCCAATCTGCCCAAAGTCGTACCATGGCCTGAAAATCTTGTTTTCTTGGCCAGGTGGCAGAGTGAACCAGGCTTGACGTGAACATTGCCTGATGGTAGGGAATTCCTGATCGAAATCATTCTCGCGGAGACTGAGGAATTCCTTTATAGACTTCAGATCATGTAAGGAGAGTTCATAATTGTGGACGGAGAAGAAAAGGTCATCTACCATGTTCTGTGCTGATACAGCACACAATATCAGGTCTTCTGATCGAAGCAGTGCCATTGTTATCCTCTGATCAGTCGTGAGCCTCAGACCTCGCCCGGTAGTCCACTCCCAATACAATCGAGTGCCTCTGGTGAGCAGCTCGCGGAGAAAGCGTGGAGCTTCGAAGGTATCGTAAATATTTCTATGGAAAGCTCTCCACGGCATGATCTCGTTCCTGCCCCATAATGTATGTGCCCAGAGCGTGAAATAAGCTTCGGTCAAGGTTTCGGGGTCGTCAATGTCCGGGGCCTGAAGGTAGTGACTAGCGTTGTCCTCCTGAATTCCATGAATGAAAGCTGATGCCATTTGAACGAGTGGCCCTCTGTGGACGAGCATTTTCATGTTGCCGCTCTTCATCGTCTCGACTATGAGTTCTGTATGCGTTTGCACGAATTTCCGGTGCGCTTTGACTGACGGGAAACTGTATCCAGGGATAGCAGTTGCGGGCGGTTTTGACACGTCCGATTCGTTGCTTGCTGGTCGCGGAGGAGTTGCGGGGGATTGTGGTATGCTGCTCGACTCAGAGCTTGTTGTCACCGGAAGAGTCCAAGGTGGTTGTGACATAGTGTTCGAGTCGCAGCTTGCTGATAAGTGCTGTGTGTTGGATCAGGGGGCGCGGTGGCAGATTCACGGTATTATGACTTCCTGAGAGTGTGCAGAGTGGAAATTGACGGAGTCGGTGTCGAGGTAAACGAGAGGAACCGCGTGTTTGCAAAGGCCCTGTCTACGCTGGCGCCATATTGTCATACCAATGTCCGAAAATCAACAACAATAGAACTATGTCGCAGGCTATCTGCAATTGATCCGCTACTCATATAGCCGCAGAAAGGTATGTTCATTGCCTTCTTGAGCTTTCCTGCAGTTTGAATCGTGTACTATACTTGTAGAGCATTGTTCTGGGAGACTCAATCCGCTTGCTATTCCCATAAGATACTTTCGAATGTATGTTTAAACAGTATACGAGACCCCTCATACTTAGTGAAAGGCTCTCGGAGTCAGATATCCGAGATAGGTAGACAAAAATCTGTTTTGTGACTGGGGTGGGCACGTCATTATCTGCCCATGCCCCACGAGCAAATTCGTGGACGGGAAAAACATAGCGAAGAAGACATAAAGTACTTCCAGAGACATTGTCAAACTGCTATTGATCGTTGAACCCCTTGAGGGTATATGAAGAAAGATGAGATGGAGTTCTAGATGGCGACTTCATGAACTCGGAAGCCATGCCTCAAAGGGAAAAGCCGAAGCTTATGTCAGTGCTCTTTCAACGTCGTTGAATGGCTTGGATGTCGCCTTTCCATCATCATCCCATCGATTTCCCTCTGTTTGAGTCTGTGGTTCATTTCGCAGCGCTACGGTCCGCTTCACAGGTGCATTTACACATCCTGAGGGCTTCCGAAGCCCGCTTTGCCTTATGATGGCGCGGAGAGTGGACACAAGCAGTTCTTCCGCTCGTAGCAGCATGTGAGCCAAGTACTCATATCCAGCCTCAAACGTTTACAGATCCACCAAGCGTATGCTCATGATGCAGACTCTTGTCAGACGAACAGGAGAAAATCTACTCCTTTGCTCGTCTTCCCATACTGTGCCTGTCGCAGTCTCTAGACCGGCGTAGTCCTTCGCAACGCGCGCAGTCAGCGTGTTTTGCTGTTGTCATGTTCATTCGCGCTGATGTTTGCGGTGTCGCTAGTTGATAGCTCTGTGCCTTCTCTCCTGGTGGCTGCGCCTTCTCCCCCAACCACGAAGCCCACGCCACCACATTTCACGGCAACGGCAGCACCATCTACAAGTGCTCGACACTCTGCTCGTACGTCTTTGCAAGACTTCGCAGATCCGTGCTCAACGTGTTGTCTTCTCGCTCCTGCCCAGGTCGCCGCAGCTTCGCTCAGATACCCGCCGTTCATAGTGGGCTTCCGACTCTACACCAATGACACTACCATGACAAGAAGCGACGGAGGGACAGGACTAGACACATAGAAGATCGGCAGGACCCCTTGTTCTTCTCTAGAACCAGGAGAGGCCGCGACAATTGCGATGACCGTGGGCAAAGCGCCCAGAGGCATCTCCCAAGCCGTGACACGAGAGCGACGACACTAGCTAAGCGACTGCAGATACGAGAGCTGATTTATTCTCACTGAGGATAACAGCAACCTCATTTACTTGCAATCAGGATGCTCTTATCGGTTCAGCCAGTAGATGCGACGTCAACCTTGCCTCCACCACCAGTTACCTTGACGAGTAAAGCCGCATACACATCGCGCCTACCGGGATAGCGACATACGACCAGCTCTGGCCATATTACCATCAAACGGTGGCACTGATATCAGTATCCACGGGCAGACAAGCCACGAGGCCTCGAACGAAGGGTCTGTCCCCATTGCGAACGATCAACCCAGCGGCGAATAGCTCAATTCCGATGTACACACAAGCGATCCCGCTCGACCTCTACTACAACATGACGGAAAGCGGACAGACTCAGTGCCGGCTGTCACTCACTTCCAACTTCAAAGCGACGCCCATATCGCCGCCTTAGCCAGGTGACAAGTGTGCGGCGCAACATCTCCTCGGCCGTGTGACTACGGCATTCGCCACTCCCACAGATACGATTCAGCCGCACCGTAGCTCTAAGCGTATTGAGAGCCGGAATCTAACTGTACCGTCTAGTGATAAACTAGCTAGTCAAGGCTTCTCCGCCTTCGACTCCGCCCAGTGGTATGACAATGAACCACAGGCAACAAATCGCCCACGACTTCCGCAATGTCAACGATACCATAATGTTCATACAAATGGGGAAGATTCGAAGGTCGTGGTGAAGTAATCAGGACTAATTGGATCGAGCACCAACACCAACGCAGCAGAACGGACTCCCAGTACTTTCCGTATTGCGTCAGTGAGCAGATACTGTGCATTGATCCCAGGCGCCATACGCTCACACTACACTTCCGCAAAAAAGCAAGATACACTGGAATGTGTCGGTGTAGCGACAGGGTTCATAACCATGCTGAGATACCTTCAGGATGGAAAGCGTGCAGTGCTTCGAATCGCAAGAGTAGGCGTCAAGAATTTGGGCTGTTTAAGTTACAGACAAACGTTCGAAGTGTTTCGGGTGCATGGCCATGTCCACTGTATTCTACGTTACCACGACATCCCCGTTTCGTCGAGATTGAGAAGCTTCCGTTGGCGGTGGTACCTTGTGGCCACTGACTACCTCATTCCGTGATCGATAAGATGGCCAGTGAAGCATCTCTACTTTTCCGGTTCAGAAGGCACCGAGCCATACATGACAAAAGTCTCTTGAGTCTCGAGCCCCAACCGGTAGCTCTTGGAAAGATCATTGCATCGATGCAAGAGGCTATCTCCGGAGAGTCAAATCTACTCTGCCACACCTACACCTGGGCGATTCCAGGCACTTAGACGGCTCCTGCTTCTCTCTGTCGGTATAATGAAGAAGACAATTTAAAGAGACGTGACGTGGGTAGTACACGGCGAGAAGTGTTTGGGTCGATAACGAAGTTCTTTACGAGCATGATCATAGCCCAAGACCAGCTCAACGACAGCGAGTTTGTCTCTATTTTCTAAGATATGTCAGCATTGACGCTTCCAATATCTCATCTGCGGAAGATGGTACTGCCAACTAGGTCATGAATTCGCAGCCTTTGTTGTTTGTATCCTTTGTCGAGCGCCAAGCGGTCTGGTGAAATCCTTCTCTCAGAAGTATGACTTCGACATTCTCGATCGGCTCGGTCGTGCACGGGTGAACTCCTTGAGAACGTCCTGTCGCCCCTGTGCTCGAGCTGTTCCATATCCCAGTGTATATCTCAACATTGTTGTGGTTGCGGCCATAACCCTTCGTTATCTTTCGATCAAGTGGAGAAATGGTCTGTCGTTCGGCCTGCTCGTCTTCAGTCTATGCGCAGGCGTGAGGCTGGTACGTTGCCAGCTTTCTGATCAGCTGTTGTTTGAGGATGTACTGTTATTCCATCCAGGCCTGTTGGTGAGGTGCTACGATCGGCTCGGATTCGACGTTTTCTCAGTTCGAAACGATAGCTCGGCATGAGGAGAAGGGCAACAGCCTGTATTCTTTAGTACTGCGATTGAAGGAAAAAGGGCTGTACCCTGGTTACCCATTCTCGAGTTATCCGATACCCATCTGTTACTCTCCAGGTGTTACTGGGTGTAGGTTGCGAGGGGCACTTACTCAGACTCCGCGTCGCACTTGTACATTCCTTGCTATGGTCCTCCTGAAGTTCGACACCAAGCCAATGTATCCAATTCCCTTCTCGCCGCCGTTGTTGGTGTCGAGTGTCAGGCGTTGCCGTGAGACTTTCGGGAATGCGACAAGCTCGTCGTGGGAATATCTCCGCCTCGATGGCGAGGCCTTGAGTGACTCGATGGCTTGGGAAGAGACTTTCTTGTTGTCTTAATTTTCGATAGTGTTACTGTCTAGGCGCAATCTCTGTGCGAAGACGTACTGCTGCGGCGAGAGGTCCGTTATCGAGGGAGCGCTCCAAGAGGCTCGACCAGTTAGAGAGTCGACAAGAGTGAGGCGATTGAGACTTGCTGCAGCATCAGTCGAGCAGATCTATCTCAGTCAGTCCGACGGTGTTGGCCAGAGCAATAGTGGTGCTGCAAACACGGTGTTGAGGCCGCGGAGGAGCCCGACTTCAGCGCCTGTCTCAACACGACGACCGCAGACCTGCTAGAGGCAAACATAATATCTCGTTGCATTTGACGGTGTGAAGCCCTGGTATTCTCCCAGACGGTCCGCCGCCGAATCGCAGTACCTCTCCACTTGCATTGGAGGGTTGCAGCCTGCGCCCTGTTAGTTGAGGCAGAGATTGTCATGGTTGCGAGATTGGTCATGAGACTTCGGGGTCAATTCACAGTAAGCATCGGAGTACTGCAAATTTGTCGAACCACTGCACGGCCCTTGTGAATGCCAGGCGATTGAGCGATCAGCCCCTTAGTGCGGTCAAAGGTCGACAGCCAATGCATTGGGTCCTGATACAACTCAGGTCCGTTTTAAAAGCTGTAGAAGACACCCAGGATATCAGACCGTGTACTGTTCCGGACATGAGGACCTGATGAGCTGCTGGATGCTTGTCGGGGTATTGGACTACAAAGAGGACATGAGAAAAGGGAACCAAATGCCTACCGTTACGCCCTGTTGCCTTTGCCGTTGCCTTTGCTATCACCAAAAGCCAAACACACATAATCCTCGCTCTCCTGCCGCTACCTGTGGCAGTCACCTTCGTCTCTCCCTCGCTAATATTCAACAAACTCTCGCACCAAACCCATCTATTTTGACGTCTTTTGAACATGTAAAGGCTCTAATTTCCCCTACTTTCAGCTAACACGGGCAACGCGGTGAGGATTGGTTTGCTAGTAAGTACATCTCTCTTTCTTTATCAAGTCGCCAGCGGGGTTCGAGGTTCGAATCGCCACCGGGTGGGTCTACCTTCCTCGGAATATAAAATGGAAGCCAATAGGTATCACAAGGTATTTTCCGGATTCAAGGTACGCTATATCTTTCTTTCAAACTACAAGAGGTTCTAGGTAAATGAGAAGTGTGCCTTCGTCTGCTTCGGAGTAGAGTACCACAGTATACTAGCTGTGTATTCGAACCTTTTTGCATCTTATTCTACCATCTCCTCCTCCACCTAATCTCCTTCTGCTTACGCAATCATCCCTTCTTGCTGCCATGTCCTTTGCCTAGCTTCTCGTAGAGCTAATATATACAATTCTGCATATAGACGGCCTTCCTGTTAAGATTTCAACCACCCTATTGCGCCTTCAAAGCGTCTAATGTTCCTTCTGCTAGCCTCATCATCGTTGTCATCTTCCTAGGCTGCGGTCACTTGTCCGGAAGTAGACCACAAGAGACGCTGCCAACATCAAATCTCATTCTCCTAGTATTTTCATAGGTGTGGCGTGCATAGAGCGTGTACGTAGAGCATGTGCAACTACACTCAAAGATCTCGAAGAGCAGGGAGCCGCTGTAACACAATTGTTGCCTTGTGTAGTTGCCTATTTACATTGCAGCATCTACATGCCTTAAATACCCGCTACATCCTCATCTCCTACATGCAAGGGCAGTTCTAGTCGTATGTGCAAGCATGGCGCAGTCGTAGCATGTTTCGATGTCTCATAGCTAGGACAACTTCTTGTGGGCCTCAACTTAGCAGCTAATACAACGAATCAAGACCAACCAGACACCTGGAAGATAGCAGTCTGTCCCGACATAGATTAAGCCGTCTTACGCTTCAAGCTTTGTATATATTCATATAAGCGTCTGCGTATGAGCGCGAGGAAACATACCAAGTTGTTATCAACGTATTTCAGTTCATGCTGAAGCCGCCTCTTCTTCTTGTTCTTGGAGCTAAATCCCGCACATCTAAAGAATAGAGATGCTTCATCCTATCCTTCTTGAGGACGCATGATACGTCTATGTTACCACTTTACGCAATTTGCGAAATCTCATGGCAATCAGCACATACGAATATTGGCAAAAATGTTTACGGAAAAGAACTTTTATTTTAACGTCACATTCACACGTGTTTCCACCCAGTTTCAACGAGGACCTGCATTTCGTTGACAAGACAAAAGTCGCCGCGCTCCCAGCTGTTTGTCTCTGCAATCCATTTTCCTAACCTCGTACGTACAATTCGTTCCTTGAACAGAGGAGTTGTGATCAGTCTTATGATACGACTCCACCATACTGACAGGAGGATTTGAAAGGGAGACATTATGGCATCTGGCAAGTGTAGGGCATCGTACGAGGAACCGTTGTAGCCGACTCTGACGTTGGAGTTGAGGAAGACGCCTTGAGTCAGGGAAAGAGGATTATCCGCGTGTATCAGACAGCATTCCGATGCTTCGACGTGTGATGACGCGAGGGAATCGGGGATGCCACGAAAGCGTAGGGGAGGGCTCGCGACGAAGGGTTCGATGGGCATGGCAACTGGCGCTTGTTAGTAAAGTTGGGGTATGCGAGAAGAGGATCCTCACCCATTCCATTCCAACAAGAGGCGACGGGTATTGACGAATATCTTTCAGCTGCATGCCTTGAGGTGTATGACCTGAAATAAGGCCAGGTTTGTACGACCGCCTCATGGCCGCTCGAGTCTCGGAGTGCGAATGTATCGTAGAATTGCGGCGGCTTCTTGAAGTCGATCGAGCAGGCTGCCGCGTATTTTCCGCCGTTTGTATCCAACAATCTCAGAACATCTTGGGGTGTAAAAACCACGTCGTTGAGAAACAGTATGATATCGAAGTGCTCGCCTTCAGCTGTCAGACGTTCCAAGGGCTGGAGGACACGATTTCGTATGCTCGCTAGAAATGGTATACGCCGCTTGTAATCCCTCCCGTCCGGTGCCTTGACCCATCCATGTTCCGTCGGCTGCTGTGCAATCTCGTCCGCATGTGATGTCTCAGACAGTTGTATCGACCTCCTGATTTGCAGGTCTTCCAGCACCGTGTCCAATTCTCCTAGCACAGCCTTGCTGTCATCATAGCTACCACTTTCGTAAATCGATACGAACACGTTCTCAATGCCTAGTTCTTGTACCAACGCTACCAGCGCGTTGTTCCAATGTTCTCGGAGCAGTCGCGCATCGTTCCAGTGCTGGGAGGCTATGTATACGCGCTTCGTGTTGCGAGGTGGGGGCGGGGCAGTGATTGTCGCCGTTTGGTATCTGTATAAGGAAAGGCAGTGTAGTGAGTCCAGAAGGACATAAAGAAGGACGAGTATGCGAAATGCAGAAGATCGTGGAAGTCGGCGCAAGGAGTATGACCTATGATGACGCATTAGGAGACTAGGTTTCTGCATAACTACAGTGCCATTGAGAAGAGGAGATTATGAATCTTGTGAAGGAGCGCAGAGAATAAAGGAGGCCGTGAAAGTAGCAGAGCAAAAGAACGAGGCAGGTGCAACCTACCACGAAGTCATTCACGCTTCCATTTTGGAGCTCTTGATCTGGGCGTTGGCGCAGCAGACGTACCACTTCTTGGTACGAATTTAGTTTGCTGCTAAGACGGCATCTTGGTGGTAGTGTAGTAAAGCCGAGGTAGCCGTTTCGAAGAGGGCACAAGGTGAACCCTAGAATATACTTGGCATCTTGTCGGGCCAATCACATTTCTTCTCGTTCCGCAGACCTCCGTATGCGAGTGATTGCGCCAGATGGTCGCGACGAACAAGTGGAGTTGGCAATTTGTTTTATGGTAGTGTGATGAGTTTGGTGATAGCGCAAGGGGTTGGATGAGCGTCTATGTCAGTGCCTCGTCACGTGGGTGTCGCACAGAGACCATCTGGGCAACTCCCTATCATGAACCTGAGCAGCATCACCAAGCCTATGAGGGTTGCCGAGACAAAAAGCAGCCCGAGTGATTTTCTAGGCGAATAAAATGATGACATTTGGAAATAGGAAGAGATGGGCAGAAGAAGACACAAATGATTGGTAGTAGGAGAAAAGATGTCCAGGTCGCTTCGACTCCTTGAGGCACGTTACCATGGTACTTGCTGCCTCATCGTGTTCGTCCTCTCCAAAGACCATGGTACGTAATGTTAGTCGAGAACTCTGGTTGCAGTCCAAAATGCCATCCACCGAGACACATACATATAGGGCGCATTTCGTTACTCACCTCTTGTCCGACCACTACCTTCTATTCCTACTATTGTTATTATTAGTACTAATTTTCAATCGCAAGATCTGAGCGCAGATTGGTATGAGCGCAGAACTAATTCGTCAGGCTGACAAGCGGAAACTATCCCCAGAGCAGCGTGTAGATATTGCCCGTACATCGCGAGTCAGAGACGAGTACGAGGATGAACAAAGAATCATGGCTAAGAGAAGAGTCGGGGAAGGAAGGCATATCGAAAGTGAGTTTCTTAGGCAAGACGACTGCACGGTTTGCTCATGGGCAAAAGATCAAGCGTCGAACTGGATTACTCTCTCCCATCACGAATCACGACGCGATACCTTTTCCGAGAGCTTACCACCAGCCATGGTTATTCCAACAGGACCGAAAGCTTCCCACTGTGGCCCCTTCCGTTCCTCTTCTCCTATCAACGTCCACGCTCTCTTAACACCGCATAACCGTGGTCTTTCCAACCACGAGGTCCGAGAGCTCACTGTGCTACAAACCCGAGTCGACAATGCTATAGCCGGCATTGGGCCATCGCTCCGAATTCTGCTCAGTATACCCAAGTCCATACAGTTGAACATACAACAAAAGCAAAGGGTCTATGATGCCCAAAAGGTCCTCGATATGGCTGTTCTCGAAAGTAAATTGCAGGGTCAGGGAGGAAGTGAAAGCGTTGTCAAAAGGACACCTTCAACATCGACGTCTCAGCATGCTGGTCGAACGTGGTATGATAGCGATGGCTGGACAATTCTCACCCTGCCACCACTAGATCTTGCTGAGTCGATAGAGGGGTCTCTCATAGCGAGATCTATGTGGGTGGAGACTAACAGTCTGTTGGCACAGTTGCAATGGGTACGGGTGAAGATCTCTTTTAGTGCGGCGGATCGCGAGACTCTGCGGATTGATACATAACAATGAAAAGGGGAGGATGCGATGAGCGGACATGCTCTCGATTTGAGGAAGTCTATTGCTCTAGACAGGGAAGAGATCCACGTTACTGAAGAGGAGGATCACGCGGCTTTACAGACTTTGGATATATAGTTTGGTTACCATCCCAAGTCAAATCAACCAGTGTTTTACCCGTTTTTTTTCCTTTGATATGTGCACACCCACATGGGTAATATTCAAGGATGCCATATAGAGGGAAAGCTGAACGAGTGTAAAGATGAAGGGTCTGCTTCTACTCAGATTGGCACGTACGATGCAGTCAATGACAACAGCACGTTGCTACCTGTTCGAGCCCTGGTGTTTCCTTCCTTTCTCATTTTGCTAAAGAGGATCTGAGATACCCCAGAGTGATGTATTTTCAGGGAATTGCAGCTTATCGAGATGTGGCGGAAGCTCAAAGGACCTCAGCAATGTTGCAGACTTCCGAGTAGTTTATGTTCATGTGCAGTTTTCTGTCACCCCTCATCTTGTCAAGCCTACAAAAAACAGAGCGTCCTAAGGGGTATGCGACTCTTGCTTCGATAGGGAGAGAACTAGAAAACTAGTGCAGCAGAATCGGAGCAGCAAGGTGACGGGATCGGGAGCGACGTTGAAAGGGGTTTGAGCCTCGCTAAATGGAAATATCTTCGAACCAGAGAATACTTGGGTAGCTGTTCGTTGTGATTTTGTTTGAGATGTGGTAAGCTGCCACTCGGGTTGGAAGTAATGACGTCACCATGGTTTAGCTTCGCGAACTATTGTACCCACTGCGATGTTGCAATCAGTGGTTTTATCCAAAGAAAGTAAAAGCAACATCACCGAATATCGGTACAAAAGAAGCAGAATTTGGTCGTCTGACAAGAAAGCTTGAAGAATAAGCCCGGACAAGAAAAAGCAAAATGCGGATATGCGGGCGCGCACCTCACAGCGAAGTGTCGCGATGCTCAACGTGGGGTTTCGACATGCCCACGCTTCACAGAGAGTCAACAACTGTGGTGTTGCGCACTTTGAGGAGGTTTGATTTTCCGACTTATGTTGTGTAAGTTCCATAATCGATCTCCTCGTTCCCCCTCGCATCTCTTTCCTGTTCCCGATTCGCTAGCTTGGCCGTCAGCCGAACTGTATCAAGTGTACCTCTCGGGTTGGCTTTGTTACGCGTGTATCTAAAATGGCGCGTCGCGTCACGTCTTGGAGGAGACAGAAGATTCTCAAATAACAAGAAGCCATTGTTCACAATGAACGCGTTCATTTCGCTGCATACCGCGAGTCCAAACAAACCCAATGGCGGCTTCTTCTGCGAACTTTCCTCCATATGCGGCCGCTGTGCAGAAGATGGTAGGTAGCCCAGCAGTACGGAGTGGACGGGGAAAGGAAAAGAAGCAGAGAATCAGGAAATCGAAAGTGGTTTTGCAACGCGAGAAGCTCGCAGGACTCAGAGACAAAGCAACAAGACGCGTCTGCTCAGAGGTACACGCAGTGTCATTACCAGTTGTGACGAAGGGTCCAAATGCGCGCCTTCCTGCAAACGCAAGGCAGCAGGGTAACAACAACACAACGCCTACTCGCATCCCAACGACCTCACTCGCCTCACAAACTAACCCTCCAGTGATGCACCCACATATCCTACCTCCTGAGCAACGGACGGCAGAGATGCAGGCACTCCAGGAAACTATGCCGGATCGACAATGGGTTTGCACAGACGACAAACATCCTCTGCAGCAGCCGTTAGACGCAAAGAGAGAGCGAGAGGTTACAAACGAAGTAGTGTCCAAGAAACAGACCACGGTGAAGAACAAGAGGAGGAAGCGGGGGAAGCGTCATCAAGTCCGGCAAGGCGCTGCACAACCCATCTTCATCAAGACCGAGTCCGTTGACGACAGCCCAGACACAAGGCGCGACTCTGCCTATGGCAATGAGTTGAATGCATCAAGTTCTCCAAAACATCGAAGATGGACTGGGCCTAAGACAGACAGCATCATCGATATCGTCGCACTGTGCACCTATCCAGGCCAGACTATTAAGCCGAGTTCGTTCAGTGGCCTCTTCACCCTCCAAAGAAGAATCGATGCCGCCGTTAATGACCAAGGCCCTCTTAGAAACATCTTACGCAACCTTCCACGCGACATCACTTTGACTGTCGAGCGAAAAGAAGCCATCTGGGTGGCACAAGGCAAGCTCAATAGGATAGTGGACGAACGACGACGTGGGCGCAGACTACAGAAACTCGACCGTTACCTTTCATCTGGTCGCCGGATCCCAGTTGATCGCTACGTTCCGGGCGTCCCCTACAACCCCATTCCGCACATGCTGGCCATGAAGGTGTTATCAGAAGTAGTGGCATAGCAATGCGGAAATTAGTCCGTGGATTTCCCATCAGATAGACTACGTTTGAGAAAGATGAGGCATTGAGAAGCTGCGAATACTACACAACCGGTAGGGGGAGATCTGTGTTTGGGGAATGCATTCACGATGGTGAATGAGCACAGTATGGGCCTCGCATCTCTTCGAACATGTCTGGCACCCGATTTTGGAGTGACTTAGATAGCAAGCTCGATATCCCAAGCAAAAGCATGATTCAGTTCCTGTATATTATGGCAATCGATATTACACTAAGACTCTGTCACATTACAGAACACATAATCATCGGCACAACCGCTGAAGGGCCGGCCACTCTACGAAGTGAGAACCCATTTGGGACATTTTTGATGATAGTACAAGTCCAGAGAAGCTAGACGATGAAAGAATGGGCACGTAGAAATGCCGCACGCAAGTAAATCGATGCACAAACTACCTCCTTGAGGACCTCACGTCAAAGACGTCAACTTCGCGATCATACGCGGGCAAGCTCTTCCTCCTCCTCCCCGATGCCAAACTAGCACTCCTCCTGCTACCCTTTGCAGAAGCAAAGCCAAGTCCGCTATCCCTGCGACTCCCAGGCTGCTCGATGACTTCCATGATATCTTCTTCATGCTTGAGCTCACGAACGTCGTGGTCATCCGAGAGATGTTTAATGAGAGCCTTGACATCGCCGCAAACGGTGTCTGATTCGGCGTACTTGGAGCATATGACGCAGCAGTATTGGCCATCAGGACCATCACGGTGGCACTTGACGACAAAACGGTTTTGGACTTGAAAGGTTCGTTCCGTGTCACCGGCCCATTTGGATATCTCCCATGCTTTTCCTGGTGAGAGGTGAAGTGCGCCCTTGCAGTGCGGACAATATGGATCCCTGTCTGATGTTATGCTAGGTGATAGTTGTTGGGTGGGAGATCGCTGGAGGTCGTAGGCGTACACGCAGTATAGGTTGTTAGACCTGGACGCCAGGGTAGGACCTGTCATCGAGGTAGCGTCAGTGATAGAGGGTTCTGGTTCGACGTTGTCACGCCATGTGAGTACCGTCGTGTTGACAGGGCTGCTGCTTCGCATATGTGAACTGCGGGACCGTGGTTCATGCTTCACCAGAGCTGTGGAAGTCGAGCTGGGAGCAGTAGTACCGGGTTGAAGAGTCAACGCACGAGATGGTGCATGGGACTGCATATGTGAAGGTGCATAAGACGGGGCATGAGAGGGCGCGTGGGATGCTGTCAGAGATTTCGCCCGAGATCGTGTGCGAGATGTTGCGTTGGATGGTGCTCGAGACAGTGCTCGAGAAGCATGGTGGGATGGAGCGTGCGATGGTACATAAGACGTATGGTGAGAAGAGACGTGGGATGGCGCATTGTTTGGACTTGAGCGCGCCGTGAATGAATGCATCGACCGTGGTGTGAGTGGTCGTTCATCTTGTTGGCGTTCTTGCAAAGCAGCCAGTATCTCGACACACGTTGCAGCAGCTACCCTTGACGCTGTGTTGATGCTGGCCAGCTGATTTGCGATAGGCTCACCGGAGGTAGGTCCGTAGAGGAATGTCGTCACCAACACACTCTGAAGAGTGATGATTTGCGACTGGAGAGCTGTATGCGCAATCACTGTTATGTACCCTGTTAGCCCACTGATCTAGATGGAGTTTCCAGAAGTATAATGCGCGTTAATTCGAGATGCAGCAACGTTGTTGGGCGTGAGCGGCAAACCCATCTACCTGATCACGCCATAAGAAAGAGCAAGCTTACCATCACCCTCAGCAAACTCAACCCCAATGGTTTGGTACCCAATATCAAATTGCCGTGTGACTACCGCCTTATCCGTAACGATAGCTTCGTCGCTACCAAGGCGTTCATCTTTCACGTACTCGATCCTCCTGGAGGCAGGGTAGCCTTTGCTGCGTAGATTCTGTTCATAGTCCCTCTGCTCCTTGACCGTCAGGGTTTCGTACAGATCTCTCGTAGCATCGAACACATCCAAGAGTGTGTCCACCAGAGCTTGCACAATATGCACAGGATCGACGGTAGGGTTCTGTATGGCATCAGTACATGTCAATACACGATATGCCGTTGCATACGGGCCGAATACAGCTTACAGCGATACTCATCATGAAACCTGCAGTTTATCTGTTCTCTCGTGATCCTGCTTTCCCAGATATAAGACCAGGCCAACCTGACTCGTAGCGAAAAGGAGAAAAGCGGTCCGGACTAGATAGCTTAAAAGGAACGTAGCTTTAGAGCCCGATTCTAGGCACCACAAGGGTTCTACTACCGACGCCCCACGCCTCACACTCAGACCCCTTCAATAAGCTCCGGAACGGATGCTTTCTCCACCCAAGCCCTACTCTTGTGAATTGCCTCATGCTTGATGATGGCTTGTACAGCTGGCACCGCGCCATTGGTGCCCCTCCGATGTTTTGATTGGAATACCGACGGCTACGGGCCGCGCCAGGAACGTACCCGCATGGAGCTTGACGTCATTGTCAGGTGTAGCGCCATTGGGACGAAGTGTGGGTGTGACATGCATACAGCCCGCGGGGTGGATGCGTCGCATTACTTCTCTGGGTCAGAGTGGGTATGATAAGAGCCGAATGCGGGTATCACGGGTTGTGTCATACTCAAACGGTCCATTGTAGGGTGGGTTTGCCCACAGCCTCGAAATCCCATTTTTCATCAAAGCCAAGCATCGTGGAAGCGGTCAGAGCGGCCGAACTATTGAAGTGACTGTATCGTGCATGTGCTTCGTCGCTGCATTGGAACACGCGCTTGAGGAATGCGGTGTCGGAACACGTCATCGGGTATTCAAGAAGCGCAGTGCGCGATCAGCTACGCGCTTCCCGCGACGACTGCTCGAGTGGTGCGAAGACGGGCCTTTTAGATCGGGTCTTTGTTTTGGGCGCCATCGTGTAATCTGGAGCGAAGGTAACTGTGTGACTATGGGTTGGGATCGTGGCGGCTCTCCACCATCGCTTTCGTTAGCGTGCCGCTAGTGCCTCCTGTCGCTCGTTGTCACATTATCGAGCTCAACCACCGGAAGTTTTAATATCCATGTACTTCTCCATGTTGAGTGATACAGGGTTGGAGTACTTACCCGGATGCAGGACGTAGGAGCAAGGAGAATTTGCACGTCAGATTTGCTTACGATTTCACGTGTTACAGATACAGTCAGTTGACGCATCAGAAAAGACAGCTAGGTAGTGAGATTCTTGCTGTTTTATTACACAATCAACCTGCATTTCAGTCCTGGATGTCGAATCTCCGAGACACTGTCGTGAAATCCCCGCTTCACTGTGATGTAGAGTCATGTTTGCCCAGCACCAAGCGGTGAGTCCAGAGTCGACAGCAACTCGCCAGCTTGAACACACCGAGACCAAGCCCGGAAATCAGATCCGTCGAATCCAACGCTCTGAAACGGCTTACGAAGAAGCTAACCTTTGGCATCCAATCGTCATGGTGGAGTGTGCAACCAATGCTAATCGTATAACAAAAGCGAGCTTTTTCGTACGTTCTCAGGACTCCCCTGCTTCACTCCTCGGCTATCTCAGGATCAGCACTCCTACTCTTACTATCCTCCAGGCTCTTTTCTTTGATGAACCACGCGAAGATGGCGCTCCCAGCAACAAGGACGATACCCACGCACAACGCTGCCCTGGTAGCCTGTCCATAGCACTCCTTGACGATGCTCTTGAGTGCCGGATCCAGACCCTTGTAGTAAGCCAATCCAGCTCTGACACGATCTGCAATCTCGGCCGCATCGTCGCCCTGTAGCTTTTCTTGAAGAGATCTGCGAAGGGTCTGGTTAAACGCGGTTGCGCACATGGAGACACCAAAGACAGACCCGAGAGAACGGAACAGGTACGAACAAGCGGTGGCAACTGCTTGGTCAGTATGAGAGGCGTTTGCGATGAGTCCGATAAGGGTAGTCGTGACACCTATGCCGTTGCTGAAAGAGCATACACATGTTGCCACCACCATAGCCGGTAGGCTCTCCATGATGAGTCCAGCGAATAGGAGGATCAATGACAACCCAATCATCAGATTTGTATAGGCTATTACGGTGATCCAGTAGTACTTCGCAGTACGTCGCATATAGAAGCCGCTGAAGAGCGAGCCACTAACACCAAGGATGATAGATGGAACAAGGAATAACCCGGCTTTCGAAGCACTGTAGTCGCCCATGACCTGCCAATAGAGTGGTATGAAGAACAGTGCAGCCAGCCATCCTCCAAAGGAAAAGAAGTTGCAAAGATAGCATGCGAAGAGTGTCTTGTTGAGGATGATGCGGCCAGGAGCAAAGGGATGAGTCGCCACGTATTTTTCAACAAGCACGAAGACGACGAATAATGGCGTAGAAGCAAGACCGGCGATGGTAATTGGATTGTTCCAGGACACGTTGGAGCCGCGATCGAGGCCGATAAGTAACCCAAAGACGGCAAAGATCAGGATCACTGCACCTAGAAAGTCAATCCTCTTTACCTTCTCTTTCCAATGCGACTGGTCTTGCTTGGGAAGCTCAAGCACAAGCGCCACAGCAATGAAGGCCATGGCACACATTGGGCCCTGGGCCAGGAACGCCCACCGCCAACCAATGCTATCTGCCAGCAATCCGCCGAGGGGCGCACCAGCAGAAGCACCGAAAGCATACACGAGGTTGACATAGCCCTGCCATTGCCCTCGTTCCCTTAGGCTCACAATGTCGCTCAGCAGTATGCTTGTACACACACTCATGCCGCCACCACCTACGCCAGCGAAAGCTCTTGCAGCAACGAGCTCACCAATGTTTCTCGCAAGACCACAGCCCACGCTCCCGACCCCAAAGATCAGGTACGCGGAGAGCAAACATTGCTTTCTACCAAATATATCCGAGAGCTTCCCGTAGAGAGGCTGGAAAGCGGATAGCGTAAGGAAGTAGCCTGTCGCGATCCAGGATGTAGAGGACAGAGCGTGCAGGTCGGTTCCGATGGTGCCATATGTCGTTATGACGAGGGTTTGGTCGGCCGATGAGAGGAAGACCTTTTTTTGCTGATCAGCTTCGAGTATTTGCAAATTTCAGCTACGAGACAGGCATAGAAAGCTTACTCCGATAGCTATTGCTGGGAAGATATATTTCATCCGCTTTCTGACTTCCGGCAGGCCCTGGTGTTTGAACGCATCGCCATGGCTGACCTGTCGCTCAACATCTCCTCCATCTTCAGCATGTACGCCTTCCGGTGCGATGCCAGTTTGAACATCAATCACCTGCGCGTCGCCTGTGGGCTTTGGCAGAAGTGGTGAGGTTTCGCTGACAGGTTTGACAGGTCGATCCTTGTGCGGAATATCTGGGGTCATGATGGCGGGGTCAGGGTTGTGCATGCAACGTCGGACCGTTGAAAGCTTGAACTTTCAAGATATAGAGTCGCGAACAGCCAAACTATGACTCACATTCAGGAATCTCCATAGCGACATGTTGTCATGGCAATAATTTATAAGCTTCAAGCATAGCTGCTATGATAGCTATTCAGCCGCGTTATGTCCGTGAGTGGGGCTGGATAAGATAGGCAGGTCGTTTCAATAAGTCACGGGACGTCGCGTTAACGTGAACGCGTTATGTGAACATGCAAGAATTGATTGTGATGCGAGTGAGAACGTTATTGTAACACAATGAACTACACTAGTTATGCGACATCCACAAATGAGACGATGGCTGGAAAAAGGCAACAAGGTATTATGTGCACACTTCATGAAAGACGATCATCATTAGACGCCGCAGGATCGTTGCGCTTTCATTCCGAAAGACTAAGCAGGTTGATATCTCCGCAACTGGAACAGCGTTAGCAAATGTTTCCTTTCCGCACAAAGGGAGTAACTTACGTCTAGACTGAGGTACTTGCTCGTCATCTTACCCTGATCCCGCATAACGCCCACCAGTGTCTCACTCTCCTGGAAGAAGCCTGCCTTCAAGGAAATGACAATAAATTGCATACCCGGACTAGCATGTTCGCGGACGTACTTGGCAACCCGACTAACATTGACGTTGTCCAGTGCAGCGTCCACCTCGTCGAGGACAAAGAATGGCGAAGGTTGATAGCTGTGGATCGCAAACAGCAGAGCCAATGCAGCAATGGTCTTCTCACCACCTGATAAATGCTCCATGTCACGGAAACGCTTGAGCGGCGGCATGGCGTGGTATTTGAGACCTGCTAGATACGGCTCTGTGCTGTCTTCCATGTCGAGGTAGGCCTGCCCTCCTAGAGGGAATTGTGGCGATTTGGTCAGATCCTTGTAGGTGCCGCCGATATTCTCGGAAATGTGGTTGAATGCCTTCATGAACAGATCGTAGCGTCTCGTCTTGACTTCCTCGAACGCCTTCTTTGCAGCCGCTGCGCGCTTGCGTGTCTCGGCGAACGCCTCATCTATAGCCTTGAGACGTGTTTCTGTTGCAGCGAGACGCTCGGCGGCGCGCATGTTAGGTGTAGCCTTGTTGATGTCGGTCTCGAGGTTTGCAATCACATCAGTCAACTTGGATTCAGCAGCCTTGAGCTTCTGGGATTTTACACGGTCATCTTGTTCGTCCTCCTACATGTTATCAGCAATGTCTCAGCTAAAAATCAGCTTCAGTACTCACAGTTTCGAGTATCTCAACAATTTCTGTCTTCAACTCCTCGTCTAGCTCGTCAAAGTCGACGTCGATACCGTAGTCGTCCACTTCTGCAGGCTGTATTTGGGTCGAATCAGTGTCCTCGTCAACATCCATAGCATCGGCGTCTGGTCGCGGCATGTCGGTCATCGGTAGCGACGTCAGTGGCTTTGAGTCTTCTGTAAGCGGAATCTTGATCTCGTTCACTCGACACTCCTTAAGAACGTTGTAGCGGTTCGTCGCGCTCGATTTGATCTTTGCGTCTTCTTCGTCGACCTCCTTCAGCACGTTCTTGACCTTTTCGTTGCGCTGGTCCAGGGTGCGTCGTGCCTCCTTGACAGCCGCAACTCGTTCAGCCAACTTCTGCTCTAAACGGGTACGCTGGTCCTGTAGCGTTTCCAACTCGGCCTGGAGAACGTCTCGGGCATTTTGCAGCTCTTCTTGCTTAGCTTCGAGCTCACTGATATCGGCAGTCTTGCGCTTGATCTCCTCCTCTGCTTGCTTGAGGCGCTCTTCAACACCTCTGTGGGATGAGTCAACCTGCTTCATTAGATATTGAAGCCTGCTACGCTGCTTGCTAAACTCGAGACGCTTCTCAGCTGCTTCTTGCTGGACCGTACCCTGTTGGGCTTCGTAGTCGCGTATAGACTCGTAACCGAGCCGTTGGCAGAATGCGGCGAATACCTGATCATTGACCTGGTTCACTGAGTCTTGGTAGCTCTCGAGTTCTGCCTCTCGGTTCTGTAACCGTTGTGCCTGCTTTTCGTAATTGGGACGAACTCCCTTCAGCTCACTCTTGTGATGCGCCAGCTCCTTCTTCAAGCTGTCGATATTACGTCCAAGCGCTCGGGCTTCCTCTTTTGCTCGGGTGATTTGCTCCTCCAAGTCTAGTAGCTCGACCTGGAGAGCTTGTTCTTGGGTGTACTGTCGGTCCTGCTTGGGAAGGGCACGAAGCTCCTCTTCGTATCTGTTTTTCTTGTCTAGCAGGGCCTGGTAAGATCGCTCATCCCATTGTTGTTCGCTAGAATCGTCATCGCGGTCAAGCTCACCACCTGTCTGTGTTCCACCCTTACCAATGACACGTCCATCCAGGGTGACCGCTTTAACCTCGATGCGCCTTTGATATCTGAGCTCTTTCGCGAGCTTCTCCGTATTACAGATCATGGTGTTACCACAGGCGGCAGTCATTGCTCGCTCATGCTTGGGCTCGTAGTTGATACAGTCTATGGCAAGTCGCATGCCTTCGTGCATACCCTTCAGCTGAGGGTCTACTGCCTGGATCTGGATAGAGTCCAACGGGTTGAAAGACATGACTCCAATGCGTTCTGCCTTGAGGTACTCGATGCAAGATTTGGCAGTAGCTTCCGTGTCGACAATGACGGTATCCATCTGGTGTCCGAGCACGCGACCGATGGCCTTGCGATACTTTTGCATCTTTGGCGTGATGAGATCCTTGTAACGACCGTGTACTTTCTCGGATCCGAAGCGAGTTTTCAAGCGATCAATGGTCCTGCGGGCCTCTTGCTGCTTCCTTGACTCTCGACGGCTACCTTCTACAATACTAAGCTGCTTCAGAACCTCTTGTAGCAGCTGATTCTTCTCGTAGTACTGCATCTCGATCTGCTTTCGGTCGGCCTGAAGCCTGTCAAGTTCCTGCTGTTTGGCGGCTCTTGCACTTTCGAGATCCCTGATCTGTGTCTTGGAGGCTTGCTGGCGTTCCTCGAGCTTACTGATGTCTGCATTCAGCTTTTCAATAGCTTTTTCATGGCTGTCGACGCTCTGCTGGAGATTCTTGACTTGATCCCTGTCCGTCTCGACCTCCCGCCTGAGCTTGTCTATCTGCATCTGATCTCCGTGTGTCCGCTTCGTAACGTCGCTGCGCAGTCGACCGTACTCTTGGAGATCCTGCTCGGAAAGCTCACGACCTTGATTCTGAGCAGCAGCCTTGAAGTCATCCTCCCATTTCTTCTCGGCCTTTTGCACCAGATCAAGATCCTTCTGGCACTTTTCGACTGCCTTCTTTTCTGCGTCGCGCTTCTTTCGGAGTTCGTCAAGTCTGCTCTCGTACTTTCGGCGCGTCTCGTTGGACAGTCGGATCTTCTCTTCGATGGGTGCGAGCTCGTTGGAGGCATCTTCAATCTCCTTCTCCTTAGCTTTGGTGTTGCGGTCCGTCTTGGTAAGATCTCGCCTGATCTTAGCCTCGGCCTGCCTTTCCGCCTCGTGTCTCTGGTGGTACTTTTCGACGCTGCGCTTGTGCTCTTTGAGCTCCTCTTGATGACTGGCAATCTTGTTCCGCGCCTTCTCCATAACCTGCTGGTCTAGATAGAGCTTCCAAAGATTCTTGGTGACAATGGCTTCATCGCGCTCGGCAAGCTTCTTCTCGTATTCGTCGGCTTCGGCTTTTTGTTCCTGGTATGTCTTGAGTTCTCCATTGATACCGCGACGCTCGTGCAGATGTTTCGCGTTGTCCTCGGTGGCGGCCTCTGACTCTTCCTTCAGGCGATCGTACTCGGCCTTCTGCTCCAGACTGCCGGAAATGCGCTCGACTTGCAGTGTGAGCTGTTCTGGTGCTGTCGTCGCCAATTTTTCGACATCACCCTGGAAGACGAGGAAGTTCCTCGCCTTGACCAAAATGCTGTGCTCCTCGAGCGCCTCGCCGTACTGTTTCTGAGTGACGACCCGATTGTTAATGCGGTACTCGCTTGAGCCAGAGCTCGTAATGGTACGCTGCCACTCGTGTGTCTGCTCAGCATCATCCTCAAAGACGGCCTTGACCCAGGCGTTCTGTGGGTCGTTGCGCTGGGTGCTGGCTTGCGAATCGCCGTTGTCCTGCGAGTCGCCATTGGAATTACCATTCGCGTCGCCGCCACCCGCATCGCCGTCGGCTCCAGTTACGGTGCCATCGGCATTGATCCTAGCTTCTTGGATGATCCTGCCACGGTAGACCATGTCCTTCAACTTCTCGGACCGTAGATGGGACGACCTGACTCCCAGGACGAAGGAGATGGCGTCCATGCTGTTCGACTTTCCGGATCCATTGGGGCCGATGATGGATGTAAAGTACGAGTCGCCGAAGAGGAGGGTATGGCGTCCGCGGTAGGACTTGAAGTCTGCGCATGTTCAGTGAGTGCAAACAACTGCGTGTCTGGGTACCTACTGTATATCTCGAGCCGCACCAGCTTTCCCATGATGGCGGTCGAGTTGCGCGACACCTATGCGGCGAATGCGCTGTGGTGAAGTGGTGTTGGGCGGGTTGGTGGTCGCGGGGTGGGCCTGCCCGTCCTTCTCGTCGTGTTGGAGCGCGTCCACAGACGCGTTGAGCCTTGGACCCAAAGCGTGCTAGTGCCGATATGCACTGGCATGTGGGCCGCGGTGACGAAACCATGGCCGATACGCAGGCAGGGGAGCTGACCACACCGACTTGGCCCTATACACAATACTTCCCTACATCTGCCCGAGTCTGTCGGTATCTTGCGCCTCCTTAGTCCAACATCCTTCCCAGAACCGCCTTTCCTCGTGACCGTCCTCAGTTTGCATGCCCCAGGTGCCTGCCATGACGTTGTGAAGCTTGCCAATCACCAGCTTGCATTCACCCACGACTTTTCCCCCAGAGGCACCGACACTGGCAGAAGAGCACGATTCAGGAACCCCGCACATCACTCGCATTGTCATGAGAGCATAGGGTCTGACTAGATCTATTCTAAGCAAACCACCTCCACTGTACGCCTCTTCCCTCTGATATACCCACCCTCCCTCAAACATGGACCCTTGGCGCATCTGTCGAGATACATCAGCTAACCGCCATGATGGCTGCAGCTTCACCCCCGCGTCACTTGAAAAGACCACTTCATCGGCGGACTCCCTCTAATCTCGAAATCGTCCAGGAGGAAATATTCAACATGGCGACCCCAGAGGATACGGATGGGAGCGGCCTGCCCAAGTCCCGATCAGAGCCACAGCTGGGAGTTTCTGAGCTGTCAGCGCGTCCGACACCAGGCGACTCTACCCATGCTGGCTCGGCGCTACTCGATGACCCAGTCTCCTCCACCAACCCGCAGCCGCTTTCTACACCTGGCCTCTCCCGTTCTGCCTCCTTCTCCAATAGCTCCTACCACGATGAGTCCGATTTTGAAGATGCCGCCTTTTTCCCGCCCGTCGAGAAGCTTACCATGTTCGACTTTGTCGAGAACCTCGCCCTATCGCAGCGCATCGAGAAGATACAGAGCTCCATAGCTTCCCAGACGGAGAGAATCAAGAACCAGGCCAAGAATCGGGGCATTACAAAAGATCGCGTCGTGGAAGAATGGCGACGGAGAGTTCCATCTGAGGCAGAACAACTTGAGAAATACAAGAGGCGCATGCGCCACTCGGTGGATCGTCTAAATCGCCGCTGGAACGAGTCGCTCACTGTCACTGCGCGTGAGAAGGCTTCCTTCATTGCTGCCGTCATGAACATCTTCGTCTCAGGATACCTTGTTGGGTGCCATCCGGATCTACTTCCACACTGGTACACTGCGCAGTTACTCTACTTCATGCCCCTCCGCTTCTTCACCTACCACAAGAAGGGCTACCACTATTTTCTCGCGGATCTGTGCTACTTCGTCAACATACTACTCGTTTTGAGCGTGTGGGTCTTCCCGCAGTCGAAGCGTCTGTTCATTGCAACATACTGCCTCTGCATGGGAAACAACGCTGTTGCCATCGTCATGTGGCGTAATTCGCTCGTGTTCCACAGCATGGACAAGGTTGTCAGGTTGGTTGCTTGGTCCTGCAACATGGAACTCATGCTAACATTTCTAGTCTATTCATCCACATCATGCCCTGTGTTACGCTACACTGCCTTGTCCACCTGCTTTCGCCAGAATATCAGCAAGAACACTATCCCGCCATCTACGAAATCCGCCACTCCGATCCAACTTCCCCCCACCATTACAGTCTGCTGCAGATGATGCTGTGGGCTACTGTACCGTACGCTTTCTGGCAGCTGGGCTACCACTTTCTCATCACAGTACGTCGTCGTGACAAGATTGCGGCGGGTCGGCCTACTAGCTTTACATGGCTGCGGAAGTCGTATGCCAAAACATGGATCGGCAAGATCGTTCTCTCGCTGCCCGACTTCCTGCAGGAGCCTGCCTTCATGTTCATCCAATATAGCTATGCTGTTTTGACTATGCTACCATGCCCGGTTTGGTTCTGGTACCGCTGGCCCTCAGGTCTATTCCTCAGCGTCGTCTTCATCTGGAGTGTCTACAATGGCGCCACCTACTACATCGATGTCTTTGGTAATCGCTTCCAGAAAGAGCTTGAACAGCTCAAGGCGGATATGGCCAAGTGGCAGGCGTCACCTGAAGGTGGCTTTACACCCTTCACACCAATGGAGGGCGGGAATGAGAAGCAACTAGGTTATATCCCTCCACTCGAAGGCTCTACAAGCATCAAGCCTGTGGATGGAGAGACAAGGGAAAGGAAGTAGTATGCTGACGGTTCCTTTTTCATGACAGATACACTACGACAATGGGACAAGGGGCGTTCACGTACTATCTACACGATTTCAGAATGAGATAACCTAGGCGTTAAGTTCTTCCAGGTGGTTTACTGTGAGCCTTCCAATCTCACTTTCGGGATGCATCGGCATGCGTTTGACTTTCGGTCTGGTTAGGATTGGTTGGTTGGTTGATATACCCTCTTTCCTTCGCTCAGTCTTGTCATCTTCAATTATAGCTTACACCTAATACCCAAACACCCTACCATTCACCTCTGCTGGCTTTCTTAAAACATTTGTGCTTTTCTTTCAGTGATTCTTCCTTCTGTACCGAGTACTTCTGCTGATGAGGTAACATCCCACGGCCATTCATACTGAATTATCGTACCTTGTTGTGCAGTATTAGGATATATTCTACTTGAGGTTGACATGTCGTAATCGCATAAGCCTGCACGTGTGTCTACCTCGGCACTCATACCGCAATTACTCGTGTCGGGTAGTCTCGATCTCTGCACAAAGCCCATTGCAGTGATCGAAGTCGCAACAGGTGTCATGTCCAAGGCCAGATGAGGTGGTATACGGGCGGATCACTTTGCCAGTACCGCGCCATTGGGTTCCTGTGCGACGTGGCTTGTTTTCCACGGAAAAGAAGGCATTGAATGTAGCTTCCGAGTCCATTCGAGCGTTGCGTTGCAGATCCCACTTCGCGAGTTCCAAGTGGCAGTTCGCAAGCGTCACCTCGTGGTCGGCCTGCGAAGCGGACCGTGAAGAGATATCTATGCGCCTCTTCCTACGCTCTTCCTCTTGGTTTTGTGTCAAGTTTCCCTTATTGCTGTTTGCGGGTCGTTGGAAGTTGCAGTCGCACGAGTTGCGGTAGTCTTGGGCCTCTTTCGCCTGGAACGCGGTGGCAGCTGCTTCTTCGTCTGCTACCTCATGGCTCATAGCGCTTCCGTACCGTGTACGCCGCCTCATATCTATGGCTGAGAGTTCTTCATCTCGGTGTTGTTGGATCGCGGCAGCAAATTTTCGTTGGCGCTTTTCTTCAGTTGCCTTGGCTGCAGTTGCGGCTTCTTCAGTCCTATGCTGTCCCCGCTTCTCCTTGAGTAGGGATTCGAGTTTGGCTACTCGAACTGAATTCCCTGCGATGATCCTTTCCAAGGTATCATTTGTCTCCACGTAGATGTCAGGCTGACGAATAGGACGCACGTAATGTGCTGTGCCACTGGGGTTGAACCAGCTGGTGGTGGTAGAGACGCATTCGGTTGGTTGATTGTAGGGATTTGTCATTCCGTCGACTGTTCTATCGTGTCGGTTCAGAGTTGCTGTTAGGGTTATGTGAAGAGAAAAACGAACACATCGTGAGGGAAGATTCCAACCATTTTTATCTACCCGAAGGCTTAGCATGTCGCTCTCCAACTATGGTTCACTGTACTGGTGGTGACTGAACTGTGGTTCACAACACAAATTCGCTACGCAAAAACCTTGGGTCAACTAGCCTATCACCCATATTTCACATCCACAAGTCTAATGAAAGTACTTCCAAGTCACCCCACGAGTACCAGCCCAACCTTGATCCAATGCTTTCACAACGCTCTCATCCAATGGCCCCTTCTCAAAGTCAACGAGATTCATCTCCAGCTGCTTTTTACTGCTAGCTCCAATGATGACCTTGTCCCCATAGTCCTTCTTAAGTTGACTATGATGCATCATCCACCTCAGCGCGGTTTCGCTCTCTGTTTGGCCATTAGGAAGCTCGGTACGCAACCCCTCGATGGCTGTGAAGAACTCGTCATTCCAATAACGCGCGCGGTACATCTTTCCTTGCATACGGTTTGGATCAAAGCGACTGCCAGACTCGATTGTGCTATCCTGTGTATCGCGCTTGTAACGCGAAGTTAACCATCCGCCTGCTAGCGGATTGAACGCGTAGAAGGACATGTTGTATCTTCGCAAACAAGGGAGAAGTTCGTGTTCAATACTGCGGTGGAGAGCATTGTACACGCCTTGGTATACACTGGGCAATTGGTATCCGTTTGCTTTGCAAATTTCACAGAGTGCAGCCACTGTTGATGGGAAAGTATCAGCAATGTGCCTGCGTAGGGAATCACAAGAGAAGAATATGTAACATACCTTCCCAAGACATGAAGTTACTCACGCCCCATCTCTTGAATTTCCCCTCTCTGAGCAGGTAGTTGACGGCTTTGGCCGTCTCCTCAAGTGGTACTGTACGATCAGGTGCATGGAGATACCACAGATCTACCTGCTTTCCTCCAAGAGCAGTCAGACTCTCTTCTAAGCTCTTGCGCATATCCTCTAATCTGGAGTGTGTTTGAGGACGACCAAAAAGACCCGGGACATTAGGGAAGAACTTTGTGTCCATTGTCAGGCCTCTTTTCTGCCAGTCTAGCTTCTGGAGGTACTCTTCTGATGAACCATCCTAGTGGCGTTAGCGAATAGGGCTAAGAGGGTGCGTGTGCTTACTCCATAGAAACGACTGGTATCGACTTCGCTATGGCCGTAAGACTGGAAAGTATCTAGGATAGCCGCGCAGTCATCCAGACTTGAAGTACGGACTTGTTCTTCGCCTTCGCGGCCAAAGGTCATACAGCCGAAGACGACGTCGAGGGGCGTTTTGGAAGACATATTGGGTGAGAACGGTAACGGGCTTGTTTCTGGTATCAAGTCTTATATATAAGATGTTGTCAAGGTGGAGTACTTATACTTCCAGCAACGACATCATGCTTACCTTTTATGTGGAGATGTGGAGTTCGGTGGACACTGATCTGCAGGGACTTGGCGGAGTTTGACAACGGAGTTTGGAGTTAACGGTTCGTGGTCAGCCGGGCGTTACTCGTAAGATATGTATTCTCCAGATATCTAAGTTGGGCTAGTACATGCACAGAAGAACCAATTACATATCTGTAGTGCGCATTAAAGATTATGTTCGGTGTAACTGCGTCGTCCCTATGTATACCTCCGAGACTTCATTCGTCGTCCTCAGCCTTCTCCACTCGCAGCCTATCGCTTTCCACTGTCAGAAGGGAAACCGTACTTGATCGGCGCATCCTGTATGTTGTTCTCTTTCCTCCATTGTAGTCTGTCAATATCGCTTACACCTGGACCACGGTAGACGCTACCGTAAAGACCACTTGCCCAGTCCTTGCCCGGTCCCTCCTTCGTCTTCTTTGTCGCCTTTCGGCTATACCACTTTCCGTATGCCAATAGGTAGTATAGCCTGAAGCTCAAGAAAGCAAACTTGTCGCGCTCGAGATCAGCAGGGTACTGCGCACCCAGATCAACAGCCGCAGCAATTCCGCTCATAACCGCAACCTCATGGGCGTTGATGAGTGTCCATGCCGCTGCAAACCGAGTGTGCTTTCGGCCCTGTAGAAGCCACATCCATGGGACGACGAAAACGTAATGCGTCCAGGAATGGCACAGCTGGTGCCACCAATCCTTGCGAATGATTTTGTCCTTGTTGATCTCGTCGATACTCCAGAGATGGCCGTCTCGTTCCTTATTCAAGTAAATAGTCTGGAAGATGTGCTTGTCAAAGGGAACCTCCGGTGGAAACTGACTCTGGTAATTTGTGCAATCAAAGCACATTTCAAGTTTTGATCGATCCTGGGGGTACATTTTGATGTAGTACATCGGCTTGAAGGATTTCTCGGCCATAGTGTTACGCGCAGTTTGATCGATGTCAGAGAGCTTCGTGACGGCCTTGTCTGGGTCGTAAAAGTTCTCATAGTGCTTATGCATATAGTCACTGTCCCAATGGGTGACGGTGATGTCGTCAGAGAACTTGGCGGAACCGAGGACCTTCTTCTCGCGGAAGGAGGCAGTGGGTTCTAGGATACGTTTTGCTGTGTCGGCGAGCACGCAGAGAATCAATTCGTCAAAGTGCTCTTCCTTCTCTTGCGCGTTTGAATCGGCGTTATGGTCATTGTCGTAAGGCACGTTGGCACTATTAGGGTTATGCGCATCAGGCATTGGGGTGCGCTTGATCAGCCTTACGGTGACGCCAGTCTTGTCTCGCTTCATTACCCGTGTAATTTCTGTTGATAGTCTGACGTTGACGCCACGCTTAAGCAGATCCTGTCGCCAGCGCTCGTAGAATTCGCTGAACTTGGGAAAAACCACCATGGGCGGCAAGTTGCTAGCAACGCTATGCTTGTCTCCTGGATACCACATTCCGTATGTTGGACTAGTAACCAGCCTTTCGAGAATGATGCTAGGTACGTTTGGTGTCTCATTTCCGGTTCCCAGGAAAAGCGCGATCATGGGCATGGCGACAGTGTTGGTGAACTCTTCGGAAAACCAGAACATTTTAAAAAGAATCTTGATGGGGATTAACGCGAAGAAAAGCTCGAACCATCGAACAATCTTGAGCATGGTGTGAAACTTCTTGATCTCCTTCTGATGGCGCGCAAGAAGCTCGGTCGGGAAGACATTAGTCCAGAAGATATCGTCCTTGCCAAAGGAGACTTGAAGGTTCACGGGATCAGCATGATGGCCTTGTCTCGCAAACATTGTCATGGTGTGATGGAAAATGTAGCTTCCACCTTGAACACCTTGGTTCAGCCAGTCAGCTCCATGGCGCTCCTTATCGACTCCAATAGAAAACGCCTGACCCCCACAGTAATCTACTGCGTCGATGAGGGTAACGTCAAATTTGTCGGGATGTTCAGAAAGGTGGTGAGCGGCTGACATTCCTGCTTCGAATTAGAAACCATAGATCTCGAAAGACGCGTTCAACGTACCAGCGGCGCCGGCTCCCACAACAAGCACCTTCTTCTTTCCATTTCTGTTGTTGCCGCCTGCCATATTCGTAGTTGGTAGAATAGGCTCTGTATCGTGTGAGTGTGGCATCGAAACGAGATCTCAGCACTTATGCGACATGCTGCGACCATGCGAGCTACCGCCGACCTGTATTTGTCTGCAGCTGTAACGACACCAACTGTGAACAAATGCGTCATGAAATCCCAAAGAGGTTTGGGCCGATCTTGACTGGCTGCGGCTATCGGACGATCGTGCATCGCCAAGCGCTAGTTCAACACAAACACCACGCTAGGTGATGATGTCATCCACGCTTCAAGGACACTTTATGACGGCAAGATAAATGTTTTCATACAATTTACTTGGACTTCAACGCGTGATATCGCGTCTAAAGGGTGTGCATCCCCTTTAGCGCCCTGTCCGTCCAATCATCTATAACGTCACCCGTCGGATCGCCCGCGTTCTCAGAACGTGTTGGAGGATCCATGATAGGGAATGTCACCGGATGCGTCGCTTGGCCCAGGTCGAAGAAATCTAAACCTAGATCTGCTGTCGCATCCGTGTACCAATCGCCTCCTATGTCAAGCATGCCGACTTGGTCGTTGCTTTCCTCATGTGCCATATCCACAACAGATTCTAGAGACGCATCGGCTGGTGCGTCTTGTATCGTTGGTGAACCACTGTTTTGGGTGACACCGGTTATCCCTGCGAACTGCAGCGCAATTTGACCCAAGGTTTTGTATGTGGATGGGAGCTTTTGCTGCATTCCACGGACCTGCTCGAGGACGGTGCACACCGTCGCTTTGCGCTCGATGTCTCTGGGTGAATCTGTTTGACCTTTGGGTCGAGCGAGGAAGTCTGCGCATACTATTAAGACGGCATGGAATACAAAGAAAAAGTCTAACCATGAGTAGCCCATGATCTCGAAGATACCAAGATCTATCCCAATTGTGATGCACTGGAGACTCTTGTGCACCGAGTCAACACAGTCTTCCGCAAGTATTAGAGTCGATGGCCAATCCTCAGAAGCCGGTAACGCTTTGTTCTCTAGAAAGCAGACGTTGCTCTCGACCTTTTGTATGAGAAAGTCTCGGGAGATGACACAGCGTGTATAATAGTAGTACATGTGCAGCAACAGAATCATTGCTTTCGAGTCTGTACCTCCTGGGGCTTGATCAAGGGACATATGTAGAGGGATGTTCGCGTAGAAATTGTCGCATTCGCGGAGTAGGGTCATGGCAACAGCCAGCGTCGGCGATCGCTCTTCGGACGAGGTCTTGTCGAAGTATGCACGTTGTCGGATACGGTACGACAAAGACACGAGGTCGGAGCAGAGGTTCATGAAAACTGCGGTGATGCGCGTTTGCTCGAGCATTGGTGCGTCGGGAACCTTCATCGCTACCTCTCTGTCGTCAATCCCCGTAGGACGACCCAATATACCACACAGTATCTTCTCAAATATGTAAATGGACCACCAGACTTGCCGGCGCACGTTGCATTCGATGGGTTCAAATTGTAGATTCGAGCTATCGCGATGCATTCCCATGGTGATTGCCTAGCATCAAGCGTTAGCAGAGGACCGGAAGCGTGTGCAGCAAGTAACATACCATGCGTGCAGCAAGACCAATCAGTAACCACGAACTGCTCTTTTGTCCAACGTTGTGATGGTGCATGTTGAGAAGGACAAGTGCCTGAACGTTGTCCAATTGCGTCGCCGTCAAAAGTACACGGAAGTAGGTTTTGGCGAAAACAACAAGCTTGTGGCGGAGCGCTTGCATTTGGTCGACATCATTTGCTCTTGATTGCTGGCAACCGAAAGACAGGACCAAAGCCAGTGAAATTAGCCATCCCATGTCCTTACATTCGTCAATGAAGTCGCCCTTTCGCGAGTATGTAGTTTCCAGTCGCATCTGAAACACGGTTCTATTGAACAGGGGAAAGTACATATGAATCTGATCAAAATAGACCGCTACTAAAGCGTCAGTGATGTGTTTTGGGGGAATCAAATCACCAATTGTATCTAGACGTGAAGTACTATCTTGAAGTTGCGACGGATCATTCGATGCCTCCATCTCAGTTCTGGATCTCTTCCGACTTCCATGGCTCGAGTTGGGACGCTGGCTCGATGTGGGTATAGCAAATTCGTCTTCCGAAGGATTTGTGCTGCTGCGTTTCAGCGCTGATCCTGATCGACTTGAGGGATTTGATGTGAATGACCGGAGTCCAGGAAAGTCTGCACCAGAGACGACCTTCCAGCGGGACGCAAGTGCTCGTATAGTCGTTGCAAGCCGAAAGCTACTGGAAGGACCGAAATAATGCGAGACGCCTCGATTTGTGCGAATGACCTCTTCTGCCTGGGAAGATACTTGTTGGGTTACGGAAGCAGGCTGGCGTAGGCGCTCTTTGCTTGTAGACAAGGAAGATGTGCGGTGAGCAGTGTGCAGGGGATATGTAGTAGTGTGTGGGTCCAAGTATGGGGACTGAGCAATGGGTGATGTTTGCAAAGACTGATGCTGCTGCTGCTGCTTTTGTTGCTGTTCTGAAGAAGAAGCCTGTCTGTCGCTACTGCTATTGTTGAAGATATCTGCAGGTGTATAGTCGTCGCTCGCTGGCATTGCTATGTTGCTTGCCGTGGCGATCTTGAACAGGGTCTCTGTGTCCTGAACATTCTCATCCGGAAAAAGCCCTTTGACTAGCGACTCAAGAGCTCTGTAGCGCAGGCTGAGCGTCTCCACACTCCCATACACTCTCTGTTTACGTGGTAGCTTGGATTCACAAACCACGCCATTTGCCTTGCAGTCCGCACAAGGCACGTCGGCATTCTCGCGAATGCACCGTGCCCGTCGAATTTTGCAGCGGTCGCAGCTCACGAGCGCACGCTTTCGAGATGACCCTGACTTGGCGGGTCGTTCGGCCATTGCTTTCGAAGTCGTTGCGAACAAGATCGGAAACTGTAGCGGACGTATTGACGCGCTGGAGAATGTGGAGTTCCGAGGATGCGAAGACCGATTCTGTCGCTTCCGCTGACTGAGACCGTGGCCTCGTCCCGTCATAACACCATCGGAGTTGCTTCCGTAGAGCAGCAGCCGCGCGTCATAATAAGGTTTACAGATCAGGACCGAACCGGAAGGACCTGTTTATGTGCTTATCAAAACATGAAAGTCTTGCGTACATTATTCGTTGCTCTGTTTTGTAGTGGCCTCATTCTACCTCGCTACACTAGTCCAAATATACCGGTATTCCGTATACCACAGCAGCAGCCCCATTCAAGTACCGCAAATAACAAGCCTTTCTCGCATCCCGCACCGCTTCATCTAATCCAACCCCCCTCTGCGAATTGCCTTCCAAATCCAGATGATCATCTGAAAGTTTCACAGACTTCTTTCCCTTCTTTGCGCTCTCCGCGGCCCTTGCACCCTCTACCTCGTCCACCAACTGCGCAACTCGACTCTTGCCCTTGCTCTTCTTTGCAGGAGTCTTCGTAGACGTCTTGGATGGCAACACGTCTTCTTGCGCCTCGGGCCACAATCCCCATAATTCACCTGCTTTAACGGCAAAGCGATCGCAGTCTTTGTCAGTGACGTCCCACAACATGCCAAGTACTGCTGGTGCGCCAGCGGTGAGATACGAAGCGAGCATACCCGAAGGTTCAAAAATTCCGTTCTCTGTAAGATGTACAGACGAGCAGCCAAAGAGGAGTGTGGTCGCGCAGCCTGGTTTTCGTTCTCCTTCATTCTGTTCGCCGGGATAGAGACGTCGCACTGATTTCGACTTGACATATTGCGCACCGCTGCCGTGACCGAAGTACAAAACTAGGTCTTTGTTTCGCAACGAATCTTCAAACTCCACTTCCGACGGTGGGCGATTGGCGATGTGATTCCAAAAACCTGTAAGTTCGTCTAGACGTGGCTTGATGGTTTTCGAGGTATGCGCCAAATCTCCCGACGGATTTAGCATGCTCGTACCTCCAGTGCTTGTAGAAATGTAATGGCCCGGAGCAGCATCCTGCTGGGTTGCTGAAGATCGTGCAGAAAGTATTCGCTCTCGAAGGGCGGCAAGTGAGGGTAGTCGCGAGATAGAAAGCTGTTCTAGGCAAGGCAGCGATTCCCATGGGAAGGCATGCAAGTTGTTGTCCAAAATAAGTATCGTATGGCGAGAGGTAACATCAAGTTTTTGTGACGCTGTGTGGTAGGCGCGTAATGCTTCATGCGTCTCCACGACCATGGCGTCAAAGTCGAGCTCGTCGTATGCATTACGCTCGCCGTTGAATTGGAGGATGTCCACCACAAAGTATATGAGGTCCATTAGCGCTTCATCAAGATCGAGGTCGTCATTAGTAGCGTCGCCCAGTCCAATAAACAACTCCAGCACTCGTGTATCCAGCACTGGTCGCTTTTGGTTACTCTTCTTCCTGCGAGATGGCAAGTGTTCGTTGAGTATATCCTCCAGTGATTTTCGGAATTGAGCAAGAAGAGCTGGCTGTCTTTCGTGTTGTGAGAAGATACCTTTGAAACCACCAAGCCAGATGTTTTCCATGTTGACAAGAAGTTCGCGAAGCCGGGTGTCGAGAGCTTCGCGTTCAGCCCACCACTGGTGTCTCGCTTCCCTAGAAGTCATGTCCTTGGCGGATCGAGTACTGAAGTCACTGAGCTCGACAATTTCATCAAAATCTCTCTTGCCATCCTCGAAAGAAAACTCTTCTTCGTCCATCTCGCGGGAAGCGTGACGGGCAAGTGGCAAACGTAATACGAACGGAGATAAACCACTCTCAAATCGGGTGATGAATAGCTCATCGCGTGCCTCACTAAGCGCCAGCGATACAGCAGACCACGTTTCTGGAATGATGTCAACATATTCTTCCTGGAAACTGGATACTGAGCTGAAGGCAAAATGCGACGAATCAGAAGTTGGCCATCTCAGACAATCATCGCGTGAGAGCTGCTCCTTCTCCGCCTCTGTCGACTCCTGCACAAGCCGCAAGGCATTTACTTTTGGAAGTTCGCTCATGTAAGCTGCGTATAATGGGTGGAGCGAGCCTGGCAGCTCTGTTCCTAAGACAGCCGACATCAACACAGTGACATGACCGAGCGCCATGGAGGTTTGACGGAACAGATGATTGGACCCATTAGTAGCACACAGGGAGTGTGCTTCGACGAGTCGCGCACGTGCATCACGAAGCGTGTCCATGAAGTCCACCTTAATTTGTTTCTTCGCCCGGCCACCTTTGGTAGCAATCGAAGTAGCCAGAGCACCCTTCTTGGCGGTTGCTGCGTCGAGACCAAAAGCAGGAAAGGCAATGGTCGACTCAGGGAGTGTGTTGACAGTAAAGTCTTCAGCAATCTGCTTCGCACTCTGTGCGAGTTTCGCTTTGAAGATAGCCCACATGTGCGACACTTCCTGGCTTAGTCCAGTTTGAAGCTGTTCCGCTTCACCAAGTATACTCAGAGCTTTTGCGAGATCATCGTGGAGGAGGTTCGCAAGGACAGCTCGGTCTCTCATGCTCGCTTGGAACACGAACAGCGCAGAGCACTCTTCGGTGAGACTAGTCGTCTCCAAAACAGTGGGCTTTCCTACTTGGCGTTTCGTTCTTGGAACAGGCTTTGCAGCTACTTCTGTGGCCTTGGCGCGAGCGTTAGCGGTAGACTTGGAAGCCGCTCTCGGTACAGCTTTCACTGCAGGTTTGCGACCTCTTGTGGCTGGTTTCTTGACATTCTCCGTGGCCTCTAGGGTCATAGATGAGACACGATTAGCAAGCGCATCGACGGAGGTAGAAAAAGTCTCCAGAGTCTTGATGTACGATGGCGAACTCAGGTCCTTAAGTAGTTTCTCCATGCAGTCGTACGACTGTATCTCCTGTTCATATTGACCGTTCCAGTGATGTATCCTGGCTACGGCCGAATGATAACCTGCCGTTGAGAGACACTTTCGGGAAAGATCGGGACTCAGAGACTTGAGAATGGTTTCGGCCTTGTCAGGTCTGCCACTCTGCGCCCAACAGTCAGCGCGCCAGCTGGCGTTGTCTGTGATCAAAGTCGCAGATTGTGTGGCTGCAGCCACCTTTTCAGCCTGTTCAGCAACATGGATTGCTTCATGTAATAGGCCTTGGTGGGCGAAGATCTGAGATTGCTGCATTAGTGCCCGATACAACGCAGGAACCAGGCACCAGAATTCAGGTCCATTGAGAGCATCATGTGTCACGGACATGACAAGAGGCGCCATGGATTCTGCATTCTCCGAGGGTGTCGTCCTTTTCGCACTGGCCCGTGATTCGAGCGCGGCCCATATGCGACGATTGATTGTAACGCACTGCCTCGCATGCCGAGCTGCTGTCTTGAATGACCCAGTAGCTGTGGCAAGAAGCGACTGCACATAAGCGGCAGCCGCCACTATCTTGTTAAATCGCAATCTGCCAGAAAGCGTAGTTGTAGGTTTTGCGAGATCCATGAACTGACGATCGTTGAGCGCAAGAGATTGAGCATCCGCCATCGTAGTCAGACTATATATTATTAGTGTGATGCTGTCAAGATGATATAGTTCGTTACATACCATTTTGTGGTGTTCCCGGTACTCACAAGATATTCAGCGTATGCCATATGCCATTGCAGCTTGGCTTCTACAGATGATGTCGGACGTTCGAGCAACGCTTCAGCCTTCGCCAAAGACAACCCTGCTTTGCCGGTATATCCAAGGTGAAGAAATTGCAGGCCGAGGGCACACAAAACGGCGATGCGCTCGGATGCATCAGAACCGTCTTGGAGCTCCAAAATTTTGACCAAAAGATGTAGGAGAGGCAACGCAAGATACTCTTCGCCTTTCGCGTTGAGATACTCAAGGCATGCTTGCAGATCTTGTAGCCAGGATTCGGTATTCTCGACACAATCTGTGAGCGCCTCCCACGAAGACATTGACCCAACGAGTGACTCCCACGTTGTGAAGCACTGCTGGAAGGTTGTTGTGGTAGAAGATGACTGTTCCATCGAAGCTTTGAGGTCGCGAAGCGCTTTAAGATGAACCTCGTATCGTCTTAATGCTTCATCTTTACTACTTACATTCTGTATCTCGTCGTCATCTGTGGCGTTAAGCGATGTCAGTTCTTCAGACAATATTTGCGGGTTTTGTTGATAAAGCTGAAGAAGTGTGATACAGAGTCGAAGACGTCGAACGGGATACACGCTTGGTACATAAAGCTGTTGCAATCGTTCCACCAGAATACGTATCGACTGGTCAAGACTAGAGTCCCACTGTCGGTTCTTGGTCAGAGTTCGTAAGTAAAAGCCAAGCTGCAACTCTAGGATGGCTCCCCTAGTTCCTGGTTCTAGCTCGTCATCGTCATAGAAGGCGAGTTCGTCTAAATTCTGAAGACCAGACGTGACGAAGGAGTGATGAAGTGTCTTCATTACGCGAACGAGGGCACCGAATGGCCCCTCGCTTTCGAACACATTGTGCAAGGAGGATGTTGACGTCTTCTCGGAGAGCTGCTGCAACATATTGACAGTGAGGTGGCTTTGAATGCATTGCCGAAAAGCGTTGCGAGAGCTTTCGGTACGGTTCAGATCCTCTAAGGCCTCTCCCCAGTTTTCCAGCTTCATTGAGAGGAGTCCACTTTCTCTCTCAGGTGACGAACGAGATTGCACAAGGTCGATTGAGCGTTCCATGGCTACAACAAGGGCTTCGGGATTGCAATGCGCTTTTCGCAACTGCAGATACAAAGACCAGTACGCATTTGATAGCTTGACCATATACGTGCCCACAAGAGAGATGTTCTCTTCTCTAGGAAGTGTGCCTTGTCCGATCTCTTCTTCGAATCGACGTATGATGTGTGAGCATTCTTGGAGGATAGTATCCAGTTCTTTCCATTGATCTTGAGTCTTTGTCGTTCTCTTGCAACATGCCATCAGAGAGTCGACCGTACTCTTGGCATATTTCCATGCTAGAAGTACTCGCTCCTGTTTTCGGGTTTGCGATTTTGCGTCTGTTTCACCTGACGATGTAGCCCCGAGAAATCTGGCAAAGAAACGTACACTGGCTGCAATGATGGGTACAGCATGCTGTTCGGTAGGATTGCTCTCAGAACTAGCTGTGGTTTTTGACATGCTTGTGACTAGTAACCGTGTCGCAGCGCGTCGCAGTGCATTCACTTCAGCAAACAAAGTTTCCAAATCAGACACTGAACCACCTAGAGCGCCATCCAAGATCTGAAGTGCGGTAGTAATGGTCTCGTCCAAATCCGGTTTCTTCTCGCCTTTCACATGAGCCTCAAGATTGATTGTGGCAACGCGTATCGCACGTGTTGTTTGCTTTGCTGCGGACGAATTGGAGTCCGCAGTGTCTTTTGAGGAGCCCAGCCATCGAAGGGCCTGGTCAGACAGGCCCGCAGCTTGAGCAAGAGAGGACAGGGTCTTGTTGGCTGCTGCTTGCGGAGCAGACTCGCCCGGGAACCCAGCCAAATCAATGTACAATGTCTCAGCGAGTTTGTACTTCTTACTTGGGTTGAGTAGTGATCTGCGGGCGAAAGCAACTACGCATTTGGTGAATGGTTCTGAAAGCTCTCTATCCGCACTGCCTTGGTGCTTGACCAGACTCCACCATTTCTTTCGAACGCTGAACGCCAGGTGCTGTAACAGAAGTACGGTCTCGGCAGATGGTTGTAGATTGTTCGCATCTTCGGATGTCGATATACTTGGACATAGGGAGAGCACAGTCTGCGCCAACGACTCCAGTTGTCTTGCCGCCTTGGCCTGGCCGTTCGGGGTCTTGGCAGTGTGAAAGAGTAGGTTCGCAGGTGATGAAGGGTTGGTCAACTTGAGATATGCCCAAGTGGCTTCAACAGTCCGAGGCCTCCTCAGCTTTGCAATAATGCGCAAAGTATACATCTGGAAGTTTGCTACTAGCGGGATAGCAGGGCTCTTCGGGTCGATTGCCGCGAAGTCGAGAAGGAACGCAAGGCTCTCTTTCTCTGCAAGTCCCTGCTGGTGCAGGCCAGACTTGACCTCGTCTTTGCCCGCATCCTGCCCGAGATATCTTTCCAGCTTCTTCTTCAACCCTCTTAATTCCTTGACTGCCATATTGTCTAAGCCAAGTGCGACGAGCTTTCCGATAAGCACGAGCACACCATTCTCGTACTGTAGTTCTTGCGAGTCCTTGCCCAAGACCTTCTGTGCCTCTGGCGTCCCCAAGTACGCAAACGCGGTTCTTGCGCATTCAGCTGTTGCGAGCAGGCCAGGGTCGGGACCTGGGGCGAGGAAGGAAGAATAAGAAGACGACCGCCGAGGGACGCGTTTTTGGGGCGAGTTGTTGATTTGCGAGACGGATCGTTCCCTGAGAGGCTTTTGTGATGCCGAGGAGCTCGTTGTCTGACCGAGTCGCGGTCGTGCAGGCTTGCGCGCATCTTCGGCGGCGGTTGGCTTCGACTTGGTAGGGGGACGGGCGGCAGTCGCGTGCGGTGGATTCTTCAGCGCATCTGCAAGCGTCTGGAGGGTCGTGTTGGCAACCTCAGTCGCTAGTATGTACTTCTCCTTGGGCCCAAGGTTCGAGTTCTTCTGCTTCCCCATATCCGCTGACGCTGCACCTGTGGCTGTCGCGCCTCTCCTCCGTGCGGCGGGCACAGCTTTTGCTCTGACATTCTCCTTTTGTGGCGCATCTTCCGCTTTTCTTGACAGCAAGTCCTGGAGCGCAGTCGCTGTGGCGTTTGTGCATGTTGAGATTGACCGTAAATCGGCCTTAATTCGATCGGTGCGTGTGCGCGTCGTCTCGTCTTTTGTTGCCATTTTCGTAGGGCCGGGATGGTTGTTCGCATGCATGACGTTTCATACAGTCCGTGGATTATACATTACTAAGAAGACAGGCGCGCTGGTAGGTATGATGTCGTTCAATGCGGTCGCAGTTGGGCTCAAAGGCCGCGGCCAAACAGCTTCAAAACACGCTACCGCATGCGGTTAGCGTTGGTCTATATCCAGCCCTACCCATGAGAAGGCGCCACCGACCGTTGAGCCATTCGATGATACTTACTACAACTACAAAACTTGTTCAGTCTTCGCTATTTGCACCACAACTGCATGATGCCCAGGTGCTGTTTGTTTAGGTGCTCTAACAAACATGCGATATACAACACGAAGCTCAACAGAAATATGTTTTTCATACAATCCGCCACAGGCTCTGCGTAGGATGGCATAAGCATAACATTCTGGCAGCGTGACAAAGTGCATTTGACAGGTACAAATTGTTGTTCATATGCTGTTCCGGCGTAAAGAGCAGCGGGTTCAGGAGCCTTGGGGAAAAGACTTCCAACAGCGACCCTCAGGCGGTAATATGTGCATGTATCAGTAACATATCGCGGTGATGCTCCAATGAGTGGCTCAAGCTTCCGTTCCACCTCCAGACACACACTGCAAGCACAAATCTTACTGAACCTAGATCACTGTCCTCATACTTACGTTGGACATCATGCATTGGCTACAGACTACTGTGACAACGTCAAACATTTCACACCGATGTCCTGTACATTTCCACAGCGTCGGTAGTAGTAAACATCTGACCAGTGGGATCTGGGCGAGAAAGGACTATATGCATTGAATCGCATGATCTACCTCGCGTGCGCGGATATTCGTTTAGACGACGCCACCACAGTGCAGATTGTGCGCCGCAACACTACAGCAGACCTGATTGAAGCTTACTTCAACTATATCGCTGAAGATCCGGGCATGGCTGAATCAGAGGGTACCTGTAGTTGCAAGCTGTTTCCTATGTAACGTTCTGAGCCCAAGCTGACCCTCTGCGAGCTCTATGCCGACCTTGCGAATTACGTGGGAACTGTGAGCAAGGGCGATTGCTACACGAACGATTTCTCCGCAATTGGAGTGCAGCAAGATCCTAAAAAGTGAGTTATTGGCGATGGACACGTTGTGACTGATACTGAGAGTGCGTCTGGATGCGAGTAGCAGGATAGTCGTATCTAAAATCGTCTGGGCCTGATATTCACACCTATAGTGTAGAACAAGAAGAACATATAGCCAATACAGCTCGGCCAACTACCAACTGTCTCATTATCGCATGATATTAAAATAATGGCGTTAGTTGCGGTCACCGGACAGTGATGAGGAGCGCCACTGATGAGAAACTCTTGACTACATCCGGGATATCGAGGTAATAGAGAACGATCGCGTCTGAAGCTAGACTCGCGGGTCGTGTGTATACTCCCATACGGTTTCAAACAAGTAGCCACCGCTCAAATTTTCTCGCTTCCATGCTCCGAATCTCGATCGTGGCCCAGACGGAATGTGGAGGACCAGGAAAAACACCAACAGATGTCCTTCACAATGGTCTCATATTTGGAGGTGCATGACGGCTATAAGCAGGCCATTTGGCGCTATGCCAGATCTTGGTTCACAGCCGTTGTATCTAGAGCTGTCGCAAAGGTCGTTGGGGCGGCTTGCAGATACGAATGAATCTTGGATGAGAGATTGGCTGACCGGCTAATATTGTGCCACCCTGTTGGTCACTGGAGGTACTTCGGCCTCGCCAATCGTTGCTGAGTCAAACCTACGACAAGGCGGACAAGTCACTTCGTTGTGTCGAGTGCCTTCGCTCTCGATTAGTTGATGGCTTGATGCGGTCAGCTGTTCCGCTCGCGTATCGAAGCCGCAGGCTAATTCGGTCATAGGAACAGACAAAACGCGACTGCCTTAAGTGGCGTCAGTATAGCCGCGATCTGGTAACGGTTCGTGCTTGGGAAGTGACAGGCGGGACGCGTTGCAGACATCCAAGTTTCGCGCATCGCTTATGACATACCAGGTCCAAGGAGGGAGACGGCCACGCTGTTGCTCGGCTTGCGGGGTAAACTCAGGGTACCTCGTGCGTGTACCTTATGGGTTCCCTTGGTCTCGACCTCAATTATATTAAATTACTACCGGCCCTACGGGTCATCTGGTTCCAGCGCCAGATACAGAGCGGAGCTCGGTTGTGCCTTCAGGTACGGCCCTTACCTTCATGCAATCCTTGGTATGGGGGAAGCCAAGTCTGGGGTACTATCGACTGACCATGCTACTGCAGACCAGGTTTGCAGATGGCGAACCTCAAACCGGACCTCAGGTGCGCTGCATGATAACCCGAGGACCTGTCCACCAATATAATCCCTGTCGTCTTTGCCATTTATACGTCTTGGTAGTGGAAGCGGAATACGGAACCTGTATACGCAACGATGACGGTGCTACTTCTGCACATGGACATCGGTGTCATGCGCACCGAGGGCGTTCTATGCAGGAACGCCGTTTCACCAATGCAAAACAATTGCACGTGGCGAGAGAAGAGTAGGAGGAGTTACTGGTCCACCATCTTCCAGCAATAGGTGGTTTGGCGGCGCAGCGTTGCATCATGATCAGAAGCTTCTGGAACACACCAAGACGGTTCATGTACCAGTTCCCATCTTATCATAACCAACAATTACAGAGCATTGGCGTGTTGTGGCACCGATTCGAAGATGGGCGATTAGACATGCGAACGCACACTCAACGCTTCGACCATCTCAGCCATGGAGCCTGGTTTTCGGGATGGCGCAAGTTTCTGACATTTCTCCCGTCGTCCGTGTTGGATCAGTCACGGCAGTTCTAGTACTCTGGTGGTGGCGGCAGCCAGTATCCGCGCGACTCATGGACTTAGACAACTGGTTTGAATAATGGTGTGTCAAATGTACCCACCGGGCAGCGCGAGGGGAGATATGTCAGTTCGGGCCGCGCAACGTCCAGGGGTGGACTTTTCTCCAACAATCAACCCCTTAGCTAGTAGCCGCTAAGAGCGTAAGTGGTTAGTGGTCATCCGTCTAGCGTCGCATCCTCCACAGTCGCCTAATTGTACAAGACCCTCCCCCGCAACTGTCCGCGGCAAAAAGAAGACGCCAATGTTGGGTTGACGCAGCTGAGGTTGGACGACTCGTCGAAAAGGAATCCGGACCGAACAAGCTGCGGCGTAGTCTGTAGAGGCGAACGCCTCATCAAAGACCAACCATGGCGTTCAAGGAACAAATTGCGCAAGATTTACGAACGCACATCAGCACGGCGAGACCACGGCTGGCAACGCGGTTAGGCACCGTGAATGGCTGTCGCTGCTGGCCCCTGTGCAGGCATTGCTGGCCCTGATGACCATTCGGAGGCACGACAGGGGCGTGCTCCACGTGGTGGCGGGCTGTTGTTCTTTTCCGTCCTGTACCGCTTGAAACTCACACGCGACAGCATTCCCATGTCCCCAAAGTTTACTCTTCCTGCCGACAGGGAGCGCCCAGCCTGTCTACGTTGAAGCAGTGGAGCTCACCCAGGAGGGCTGAGTACAACCCGCTTCTCGAGTCTTTTCCCCGTATCAGACGAGTACCTCCACTCAATATTGAGCATCCGCTCGGTTGGTAATACGCTGGCTGATAGACAGGGGACGGGTATATTGGCACATGCCGAACTTTACACTCGTTAACCCTGCAACTGTAGCGTGCTGGAAAGCTTAGGCGATCGTCTAGGACCCGTCCACGCCGTCCAACATGCCGCGTCTGGTGGACCTGCATATCCGCCTGGCCTGACACAGAAATCAGTTGGACGATCTCCTTCCTTTCAAGTGTTCTACCCATATCAGGCGTGCTACTCCACCCCAGCTAGTTCTGGCATCTATTGCCATTATTTCCTATATCCTTTGCGCATACCCCAACCTGTGGATCACTTTTGCGGAGAATACCTCTAGTGTTGATCACTCTTTTGTGTATACAACAAGCTAAACTCCAAATCACCAGTTATCTCCGACCCGATTGATCAATCAACACACGAGAGTTGCATAGTGGCTCCCTGACTGCAAATCGGCAGACTGTGGAACCGCGACCGGACCTCCAGAGGGCACGAGAGCGAGACGGTTTCGTCGCGAACAGATTCGACCCCCCCCTTCGCTATACCAACCATGGTACCTTGATGCGTTGAGAGCACAAGTACTTCCGCACATCCTATCGGGCCGCTTGATACTCGGTTTCGACCCTCCATTACAACTATGGCGCCCTTCGACATGACCGATATAACCTCTGTTCTACTTGAACGCTCTCTCGAAAAACGATACTTTGACGCTCCGCACAGTATGGACCCGCTCACCCCCCTCTATAGGGCGGGGCTAATTCCACTCGCTATTTGCGCCACAATGAGCTTAATATCAGTCACGGCCTTACTGGGATTCATTACACAGCGGATGATTTCGTGGCGAAGACACTACAGGCAATACGTCGGATACAACCAATATGTTATTCTCATTTACAACCTCTTAATCGCCGACCTACAACAGTCTGTCGCATTCTCTATATCGTTCCACTGGCTCCGAATCAATAAGATCGTAGCACCGACCGGCGCATGCTTCCTCCAAGCGTGGTTTTTACAGATTGGGTCAGTATTCTCACGCACAAGATATGTGAAACATGCACTAACTCTCGATGCTATCGTCTAGAGATGTCGCAAGTGGCTTCTTCGTTCTCGCAATTGCGATACATACTTGGTTGGGCGTGGTCAAAGGATACAAAATGCCGTACAGGTGGTTTGTGGTATCAATCCTCTCGATTTGGCTCTTCTCGTTGATCCTTACGTTACTTGGACCGGCTATGTACCAGGAGCGATATTTCGCTCGCGCTGCAGCATGGGTATGCTCTCTTCCACTAACAAACAATACGGAGCTGACTTCAGCCAGTGTTGGGTTTCAAGAGAATACCAAAATGAAAGACTTTGGTTACATTACCTCTGGATCTTCATCGTCGAGTTCGGCACGATCATCATCTACGCGCATGTCTTCTTCCACCTACGCGGCCGCATTCGAAGCATCATCGCAAACGACACTAGCAAGCTCACACGCGCGACGAAATTCATGGTCATGTACCCCTTTGTATACGTCGTACTCACGTTGCCCATAGCAGTGGGTCGCATGGTAGCGATGACCGGTACCGAACCACCAGACCTCTTCTTCATTGTCGCTGGGTGTCTTCTCACATCATGCGGATGGATCGACGCGCTTTTATACGCCCTGACAAGGCGGGTCTTGGTATCCGGAGATTTGAGTACAGGGAATTACAACAGAACTGTCACCGCAACGCTCACCAATGCGGCACGCCCAGGCGACGACGACCATTACGGCCTACAATCCATGAGTGGCAAAGAAGCCCTGACATCGACTACTGCACGTACCGTCACCATAGTAGGCGGCAGCAATCGACTATCGCGAATAGTCGATCACCGCCGTGGGCGCAGTCATACATTGCGGTCACGGCATGAAGACACGCTACACGAAGATGAAAGTCCTACCCGAACGGGATCAGCAGACTCGATCCTCAAGAACACGGTTTCAGGACATGGCATAAACATTATCACGGAGACAAGTGTGCAGGTGGAGACGGCTGAGGACAAGGTGTTTGAGGCAGGACGACCACGGTCGAAAGACTGGAGTGACGACTATAGCCGAGGATCATGATGATTCAGGCATGGAGCATACCTTTCCTACACGAACTTTGATGAAGACATCACTTCCAAAATTATTATTGTATGCTACTACTGTTTTTCCCTCAGCAAAGCGTAGGCGTTGGAATGGCGCTCATTTCTTTCTCCTTTGTTCTTCAAGCACTGCCTGTTGTACCAAACTGTCTACCAAGAGGTAGCATCGAGATACCCGAACCAAGTAAGCAACAACCAATATCAAGACATACATGCATCTACTTCTGTCCCTTTGATCAACCACACCATGGACCAAGAGTCAGGCCACATGGAGATATCCGAATGAAAACAAATGTCCAACGTAAATTTATTCACTTTGACCCCGTTGTGTTGGAGAACCCTTTAGCCATTTTCTTTTCTGCTCTTCGCGGCTCCTTTCACATGTCAGTGTCGTCCGCGCGGCTCTTCGGGGAAGTGGTTGTGGTGCCGCCCAGATATTCTATATTTTCTTTGCTCGGCTATCGTACCAACTGGACTGGCTACATAACAAGGGTTATGTGAGACCGATGGAATGAAACTGGATCGTCCTTCGGGTCGGGTACTGTACCAGGCTATCGAGCGCACACCCAGACACCAAGCCGCCATATCAATTCGTGCAAGTGCAACTATTGGAATCTCCTCACACCATTTTGTCTTTCCAGCTCAACATGATGGCAAGTTCCAGGCGAAAGGATCTACAAACATGATAATAAGCAGAGGCCAACAGCGAGGTAAGTTCCGAAGAGCATGATGTGCAAAAATAGCAACGAGCGTGGAGATATCATGGAAAAGGCGTAAGTCTAGTGTCATTGGATCTATTTGCTGTTTGTACAGGGTATCGTATGTTGATCGAGTATGGTACAATCATGCTCAATTCGGCGTGTCTATTGTACAGTGTCGTCTCTTAGATAACTGAAGTGGCGTGACGTTGGCATAGGTTTTGTTAAACTATGTTATCATCATATCCACGAACATTGGGGAGGTGGAGGCAAAGTATCTTATTCAGCGTGGGTTCCGACGTGAGCGCATCGTTCCTCTGGTAGGAAGCCGGATGCGAGATCTCAGCGTTTCCAGGGCTTCAGTTGGCGATGCATGATCCAAATCGAAGGCAACAGGGACGTCGTCGTAGTCATGCTGCGCATCTGGCACATTTTCCTTCCCCAATGGGTAATCAGGGGAGTGCTGCGCGTCGTGTTCCTGAACTTCCGTACCGTATCGACGAGCTGCGCGCCTAGATTGGGGACGTCCGGTACTCTGAACCCGAGCAAGCTTCTGTTCGAGAAGCCATGCCTTGCGCTTGTATCTCAAGAGCATTTCCTGTTGCGCGAGCGCCTTTTCCTTTGCCTCTATATCCGCAGCTGTTGTGTCATACTCGCTACGAAAACTCGCTTCGGTTGGTCCGCGTGTCCGATGCTTGTTTGCGTTGGTGTCATGGTGAGGGGAGAACCGAGAATGCCTGTCTTGACGCGGCAGTGTACTCTGAATGCGCAAAGTCTGCCGCAAGAGTTCTTGTTGTAGTTGTATGAGCTCCCGCTCTCTCTGTGCCAATTGAGCTTCTCGAAGCTCCACGTCACGCTCTTGGGGTGGTGCTTGTCGGGGAGGCTTCGGTTTGTGTACTTTGGAAGGCAGAGGTGGACCCGCCGGAGACTGTACATCTAGCGAGTGAAGGGGCCTCGCTGGTGCCTTTGGAGGCAGTCCCGCGGCTTCACGAGGTCTTTTGGCCTCGGGGTTTCGCGCCTGCTTCTCCTCCGCTAACAGGGGCTTTTTTATCTGCGGTTTAGGCGACAGGTGTAGACCATTCCCCAAGCGAACGTTGGGTTGCAAGATGCCATCGATCAGCGTACCCCGAAACGTCTCTAGAGCCTCGCTATTCCGCAACCTGTCCCATTTATCCAACAAGGGGGCGTCGTTGAAGCTTGCGGAGATGGGGCGGCTTTTGGTGGAGTCGAGAGTCAATTCAACGTCTTCGAAGGGCTGGTCGACGACTGATACTCTTTGGTTGTCCTGGGCGTTGCGGGCCGTGATGCGGAATGTGTTTTTCAGTTTCCAGTTCCTGCTGATACTGCCGTTAGCATGTAGACAAAAATGGTGGGCAATCTGGCTTACTCGATTATGACGAGGCGCGTCCTATGCGGGTCTTGTTTGCGAATTGCCTGCATCTTGGGTGTAGGCCCACTTACAAAATGCGCGACTATCTTCATATGCGCTTCGAAGGCATCGTGAGGAAGCCATTCCTGAGGATGTATAAAGACGGACCCATCCTCAAAGTATGCATATCCGGAGGGGTCCTTTCGTTTGCTGGGGGCGTACAGGCTCCCCAAATTCACAGAGTTATACAGGGAAGGTACAGACTTCCAAGGCCGAATGCTGTACAGGCTCCCCAGATTGACGAAATTACGGAGTACCGGTCGACGAGACATGGCTGCTGCCAAGGGTGCCGCGGTCCTAAGCCTAACCTTGTGTTCTACAGTATGTTTGGCGAATGACAAGTACTCTCTTTGCGGCGGCGGCGAATCGTGATGCGTTCAGGGTATGCAGGCGACACGGCCATGGCAACTTGTTAGACTCCGCGGGTAGGGTAGGATAGGGCTAGGGCTATCGAAAAGCGACGAAGCGCATAGCAGGCGACCGCGTCCGCACGTAAAATTATGCAGCTAGACAAGACCATCAGCTTCGCTATGCAGACTGCCTGCCTCGGCGCAGAAGCGGACGCTGGCATATGACAGACATGGCAGAGACGTACCTCGTGGTTGCTGCAACACTGGTGTGGTGGCTTGGAAGGATTCACGATGCAGCACCCAGATTATTGCGCACGAGCCCGTTTGAGTCGGGTGTACCGATCCGCCACTACCCCTTCGTTGATCGACATGTATCTTAATTGCACCTCACGTTGAGTTTTTACCTCGTCATACCCCCCCTTCTCCGGGCAATCGACATGGTTCAAATTTTGCTGTACTCGTCAAATTTCTCCTTACTTGCAGCCGCATCTTCCTACATTCCCGTCCATCACACTCACCACTACAAATGCACAACTGGATACCTCACAACACAAATCGACGAAGAACAACCCAGTCTTTTGTAATCTTCTGATCAAGCATGTGCATGGCATGTTTCAGCCTGGCTGCCATCTAATACTTTACCCAAAAACCATGCCGTTGCGGTCAAAATAGTGACAGCCTGATGACATATCGCATCGTCAACCCACCAACGCCAAATAATTTTCCCGCCTCGAGTTCCACCTCAGAAATCAAAAGTAGCGCAAGCCATCATCATGGCTGTTTGTCCATGGGCGAACATGGTCCTGGAACCCCGGCCCACTCTATCGGGCGAGCCAGTCGCTGCATCTGCAAGGCAAGTGGTGCCAGATGACACGGTCCGATCGGGTATGTTTGCCGGGCTTTTATATGACGATCCATGATCCATCTCGCCGTGCGAGAATACGGTTGACCAGTTCCTCTCGCCCGCCATCTAGTACAAGCCTCGTGTTCACGCCGCGTCCTGCTTCTCAACTATGCTATCTATCGCCATCGACCGAGTGGAAGGAGTAGTTGGTGTCGGCGGTGCCTTTGCTTCAGCCTTGACGGGAGTAATTTGAGGCTGCGGCTGTGGCAGGGACTGTAGTTGCCCCGCGGGCATACTCTGAGTCGGCGACAAGGACATGGAAACGTCGTCCTCGGTAGGTTCATTCTCTTCTCCGATTATCTCGTCTACTTCTCGCAGCCAGTTGGCTTTGAGGACCTCCATGGGAGGATCCAGGTCGCCAGGTTTCCCACCGCGTCGAGCCTCTGCTGCAGTCATCTTCCTCTCCCCGCGTTTGTGAGGGTGAAAGTGCATGCGTCGGAGGTGGCTTGCGGCATTGTAGCATTCGTTGTACCTCTTCCCAGTCTGGCACGCCTTACAGTTGGCCAGGAATGACTTGTCGGGTGAAGTGTCGATGGTCACCCAGACTTTACGTGCTTTTTTGTGGACGCGGTTGGTATGACGTCGCAGCTCATGCTCACTGCGGAAGCCATCGGGATAGTCCGAGCAGACGGGGCACTTTAGTCGCAATACTCTGCGTGATGGAGGTTTGGAGCCCGCTTCGAATGTCGGTGAAGTGTTAGGCGTAGTCTCAACGCTTGGTGCTGTCACAATGGTTTCCCTCGGGGCTGGAGCTGGCTCTATTGGTTCGCTAGCTTTGGTATCCGTGACGGTAGGGGTATTGGTCGGCGCATCTTCTTTCATCCTGGCTCTGGTTCTTGTTGGAGGCATAAACCTGACGGTACTTGATAATGTTCAGATAGGATCCGGCCAGGCTGGAATACTGTTGTTCTGTGCGATTCTGTCCCGCGGTCCGATACAGTCGAACGTTGGGGAGGCTCGCTTGGTGGGGCGAGTATTATCGCTCTAGCGGCAGCTAAATCCGACAGGTTTAGAGAATGGCAAGTGGAATCCTGGGGTGCTAGGGACGTGTGATGTGTTTCCAAGTCGATCAGGGAAGCGCGGGGGGCCAGGCAGCAAGATATCCCGATTTTCGCTGGGCCCAGTGGAGTGCGCACGAGGCTGGAATGGCGCAGTCAGCCTCGTTTCCCATCATGAGTGGGCGAGCCTTGAGCTGCAAGCCACGCTATAAACGGCAAGCTGGCGAGCTGGGTGCTTATTGGATCTGCTGCCTCAGGCTGAACGACTTCTGCTGAGTGTCATGGCGAATCAAGTGATGGAACCCTGTGAAGCTGGGCCAGATAATCAAAAGGAACGAAGGATGCCGCCAAAACCCTGCTCGGATCATTCCGCCTCGCGACGAACTGCAAGTCCAAGAGCGCGGAGGGTGTCGGGCTTGCTAGGGGGAGCGAGCTGTCGTGGTTCATGGCTGGATCATGCTTTTCCTATTTAGAAGTTCCGGTCGCGACCGAATCTCGCACCACCGAACCTAGACATTGACAATTCACATGGCATTATCACCCGACATCAGTACATCCCTTCTAGATGCTTCTGGCAAGATGGCATCAGCATCTACCGCCCTTTGCTCTCGTCTTTTTCCTTGTTCAGCCTTGCTCCGGCCAAGTACCGGAAGACGCCTTTTTGGCTGGCCCAAGCGGAGCCGAGGTTTTGGGCGAATCAGCGACCGAAGGAATTTGCTTGCTTTACGAGGAGTCGCCGATTCAACGACCCAATTGGTGCTTCGTCAAGCCTCGATTCCAGCTGTAGAGGCATCGTCTGCACCTAGGAAGCACGACGTCTCCGTCATTCTCGACCGGCTGCAGCCTTCTTCAACTGGCTCATGTTGGTCTTGCGCTCTCCGTCTTGCACGTCTGAGCAGGTGGGGCGCAATCCGACTGTACGAAGGCATTGATCCTTCGCCTTGCTCAAGTCAGACTAGGTTGCCAGCTTCGATATGCGGTATATGGGCACTACACGTAAGATCGGTCCACACCTGGTCTGAGGCTGACGTCCAACAGCCACGAAACTTTATCCACCGTCTGGCATGCGAGGACCCTACCGCGGGCATGGTACCCATCTTGGCTGCCATCAGAGCATTGACCGCGAAACATCGGACATGCTTTGTTGAACCAATGCCAATTGCGATATGCCTTGCCTTGAGGCATGCCATGGAGATGATTTCTGTTTGATTCGCTTCTGACGTTGTTCCGATGCGACTCTGACAGGCTTCAGCGCGCTACATGTCAGCCTTCCCGCCCGACGCTCAACGCACGCGCCCTACGTAGGTAAAAGGTGCGAGAAACGCTTATCGATTCGTAAGCCTTCTAGCCTGCATAGGGCTGGATCCACGTTTCAGGTCTCGAAAAGCCCGTCACTTTTGTAGAGTACAGGAAAAACCAACGGTCGCAATGCGATCGAGGCTTGCGTACTCTTTCGACTTGATCCTCTGCATGAAGACTGCTTCTAGCTGCATAGATTAACAAGTTTTAGCAAATGGGTAGACTCTTGGCTCTTGACTCGCTCATGTCTAGTCGCACTGGTCAACCAGTTGATTCTCGGCTTGCCCCTCTCTCCGAACCAAGTGTCGCTTTTTCCCTCAGCCTCACGCCACGGAGGCGGGCATAGTACAGTACAACTAACACGGCCGATGTGGGCCATGGCTATCCTGTTCCGTAGCCAGGAAGCAGTGCAACGAACGGTCAGTCTTTCGGAAGAAGAGCTGAGCATATAGCTCGCATTCTACTACGTACGATCGATTTAGCCCGCCGGAGCGATAGTCGCACTCGCTCACATGGTGCCCAATAATGCGTCTTGGTCGTTTGGTGACACGTCTATGGGAACGTCATGGAGATTCTAGATATGAAAAACAGCTTCCTTCTAGACACTACCTCCATCCAGATGCCATTATCTACCAAGTTTACCCAGAACACTGCTCCGTATCAACCCATGTATAAAGCCTATGAGCGCCACGGAGTAGCTGGTGATATGGTGAGTGGGAGATGATCAAATCGGCTCTCCAAATGCAAACCAGGCATTTTAGCACGACGTTTGGTAGAGATACCCAAGGGATCCCCAATGCCAGCCATGTATGGCTGGAGACAATCGCGTGTCTAATAGCCTCTATCGCATGTACTCGTGATACAAGATCTGGTCATGTACTGAGAGCAGATGCTTTTGTGCGTTCAGAATCTCTGTGGAGAGAGTGTTGTTATCCACGCATGTCCTGCCCTTTTACATGTGAGCATCACTCGTCGCGACGAGCATTTAGCCTACTCTGAAGTACTGCCGTTGATGCTAAGACAGGGAAAGACAAGCGCCGTTACCAAAGTGCCGGTACTGTTGGACGCCTGAAGTTTTTCGGTGTGCTGGAGCCGACTAACTCGTCTGAAAAGGCCATGCATGACCGCATGGCTTTCACAGCAGAGAATGCGATGTTGGGGAGCAAGGATTTGGCGTCGGCGTGTTGGCTTACCTAGGTCATCCCCTGTAGCAAGACTGATACTTTGTGCTTAGTGAGAGATAGTCGAGTGGACAGTCAAGACGTGATTCCGCACGTCTCGCAACAAAGTCGATGTTCGCCCTGGTGAGTTGGATACGTGAAAGAGAAAGCTAAGAAGCCGTTGGACATGGACCCACTATTGACGTTTGGGTGACCAACAGGGGTGCAGGCGATCATGCTCTCCACCCGAGGCCAAATCTCTGGACAGCAACGAGCCGCTCCTGCTCACCCCACATATGATTTCATACCCTCGCTGGAGAGCGACCTAGGAGATTCACGTGAGCATCTCGTCGCGACGTCGCCTGACTGCGATAGCACGGTCACAGCCGCTCCTCTGCTCTGCGCAGCCGTCGTCATCGCCATGCGACCCCCTGGCTGTTCGAGGTGACATAGGCGCTATCTCAAGAAATGTCAGCACCGTCCAGCCATGGCCGGCCCTCGGGAGACTCGGACCGCTGGACAAGCTCCTCGCACACGTACATTGCCAGCAACTCAGGCGCATACACAGACAATGGCGAGGGGAGCTCGTCCCCGCGGCGAAGCCAAGATTCGCGGCCCGGCACAGGTGCAACCAACGGCCTGGGAGGAAGCGCAGCATCGGGGAACCTGCTGGCTAGGGACTCGGTGCACGAAGAAGACTTTGCGCGCCGGAAGCAGCGCGTGAGGAGATCTGGCGGCTTTCTCCTCGATTCAAACTTCTCCAAGGCTCGCGGGGAGGACAAAGGAGGCAAGCGCAGCTCGCGACACCATGGCGCCCCCGACAAGGGAGCAGGAAGCTCGCCGCTGTCGCGAGAGGTACAGCGAGACGGCCCCAGTCCTGCTGTCCCCGGCGCAGCATCCCGTATCGACTTTGCCGATTCACAGGACCGACACGACGAGCGCATGCGCCTTGGCAAGACGAGGACGAGTGCATACGATATGCCGTCCACGGCCATTGATCCGAACCAGCTGGTACACATGGCCCTGAACCTGAGCGAGAGCCGGAGGAGACACACCAACACCGGCCAGCTTCTGTCGTCCCAGCCACGTGTCGCCTCTGGTTCGCAGCGCGAAGGCAGCTTCTCCAACTATGGCGCCGGCGGCAGTCTGAAGCACTATCTCAACGAGCAACGGCGGACGTCACGCAATATATCTCCAATGGGCAAGAGCTCTCCTACCCGCCACATGTCTACCTCGATGCAGAGAAGCGGATCCATTGCCTTTCCCACGTCCCAGAACATCAATCCCTCAGCTGCCACGCTTGCACGAGTAGAAAAGGCCCGCGCATACATCGAGCTCCGCATCGAGTACCTCCGACTACTGGAATTCCTCCCGCCCCTGAAGCCCGACGCGAACGCCCCAGGCAATTTTGTCTTCACGTCGACCAACAGTCCAGGCAGCCCCCAAGCGCAGCTCACTCGTGTGCCGTCTCATGCGGGCAAACAGCATGAGCTCGGCCGGCCGTACAACCCTCTGCAATACATTCGAAACCGCCGGAGCAGGGCTCGGGAGCGCGTGACGCTCCAACACTCGTCAGAAGAATTCGAGCACGTCGAGCAAGTACGTGATTGGGTGGATCGTGTGGAACAACAGGCCAAACAAGCCGGCTATCGTCGAGACGATGCGGTACAGCTTCCCAAAATCCATCACGATCACGAAGTGGGACCAGCGCCCCAGAAGCCTGCGAGACCTCACAAAGGCTGGATCTTCAGCCCACAAGAGTTGCTTGCGGATGCACACTGGTTAGAGCAAGACGACAACAAAATGCTGGTAGAAAACCGCTATGGCCGAAGGGTCTACCCACCCAAGGAGGTGCAGCAGAAAGACTTTCTATCACCACGCGCAAGCAAAGAATACTCTGGGGACCGAAGAAAGAGCTGGGTCGATGGCTTCCCCAGCATCGCAGTTGATCATACGACAGGCGATGAAAGCGACAAGGGCAGCGAGCGTGGGCGCAAGCGAAGGCTACTTCCAGCGCTGCGTACTGACAGTCCGAGAGGAGGCAAACATTCGAGGCGGGGCTCGCGACTGCGCAGCCATGACGATAGCGACAGTTCAGAGTCGGAACCCGATACCAGGAGACGGAAAGCTCGTATTGTCACTGATCCAGATCACAACTTCGGTCCGCTGGCCTTGCTTCTAGAGCAACAAGCTAGACAGTCGCTGAGCGAAGCCAGGCCACCCCCTGACTTCACGCCAGATACGCCAAACAAGTGGGGTCGCAACGGAGACGTTACCTCCGAAAGCAAGCCTCTCCGAGACTCGCTGGAAGTTCCCCGACCTACAAGTGGCTTTGCATTCATCAAGGATCGTGGCAACTTCAAGATGCCGCCAAAGCCTCGTAAGAACCCTAATCTATCCATCGATGATCCGGAGCCCCGATCATCTTTTGATGATCAGGACAGCACGGCACCAAACACTCCACATGCCAAACGGTTCCCGCATATTGGCAGCGACTTATCACCGCCTCCAAGCCGATCTGAGTCACAGACAAGGAAAGCAAAACGAGGCAAGTTCAACACTATCTTTCATTCGCATGAGCATAGTGAAGACCATAAGCACGAATTGCGTCCGGACTCTGCTGGAACAGACAGGAAAGGAAGATCGCGGCAGACCAGTGAGGAAACGCCAGACGACAAACATATCGGCACAGCCATTTTAGCAGCTCCCGGTGCTGTCATGAATCTACTCGGTCACCGCAAGAACGATAGTGTCAGTAGCTTGCCTAGTCCGGACAAGCTCCGCCGCCGAGACACCCAAGAGCCGCATTCTGCTGTCACTCGATTCTTCAAGGGCGTGAAGAACGAGGGTACAAAAGTCGGTGACATCATCTTCAGAAGAGACCGAGCCGATGACTCTGACGTGGACACTATGTCCGACCGTAACTCTGTCGACTTTGATGACGACGGTCCTGTCAAAACCAAGCATACCAAACGGCCCCCGATCAGTCGAACTGTCACGGCAGGTACAGACGGTAGCATCACAAACAAAGAACGTAGCCATCTGGAACTGCCCTCGTTCCGGCCGGTCCACACGATTGCCGACGAAAACTCGGATCATGAGCATCACATCTCACGCCAGGCACGAGAGCAAAAGAACAGTCGCTCGCCTCGGGTCGATCGGCTATTGCCACCACGCATGGATCTGGGCACGATATCTGGAAATTCTTCCACGGGGTCTCTCACTCTTACGCGCAGCCACAGCCAGGAGCGAATTAATCAAGTGCTCGCTCGGCCTGGTGGTGACATGGCGGGTCTGCCACCTACTGGACTAAGGGACGCAAACAGACAACGCAGTAGCTCTCGACCTGGTCTTAACGGTAGACATTGGAGCATCGCTGACGGTGACGATAATACCGTTGATCGGAACAAGAACGATGCGAACACAGTCACTCAGGCAGATATCGCTCGCGTCCGCGCACTCTTTCTCTGCTCAGGTGTCAAAGCGAGAGAGATTACACGACGAGCGAATTCTACAAGAGAACCGCCCCCCGACTTTCTTTCGCGCGCTGCCGCTACATCAAAAACGAAAATCTACCCTGTGCCGCGCAAGGAAGAACATGTTCTTGCCGCGCGCATACTAGTCAAAGACCTAGAGTCGTCGACCAAGGCTTTACAGACTTCGCTTGAGAGCTTCCGTGACAAAGCCATCCAGCAACTCACAAACCAGATTTCAGCTTTGCAATCTACGGTTGACTCAGACCTTATGCCGCGTATTCTAGAAAGCGGAGACAAAGCTGTGCGCATCACAAGTGAGGTATCTGGACAAGGTCCATTACAAGTCAAGCAAATCACAGACGAGATAGACCGCATGATTCGCACGCGCAAACGTAGAATGCGCTGGGTTCGGGGATTTGGATGGATGCTGGTCGAGTGGGCTCTTGTTGCACTCATGTGGTGTCTGTGGCTTATTGTTGTGCTCGTCGGGTCCGTCAGAAGAGTGTTTGGTGTGGCCATGGGAGTGATCCGGTGGCTGCTGTGGCTCTAGGTGTGCCCAGCAGTATTTCATTTGTTTCCTTGCATAAGAGGATGTTAGGTGTTCCTGAACATCTCTCGCCTACGGAGTTTTGGGTCATGGGCAGTTCGACCGGTTTGGATACCGTGATACCACGCGTTTTAGAATGTTGTATGAATATTGGAAGGATTTATCTTGGTTTACATGGCGCACATAGATTTGTAATAACTTTAATTGAGCTCAAGACATGTACACCGCACGCGCTGACTGCCTAAATCATTCAAATATTTTGAGTGTCTGATTAGACACGTATGTTCTTGGTGTTATTGGTTTTCGAGGTTGCTGTTTCAAGGTGAGTCGCACTTGTCTAGACCGATCCGCGCCACATGGCTGGGGCTGGGCGCCTGAACGCGTCGACGTCATAGGCGTCTTTGCTTGACAAGCTTCACCCTTCCCTCTCTACAACACTAATCAAACACAGGCAGAAGCGTGCAAAGCTTCCGCGTCACATCGTCTTCCGTTTTGCCAATCTCCGACCCTTTGCCCTGTATCGACATGAGACATTACTAGTTATCTCTTGTTCGACCACAGATATCAGAGATGGATTTCCAGACGGTGTTCGTCGCCAAGGACAGTGGCACCAGCCATGTCCAGTCAGTACGTACCTGCAACTACAACCAGGCTTTACTCAAAGCACGTGTACTAACATACACTGTCATAAGTCTAGCGGGCCATCTTCACTTGCAGCACTCGCTGCAGCTTTCATCCCTACGGCCATCATTGCAACTCTTTACATGGTCGCATTCGTCCTCATTAGGCATCGCTTTCCCAAAATCTATTCACCACGGACGTACATTGGCACCGTGCCAGAAAAGGATCGCACGCCATGTCCAAAATCGCCAGGTTACTTCGACTGGATTCACACTATGAGAACCGTCCCGGATAAGTTTGTGCTTTACCATCAGTCGCTTGATTCTTACCTGTTTCTTCGTTTCATGAGGACTTTGATATTCATCTGCGTAATCGGCGCTGTCATTACCTGGCCTGTTCTTCTACCTGCCAATTGGACTGGTGGCGGCAGATCGAAAGAGCTCAATCGCTTTGGCATTGGCAATGTGAAGAACAAGGACCATCTCTATGCGCATGCTGTTGTGGCCTGTGTGTTCTTCAGTTTTGTCATGTTCACGGTTGCGCGGGAACGACTCTGGCTCATTGGACTACGGCAAGCATGGAACCTGTCAAAACCGAACGCAAAGAGGCTGTCTTCACGTACCGTACTGTACCTCTCGGCGCCTACTGCAGCCCTCGATGAGGGCAACATGCAGCGTTTCTTCGGAGAGGATGCAGTCAGAATTTGGCCTGTCACTAAGGGTGAGAAACTAGTATCTCTCGTTTCGGAGAGGAACTCCAAGGTCGAAGAGTTGGAAAGCGCTGAGATGTCTCTGATCCTGAATGTTAACAAAGAAGTCGGAAAGAGCCACAATCGAAACATCAAGTACGAGCAACTGCCGAAGCAGATGAAAAAATCTTTGCGGCCTACTCACAAATCCAAGACACCAGTTGTTGGCAAGGAAGTTGACAGCATCAGCTATTATCGGGATCAGATCAGAGAAAAAGAGGACGATATCGAGAAGGCTCGCGAGTCGAATGAGACAGCCGACAGTCTTGGTGGAGCTGCAGCAGTCTTTGTAGAGTTCCGCACGCAACCTGCGGCTCAGCGAGCGTACCAGCAGATCGCATCGGCTGACGTCCTTTCTCTTACGCCTCGCTTCGTTGGGACTACGCCCAACGAAGTTGTCTGGGCCAACTTAAACCTAGCACCTGCTCGTCGCATGTCACAGAGTGGCGTCGCCCTGACTCTCGTAATCGCTACGATTGCATTTTGGTCCATTCCAGTCGGCATAGTTGGTGCTCTTTCTAACGTTCAATATCTTGCCGAGAATTTTAAATGGCTCGCGTTTCTCAACAAGATTCCATCAGGGATTATGAGCCTTCTGAGTGGTCTACTCCCTCCACTGGTGCTAAGCGCGTTAGCCAGATATGTACCGAACATCTTCAGATGTAAGTGTTTTCTACTGGCCAATATTGCTGTTCTCCAGCTTACGCAACACAGACATCTTTACTACCTTTGGAGAGCCGACCAAGACTGTCATTGAGATTAAGGTGCTGAAGTGGTACTTCGTTTTCCAGGTGCTCCAAGTCTTCCTTGTGACAACACTCGCTTCGGGTGCTGCGGCAGTAGCATCACAAATTGTTCAAGACCCAAGCTCGGTACCTCAACTTCTCGCAGAGCGTCTGCCAAGAGCATCAAACACATACCTCGCGTACTTTGTCGTCCAGGCTTTGACTAATGCCCCGAGCAACATACTGAACTACACCGACGTTCTCTCGTTTTGGTTCTTCGACAGATTCTTCGACAAGACGCCCCGCCAGAAGTACAATAGCTACATTACGATGAGGGGCATGGCTTGGGGCAAGCTTTTCCCGAAATATGGCAACTTTGTCATAATTGGTAAGTTAACCGGGACACACCGAGTGGCATATTACTGATCTCTCGCAGCAATCGTTTACGCCTGTATTGCACCTCTCGTTCTTGGCTTCGCCGCCATCGGCCTAGTGATATTCTACTGGAGTTATCGATACCAGCTATTATATACCGCACAGCCCAAGATTGACACCAAAGGGCATGCCTATACACTCTCTCTACAACAGATCCTTGTTGGAATCTACCTCGCTGAGATCTGTCTTATCGGTCTCTTCAGCTTACGCGACGCGACTGGTCCCTTAATCATGCTTGTCGTCCTACTCCTTGCTACGATCATGTTCAACTATACCACGAACCACTACCTTGCTCCCCTCGAGCAGTTTTTACCTGCAGATCTTGCACTCGAATCTGAAGATGATGAGCAAGCGCCACTGCTATCTTCCGCAGAGGAAGGCGAGTCGGATGCTTTGGAGCACGCGGAGTCGAGGATCAATCGTATAAGCGAAAGGACGCGTGTACCATCCAACGTTGTCTCACCGCTGGCCCGCTTTCTGCAGCCACACGTCTTCGGTAGCCATACTGCCTTGAAAGCTTGGCTGCGCGACGGCAATTTTGACGAAGACGAAGAACCACAATACAGTGAAGAGGATCTGAAGAAGGCATACCTCAACCCAGCCTTCACCAGTAAGACGCCCATAGTCTGGTTGGCCAAGGACAGTATCGGTGCTAGTAAGCACGAGATCTGTGAGAACGAGAAAACTGGGTTGAAGGCTACCGATCAAGGTGCATGGGTTACAGGAGACGGGAAATTGAAATGGAGCGTGGACAACTTCGAGGAGCTGCCAGTGTTCAAGAAGGCTGTCAAATGGTGATCTGCTTCTACACTACGTGCTACCTAAGTTGGAGCATAAAAAGCGAGAACACGTAATAGTGGAATAAAGGGAAATTTCACCAGTCCTAATCTTAACAAAAATTGACGCTCGTGATCTAAGATCAGGTACCATCTACTCATTCATCTTTGTCTGGATCAGACTGCTCTTCGAAAAGTTTCTGTCCTTTCTCCAAAAGCCCCTCATCATCCTTACCATCGTCCTCTAGCCCGGCCAGCACCGCAGTCTTTCTATAGGCCAACGACTTCACTACGCTCTCCTTGAATATCTTCATGGTATTTCCGTAGGCTGGGTTCTTCTTGGGAAAGTAAGGGAGGCAAGCTAGGTCCCTTGGCGTCAAGTTGTACCTGTTCTTACAGTCAGTTTGGTTGATGAGATCGAATGGCTCTTTGGCGAGTCTCTCGTCCTCATCAATAGAGTTTTCGGATATGTAGGTTGCCCATTTCTGCTTCGGTGTCTTCTCCTTTTCCTGTTTCTTGGTTTTGGCTGGCTTGTCCTCTTTCTTTGGTTTCTCAGCCTTGGCTGGCTCATCTGCATTGTCATCTCTTGCCGCGTCCTTGCCTTTAGTTTCAGTCCTCACAGACTTCTCTTCCTCTCCATCGACATCATCCTTATGCTCCTCAGTCCACAACTGCTTCCCTTTCTCAACAATTTCCTCGTCGTCTCCTTGGGCGCCCTCCAGTACACCTATCTTCCTAAACGCCAGCTCTCTTACATCCTCTTCCAGGAACAACTTCATCATACCTGGGTACAACGGGTTCTTCTTCTCGAATCGTAGCAGTGAATTCAATTCATCTTTCTTCACTCCATACTTCTTGAGCGCATCAGTTTGAGTGATGCTCTCATCCTTGCCCGGCTCTTCTTCCAGCATCTCGCCCTCGATGTCGTGGGAAGAGAGCCAATCTTGCCAAGCTTTTTTGTGGGCAGCTTTGTCGGCTTTTGCTTTTTTCTCTTGGGCTTCTGCTGCGAGTGTGGTGGGATCTTTCTTTTGGCGTTTGGGCTTTGGGGCTGCGGAAGTCGTCATGGCATCATTTTGGTTGGCGATCGCGTCGTCGTTCTCATTGTTGGACTCTGCGGCGCGCTTCTTGGTAACATTTCTCGGCGGTGCCTTCTTCGGTACCCCGGCCGCCTTTGGTGTCTTCTTGGTGTTGTTCACGTCTTCCTTCGAAATCGCCGTTTTCATTTGCTTCCTGGCCCTTTTTTTCTTGTCCTCAAAGTCTGAGCCTTCTGATGCAGAGGTGTACTTCACCTCTTTAGTCGCGCGACCGGATCTGCGTGTCGACATGATCGGAACTAAGATATTGTGTTCTTTCGTTCGGGTACGGGGATTGCACGCAAGTGAGTATGGTCGCCCAATCAGAGAGTGCTGTGAACGTATCTCGTCAAGGTAATAACATGAACGTCAATCTTTCTAAAATTCGATAGAAAGAGAAGAAACTGGTTCGGTTATATAGCGATAACTTATCTGATTTTTCATCTCCTCCAACAAGAAAGGACAAAGCAGGTTTCACGTTGCAGTGCTCCTGCCGAATTAGATTGGGCAAGTTCGTTCAAAGGAGCGCTTGGGCGTACGCACGCGCAAGGGGGCTGTAAGATTGGACTGCGTCATTGCGGCGATCGCGACGCGAAAACCATGTTTTGATTTCCGTATTCTCGACAATCTACCTGACTGGCAGAGAAGGGGGTGAGCTTGGTGAGTACGGACAATTGGTTTTCATTTCTCTTTGGAGCTGTGTTCCCTGAGGTAGTGTGTACCGACGTTCGCCAAATGCTGGCATTAGACAGCCTGGGATTAACTTAAGCGCGCCACTGGTGACAAGGCCACTGTCCTTTCTCGTACACCTATTGTGGAGGTAGAAGGATTGTGAAAACTACACGAGCAAATGCGGCAAGATTTCCCAATTACGCCACAGAGGGACTGTCAACTCTCTCCACAACGTCCAAGCCATCTTCGCCCCCAATCCTCACACCCTTTATTAGATCTGCCGCTTTCTCCGCAACGGCATACACCAGACTAACGATATTGCCCTGTACGTGCGTCGGAAAGATACTAGCATCCACCACCCTCAGCCCATCCACACCGTGAACTCTGAGCTCCTCGTCTACAACACCACCCTTCTCCTTCGGCAACATGGCACAAGTACCAATAGGATGATACTCTGTTACAGTATTGTTCTGCACAAGATCCTTGGCTTCTTCCAACGTCTTGGGGAGCGAACTGAAGTTCTTGGCTAATACGATGTCGCCGTTAGAATCTCGGCGGAAGACCGAGGCAAGGGGCTCTACAGATGTGAAGGAGGTGCAGTGAAGAATGGCGCGAGCCATCATGTCAAGATCGAGAGGATGCGAGAAGTACGCTGGGTCGATTGTGGGATGTGTGGTTGGGTCGGAGTTGTTGATGTGAACGGTACCACGGGATAGGGAACGCGTGCTGCATGCGCCAATTGTACACCACATGCCTTCTTCTTCGAGAGGAAATAGCTTGCTGGCGTCATCCGGACGATGTGGCTGAAAACCAGTGGGTAGCATAACGAGTTGGCAGACTGCCTCCTTGGGATCGAGGAGTTGGCGCGCAAGCATGGCATTGCGACCTGCAGGGTCGGCATCCGGATGCTTACTTGCGAAGTCTTGGAGGAGTGATTGAATGTGCGACTCTGCGTTTGGAAAGTCGGGCTCAATCTTCGAAAGGGAAGCAAAACCTGTCGTGCCAGGCGGTCCTGCAAAAGGGCCGGCTTTATGGGTGATGTACGCTTCTAGGGCTTGCTGCATGATGGCTGGGTCCTTGAAAGCTTCGGCGGTTGGGTATTCGTCTTTGACACCCTGGTGGAATTTAGTATTTTGGGATTGTCTGTGATGATGTGTACACTTACTAGTACAAAACCAGTCGCTGTATGATCATTCAAGTTCTCTCCCACGCCCGGAAGGTCGACTATGGTTTTGACGCCAGCCTTGTCAAGTACAGCAGGCGAACCGATGCCGGACAGCTCAAGAATCTGTGGCGAGTTAATGGTTCCACCACAGACGATGACTTCTTTGTGCGCCTTCATCGTGTGTGTAGTGCCATCGACGGTGAATTCGACGCCAGTGGCCTTGACTTGTCCAGCAGTCTGCTTAAGCTCGACTTTAGAAACGAGGGCATGAGTTACAAGAGTCATGTTTGGCCTGTCGGCGTTGGGCTCGTAGTATTCTCGCGCAGCGTAACTTCGCCTGTTGTGCTCAGGATCAACAGTGCTAAGTTGGTTAAAACCGCCGATAGCTGAGCCAGTACGAGGATCCTTTGTGGGTGAATATCCAGCATTGGCTATAGTCTTAGGCCACACATCCTGACCCCAAGTGACATCAGTCTTGGCGAAACTGACATGAACTGGACCAGAAGTGCCGCGAAGAGACTTGTCAAGGTATTTGTCGTCGACAGCCTTCCCTAAAGTCTCTGATGCGGGATGATATGTCTCGAATTTCCGATAGTAAGGTATCATATCGTCAAAGGACCAGCCTTTGTTTCCAAGCTCTCCCCAGTTGTCCAGGTCCTGTTTGGAGGCCATACTGCACAAAAGTTAACATGTGCAGTATTTCAGTCAATACCTGAGAGGCAGCGCTTACCTGAACATATTGTAGTTGACAGCGCTGCTGCCACCAAGAACCTTTCCACGAACCCAACCATGAACACGACCAGCAGTACCTTCCTAGCAAGGCTGTGAGGCAATACCAAGTGCACGGTGTTAGAAGCGTACCTGTGGAACAGTTTTATAGTCCCAATCGTATTGGGGCTTGCCCCAGAGCTGGGTGAACATGTTTGGTGCATCAATCAACAGGTCATTCAGTCCATTGCCGCCGGCTTCCAGGATAGCTACAGTAATGTTCGGATCTTCTGTAAGACGAGCCGCAATGACCAGACCAGCTGTACCTCCTCCACAGACGATGTAGTCTAAAGACGTCAGATGGTTAACGGCGCAGTGTCAGGATCGGATTTCCGGTCTCGATTTATTACAGTGATGAGAATTCCCACATACCATATGCTTTGCTTGTCAGTTCCTCGAGAGACATTTTGGGTCGATATTCCGGATTGGCGATCTAAGAGCAATCAAAGTAGGAACTCACACAAGATAAATGAATTCGCTGGGGGCATCACTGATGCCGCAATCTATCTAGAGCGCGCTTTCCAAGGGTCTGAGATGCAAGGCTAAGACCGTCAGATGTGCGGGGTTGTGTACTACCGTGAGAGCTACTCCTTCGATTCGTGCCGGCAGAGCCAATCTCTTGATTCTCCAAACGCCCCATATTCTGGTTCGAGTACCACGTCCGTTAAGTCTCCAGGTCGCTAGTCAGATGCGGTTTGGTACAGGCCAGAACATCGGTCAGGCCCCCTAGCAGTGCTTACTCTGTACATTTGACCAGTGCTACTCGGTAACTCGATATAACTCCAACGTACTAAGCTGGATGATTCTCGGCGGTCATTGGTCTATACTTGTAAACAAGATTATAGACAGTTGGGGGCTCACTGATATCAACTCCCCTGTCAATCTCCGCGTTCGGACTTGAAAAGCCGGGTTGGTGCGAGAAGTAGCTCGGAGAGATGCTCGTTGCCCTGCAGCAGCGAATAGGCCCCGTGAATGCAAGGCGTCAGCCAGCACATAGGCCCGAACTAAGTCAGAGATTGAGAAGCATGTGCCAAGTTGTAAGGCGGGACAAGATATGGTCTAGACAAGGATTTGATCATAGTACCACGACAAAAGGTGATGTTCAGCAAGATTGTCGCCATAGCGAGGGGCAGGCGCGGCTAGCTGCACAGACCCTCAGGCTGCAGATGCTCCACCAAAAAGTTTCTAGAGCTTGCAACTTTCAACTTGCGACAACGACATCTCCAGATACGCCCGGCCATGCTCACCGAACAATTCGTCGCCGCCATCTCGGCATCGACAAAGCCCAACACGGGAGTCACAAAAGACGCGGGCATTTTCATACATGAGTTCCAGCCACTTGTCGCCCAGAGACATGCTTTCAAGAAGAGCGCGAGTGCGCCAAACGGCATAGCTGTGAGCGCCTCACATGTCTTCGCTGCGCAGTCGGACAAGGCCATTGTACATGTGTATAGCAGGGAGAGGGGCAACCAAGAAGCCCTGGTGCCCTTCCCAGAGAGAATTCACAGCATCGCACTCGCAGCGCAGGACAGCGTGCTACTGCTTGGAACCGAGAGCGGGCGGATATTGGCTTGGGAGGTTAGTCACGAGTCTGGAACAACCTTGGTAGTCCCCAGCTTTTCTAATACATGCCTCAGGTCTGCTCAGGCCGTCTCGTCTCTACGTCCACTTCCCACCTCCAGCCAGTCACGAGCATGGTAGTCGACCCATCCGACAACTTCTTCCTCTCCGGCTCCTCCGATGCTATGATCCACGTATGGGCACTTCCCGCCATACTATCCTTCTCCCCCGATGCCTCGCGCTCGCCAATACACACCCTCTCTACCCACCGCGGGCCCATATCCTCCATTGTCTGCGGCCACAGCTCGAGCGCTGCCAACATTGCCGTATCAATATCAGGGGACAAGTCGGCCATAGTTTGGGACTACCACAACGGACAAGCACTAAGGACCTATTTGCTGCCCGAGATACCTACTGCTGTCACTCTCGACCCTGCAGACCGCGCATTCTACGTAGCCTATGCTGATGGCAGCTTGCAAACCATTGACTTATACGACCAAGTGCAGAAGACTACTTCGATAGACGTCCTTCGGGACAGCGCCTCGTCTCATCGACCGATACAACCATCACCCAAGAGCCGCTTCAGTGCAGAGTCGCAGAAGCTCGGCGGAGCCCTCGCTCTGACTCTTAGCTGGGATGGTACTTCACTCATCTCGGGCCATGCCAGTGGTAAGGTAGCACTTTGGGATGTCGCAAAGGCAAACTATCTTTCTACTCCCGCCAATCTTCCCGGTCCCGTTTCAAACCTTCGATTTCTCCCACCTACTGGCTTCCCTAACACAGCGGAACCCACCTTCAAGATTCCAACAATTGTCAAGCCAAAGCAGGATGCAGGACTCACGAGCAGCGCAAATGGCCTGGTTCCGCCAAATTATACCCTGAACCTCCAGCTAAACGGTCGGTTGCGCAGTCCCCACGTTTCTGCTACTGAGAAGAAACTGGTAGGAAGAAGTGCATTTGAAGAGGCTCTTGTACACCCAAGTTTCCCCGCCGGCATGCTGGAAGAGAGCTTGGCTGAGCTAGACTCATGGGCTACTCAGCCAAAGGGTGGTGCCGCCCCAACGGCTGACTTTATGGCACTAGATGATGGTAGCATGAACGCGTCTGATGCATCGGGCAAGGCTCAGCAGACCGAAGTCAACGAACTGAAGAAACAGCTGGCGAGCTTACAACGCATCCAAATGGTTACTTTCTCACAACTTTCAGAGCTGCGGGAAGAGAAGGACTATTTTATAAGCCAGGAAAAGAAGAGGGCAGAGCGTGCCAAAGCACGAGCGAAAAAGAGACTCACTAACGGCGGAAACCGCAACCACACCAATGGGGACGTGGAGATGAATGAAGGCACAGACGCCACTTCAGGTTCTGATTCAGATGGAATCGATGCTGCCGACGAATCCTGAAACCAACGACGATGGAACTGCATACAAAGGCTACAACGTGAACTTGGCTTCTCCACGACAAGGCGGCTCCTGCGGCATAGTCGGAACAGATGCTGCGCTTACTTGTAACGAGTTTCTTGGCATCACCATTGCACTGAACCTCGATGTGTAGTGTGTGCACGCACCTAGTCTCTTCTTCGCCTAGTACGTATCTCACAACACGGCGAAGGGCCCGAAGTCTGGTCAATATCACTCAAGAGACCTCGGTCTCGATATCGCCGCCCACATTTCCCAGCCGGCAAGTTCCGGAAACACCCGTCCCAGACCATCAAGGCTAGACGGACCTGCTGTTCTATCGCGAAAACCACAACACATCTACTCAGAATTATCGAACACATAGCCAAGCCTAGTCCAAGCCGACATGGCACAGAGCGGGGTAGCTCATGTAGCTTTCCCCTCGCATCTGTACGACTGTTGACGAACTTCATTGTACTGTCCAAGCACGATGCCGTGTCTTGAATTTCACGCTTGGATCAACGCCAGCTGCACTGCGGGACAAAAAGCCAAATCTAGAGGCTGCTGCCGACTTTCGATCACGCAGCTCTTCAACCCGTTCTGTTGTGCTACTGCTTGGCTTAAGCCGCGGGTTCAGGCTACATGCGATGATACTTTGATGATGAACACTCTGCGGAAGAAGTTGGAGACGACATAGCTTGCTGCAGTGGGACACGACACCAACATCAGTCGGCAATTGTAAAAGTTCGCACTCACTCGGCATGAGCAGCAAGCTTCACTCACGACGGGCGAAACAAACTGATGGTTAAGGCATGTCTCGAGCGGTGTGAGTATACTCGCATATGTGCGATCTCGCTCGGCCCTTTAACGGCCGTTCTGCTATAGTGTGGAGCGTTGTTCCTTGCTGCACACCTGACTCGCAAGGAAAAAACCAAGACTATCGAACTACCACCTGCGATCCTGCGAACAGCCGTTCGAAGATGCTGCCAATGCAGTTCTTATTCAATTCAACGAACCGCACCTACCCTTCCGGGTGGTGGGGAAGAGCATACAGGAAAGACGGTGGACGAATAGGTTATTGTGCTGCCATATCCCTCTTCCCTGTAGATGCTGTACATCACACAACAAAGAAAAAATTGATCGATATTACGTACCCTTACTGCTTCTAGGTGGAGCGAACCGCGTATCTCGCATGTGCCCCGCCGCCTCCGCCCCCGAAATCGTAAACATGATCATCTCCGTTAGCCTCCCTCACAATCTTGATCTTGCAAGCCTCCAGCCTCGCTCTCTTCCCGTCTTACTACCCCTCCATGCTACATCCCCCTCCTTCCTCTCACGGGAAAAAGCAAAAGTCGTATAGAGCGACCATCAGTAATCATGTGTGCGAGATTGTCAAGTCGCTAGCCCAGCATCGGGCAACGCGCGTTACGCCATCCCTGCTTGCACATGCATAATGGTTCGATGCAACGCAATTACCATTACACCGTTTACAATATTTACGATCAGAGTGCTTGCAGTAGGCGATCGCCCGATGGATGGAGAATTTATCCGGCGATCTTGTAAGCCGAGTTTTGGCAAAGTGCAACGTGGGGGCCAGTTCTGCGGGAAATATTTTGAGGCATGGGACATATTACTGTTGTCAACAACGATTGTTGTCGTGGTTGCGATGCTAAGGCCTGGGGGAAATTAAACAAAATGTTTTGTTGTAGGGTCTTCTGATTTCGTTCGTACCGCTCCTATCGGATACAGTATGGTCTAAACGGCGACGTTTACGCTACGAACGCGTCACGTATGCATCACATGATGATCTTCAACAAGGCAGATACCTGAGTTTATATTGCTTTATTTTTGACGGTCTATCCCGTTCATCCCGCCCGTCATGCTAGGTTCCGCGACAAGGCTGCCTGTTCGCAGTGATAGAGGCGCCTTGTCCTCGGTCATAGCTACTCCGTGTAACAACTGGAACATGGACCCCTGCATCCTACCAGTCCGTGATATCCTGTTCCACAAGCCGAGGTACATGTTGAGAGCGTAGAGTTGTCAACGAGGGTACCTGTAGGAGGCTAGCAGCCTGTTGTGGGGACCAACAATTTGAGTGAAGGATGCACATAGCGTCCATGTCCCAGTCTTGTATTTGCAGTGCAAGGAGGCGTGGAGTTCAGATTGATAGAATGGTCCGCGCATACCGAATAGTGTTTTGTATTAGACTGAGAGAAAGTGTTTGATTAAAATATGTCCAGGTGATGAGTGATCGCTAATAATGCCATTGGAGAAAAGAACAGAGGGAAACCAATAAAGATGTTCAACTCTAAGGTCGATCACCATGAGGCAGATAGTCTTTGGTATTCGTCACGGTCGTGGATCCTTGCGGGGTTGGCTTGTAAGGAAGAAAACGCTACAGCACTGTGCCCACTTTTGACGAGAATAAGTTGTAGGTAAATGTTAGATTGGAAGCATTCGCGTGTGGCCGGATAGGGGGCACTGAAAGTACCGTCGGTTTTGCATGTGTGAGGGTGGTGGTGCGATATTCCGAAAATGGTTAAAAATGGTATCGGTCTTCATTGGTCGTTAGGTTGCTGAGGCCGTGGAGAGTATGATGCAGGATGCCAGAAAGCAGGGCAAGCTCGATGAACGCCACGCTAGTAGTCGCTAAGATATCGTGAAAAGGCCACCAGGAGAGCGCATGTGTCGGATTCAAGCAAAAAGAAAGATGTTCAGGATGAGTGAGACTTGTGCCGACCTTTATTGCCCACGGAGTATTCGCCGTCCGGACACCACTGCTCGGGTTCAAAGTCAGGGTTCATGAAGTGCGCGGTATTGAAGTGTGAACTTGAGCAAGTTAGTGTAAGCCAAACATATTATCAAGCCGATACCTACTTGCGGAAGATGGACGTCTGGAACGGCTGCACTTGCAATGAGGAGCCGTAGCCCGGTTCCAGCTCGTACATTGAAGGTCGAAATAGACCACCCCTCTCAACACCCATAGGAGCCGCACGTTCGATGCTCACGGGTGGCGGTGGAGGATGTATTGGTAGTGTCACAGGAGGTTGGTCGAGGTGTATGTTGTGATGGTTCGGCGGGTTGTACTGGCTTGGGTTGCTAGAATGGATTGGTGTAACAAAGTCCAAGTGGGAAGTGGTAACCGGTGTCACAGGCGTTGGCGTCGGAGCATATGGTTGAACAGGCGTAACTTGAGGATGAGAGGCAGGACTGGGGCTGAAGTCGTACGGAAGCGAAGGCCACCGCTGGCCTAGACCAACACTAGAGGGGTACATTCCCGGAATCATGTTCATGACGTCACCGACATTTGTCGCAGTCGGTATGAATTCGTCAGTGTAGTTGGCTAGGGCAACATGGAGTGGTTGCTGTTGGGGAACGGGCTGATGCTGGATCTGGGGTACGTCTCCAGCCTTGTACAGGATGTCGTAGTGGCCACTGAGGAGGATTAGTACGCGGAAGAAGCGGCTTGTGCAAGGCAGACTTACGGCCTGTAAAGCAGCCTCAACATAGGGGCACCAGCGATAGGACGATGGTGCGCGTCTGTTGGCTCTGCGTAGAAGCTACGGTTGATCTCTTCGCCTGGTGAGCGGTCCAAGTACCATACTTCAAGACCGAGTCCAGCAGGCTTGATTAGCGCTTCAGCAAGGGCAGCAATGCCAACGTTGTCGGCTTCACATTGAGTGGGTTCAATGTAGTTGGAGCAGTATGCCTTGACGTCGCCATTATCCACAAAATGCATGAAATCTTCTGCGTGCGTCTGCACCCAGGCACTGGCTAGGAGCTGCTAAGGGGTTAGCGCCAGGAATGGCTAAAGATGCAGGATGCTTACCTTGACGTAGGTGATGATTGCCATGGATTCGTTCATGTCGTTAAAAGTACGGAGTAGAATAGTTTCGGCCTGGCCGTCCATGTTGCGCAGCGAGTTGGCGAGCTTGTCAAGAAGCTCGAATGCCTCTTCGGCAAAGTCAATCCAGATGTCGCGCGAATAACCGATGTTCGCGAGCATGTTGCCCAGCGAATCGAGGCGGCCTTTTTCATGATCCAACTTGTTCACGTTGCCCGCACGTAGCAAGGCTTCAAAATAAGTAAAGGCGATTGCTGTTCCTATTAGCACCGGCAAATAGCACCAAGAGAAGATGATGATCACTCACCCCGCCATCCACAATGGCCATCGCCACGACAGGTACGAAAGTAGGCATATTTGGCTGGCAGCGCAGCCGTCTTGACTTGGAAGACGGGATCTGCGGCGGCATACTCAGTCGTGATGGCAGCGCTGCTTTGGCGTTCTCCAACGAGTGGGCCCTTGGGCGGTCAGCGCGCTTCTGCGAATGTTGTCGCAAGCAAACTCACAGTAGCCTCGGGCTCGTATTCGCTCGACAGCTTCTGCAGATGGGCATACTCGTCGTCTGAGGGATATGCGGCCATGTTGAGGTGGGGGTTGCGATGCTGGTGGCCTGGGTGATGGCCAGTGTGGTGATTATAGCTCCCGGGAGCAAGGACCGGCGCGCGGATAGCAAACGCTAATCCGCCTTGGTAGTGGTTCTGAGCCGGAACTCCATAGTGGCCCTGGTGTAGGTGCGCATGTGGATGATGCTGGCCATGAGGGTGATAGCCCGTCAACACAGACTGTCTGCTCATCTCGTCTTGGAGTTTTGAGCGTGTGTGTATCCGTGTATGTGTGGGTGTGTGGTTGCTTTGCCTTTACTTCCCCGCCGTGTGTGCTCAGATGGCTCCTTGGGGGGCCGTGGGCGTGACTGGCCTCAGTGGCTAGCAATTGGACGGAATGATTCCACGACAGATTCGGCAACGCGCAAGCAATCTCAGCAACAGTTCGTCGACGAGCTGCTGGGGAGGGCAGCAGCGTCTTTAGTAGGTGCAGAGGCCGGCGGCAGTAGGCTGGAAGTTGTGTCGTTGCTGTGATACTCACGGGCGTCCAGGGGCACACGCCAATATATGGGAGAGACAGGAGGGGGGATCTTCGCGGCGTGCGAGTGGAATTCAATCTGCCTGGCACCAGAACAGTCTGCAACACTATGGCTCAGCCGCTTTGAAACGGCCAATTTCAGTCGCACCGGATATCTGCTGGGCAGAAAGGGCAGGGCGCGACGGTGTACAAGAGGGAGGCCACTCCGCACAGCCAGCGCCGGGGAGGCATCGAGCAAAAGAAAGTACTATGAGATGCTCTATGCCACATCTTCCAAGACCACCCGGCTACGGTTGCCCACCAGCCCAGGGTGTGATATCGATTTACGTTCCCACTAGTCTTCATGGGTTAGCATCTGGAGATTGAAGTGCACTCTTTACTCCATCACATCAAACATTGAATCGCCGAGCAAAGAGCCGCGGAAGAATCAGAGTCACGAGACGGCTAGTATGACGGCATGAAGAAGCCTCTTGCGCTCTTGTCAGGTGTAGCAAGCATTCAAGCAGGCCCGCCAACCGGAACAATTGCAGAACCCGAGGCTGGTGGTGCATGCATGCGACGAGAGAACGCTGTGTCACGTCGTGGATTGCGCTCAACACAGCATCATCGAGACACCCATGGCGTAGAGGAACATGCCAAGACCGCCCTCTGGCGCCTGAGCCCTCACGTTGCAGTGGCCGCCTGTATTGCATGATTCGCTCTGCCGCTCCGTGGCGCTTCTGCGACAGAAAAAACAAGTGCCCGCGCACCCGAGATAAACTCTAGTCGAGTTACCGATCCCACGCTGCATGCGAGTCAGGGCGGGCACGGCGTGGGAGCATTGCTATTAGCTGAGAGGTTCGCTTGGAACACCACCCCCGTCTGTGCCCGCTTCCCCGGCGCGCAGTGCAATCGTCGGGAAACCCACTGTGATTCGTACGAGAGCAACCGAGTGAAGCTTGAGATCACCATGCATCACGTTGAGATTCGATTCACGGCTTACTGGCATCGAGATACGGAGGCGCTTGGTGGCAGCAGGCTACCGCGATGACCGCGCAGTCGGGACCTTGGCTTTTGTTACCAGAAAACGAGGCCATGTTACATACAGACAAAAGTGAACCGCCGCTGACCTGTGGGTAATTGCACTTCATTGCGTGACCGAACATGTCCGCTGCCCACATGCTATGTTGAGACGCCTGCCGCTCATGTGCACGCAAATTCTTGCCTGGTGCTACCCGATTGCCCAACCCTATCTCTTGCCTTGAGCAACTTGACCGCATGTCTCAATTACTTCAGGTGAGAAACGCCCGGGTGACGGTACTGTGCAACTATCTTTACTCCGTGGCCTGCCCGGAAACCCAGTTACAGGTCGCCTTGTGAACCGCGCGCGACCGATGCTGCAAGTCATCCTTTGCCCATTACTCCCGGAAGCCTCCCCAGACCCTTGCCTTTACCTCGACCGGACTTGCCACCCATTGAACCTTGATTCCAGCTCATGCTTTGGGGCCCGCCACCACCAGGCGTGAATTGAGAACCGCTCTCGTCTGACTTGAAGCCGTCGCCTTCGTTCAGCACTGTCTGCCACAACGCCCCAATGGCACTACTCCATTCCTTCATCGCCTGTACCCGATCCATGTCTGTGCTACTCTCAATCTCTACCGTTCCGTTCTGCTGGTTGATCTTGCCGCGCAACCGCTTGTCAACTATCAGGAACCCGACAATTTCCTGCACCTCGGAAAGGGATATCTTCAGCTGTTTAGAAATAAAGGCTAACGTGAAGCGGGTGTAGGGTGCGACGAGCTTGACCACAGCCTTGGTTCGCACATTGCGCGTAACTTCGTCAATGTTCTCGGCAATGAAAGGATCTTGGAGCAGATCCTGATTGTTCTGCAGGATCTTCTCGTAACCGTGAATGTCCTCAAGCTGATAGGCGTTGACCAGGTCAGTCATTGTAGAGATGCGCGGGTCGTTCTGGTAGGGCTTGGTTTCCTGCGAGTCAAATGGATTGATATCGGAACCCGACAGCATGGTCGCTAGGACCAAATACTTCAGGACCTGGATTCGTTGGAGCGATCCAGCCTCATCGTAGTTTTTGAAGCTCTCAAAGAAGTCACTCTGCGCGCCCTTCCAGTTCTCTTCGCTCATGTGCATTTTGCCACCACACTCTCGGATAATACCCATAATCTTGGGGTGCGGAACCGCGGATTTGACCTTGAGCGCTCGTTGGTAGAGTGCCTGTCATGATGTTAAAGATAATGCAGGTAAGGTTGAATGGAGACGAGCCGTACCTTTAACCGCTTGTTATTCCTGGTCTCGGCGTACATCAGGATCTCTAGCGAGTAGACTTCCAGTGAGTATGTGCCTTTGCTCGGGTCGTCTGTTCCATCCTCCTTCTGACAGGCTTTGTGTAACTCACGGAGCTTCTCCGTAAGCTGACGGTAGTCCTTCCTGTCCAACCACAGCCTCGCGAGCTTGATGTTGGTCTTTAGCCAAAGCCGCTCGTTATTGGTGCTCTGGAAGATATCGAGGGTCAGGGCGTAGAAGTTCTCCATGCAGCGATATGCATCGGCGTCTTCTGCGGCCTTTTCTATAAAATCGAGCATGTTGTTGATGGACTTTTCGGAGTAGTTGCGCGTGACGGCCGACTTGACGTAGGTCAGCAGCTCTTTGTAGTGCTCAACAGCCTACGAGCATTAGCTAGGGTCCATTCTTAGCTGTTGCCGTGTTTACCTGGTCGTAGCGGGCCAGCTTAAACTCCAGCTTGATTGCCTGCTTCAGTCCCTTGAAGCCCCTATGGATTCGTCAGCGTATATCCGTTCCCCCAGATGCCCATGTTTCCTACCAGTCCGACTTCTCTTCTTCTAGAGCAGGCATTCCCAAGAATTCATCTATGGCGGCCTCGGGATCGTCGGCCTTGAGCTGCTTCGCATTGTAGTACTTGTTCTCGATGTCGACATCGCCACTCTGCTCGTCATCATCGTCCTCGTATTCGAAGTCGTACCTGCAATATGTCAGAGGGCATGTCGCGTCAGAGCTGGCGGTTACTACTCACTCCTCCTCGCCGGAGTCTTGCATGAAATCATCGTCGTCGGACATTGTTGTGCTGTTGGTGGTCAAGTGAGGACTGAGATTCGGGTCGTGTTCTTCGAGCTCTATCGAAGAGGCAGCGCAGTGATATTAAGTCGGTTGATAGAAGTATGCGTCGAGTGTCTTGTTTAGAGCTCTCGCGACTGTTTGCCTACGTGAGGCGGCGGTAGGTGCCTGCGGAAGAGCCCCACTTTCGCGGGGCTAAGCTCCCCAGACGCAGCACCCATGAAGAGCATCGGAACCTTCCTTCTGCATTCACTCGAAGACTGCTGCAAAGTCCTCTTGAGGCGTGGCTAAACTTGTGCTTATGGAGCTGGAGCAATATTCCTATCTTCATATCGACTTGTGCACACTCTGTGCCCGACAGCAATCTCCGCTTCATCTCCCGGTCGCATTGACGCATTATTGATTTTGAATCAGTTCGGAGTGGAGTGAATCGGTGATTTTGAACATTCGCAAAGTCTCAGAGTCTGTGTCAGGCGTTCACAGGGCTGTGCAAGTATAATACCTCGAGTGTAATATAGCGTGCAGCAGACGGCGAACGATGGCATTAGACGGCACATACTAAGCTCGCGACCTTCTTTTTTCGGTCCGGCTTCCAGCTTGTGGAGAAGGCTCAGACCCCGGGAACTCTCATCCCAGATCCATCCTCAACCACTCGCCGTCACTAGCAGATCCCTTAACTCGGTTCACGGTCACAGGCCGTCATGTTAGCCCTAACTATGAATTCTTCAAGATTCTAAGGTCTTGTCCGTGGCACTTGCTCTTGGCCTTTCCCCACACACACCAGCGACTTTGGCAGGCTTGTTGAGTATCTCGGGTGCAGTGTACTGCGCCTCAGCCGACAATTGCATAGTGCTGCGTCCGTGTCGATGCCCAAATGCGTAGTGTCGAAGCCGTGGAAGGGTTGCGGAAGTGAGCAGTACTAGCTATCCTTTTAGGCCTAGCTTTAGCGACGTGGGTGGATCTTCAACTCCATCCATCCATCGCTTGCATCTCCAGCCCAGCATCTGGAACCCTCCCGGCTTAACTCTTAACTCCCACATCCTTATCATCCTCCGTCCGCTAAGAGTCCTCGGTGCAACTCTCACTCTCGCTCTCATCCTCGCCGCGTCCGCGTCCGCTGCCACGATCGCGACCGTCGTCCTTTGTTGCACCAACGCGCGCGCGCTCTCTCGTCCCTGAGCCGACGGAACGAACCCATCGCCCAGTCTCCCTACGCGACCTTCACGATGCCCATGTGCGGTGGAACAAAGTCTGTGCAGCGCAAGCTGGTGCTGCTGTACGTCTCTCATATGCGCCGGCTCTCTTTGTTCGGGTAATCGACGCATGATGCGACAGAACAAGGCTAACGTACCTCCGACAGCGGTGACGGTGCATGCGGCAAGACCTCGTTACTTAATGTATTCACAAGAGGGTAGGTGCCAACGTTTTTGTGCGATATCTGGAGTTTACTGACTTATTAATAGTTACTTTCCAACAGTATAGTGAGTAATCTGCATAAAATAAACGCGTCTGAGGCTAACAAAGCCCTTTCAGCGAGCCTACAGTATTTGGTGAGGACTCTCCTCGCACTCTAACTTCATACCGCTAACAAATCTTACAGAGAACTACGTACACGGTTTGTGCGCCTATTCACAAATCCCTATTTACACAATTGACGTGGCGCTACAGATATCTACATCGACAACACACACGTCGAGCTTAGTTTATGGGACACCGCTGGGCAGGAAGAGTTCGACAGGCTACGATCGCTGAGCTACGATGACACCCACGCGATCATGCTTTGCTTTTCGGTACGATTATTCGCCGTCTTTGTGCCGAAACACTAACTTATAGGGCACAGGTCGATTCACCGGACTCGCTCGAGAACGTAGAAACGAAATGGGTCGGCGAGATAGCAGAGAACTGCCCTGGCGTTAAGCTCGTTCTGGTTGCACTCAAGTGTGACCTGCGGAAAAAAGAAGATGACGACGCGGATGACCAACAGCCTGAGAAGCCATGCATCGACTATAATGAGGGTCTTCGCGTAGCAGAGAAGATCAAGGCTCTGCGATACCTGGGTAAGTTGTGTCAATTTTGAAATCAACGACAGCCAGTTGACATGTCTAGAATGCTCTGCCATGAAGAACCGAGGTGTTAACGAGGCTTTTACCGAAGCCGCCCGTGTGGCTCTACAAGTCAAGACTAGCAAAGACAAGAGCGGCGGTTGTACCATCCTATAGGCCGATGACACCCTCTCGCTATCCTTCCTGAACACGATCCTACTACTACAAAGTACTGGTTCTGGCCGCACGCTATCAGCACCTCGACCGAAGTACACAACACTCAGCTCCTGTCATCACACCATCTTCACTGTATCCGTGTCGCCCAACTTCCTCTTCGTACTTTCACCCTATCGCTAGTTCTGTGCTTTTTGGGAAAAGGTGGCAAACTGTTTGATGTTGGTCCAAGTCCAGCTGGATGGGACGCATACTCAGAATGGGAGCACGGATTGGCTAGTAGTGCTCCCGGTATAGACCTTCCCCTTACCCCTTTATACCGCTTTGATGCTCTTATACTTTTATTGTACATGTTTGCTCCAGTACAGCTTCGGCGCTGGCTCCCTTCACTTCTTTCCTTGGTTTGGCGAGGTCTATATGCGTTCACGCTCTCAGCGGTGAGAGCGTTTTGGATAGATGAGCTGAGTCCGAAGCGCTTTCAGGATCGATGTCATATTGTTTAGGAAACTGCCAGATAGCTTACGCTCTTCAAACACACAAGTCCAATACTTTGAATGGATTTCTAAATACTGGTTGTGAAGAAGCTCGACGTTTTCACGATGCACTCTCCTCTACCGGAACCTCTGCGACCTTCTTAACTACCCTAGCTGGTTGTCCCATGACAACACAGAAGTCTGGCACATCCTTTGTCACAACACTCATCGCTCCCACCGTAACTCCTCTCCCTATCGTCACTCCGGGTAAGATGACTACGTTCCCACCAATCCAGCAGTCATCACCAACCACAACAGGCTTTCCATATTCGATGTTGTCCCGTCGCGATTGCACTTCCGCTTCATGTGTAGCCGCGAAAATGGATACATTAGGACCAAACATGCACCGATCCCCTATCGTTACAAGCGAGCAGTCTAGGATAGTCAAATTGAAGTTGGAGTAAAAGCGTTTGCCCAAGGAGATGTTGCAGCCATAATCGATGTTGAATGGCGGTTCGATGAAGATGTCATCGTCGGCTACATGGCCAATGACTGTTTTGAGCATTCGAAGACGTTCTGCGGCGAGGATATCGAAGCCTTTTCCCGAGTCGGTTGTTTCGGGGTCCGGGAACCATGTGTTATATTTATTGGCGAAAGCTCTGGCTTTGAAGCGCGCGGCTATCAAGGTGGGACTGAAAGAATTGTAGCTGTGATTGTGTTAATTATGCGGAACAGTGAGGAGATGAAATCTGGATGATGTGCTTCGAATGTCCGATGAGTTGCAGATAGCACTAGTTATACTGCGTTGTGAAGGCGTCTGCTATTTCCAATAATAACAGTATCTTCCAGTCGTACTTTAGGACAGCTGAGTGAAGTAATGCTAGGGAATTGGATAAGGGCTTTTTACATACAGCATCCCAGAGATCATCTTCTCGTATTCCTCGCACCAGGGTACATGCTTCAGCTTCTTCGCCGTCTCTATCTCTTGCGTATCTTTCTCTTTTGATGCCATGTCGAACGATAAATCAGCAGTAGTTTGAGCGATGGTATTATTTTCTTGTCTTCATTGCATCTGTTCTTAACCCTTATAAACAGAAGCAGAGTATACGGTAGCCTTGGAATTGACGCTAAGTGGGGTAAAAGGACAGGTAAGGAAGCAGCCCCAGATGCAATGGGGTAATACCTCGCACTTTAGCGCTGACCATAACTCAGCTGGAGCAGATGGGCCATACAGAAAACGTACTGTCTGTGTTTCCACACTCCTGGTCAGCAGCGAGTGTTCCACATTTTGCGGCACGACTTCTGACCAGTGAGAGCTCACTTGCATCCTCGAACTGGGAAGATCTTTTGTGTCGTGTGCTTGAATACATCATATTGCCTATTCGGCCCGATCTGGACGCTGTCTTTTGCCTTTGCTTTGGAGATGCAGTTCGCTATACAGTCGAGGACAAGTCACTGATCTTACTGTAGCTGTATGCAGGGGAATTGCACCCCTTCACTTATTTTCGGACACTCTTTCTCGATATGTGCTTCTCCCATGAGCTCTATGAGTCTTTGTAGATGTATGCTTGAATGCGAGCGATCTTTTCATGTTCGAATCACGTGGGCATTTTGCCGCCCTAGAAGGAACTCCGTCATCGATCAACAGCACGCAGTCACAACGACACCTGCAGCGATCAATGCAGACATGAGTGAATGCCAGAACATGATCAGGCTTAATAAAGCATTTAGAAAGGTCCTGCAGTTTCGAGAACAGTAAATGCAAACCAATGTGCACGGACCGCCAAGAATCCTAGCGCCCTCGCTAATGAATGTGTGGCCGCTGGATGTCGAAATTGATTCCCCTCTCCAGCCGTCTCGACTCTCGCGCCCGATTCAATCGACTTCAAGCCATCAACGACAATCAACCAAACCAAGAGACTCTCCATAAACCGTCAAAATGGTGAGTTTGAGCCACCGAGGGCATTTAGGAGCGCGCGAGAGGGGTCTGTGAGCGGGCACACGAGACTCTCGGAGTTCGCCACTGCATCTCGAATTTGCAACCTCTCGTCGCCGTGCCTTGCGCCTCAGATGTCTCGATGAAGATTTTGAACTAACCGGGCTCCAGGTTCTCGCAGTTGACCTTCTCAACCCTTCCCCGGCCGCGTACGCACATATTCCCTCCTCTTCGCCCTCGACCTGCGACTAACAAGTGTCTAGTGAGGCCCGCAAGCACAAGCTCAAGACCCTCGTGCCCGCTCCCCGCTCCTTCTTCATGGACGTCAAGTGCCCCGGATGCTTCACCATCACCACCGTCTTCTCGCACGCCAACACAGTCGTCGTCTGCCAGGGCTGCTCGCAGGTCCTGTAAGTCTAGGACAATCGGACATAGAACCAGGGTATGGGCTAACGCATTCACAGGTGCCAGCCCACTGGTGGCAAGGCGCGATTGACCGAGGGCTGCTCTTTCCGAAGGAAGTAAACGTTTCGTCGGAGTGATGACAGCTGGGATTGATGGGTTACGATGACGACTATCATGGCTTAGGGGTGTAGATCTCATTGGCGCCGATCGACTCGACCGCAGGATAGAAGAGGGATCTTTCGACCCGAGTCAATGCAAAAGTCACAAAAACGGGAGTTCCGGATATCTCAGCGCTGATGGACAACCCTTTTTCCTCGAATCTATTTCCTTTTGTTCGGCATGGTCTTTCGGCTTTCATGTACATGCATGTGGGAGGAGAGATAGCATTTCAGAGCCTTTGGATCAGTCGTCCGAGGTGAGGACCGGCTTGCAATCGAGGATACCTACGCATGCTAGCGGTCCTTTGTAAATCAAAGCGTCAAATCCTCACATTCATTTCACACACAACTAAGGTGAATCTTGGCTTCTCTGTTGGATGGCATGTACATGCGCGTACCGCATTGTTTTGCAATACTCTAACTTGTTTGACGTGCTGAACGCTTTACTTCGGATCCTTTGTAGACCCCATACCAAGCCTTACAGATTTGATACCTCCGTGACTTACTAGTATCGCAAAAAGCCTTGCTCTTTGCCTAGAATAGAAGGACATCATTCTTGGCTAGGTTTTCTGCTGTCAAAGTGGGGAAGCGTGGCCGAGACCCCCTGGCCAGTTCATGGCACCTTCCCTACGTCTGCCCACATGACTGGCAAAACGCCGACCTCCGCCAAAACACCAATTCTCATTGATAGTAGTCGATACGGCCGTCACTTTTTAAAGACAGGAGGCAACGCCGCTGCATAACTGTTCGTGTAATTTCCTTATTCCAATTAATGCTTGGACACGAGTCGAGTACAAGCCACCTCACGTCATCGTCAATACAGCCATTCGCACGTTCGTTCGCTCGCGCGTCCCCACGGCTTCCATTCCGAGTGGCACTAAAATAGATCCGTCAATAATCAAGATCAATATCAACAAACACGCGCCAGCGCGTTGTGAAAAAAAATGTCTACCTCATCATCAGCAGGCGCGGGAGGACCAGTTCCGTCAAACCCCCACCCCATCCCCTTGACGGAATCTGAAGTTCTGATCCGCGGATTCCTCGCCGCTAACCCGGAGCTCGGCGACGATAAATCGAATCCTGTCGAGATGATGACCGATCGGTATACTAACGAGGAGTGGAAGGCGCAAATCGATGAGACTATCAAGAATGTCATGAAAGAGGTGGACAGTGGAGAAAGGGCGAAGAAGGTTTACGAAGGCCCAAGGATGAGGAATGGAGAAGAAGCGCTGAAAGAGTTGGCTAAGACGGTGGATCATACCGTGCTCAAGTTGGATGCGACGACAACCGCTATCGATGGGCTGTGTAGTGAGGCAAGGACGGAAAACTTCAAGGTGTGTCCATTCCCAGAGTATTGAGGCTGGTCGTTCGAGATAAGGAAGAGTTATATTGTTAGGCTATGAAGCTGCAAGACACGCGCTATGCGCCACGGTATCCAGGAGCCTCCGACTGACAAGCTTTGCAGTCAGTTTGCGTCCGCCTCAACTACGTCCAACGCTGCGTTTCCAACCTCAAAGGCACTGACGTCCTCGTCGCCTGCGTCGTCGGTTTCCATGAAGGAACCCAAGACACATACTACAAGCTGCAAGAAGCACGTGCCGCCGTAGCAGCGGGTGCCGCAGAACTCGATGTCGTCCTCAACTATTCCTTACTCACCAAGCACAACCGACCTGCTTCCCCACCAGCAGACCACATCCTCACCGCCCGTGACTCAGCAATCGACAGCATCACCGCTGCCAACACAGCCATCAACGCCGGAAGCAGCGATATTGAAGAAGAAGAAACAGGAGGAATCCCAGACTACAGCGCCATATACAGGGAATTGGCTAGCATAAGAAGTCTCTGTCCTGCCCCTACAACACTCAAACTCATCCTCGAAACTTCGCAATTGAATTCTGCCCAGATTCTTGCCGCGTCTCATCTTGCCGCTGCCGCTAGCTTCGATTTTATCAAGACATCTACAGGCTTCAACGGACCGGGCGCTAATCTTCCCAACGTGAAGCTCATGGTAGCTGCGGCAGAGTACCTTGCATCGCGTAAAATAGGCAAGAAGAAGATGGAAGTCAAGGCCAGTGGTGGAGTCAGGGACTTGGACACTGCGGTGAAAATGCTAGAGGCTGGCGCAACGAGGCTGGGAACTAGTTCAGGCCTGTGGATCATGCAGGAGGCGAGAGCCAAGGTAGGCGAGGAGAGGGTTGCGGCTGGGTTGAATTCCGAGGGCAGGAGACCTAGCCCGGTCACGCGGTTATACACCGATGAATCTGAGTACTAGAGATATCAAGTAGTAAAGAGGAAATTCAGACACTTGATCAATAGGTACATTCAGTCATTGTTGTACTACTTGAGCTGCGACATGAGTATGTGGTAGGTTTAAGATGCTCGCTACGTCTTGTAAATCAGGGGCAGCAAACACTCTAAAGGTGCAATCACTTTGTCAGGAGGAAAAACTAGATAGTTCTAAGAGTGCACCCTGCCTCGCCCCACTACGGAATTATATGTTAAGCGATATAGTACAGATGAAAAGGATCAGGAATCCTACAATGCTATCAGTCTCATAAGTTTTCTAGTTTAAACCTAACGTAGGCTGCAAGGCAAGGCATATTGTCTCTGTACTTGTTTCATTTTCCTCTTGTATGCGGTGCGATACTGGGCACAAGTAAAGCATAGAGCGGATACCCTCTCGCACTGTCTGACCTAGGGTACCATTCGTACAGACTCTTGGTCGGATTACCAATCATGATACGGAGGTCTGCACAACATCACGGACATTATGAGCAGATAGAGACAGACGATGGCAGTTGAAAATTTTGGGTAGTGTCTACATGATGTATATGTAGATCATCCACCAGCCCAGACCCGCAAGGGATATAGTGCTTTCAAGGACAGGATAACTGTCGAAGAGATTCATCCCGTCATGCCGAACGCCGATCATCCGTGAATCATTCCTTTTGACGTGTAATCTACTCCTCGTCCTCCTCGCCAGCATCCTCGTCACCACCCTTCTCAGCGGCCTTGGCCTTCTTCCTCCTGACACGGCCAGGGCGGCCGCCACCGAATGGCGAGGTCAGAGCGAAGTCGATGTGCTTCTGGGAGTCGAGGCGGACCATGAAGGAGGGGACGTTGACGATCTGCTTGCCGACACTGTGATGTTGTTAGTCGCACGGTTTTTGATCAATTGAGGGCAGATGCATACCGGATGTGGCGCTGGCGGATCAGGACACGAGCGTGGTGGATAGACTTGGCGAGACCAAGCTTGTAGACGCAGGTCTGAAGACGGCGCTCCAAGAAGTCCTCAATCTTGAGGGCCAAGACGTAATCGAGCTTCATGCGGGACTCGTCAAGGACACCGACACGTACGAGACGGCGAATGAGAGCGTTACCCTCGAAGAGGCGCTTGGGGTCCTTCTCGTCGAGAGTAAGAAGCGAACTGGCAAACTGTTAGCGATTTCATGTCTCGCACACTGCGCATCGATTCAATTGCGCGCAGGCGGTTGCGATGAAAACTTACCGAGCGGCACGACGGATCTTGGACAGAGTCAACTGGACGCGCCAGACCTCACGCTTGTTGCGGAGACCATACTCGCCGACGAGCTTCAGCTCAGTATCCCTAATCCAACATTAACTTGTGTTCCAGACATAAGCGGAGCACGCTCTCGCTCAGTGGCCATGGAGTATCACATACAGACGAGCGGACTCGAAAGGACGACGTGGGACGCTGTACGTCTTGGAGTAGGAACGGGGCGCCATTGTAGTTGTCGAGTGGTGAGTTCGGAGGAGCAGGACGTTGAGAAGTTTGGCTTAATTTCGTCGCGGAAGGTGCGAACGCCCGGGCCACTACAATGATTGGCGCCGTGATTGGCGCCCTTAAGCGAGCTTGGAAGGCACGATGCAGTCGGTCAAAATATCACACGAACACCACGACCTTCCAATTTCCCCGCCGCAGCAACAACAACCAGCCCACACTCACACACAATGGGTCACGCAGCCGGTCTTCGCGCGGGTACGCGCTATGCGTACGTTAACTATTGTGACGCCCATGCGACGATTGCTGACGCTGCGACAGTTTCTCTCGCGATTTCAAGAAGAAAGGAATGATTCCTCTCTCGACCTACCTCAAGCAGTACAAGGTCGGTGATATCGTCGATGTCGTAGCCAACGGTACGAAACCCCCAGAAATCCAGCGAGAGCGATTCAAGGCGGAGGACTCATGAGCAAACAGGTGCGGTCCAGAAGGGTATGCCCTACAAGGTCTACCACGGCAAGACCGGTATCGTCTACAACGTCACCAAGTCCGCTGTCGGTGTTATCCTCCAGAAGCAGGTCGGCAACCGATACATGGAGAAGCGCATCAACGTCCGCATCGAGCACGTCCGCCACTCCCGCTCACGAGAGGACTTCCTCAAGCGCGTCAAGCTCAACTTCGCCAAGCAACAAAAGGCCAAGGAGACTGGCGAGCCCCAGCAGATGAAGCGCCAGCCCGCCCAGCCCCGCACCGAGCACATTGTCAGCCTTAAGGAGCAAAAGCCGGAGAACATCACACCCATCCCTTACGAGACCTACATTTAGACGTGGACAGTCGGCTCGGGTGTATTGGCTGGCAAAATGGGATACGGATGGTCAACGGCGTGGTTTCTCGGACTTCTCGATTATTCTCTCTTTCTGCACTTTCTTACGCATGGAAAGCGGCGATACCATGGTGCAGATATAGTGGTGTGCCAACATGGCTTTGAGTGACCCCTCACGCCAATAAACATCATCTTCCAATCCCAGTCAATGCAGTGTCTTGCTCGTCTGTAGTGTTAGCCATTGCTGTTATGACCGCCTACGACAAATGAACGCTTTCCATCACATTCCGCACTCTGACATAATATCCCTGGCTTTTCACTGCCTATTCACTCTGTCCTATACATGTGCCACTACATGCAGGTCTGTTCTTGTTTGCTTCGTAGTTTTCAGCTCTCTGCATAAGCACTTCATACATTTCCTTCTGGATCGCAGGGCTTATAAGGTTGACAATAGGCAATGTACTCACATAATGCACCGCGAATATACTCACTTAGTTCTACCCTGCTTTGCCTTGGGCACGTAATAGAATGTAGCAGACATCTCTAGGGTACAATTTGGTGCTGACTAGAATCAACGAAATAACGCGAGTTCAATGAAAATCAAGGCATGAATTGACAACAGACTTCGGGATACTCGCCTCTACGGTGTCATGGTGTCTTCCTATTGCCAGAACATCCGTGGTTAGTACTAACTATGTTAGCCTAGCTTGGATATGCTCGACTCTGACCTATCCAAGACCGTGTTAAAATATTGCAACCACGATGATCTGTCCCGAAAAGTGCAGCTTAGTAACAACGGTGCCAGTTCTATCTGTGTCCTGTATACTTAGTCTCAGTATGCACTATTCTAGGCTAGACGGATATGCACACAGTCGCAACCCAGGTTCTTGTGCGGCAGGCTCCTGAGGTCTGTTTGCATCGGTTCGTGGTGCTCAGATGGTAGATTACATCATGCCTTCTATTCTCCACCGTTTGCTTGCCAACGGAAGTCACACCCTCACGCTCTGTTTAGTTCCTCGATAATTCAACTCGCTAGCGTAGTTTATGCACCATCCCATGTCGTAGATGTGGTCTGGAAGTTGGACGGGTAGCAGCCTTCGTAAACAGAAGCACAACCAGAAACCTTCCTGACATCGTCCAAATGCGAAACGTACCTTGAAATCTTGAAAGCTTAACACTGATTGGTTTGATAGTAAAGGCAAACCTTATCGTTCCTGGGGGTCGGATGAGCTACCGCGTTTGGATTGTAGTAATGCTCTTACGCCTGAACACAATCACTGCAAGTTGCCTCAGTCGTTCATCACACGATCGAGCGTGCTTCCTTGTCTACTTGTTACATCTTGTGTGGGCTTCGAACGCAGGGTAAGGATGAGTCTTCGACCTCTATAGTTGCGCAAGTGGCGAATTATCTCATGTATGAGGATGTTAATGAATGCTTTGTCATGACACACGATGTGCTTTCCTTGATGTCTCTAGTCTCGGCAGTCTGTTCGGTTGCGATACATTACCTTTGTGCTCGGAAAGCGCCGCATGACTTTGACCATGAAACTGACGCAGGAAATAAGAGCACCAACTTGCTGATCAGCATCCCACAAACTCAATATGCGTTCTACCTTTTCTGGCACATTATCGCTCCTTCTCTTCTCGCACACGTCGCCGTCGGCCCAGTGCGCAAGTCAATACCATTGTTGTAGTGCTCTGAACAGCAGTATTTGACTAGCAAACATTGTTGGAACGGTGCCATGTTGATGGGATTCAGGCGCTTCGCAAGGCAGCCACTTCTTGATATTCGGATATTTGAGTTGCGGGAACTCTTTCTAGATTGGATGGGTACCACCGAGAATATCGCACAACTGAAGTCATCGTACGATCAAGTTCAGAAAGTGGCCGAGGGAGGAGGAACACAAGATAACATTTGAAGGGACTCAGCGTGGTACGTAGTCCCGTACCGTCGAGCAATGCCACATTGCGCCGCGGTCCTCCGCATAACCGCCGAACACATGCTCTGCTGCTTCCACCAATTGTCTCGTCCGCCAGGGAACGCTGGTTTGTTGTGCTCCCGCCGTTCTTTTCTCATTGTTACCAAGTGGCTTTACCTGAGCTAAAGTCTTGTAGCGCATTCACATGATTGATTTTCTTATGCAGGCCGATAAGACAACACAACATCGCTTGAAATTAAGGCCTTGATCGGCTGTGGGACACACCGAACGGCTGTCAGATCTCTATTCTCGTAACGAGGTCTTCTTCATGGGAAAAGGGCATTCATGGTGGGCATTGCTGGTCAAATGATGCTACCACTCAAACTACCCAAGTATCCAAGAAGTCGGATCCTTTAGTACGGCGACCCTGTATTGAACTCTCTTGTAATCTTCCAATCTGTTCGTCCATGCTTTTGAACGACCTCCGGCGTGCCAACAGATAGGACTGGAGACGCGTGAACATCGTTCGGACGGAAAGGTGATATGTCTGGGTAAGCGACAGTACGCTCTTCTGTCGTCTGATATTACTACATGTGTCCATTATTCGCTCCGACTGACATTATAAGAAAAAACTAATCTAATTGGCAGGAGTATTGGAGTGACATTGAAGAGTATCGGAGTGATATTGTGATGTGCTGCACGTGACCGTCCAGGGCTTGGCGCTGTCGAAGGTTTGATTTGGACTTTATCGGCTGCTACCGACGCCTGAGATCAGTACTAAAATGACGTGAATGTGAAAGTTAACTTGGAGAGCGAACCCAGGGAATCGTGCAGCCGAGCTGCGAAAGTTTCCTAGATTCAGGGGATTCCATCGATTTCCCTTGCCTCGAAGCTAAGAACGAAGGCATCTAGATTCCGGATCTAGGCGCATCTTTTCGTTGGCTGCGAGTGGGCGGAGTGAGCCTTTGGTTTGGTGCATATTGAGTGCGCAGTTGGCTGCACAGTGTGGCAATGAAACATTAGGCTTCCAAGTTTCGTTATGCATCTAGTGGAGGTTAGTCGACACTGTCAACGAAGAGGGCATGACGCTGCCACGCGACGCTGTGTGCGCAACTTCAGCCCACATTGCACGAGCCAGCGCCGACCCACACACGACACGTGCCGCGCTGACATCGGAGCTCGTTCTCCACCACCCGCAAAAAGGAACGATGGCCCCTCGGACAACAGCACAAAAGTGACCCAGCCGAAGTTTTCGGACATTAACACGCCCTGCATCGACACGTCGAGGCCAGCAACAGCTACCGTGGGTCCACAGCTCGTAACAGATCATTACACGTCATGCTGCAACGTTGTCGGCTCGGTTGCAGTAGCGGAATAACAGACAAAGTTAATTCGCCGCTGAGACGCCGTAAAGCTCAACACCAAAGCACCCTTCGTCTGGAGTGGGGTTACATATCCATGTCCCTAGAAAACCATTTCATGCAAGGGACTTCCACAAAAGAAGATCTGCGCTGACGCAAGCTTGCGAGTAATGCCCTGCATACCACTTTAGGCATCGTCGAGTCAGATTGTAATCTGCAAATGTCGATTCCGAGTGACTTTACAATCCGAAAGCGATAGCGTGGTGTGAAGATGCAATCGGTGCCAGTCGGCCATGAGCAGGAAGAGTGATATATTGTCTAATATCGAACCGCAAACCTGGAGAATGAACCCGTTCCCCTAGCGCAAAGGTTACGGGAGGCACGACAAGTTGACAACTGACAGCTGAAGAGAGACTGTCGGAAGAAGCTCCATCAGGCTGGAATGGCACCCCGAGATTATCGTAGTCGTCGTCGTATATGAAGCACGGGCAGCAGGAAATCTGTGGATGCACAGATCACGACTGCACCTGGTTAGACCGAAAACCCGGTGTTCCTTCAGCAAAGGTGTCCAGGATCATGACAGTTACAAAAGTCGGATAAGAATACCGACCCACGGAACACATCACGATGCAGACCGCGGGAGTCTTTCTAGCCATGGCGGTCTGAAGATTTGCGCAGGGATCACCGGTTGTTGTAAAGTATGCCGCGAGGTGCACAAAACAAAGTATACTTGCGGCGGATGCGGGGGTTGGTTATGCGCGACCAACCTCCTAACTTTGTTCCAACTGCAACGACCGCGACAACATCGACGTCTTCGACTCTTCGACGATACTCACAGATCCATCGTAGATCTCAGCTTGCAGTGCTGTTAGCGTATAAAACATCGATATCATCTCGTACCCCTGTCTTAATACGCGACCCTATTTGAGGACTTCAAGCCTCAATCTTCGATTCTTCGCAGCGGAAGGCATATTTCACGATCGCCGACATCTCAAGCGTGCCTGCATTAGCCCATACTATCGGCGCAATCGGCATCCTTGCTGCCGGAACATTAGCCTTCCAGACTAAATCGATCTTTCTGGTGCCCAAAGCAGACGCCAGCGAGTCGACGTCTTAGCAGCAGTAGCCAGGCGACCGACTAGTACCAAACTACTCGGAGACAAGGGACCTATTGAACGTGTCAGGTTTTACTGGGTTCTCCGGTATGTTTACCTTCCAGATACCTTTCTCTCCGTCATCGATCTGCGTCTTCTTCCCCAATACGCTGTCGTTGCCGCACCCCATTTATCAAACTTCCGCACTTGTCCCTTTTGTTTTTGACGTTGTGCGGCGTTGTAGCCGTCCACGATTCTAATGGCCATGTTTAAGAACAAGATGCGATCAGCACACGGGGTGTTCTCTTCCAAAAAGTCTTCTGACGCTGCTAGGAAATCAAACATCACTATCCATTCAGCCAAAATGGGGAGCTCAACCGAGTTGGCCCCAGCGTATGTCGATAGCGTCATGGCCCCCGATACGGATGCCAACCCCAATGTCAACGGCAGTGGCGGTGCGTTTAATGAACCGCTGGTCCTCGACTTCGCGACCATGCAAGATGCGTCTAATTCGATTACAAGGAGCGCCCCTCTTTCACCCGTCACTAGACCGGTTGATCCCGAGCGACATGAAAGTTGGCTTTCAGATGACGATACTTCTGCTCCTGCACCCCAGATAGACTTTACAAGGAAGGATATCCATATCCCTTTCCGGACCAGGTACTACTTCAACTACCCTCCAGACAGTTGGTTTTCATTGCTCATTCTCCAACAGTTCCGTCACTCCTCGGGCCACCCAAAAGCGTATATCGTTGCAAAGACGACTGAGCGCTGAGCCATCATCTCCTAACAACGGACGTTCGACACCGACACCAGACATGCAACAGTCTCGTGCTCGAAGCATGTCACGCACATCTAGTGCAGTGCCGCAAAACGTGCAGTCATCACGAATCACTACTAATGACCCAACAACGATACGAAGTTCGGCCGACTCTGTGATATCATACGAGTCTGCTGCACCATCCATTACAACTCAACAACTTGCGCCGTTGCAGCAGAAAGGTGGAATGATAGATGACGGCGATCGACTTTCGCCATTACTGGAAGATGACCCTCATTCATTCGACCTTGTCAGCGCACCCGTCGAGAACGCGAGATCCCAATACTCGCTCGAAACCAGATCTGAGCAACTCTTCTCAAGGGGACATCTGCAGGCCATCTTTGCCGACACTGCGTCACTGCTTCGATTCACGTCCTTTCTGAGCGTGGCCCGTCCCGATTCACTTCCTACTTTGATCTACTACCTGGATGCACTGAAAGCGCTAAGAGCCATCAGCTATGCCAACGCCGTTGCAGAAGCGCTGGAGCCCATCCCTGGGCTAGAATTTACCGAGACTCCAGCACGAAATACAATGAATGCAGTCCTGGAGGAAAAAGCCAATCGGGCCTTTGATGTCCTGGTCCGTGACGATCTTCCGGCGTTCATTACGCACGTCTTCACCCAAGTCGTTAGCGTGAGCATTGCGAAGCGCGTCACAGGGAATTTACCTCCGATGCTTCGTGAGGCTAGCGAGGGTTTGGCCGAAGTTTTCTGCCTGACAGACCCGTCCAGGACGGACAATCCGATCATCTTCGCGTCCGAAGGTTAGTGAACCTCGCCCACATGGAAAATGAGCATCTGCTAATCTGATACTAGAATTTCATCGTACAACGCAGTATGGCGTTGGGTACGCGATTGGGCGCAACTGTCGTTTCCTTCAAGGTCCAAAGACGAATCGGAGCAGTGTAGAGCGTTTTGGAATGGCTGCTCGGGAAGGAAGAGATCACAGTGAAGTGTTCCTGAACTAGTAAGTAACTCGTATGACCTTGTGTGTTTAGCACATCGTTAACCACACAACAGTCGCCGTGATGGATCGCCATTCATGAATCTTTTGATGATTGCGCCTTTACTCGACTCACGAGGGAATCTTCGTTATTTCATTGGCGCGCAAATCGACATCTCTGGTCTTGTGAAGGACAGCACCGATCTCGAGGCTTTCCGGCGGATGCTTGACGAGGAAGAAGGCCACAAAGAGAAGGAGCCGCCGAAAGATGAGTTCCAAGCACTCAGTGAAATGTTCAACAACACGGAGCTGGAGACGGTGCGGAAGTATGGCGGCAACATGCATAGGGAACACCTAGAAGAGCAGGACGAAGCGAATATGCAGCACAAGCCCAGACTGCTGATACAGGATCAGTCGACGTATGACGTGGATAGGGCTGAGAAGCCAGCACCCAAGCCAGACGGTAGGCTGTCTGGTCCGTATAAACATGTGAGTGGCCGTCCCTTTGTGTGTGATGATACACGACTGACATATACTAGTACCTTGTTGTGCGCCCAGCGCCATCCCTGCGCATCCTCTTTACATCGCCGTCCCTTCGTGTTCCAGGCATCCTCCAATCACGGTTCCTCGATCGCATTGGTGGGAGCAACCGTGTCCGAGAGTCTCTCAGTGACGCGCTTTCAGACGGGTCGCGCGGTGTTACGGCGAAGATTCGCTGGCTACCGCACGCCGTGTCAGACCTCGAAGACCATTACGAAGAGGGCCGACCCCGGTGGATACACTGCACTCCTTTGCTCGGCCAGAACGGATCAGTGGGTGTATGGATGGTTGTCCTCGTTGACGAGAAAGAGCACATTGCGCCGCATCGTAGATTCCGCCAGGCACCGCCTATTCCTAACGACATCCGCGGCAACAACCTAGCGCAAACCTCGCGACCATACCAAACTCCCCGGTTCGACGACTTTGGCAACGAAACCAGCTCGTATTCCCAATCTTCACGTGGGGCGTCTCCTTACACGAACGGCTATGCGAACGGCAATGGCGTATCCCGTCACATGGATGCCTTGCGCAACCCATCAAGTCCGCACCGGGCGCAAAGCCCAATGAGTTACGACCAGCGCGGACTGCGGTCGGCTGGTTCGTCGGTCAAGGATTACGTCAATGGTCCCCAGGCCAGTGTTGACTCTTTCCGCATCTAACCTTGCTGACTTCGGTTCAGGAAGAGGAAGAGATAGCCGTGGGAACGGCAACGCCTGTGCGTGTGGAAAGGAGAGATGGTGCAACGAGAATATACTAAAGTGAAGCGGACTTTGGATTAATGACACGTGAAAGACGGATGACAGATATATAGACCGGGTGGTCGGGCGGTACTGCGCTGTTGTTGATTTGCTCTATACCCATTCTGTAACAATAGCTTAGACATGGCACTGACGTCAGCAACGGATTTCATATGTTGATAAGTCATAATGTACCTTGTACGAAATCAGGGTTAGCATGTCAGGGTGAAATGACGGTGCAAAAGCAACCAGCGAGTCTAAGCGAGACTTGCCCGCGGGAGTGCCGCCATGCATCATGTCTCCAGCACGTCGCACCCACGCCCACCCCACCACCACCACCACCACCCTCGACGTGTCGCTTCGTGCCGGCACAGGCCTATACGGCAGAATGGCGACAATCCGGCCCATGCGCCCTACCGACCTCCTTCGAGTATCCGAATGCAACCTCGACCACCTCACCGAAACGTACAACATTGGTTTCTACCTCGAGTACCTGACAAAATGGCCCGAGCTTTGTCAGATAATAGAGGGCATGGACGGCGAGATTGAAGGCTACAGTACGACTCCTGAGACTTCCTCACTCCACATGTCATGTCTGAAGATGATGGAGAAACACTAACAAAATGCCAGTCCTAGGCAAACTCGAGTCCTCGCCCTTCGAACCCCCAATAAAGCCCTACAAGCCCTCGACCACCGGCGTCCAATACCCAAACTACCTCCCCTACCACGGTCACATCACCGCCCTCACCGTTGCACCCGGCGCGCGCCGCCTCGGCCACGCAACGGCCTTGTCGTCTGCATTGGAGCGCTCGTCCGACGCAGCCAACGCCTGGTTCGTCGATCTGTTTGTGCGCAGGAGCAATGAGATTGCCAAAGAGCTGTATCGCAAGATGGGATATAGCGTTTACAGGGTTGTCAAGGACTATTACAACGATGGCGAGGACGCGTTGGATATGCGGAAGAGCTGTAGTAGGGACAAGGATGGGGAGTGCGTCAGAGTCGACGGGGAGAAGTTCGAGGTCAGCGCCGAGGACGTATGGTGAGGTCATGGCTGGGTCTAAACATAGTTTGGAAAGAGCAACAAGAGTTTCGGGGGG